>NC_135486.1:139536595-140188082 GCF_052094955.1 Ictidomys tridecemlineatus
CAGGGCGCTCCAGAAGAGGGCATCCCACCTGCAGCCAGGTCTCGGAACTGCTCTTAGGCACGCGCCAGGATCCCGACTCGCGGTGACCTGCCCTGACTGAAGGTGGCCAGGCGAGGTCAGAGCAGCTCTGGATACCCCTCCTCCCTCCGGGACCTGCCTCCTCTGGAGGACCAGGCGCCCCGCAGAGCCCAGCTGTGAGCTGCTGCCTTGGCAGCCCCGGCCTGGTCTATCAGCCCACCAGACACCCACCCTGGCGCAGGTTGCTGGAGCCCGCCAGGGACCCTGGCATCAGCAGTGACGTTAGAGGACAGCAGCAGCACCTGGCCATTCTGTGCTGCGAAGTTCTGGGGCGGATGGCTGCTCAGCAGGTGACTCGGGCCATGCTGGGGACTGCGCGAGGACCTGCTGAAAGCTGTGCCCCAACCCTCCCAAAAAGGGCTTGTGAAGCGCAGTGACACTGACAGGGCCCTGGGCCCACCGAAGGCCTCCAGCAGTGAAAGACCTACTCACAGCGGGGCAGACACTGCTGCTGGTGCAGCGGCCGGCGGGCAGGGCAGCCCAGACCTGTGGCCTGTCCCCACTCCAAATCCTCACCCGTGCATTGGCCAGGGTTGCCGGTGCCCTCTTGTAAGGAAACCAGAGTCTGGAGTTTGTGACCTTGACCTGGGTGACTAAAGTAAATTCCACAAGACAGAGCAGGGCCAGGCCAAACCCCACGTCAACCACGGTCCAGGTCTGCAGTGCCAGCACCACCCGGGCCCACCCAGCTCGGGTCTGGTTTCACCAAGTCCCCAGCCACGGTGTGCACAGTCGGCACGCAGCGTCAACACAGCCACTCAGGCTCAGGCTGACCCTGGGGGCGGCAGGCTCAGAATCCCCGTCTGCTCAGACCCAGGGGCCAGCTCCGGGAGTCAGACCTCAGACGCCCCCTGGCGGCTCCCTTCAGGATACCTGTTTATTCAAGGGAGAGAACCTTCTGGAGGCAGGATGACCCGGCCTGGCCCCATCTCATCCCTCCCAGCTCTCCCTGAGGGCTCCTGGGACAGGAACAGAGTTCAAGCCGGCAAATCGCGAGTCTGCAGAAAGGGGCTCTGTGACGTGACCAGAAAGGCAGGCTGATCCCTTGACTCCACCCTGTGGGGACAGGAACTGAACACAGGTTCACCAGGGCCCTGTCCCCAGGATGCGGGGGACTCTGGCAGTGCACAGGCCCTCCAGGAGGACAGGCCTCTCGGGCAGCAGACACAGGCAGGCGGGGGAGGAGAAGCAGTCTTCCGGGCAGCCCTGGATTGCTGGGGTTGCATGTGCCATGGCAGGCGGACAGGTGGGCGCAGGCCAGGGCCAGGTGGGAGGTGGCACAGGTGCCATGGAAGCTTGGCCATAGTGCTGGCGCTGAGGCATCTGCAGGGTCCACGTCGGCGGCCTCAGAATCCCTCCTGCAGAAGCTGGTCCGGGTGGACAGTACAATCCTCCAGGACAGGCCACTGGGGCAGCTTGGGGTCAGTCCTTGAAGGGGTCATGGGTGTCCCCAGCCTGCTCCTTCTCCGAGGCCAGGAGCTCCCCATTCATCTCCTGCAGTGGGTGGTACACGTAGTCCCCGTCCAGGTGCCGTTTCCTCTCTGCTCTGGAGCCAAGCAGCAAGGACACGTTGGCCACAACACTGAGCAGCAGCAGGAAGACCAAGGCCAGGGTGAGGGCCAGCCAGGTGGTCCTGGGTGGAGAGAGAGGGGCTGCTGGGGGTTCAGGCCAGAGAAGCAGGGGAGGGTTCCCACACTCCAGACCTAGGAGCACCGAGCCAGATGGGTGGGGTGGGGGAGGACGGGGACATGAAGACTTGTGCCTGAGCAACAGGGGCGGTGGCTGTGGGCCCAAATCCCCCGATACTTCAAACCATTAAAACTTTTGAATGATGGTTTGGGGCTGGGGCTCAGGGGCGGAGCACTTGCCTAGCATGTGTCAGGCACTGGGTTCGATTCTCAGCACCACATATAAATAAAATAAAAATAAAGAGTCCATTAACAACTAAAATAAAGTACATAAACTTTTGGCTGTAGCTCAGTGGCAGAAGCATGAGTGAAGCACGGAGTTTGATTCTTAGCACCAAATAAAAATAAATAACTTAAAGAAAAACATGAATGTTACTCATTTTCAGATTCTTTCTATCTATCCATCCATCCATCCATCCATACACACACACACACACACACACACACACACACACACACACACACACACACACACACACACTATTATTTTGGTACTGGGGATTGGACCCAGGGGCACTTATCACTGAGCCACATCCCCAGCCCTTTATCTTACTGAGACAGGGCCTTGCTAAATTGCTGAGGCTGGCTTGTAATCCTCCTGCCTCAGCCTCCCAGGCTGCTGTGATTACAGGAGTACACCACTGAGTCTGGTCAGGTATGGCTTATATCTTAGCCGCCAAGTTGTGTGCCAGATAAAACCAGGGAGGACACTTCCTGCCCGAGAGGCCTCAGTCGACAAGCTGTGCTCCAGGGGACACTGGCAATCAAGGCTGGGCTGTGCAGGCAGAGAAGGGAGAGCCGTCCCTTTCCAGGTTGGGGAGCTGGCAAAGAACAGGCTGGGTCTTTGGATGACGGTCTTCAGGTCTCACGCTGCAGCCCTCAGGGCACAAGCATCCACCTGCAGATGCTCAGGGGACTGCAGCCCCGCCCGCCAGTCCCCCACTTCCCTTCCCTGGCCGCCAGGTGCTGCTGGGTTTCAGGTCGGCAGGGCAGTGAGGCTTGGAGTCTCACTTCTGCAGGAGCCTGGACCTGCAGCTGGGACTCCAGGGCCTCCGCCTGTCCCTGCCCTGGTGCATTTCAGACTGCACCTCCAGTGACGTAATCCTGGGCCTCCAGGTCTGGACCCTCAGACTCACTAAGTCAGGACTCCAGGGGGGACCTGCCATGTGCCCTTCTGAGGAGCTTCTGGCTCCCTCTAGGACAAGGCCGGAGGAGCTCTGCTTTCACACCAACGCCACCTCCCGTCAAGGGAGCATCAGTGCCTGGGACTGGGCTATCAAGGTGACAACCACCTCCAGAGTTGGAGGGCACATGTGCCCAGGACTACGCTATCAAGGTGACAACCACCTCCAGAGTTGGGGGGCACATGTGCCCAGGACTGCGCTATCAAGGTGACAACCACCTCTAGAGTTGGGGGGCACACGTGCCCAGGACTGGGCTACCAAGGTGAAAACCACCTCCAGAGTTGGAGGGCACATGTGCCCAGGACTGGGCTACCAAGGTGACAACCACCTCCAGAGTTGGGGGGCACATGTGCCCAGGACTACGCTATCAAGGTGACAACCACCTCCAGAGTTGGGGGACACACGTGCCCAGGACTGGGCTATCAAGGTGACAACCAACAGGAGAGAGGGCCTCAAGGAGAGGAGAGCAGCGTCCAGGATCATGGGGAAATGAGGCTCTTGGCTCTGCCCAAGACCTCCGTGGGGGCGGGGCAGAAGTCTCTGGACCAAGCCCTCGGGGTTGAGGCCAGGGATAGAACAGAGAAAGGCAGCAGCAGCTCGCCCTGAGCACTGAGGCCCAGAGGGACAGGATCTCATGTTCAGCAGAGTCTGAGCTGGGAAAAAGAGTCCCCAGTCTTTGCAGCCAGGGCGATGGAGCCACAGGCCTCCTCCACTCCCACGAGCGTGGTGGCCCAGGAGCTCTCACAGCTCTCTGGACTGTCGAGTGGCTGCGGTCAGCTGCCACCGCCCTGTGCTTGCAACGGAGACACACCACCTGGGTGAGCGGACACCATGTCCTGGCCTCCCTCAGTCCACTGAAGCACTCACCTGGTGAAAAAGGACAGCTCTCCTGCCTTCGGGGTGGCCTCGGGTGGCTGGAGACACTGCTTCACTGTAAAGAAACCAGAGACAGGCTCAGGGCTGGGGAACAAAGGCCTGCCCTCCCATCTGGGGGCCCCGGGAGGCCCTGTACCTCGGGAGACACTGCAGTTGCCAGTCTGTGGGTCGCAGGGACACTGGTGCTCACACTGGCAAGGCCTCTGGCAGCCTGGACCATGCCAGCCAAGGGGACACTCTGCCGAGAGGAGACGGGAGGACAAGGATCAGGCTTCAGGGGCCAGGGCCTCCTTCTGCAGGACACGGTGTGGTCGGCCCCTGCTCCTCCCAGGCCAGTCCCTGAAGGTGACCTTATCTGGAAACAGGGTCTTTGCAGAGTCACTAAGTTAAGAGTCTCAAGAAGACATCATCCTGGACTTAAGGTGGGTCCCAAAGCACACAACTCCAGGTTCTTGAGAGAGCAGACTGGACAGAACAGGGAAGTGGCCGTGGGCAAGGGAGGCCGAGACAGGTGCTGCTGCCCCAAGCCCAGGGACCAGGAGCCCCCAGCAGCTGCTTCCCAGGGACAGGAGGAGGGGTGTGGCTCTGCCCACACCTGGGTTTTGAGTCCCAGTCTCCAGAACTGTGAGAGGACACATTTCTGCTCTCCTGGCCACCTGCCTGGTGGTGTCCAACAGCCACAGGAAATCAGACAGGGATTCACACATGCGGCGAGAGCAGTTTCCCAGATGGAGGGCGGGGCAAAGGCAGCGGAGCAGCTCCCTCTCCCCGAGGGCCAGCGGGCAGGGGCGGCCGGTGGCCTCACCTTCACTGCAGTTGGACCCCATCCATCCAGCATCGCAGTGGCAGCCGGCTGCCAAGACAAGAGCCAGGAGGCCAGGTGAGAGGTCAGGCCAGGCACTGGGAAGACGGACCCCGTCAGGCCCCCAGGCCCCCACTCACTCTCCGTGCACAGTCCGTGGCCGCTGCAGTTGGAGGGGCCACAGTCCAGCTCGCTGCAGGCAGCGCCTCGCCAGAAGGGCCCCGTGCACACGCAGCGGCCCTCCACACAGGTCCCATGGCCGCTGCAGTCCGGTGGCTGGCAGGAGGGCGCATGCACACACACCACGGTGGACACATGCCGTGGACAACGCCACTTGTTGTCCTGGCTGCAGGGGGGATGAAGAGGATGAGAAGGGGCCACAGTGCTGGCCCAGCAGGTCTCTCAAGTCCCCAGCCAACGAGGGCTCCCCCCCACCCCCAGTCTCACCTTCTGGCTGTTTACAGGCTCCTCCTCAATCCCTGCCAACCTTCCCACCCAGCGCCGTGGTGTATGCTGTGTCCTCTGCCTGGAAGCCCCGCCCCCACCCCCAGCCACCTCCTCACCCTCAATCTCTGCTCCTATTCACCATTTGTAGGGAGATCTTTCTCAACTGGCCCCTGCTCAAGGGCGTGGGCAGATCCCAGGGTGGGAATCCTGAGTCTTACGCTCACACTCACTGGCTGAACCAGACAGTCAGAGGCAGGCTCTGTGCCCTCACCAATGATCTGACGGGTAACTGGCCAAGGTCCCGTTGAGCACAAAGGTAGCAGAGCCACCTCCATCCAGGTTGATGGCGTTGACCACGTCGAGTTTCAGCAGGAACTCGGCCATCTCCCACAGGTTGATGCTGCAGCACAAGAACAGTGCCACTGAGCGCAACTCCTCTTGCCTTTGACAGTGCACGGTATCGTGCCCGCTAGGGCAGGTACATCTCTGAACAGGCCCCCAGCAACGCCCGCCCTAATCCTGGGCAGCTGTGAATATGAGGCTTCATGCCCGTAATCATGCTGTCAGGTGGCCCAAGTGTCCTTGCGGGGGACATCCCGACTTCCCTGAGTAAGCCCAGGGAAACCACAGGAGCCCTTATAAGCAGAGAGCTCTCCGGCTGGCAGCAGAGGAGGAAGTGAAAGCCATGTGACATACAGGGGGACGAGAGGGACTGGACACACCTCTGTGGCCTGGAGACTGGGGAGGGTTCTCATGAGGAGGACAATTCAGGAAGCTAAAGGATCCCAGCTGGGGACCAGCAAGGGAACAAAGGCTCAGTCCTGCACAGAAGGATTCTGCCAAGCACCCAAATGTGCCTGGAAGAGGACTCTTTCCCAGAAGTTCCAGATGAAAGCCCCCACATCTTGACTTGGTCCTGGGACACAGAATATTCTCAGTCTAGCGTTTCTGATTTCTAACCTACAGAAAGAACTGGGATCACTGCTTAGGCTGATATGCTTGTGCTAATCTGCTACGCAGCAGTAGTAATGCTACACTTTGTCTGTGAGGACGAACCTGCAGCTCAGAGTGGCTGAGTGACTTACCTAAAGCCACAGAGTTGGCCACACTGAGCTGGAACCGGAGCCAAGGTCTTCACCTGCTAATCCTGTGGCCGACGGGGCTTGGAAGGGACCCTAGCACTGAGGGACTGAGATGAAGTGTGTGGAGGAGAGAAGTTCTGGGAACTGAGGAGACCTAGGTCCCTCCTCCTGTCAGAAGGCAGGACAGAGGGTGTGGACATGTCTGAAAATGGTTGTGTCAGGATGACTGCCAGTGCGCTGAGGTTTCTCAAAGCAGACTCCGCCTAGGTCTGGAGGCCCTAGTTTCTGGAACTTACCCACGCTGCTCTGTCTGTCCGTCTGCATGGAAGAGCACCAGCTGCCCCTTACGGTCATGGCCCACAGCTGTCCTGGCCGACATCACATTTATAAATTTGCTAAAGGAACCTGGAGGAGAGGCAGCCTGGCTGACCACCCGGCCCCTCAGAGGCCTCCTGGGCTCTGTCCTACTTCTTGCCACTCTCCACCTCCAGGTCCAGGCCGCCTGGCCTGTCCCCTGGATGCATGATGGCTGTCTCACTGGTCTCTCGGCCTCCCATCTGCCCTGTCCCAGTCAGTGTCCATGCCACAGCCTGAAGGCTTGTCTTCAGGGCACCCCAGGAGGGGTGAGCTCCAGCAGGAACCCCTGAATGACTTCCACTACTCAGAACAAAATCCCAGGCTGCATGACCTCTCCAGGGCTGTCCTGCCTCATCTCCTGGGACAACCTTCACCAGCCCCCAGTCACTTCTCATCAGGAACACTGCACTTCCTGTCCCGCTCACTGAGAACCTCCTCCTCCTGAGTTCCTCCCATGGCTTGCCCTTCTGTTCTAAGAGCACCTCCTCAGTGAAGCCTTCCCTGACTGCCCACCCTAAGATAGCCCTCAAGTCAGGGCCAGGGCATCCCCTTCTCCACGCCAGTAGCCTGCTCTCCAGTGGCTCCCAAACCTGAGTGTCCATTAGAATCACCAAAGTGGGGGGTGGTTCTTAAAGCATAGACCCTTGGACATCACCTCCAGGGATCCTGAGGCTGTAGGTAGGAGGTGGGTGGGCTCACGGCTTTGCATTTAAACAAGCTCCTGGATGATGCTGAGGTTGCTGATCCACGAATATCCTGTCCCTTTCTCCCAACTTTTTCTTTCTTAGCGCTCGGTTCTTTTCAGTTTATCATAATTGTCTCTTTAAAATATCATGAAGCACAAACTAGCTGCTAAATAAACACTTGTCTAAAGACTTAAAAATAGGTCCTCCCATGTCTGGTTCTCAAGAGAGCTGCTGCTCAGCCTCCCCTTCCCCACACTGTTCGCCTCCTCACCCCTCACCTGTCTCCTGGGTCTCATCGCACTCGGTGGCCTGGCTCTCATTGATGTAGATGCTTCCATTGCGAATCAGCCACACGACCCCACTCAGCAGCTGCACAAATGGATTCTCAGTGTCCAGCAGCTCCTCCTCAGACAGGTACCTGGACCCAGGGAAGGCGTGAGGCTCACTCACCAACTGGGCTACCCGTGGGTGGTGGGGCTGCTTTCCCCTTCCCTCCTCATCCCGGCTCCCTGATTCTTCCTCCTGCCCCAGGAAGGGCCTGCACCTGAGCATAGCTATGGTGCTCTGCAACTCTGTGGAATCCTCCTGTTCCAACAGCCAAGACCAATAGGACTGAAGTTGGGCAGGGTTCTGTCACAACTCTGCAAACAGTCTATACTTCACTTAATAGAAAAAGCCACCCCATCGATCTCAAATCCATGGGTGGCCTTCAATCTCTAGGCTGTCACTCCAGCAAAGCTACCCCTCGTGCCTGTAACAGGTTCTCAACTGGCCTCCTTGTTTCCCCAATCCAGCCTCTGCCCAGCTCCCCCAGAGTTAGTCTTAATCAGTCTGTCACCCTCTGATAACAGGCTCCTTTTGTGGGTCCCTCACACACAGGCACCTCTCAGCCTTTGTGCCTGCTGTTCCCTCTGCTTGGAATGCTTCTTCTTGAGTTCTGACCTTGGCTGATCAACCCTCAGGTCTCAAGTCCACGGTCACTTTCTCAGGCCTATTCCTCACCACCCTACCTAAAAAACCCAATTTCCAACTATGGTGGGTTCACCCTGATGGTTTGAATCTGAATTCATCTTCACTCTTTACCTGACCTTGGTTTACTTTTCTTAGTAACGGGGACGGTCTGTTAAGGAAGGCAAAAGCGTGAGTGCTCTTCACTGCTATCCCCCCCAGGGCACGTCACACTGCCTCACGTGGAACAAGCACTCAAAGACACAGCGAGAGCCACTTTACTATCCCCATTCTGCAGAGGAGGAAAAGGAGGCTCAGTCCGGTTAGGTGACTTGAACACAGCTGCAGAACTACAACCCAAATCTCAGGCCCTCTGCCCGCGACAGCCACGGAGCTCCGTGCCTCCTCACCCGGTGACCAGGGTCCCGTCGCGGCGGATCCCGAACTGCGCGTTCTGCAGCCCCCCGGAGCTGCTCACCCGCCGCCCGTCGCTCACCACGTTCCCCAGGCACTCGCCCGTGCTCATGCGGAAGAACCCGCCGTTCTGGGCGACGCGGCAGCCGGCGGACCGCGCCGTCTCCTCCACCGTGGCGCGGCGCCTCTCGGAACAGCCTCCGGACCCGCCGGGCTCCAGCACGGAGAAGGTGCGCAGGGGCGCGGCGACCCGCGTCAGGTGGCCGGCCACCGCGCGCCCGCTGAAGTGCGAGACGAAGGCGCGCACGCTCGGGCTGCCGGCGCCGGGGCTCGCGGCGGGCGGGGGCCAGCTCTCGTGCTCGCGGCTGCCGGAGCGGACCCGCGTGCAGTCCCGGGCGAGGCGCGCGCGCGCGCGGGGATAGGGCAACAGCAGGTCGTCGTCGCGGGAGGCCCTGCGGGCACGCGCAGGTGAGCACGGAGGGCAGGGGTCCCCGCGCCGCGCCCGCCCGCCCGGCCAGCCCACTCACCCAGCGCCAAGGCCGCCGGACGCTGCCCCGAGGAAGCCGAGCAGCGCGACCAGGAAGAGAAGCCCTCGACCCGTGGGCGGCGCCATGTTGGGGGTCGGGCCTCCGGTCACGTGGGCCCGCCTCACGTGACTCGAGACCCTCGGGTGGCGGCTTCCCCCTCGGAACGGCTCAGCTCCTTCCTGGTCTCGCGAGAACGCTCTTCCCAGGCCGTGCGGGCTCTTAAAATCCGGGCGGGTCGGGCCGAGTCGCTGGTGGGAAGACACTTCTTACCCGACGTGGTTTCAGCCCCGGGGCCCGCCCCGCCCCGGGCAGCAGCCCCTGCAGCGGGAGCCGGCGCCGGCGGACCCCCGGTCTGGTTCCCGAGGACCCTGTTCCCCGCGCCGCGTCCTTTCCTACGTCGCAGTCCCGCCCTCAGCGTCTCTGCACCCGCGTGGGAGACCCCAGCGCTCCTACCCTGCAGCCGAGGACCTGGCAGGTGCTCAACACGAGTGAGGAGGGCTGCGGGGCTCAGTGGTAGAGCGTGGCCCGGCCCGGGTGAGGCACCGGGTTCGGTTCTCAGCACCACATCAAAGTAAGAAAAACAAAGGTCCGAGGACAACTGAATACACACACACACACACACACGAGTGATGATGGTGGCTCTCTGGAAATCCCTGGTTGGAGTCTAATTTAAGGTCTTCCTTAGATAGTGACAACAGAGGTAAAAGTAAAACATTACCTCTGCATGAACTCCACTTCTTTGAAAACTAAGCTCTATTCTTTAAAATAGCCGAATAAGTTGATGTTTCCTCTTTATTTTAAAAAAAATTATAAAGAACTCCCTTATACAGTTTGCTCAGATTTCTCAATTGTTAACATTTGCCCTATTTAATATGGTTACTTTATTCATACACCTTTTTTCCTGAGCAAACTGCAGCTATGTTGCAGACACGGTCCTTTACCTCAATACTTCACTATGACCTTCCAGGACTATGACATTTTCCTTTTTTTTTTTTTTTTTTCCTTTGGTGCTTAACCACACTGAGTCATATCCCCAACCCTTCTTTACATTTTATTTAGAGAAAGGGTCTCACTGAGTTGCTAAGTGCTCGGCTAAGTTTCTCAGGCTGGCTTTGAACTTACAATCCTCCTGCCTCAGCCTCCCAAACTGCTGGGATTACAGGCGTGTGCTGCTGGACAAGTGAAATTAGGACGTTTTGCATTGATAATACTTACATTGTTTAATCCCTAGTTCATCTTCAAATTTTGCCAGTTGTCCCTGTAATGTCCTTTGTAACTGTCCCTCCATCCCAATCCAGGATCCTGGTGGGAGCTGCATTTAGTTATCCTCTTTGGTCTCCCTTAACCTAGAACACTTCCTCATCCTGGCTTTGACTTATGGCCTGGGCATTTTGGATGAGAGACAGGCAAGGTCAGCTACATTATTTGTGGAACCTTGTGTACCACAAAAACATGGGGTCCTTGCTATAAAAAATATTTAAAATTTCAGGAGGGCATGATGATGCACACCTATAATCCCAGAAGCTGAGACAGGAGGTTCACAAGTTTGAGCACCTTAGCAAGAGCCTGCCTCAAAAAATAAAAAGTACTGTGGAGGTAGCTCAGTGGGAAAGTGCCCTGTGTTCTGTCCCCACCCTGGGTTTACTCCCCAGCACCCGCCCCCCAAAAAAAGGAAAAGTAAAATGAATGTGAAAGTGCAGGCCTGCCCTGCTTGAAGGTACTCTTATGTGTAGAACAGTGGCCTTCAGCTGTGCCTAAACCTTTGTATTTCATTTTGTAAAACACTAGTTTGCTATGAGCTCCTCCATTTTGAGTACGAGCTAAAGTAGGATGACTCCACACTTTTTTTCTACAAGTAAACAACCACCATCTGCCTGTACAATCACAAGTGCAAATTGATGAATAACATATATGTACCAACTCATCAAACTAAACCAAGGAGTAGCTGCACACAGGGACGTCCCAAATCAGGAACCCACCCAAGTTGAGCTTTTCACCGTCAGCAGATGTGAATCCCTCACTAAGACCCTTAAGCTGATCACAGCATCCCCTGACCCTGTTACCTGGTCACTCCTTATGAGACTTGCCCAGGTAATCGCCACAGGGATGAACTTCTGATTTCTTGTCCCCGTCAGGCTTTAGCAGAACGTGCTTTCTCCTGCCTGTGATGGTGCTTTCTCCTGGCTGTGATGACCATGCGTGACCCACTTCAAGTTGACTCTCTGAAACGGAACTGCCACCTGTCAGAACCCTCTGCTTTGAGCACTCTGCAGACCTGCCTTGTTAAAACCCTTATCTGGCCACCTACAGTGACTCTGCACTCATATCTCTCTCTGCCTGTGCTCAGCATCCTGTCACCCTGCAGGCTGCCTTAACCCTTTCTTAGTGTTTCTGTGACCATTTATATGTCACCGTGTGAAGTACATACGATGTGTGACTTGAACGTTGTACATATTAGAAATTAAGATTGGAGGCCAGGCGTGGAGGCACACGTCTGTAATCCCAGCTGCTCTGGAGGCAGAGGCAGGAGAATCGCAAGTTCAAAGCCAGTCTCAGCAGTTTCGTGAGTTGCTAAGCAACTCAGTGAGATACAAAAATGGGCTGGGGATGTGGCTCAGTGGTTGAGTGCCCTTGAGTTCAATCCCTGGTACCACCAAAAAAAAAAAAAAAAAAAAGTTAAGACTGGAATAAAAGACCTGTTTGTCCAGTTTATGACTACCAGCTGACCCACACCTGCTTCCCGCCTGTGAATTTGTCATTTGATGAACTCTGACATTGTGGAAAGACGTTTTGCCTAAGTTAATGGCATAGTTAGCTCACAAAAGGTGGCGAGAACAGAGGGTTAAAGCAGCCCAGGACCCTCTGCAGGGTCCTGAGTGAAGCCTGGGAGCCGGCCCTGGGGGCAAGAGCCTCTCAGGGCTCTTGTCCCATGACAGTGTCCAGGTTAGACAGGGCCTGGGTGCCTGGGCCATGTGTGGCCATCCTAGGAGCCCCGGCCAGCCTAGTTGGCCAGGCCCCTCTGTCCACACAGTACCATCAATGCCAGGCCCCTCTGGGGGCCACTGTTGTGATCCAGTGTGTGACAGGGTCAGATGCCAGAACCTCTGGTAAGACCTTATTTGAATATTGGAACTTTGCAGACATAATCAGTTAAGATGAGGTCACACTGGGATGGAGCGGACACCAATCTGATTGGCGTCCTTATGAGAAGCGACCGAGACACACAGAGAGAAAAAGGCCACATGAAGACGTGGCAGAGGCTGGAGTGGGGGGTGCAAGCCAAGCACGGCCTCCCTCTCCCCTCCCCCTCTCTCCCCCAGGGACCCCCCCCCAGAAGATTTTTTTTTGTACCTGGGATTGAACCCAGAGTACTGAGCCACATCCCCAGCCCTTATTTATTTATTTTTAAATACTTTTTTAGTTGTAGATAGACACAATATCTTTATTTTGTAAGTGTGTTGTTTGAGGATCAGTCTCAGGGCCTCATGCATGGGAAACAAGTGCTTTACCTCTGAGCCACAATCTCAGCCCCTATTTATTTATTTATTGAAATACGGCCTTGCTAAATTGCTAAGGCTGGCCTTGAATTTGCAATCCTCCTGTGGTGAAGGCGATCCCCCACTCACTGTCTTGACAGGGTCACAGTGAGAAAAAGTGTTGGCAAAGCCGCTCTCCCACTGTCTTGACAGGGTCACAGTGAGGATGAATGCTGGCAAAGCCACGCTGGTTGGTGGGTAACCGAAGCCATGAGACCCTTTTTTATGTAATTGGGACTTTGCATTTTCATGCTTATGTTTCTCACAGGAGGCATGAGTATGTTAAATGCCAAACAATTTAAATTTCAGATGGCTAGAACAGAACAGGTAGTTCATGCCTTGGAGGCCGTTCTACCATCCCTCAGCATATCAAGGACAAAATAAAAGGCTATTCTTCTATCTCAGTACATTGTGGACAAACCTAATATCAGACAACAATCATCCTCTGAAAAACAAACTCTTTGAGAACTAGTGCACATTGACTGAAAAACAAACTCTTTGAGAACTAGTGCACCTTGACTGAGAAACAAAGAAACTCTTCGAGAAAGCAGCTCAACCAGTTTTATGAGAATAAATTTAGGAATCAATTAAAATAGCTTTATAAGACACAGTTTTAAAATAATGTTAAAAATATTATTTTATTTAGATTCTTAAGTTTAGAAATTCTTAAGTCTTTAGTTGTATAGGTTTCTGATATGTTTTAAGGATGATTCATAAACTTTAGGACATTTTAAATATAAGATTTAAAGGGACTTTTTTAGATGGGAATTTTAGATTAAAAATAAAGTACAGGTGTACTTTAGGTTAATGATTGGCTAGGAGACTTAGAGTCTGGTTACGTAGTTTGGCATTAGTTAATAAGGAAATAACATATCTTGGGAAAAATAGTAAATCTTGGGAAAATCTGAAGGGTGTAAATTGGTGATATGTTTTATTGATGATTCTGTACTTTGATGATTGTATGGCTGGGGGTCATATCCTGGAAGGATGTACATTGGTGTGCTCTCAATCATGGTTAAGGAAATGTCATGTCTTGGCAAAGTTTTAAATTATATAATCAATGACGTATTGTGAATCTATAATGATGAGAAAAATTGTAATAAAAAGGGGACCCAGAGAAAGCAGCTTTAGCTCTCTCTCTGAAGATTGCTCAAACGGAACGACTCCTGTCTCATCATTTCGCCGACGCCACTCCTCCTTCAGGACTCCCTGGACCCCGCTGGGGCTGGCCCCAGACACTCCTGCCTCAGCCTCCTGAGCTTTGGGATTACAGGCGTGCACCACCATGCCCAGCTAGCATCAGTCATTTTAACAAAGGCCAGTCTGTGAACAAATCAGAAGGGGGCTTTGTATCAGGTGTGAGTTGCAGGGACCTAGCTGCTCCTGATGCCCAGTGAGTTTGCTGGGGCTGCCGTACCAGGGACCGCCATAGTCTGTACGGCCTCAGCCACAGTGTTGTGTGGCCTCAGAGTCCTGGAGGCTAGAAGTCAAGAGATGAAGGTGTTGCCATGTTGGCTCCTCCTGGGGGCTGGGGAGGATCTTTCCCATCCTGCCTCTCAAGGATCCCTGGCTGGCAGAAGTACTGCTGAGCTCCACCTGATCCCCGCCCGCTTCTCCTGGGGCTTTCTCTGTGTGTCGCTTCTGTGCCCAAATGCCCCCCTTTCCTAAATCCAGCGGTCACACTGGATTAGGGGTCTCCTACCTCAGTGCGACCTCATCTTAACTAATGATCTCTGCCAAAACCCTGTTTTCAAATGCAGTCTGTTCTGCGGTCCTGGGGGTCAGGACCTGAGCATATGAATTTGGGGGGACACAGTGCAGCTTGTAAAAGGCACGCTCCACAAAGGAGTGTGAGGAGGATGTGAAGGGGAAGGCTGTACAGTGACCGGGCCACCGCCCCATGCTAAGTAGAGGTGTTCTGTCTGTCTGCCACACCCTGTCATACAGCTCCAAGCCCTGGGGACCCTGCAGTCTCAACCTTGGTGAGCCCCAGCGTTCTGGGGAGCCTGCCAGACATGCACGTCCCAGCTCCTTCCTGGCTGGCTAGAAGAGGGCCCAGGAATCTGCACGTCTTGCTCGATCCCCCAGGTGATTCTGATGGAGGTGGCCACAGGCCACACACTGAGAAACCCACGTAGGGAGGGGTGGTGGCAGGTGGGGCGAGCCCATCTGAACACAGGACAGGAAGCCTCAGGTCTACGCGGTGTTCAAGGAGAGGTGAGAGGACTCCTCTGCCTCGCCTGTGCCCTTTCAGCACCACTGGTGACAAAGGTGGTTCAAGGGGAAGTGGTCATGGGGGGGGTGTCTCAGGCATTTTTCCTCCATTAGGACTCCCTTTCCTGAAGGTGACTTAAGCAGGTTTGCCTGTGGTCACCTCCTGCCCCGTTTGGTAACTAAAGCCTCCTGAAGTGCAGCAGTCAGGCCCCAGGGACGTCCACGCCCCATTCAGGAAGGATGGGGTGGGCATGGTTGGCCCCTAATGTGCAGCTGACTCCTGGCAGGGTCACATCTCTTGCAAGGCAACAGAGAGAAATCCTCCAAGCACTGGGGGGCCAAGGGGCACGCATTCTGGCTTCTGGTTCCCCAAGACAACCAGCGCCTCAAAAGAAGGCACTCTTCAGGAGCAGGATGCTCGGGGCCCACGGGCTTAAACACCACCGGCTGTGGAGCGGGGCGTGGCAGGAGTGGGGCTGTCACAGGGTGGCCAGCACAGGATGCACTGAAGGCCTTCCAGCCCGAGGACAGGGCTGTTGGCTAGGCTTCCCCCTGGAGTGGAGGTGCCACACATTCTGTGCACCACCCGTCGCAGCTCCCAGATGGCGGCTGGGCCACAGTCCTGAGTTCTGCTCTCAAAGGCTAAGCCAGGTCTGAGCTCTGGCTCCTGTGCTGAGGAGCCCTGGGGCTGGGAGTGGGAGGCTGAGGAGCCCTGTCACTTGGCCCTCTGTGCAGCAGGTAGCACCTGGCTCCCAGCATGGGGTGGGCGCTGCTCTCAGTCTGCTACTCACATCATCCTTGCCGCAGGGTGGGGCTGTCCCAATGTCACTGAGGAGGAGACCGAGTCACAGAGAAGCCCGTGACTTTCTCAAGCACACAGAGCTGGGGTTTGAAGCCAGGCAGCCTGGGCACAGAGCCACACTGCTGCCCACTGCTGGTGTATGATGCATGATGATGTGGCGTCGTGACCTGGTGGTGTTAGTCCCCCCTCTGTCCCTCTCACACATGCCCCCTTGCCTTCTGCTGTGTTATGACGTGGCACTAGATGCCTACTCCATTCCCTTGGATTTTCCAGCCTCCAGAACTATAGAACAAATAAACTTCTGTGGTTTATAAATCACCCTGTCTAGGGTATTCTGTTAGAGTAGCAGAAAGCAGACTGAAGCAGTGACTCCCTAGAATTCTCCTTGAGTGAAACTGGAGACTAGAAACAGAGACCAGAGACCGAGAGGCTGGTGGAGACTTAGAACAACGAGACTCAACTCAGGATGGTGCTCTAAATGTATTCACGTGCCCTGCCTTCCCTGCCCTTCTCACTCAGGGCTTCAGACAACCCCAGATAGTGACAGTTTCCTGCTGTGGTTTCCTCGGCTGCCTCCTTCTCAGGATGTGGCCTCGGCCCCAAGACCCACAGAAAGGCTGAAGGGGCCTGTTCATCCTGCAGGAAGCAGGGGTGGGAGCGTCCATCCTAGGAGCCGCTCAGCGGTGGTCTTGTGAACAGAGGCAGCTCTCCCTTTGCCGGTGGGGATTCCGCCAGGACATACAGGAAGCCCCCCAGGGCTGCGACTGCCACGGCTGTGCTGTGGCAGGAGCAGCCATCTGCAGGAGAGGGGCCCTGCTGAGTGCTGGCTCTTTCTTCAACACGCCAGCATGAGCGCTGCCCAGACGTCCCCCAGCCAGCTCGCCTGGCGCCCTGGGAGGCTGGCACCCACCCATCCCCCTGCTGCGGACTGGGGGCTGCCAGGCCCCTGCAGTGAGGGGCCAGCTCATCTGTGAGTTGTGTCCCTCCCTCCCAGCTGACCTAAGAGGACAGGAAGTGAATCCTGGCTGCTGTCTTGGGAGGACTCTCCTTTTGTGGGGGAACCTCCTTCTCAGCCAGGTGGGATCTGACCTGAGGCCCCACCCTGGTCCAGATCCCGCTCCAGGGAGACTTTTCTGGTTTGGGTACGGGGGCAGAACCCAGGGGTGCTGTGCCACCCAGCCATGCCCCCAGCCCTTTTTAGTTTTTATTTTGAAACTGGCTAAATTGCTGGGGTGGCCCTGAACTCACGACCTGTCCTCCTGCCTCAGCCTCCTGAGCCACTGGGATCACGCCACTCCTGGGCCTTTCCTAGGTGGTGGAAAGGCCTGGGGCTTTGGGATTTCTGTTGCTCTTTCTGGCCCTCAGGACAGTGCCACAGTCAGGCTGTCAGTCTCTGGGGACAAGCAGCTATTTGGGGAGGGACCACAGCCCCCTGCTAGCCTGGACACAGGCAGCCCCCAGTTCCTCTGTTAGGCAGGCCTGGCCAGGGAACCTCTCTCTTCCTGTGTGACTTTGATGGTGGCCACAAAATGGGCTCCTGGGGTTTGCGTCTCTCTTCCCCGCCTTGGCTACCTGTGGGAAGATGCTGAGGCCGTGTCAGGGCTGATGGGCAGGCATTTGGTGGCTGGAATCCTTTACCAGGGTCCACTGGAGGCCTAGCTGAGGGCCGACTAGTCCACCTCCCCCTCTGGTTTTGCCTTGCAAACTTTGCAACTTTTCTTCCTACCCCTCTTCCCTCCGCGGTCTTCCTTGTCTTCTCCCCGAGCACATTCTGCTCTCAGTCTTCTCCACACTGCTGGGCCCACCCTACGATCTCATCACAGCCAGGACACTGGTGGGAGAGGGGCACTGTTCCTCATGGCCCTGGACAACAGGCGTAACTTGGGGCAGCTCTGGGGTCACCAGGCTCCAGGGCCACCAGGCCTGTCCGGTCACTTGTCCACTGGCCCTCAGGCCCTCTCTGCCTTTCCTTGCTCAATCTCAGTACACAGAATCCCCTCTGTTGAGGTGGCTGATGCAGGTTCTAGTCTCCTGCGCAGACCTGACCAAGTGGGGAACCTCTGTGATCTTCAACAGGCCGTGAGTGCCCCTCACGTTCTTCTAACTGGTCACAGTATCTCTGGACCCCACTTCCTGAGAGGAGCTGATGAGCGATGCCCACCCTTCCCTTTGCCTCCCGGACACGGAGGCCTGGCGCCCAGGGCCTCGGTGTGCAGGGGCCTTTTCCCACCGAGGGCACCCGTGCCAGAGGAGAACGAGCGTCTGCCTCGGCTTTCTGGGGTGCCCTGTCTTCACGCCAAGGCCCGTGGGCGCTCCGTTACCTGTGAATTGCTTCTCTCTCCTCTTCACTCTTAGAACGTGCGGGCGGCGTGGAGGGGCCGTGGGGGGGTCCTCCTCCTTGGCAGCTGGAGAAGAGACACAGTTTTAAACATTACTTAATAAACTTCATCCCCTCTTAACAACGCAAGCTGTTCAGATCTTCTCTGGAATTCTGAGGCTATTCTAGAAGCTTCTTCCTGCACCTGTCTGCAGATCCTTTCATGTGGCCTCGACTGATGATTTCTTGAACTGTAGTTCCCAGCCCGTCCCCGGGTACGATGGACGTGCGCATGAAAAACACAAGTTCCTGCCCCGACTTGCTCCCTGTGGAGGTCTGGGGCGTGGGGACTTCTCAGTCCATCAACTCTGTCCTAAAAACCACATCCCCTTATTTCAAAAGTGTTGGCTTCTTTGGGGATCCCAAGCTTCTCAGGAGGACACCAGCATTTCCTGGGAGCCTCCGTGTGGGTCCTGTCTGTCCTTTCACACTTGGGAAGGTGGCTGATGATCGCATTTATTTACGGAGGAAGAGATTTGGGCCTAGAGCAAAGTGACGTACTCCAAAGGCCGAGGGGCTGGCAGGGGCCACCTACAGCCTGAGCCCTGGGCCGCTCAGCTCTGAGGTGCGCCGCCTCCTCCCAGGAGCTTCCCCTGCCCCCGCTGCCCACAGAACCTTCCCGGGTCCCTCTCTTTCCTCACCCTCTCGAGAACTGGTCCCTGCTTCACTTAGTGGATGCTGAGGAGGTTTCTGCCTCTTTCCCTCAGGCCCCAACGCCCCCCCTCCCCCCCCCGAGCCCAGGGTGGGCCCACAAGCAGGTGGTCAGTAAGCACCGGCTACCTGGTTGACTTTGCTGAAGCAACAAAACCCTCAGGCCCTCTCGGCCTTTCCTTGCTGTCCCCAGCACACAGAATCCCCTCTGTTGAGGTGGCTGATGCAGACCCGACCAAGTGGGGGACTGCCTCACAACCTGCAAAACTTTGGCTTCCAAAGCTCCAAGCCCATTTCTGCCTGTGTGTGAGCCCACGCCTGCACAGGCGTGCCATGACCTCTCCGGTGCCCCAACACCAACACGTGCTTTCCCACCTGAAACGCATCCCTCCCGGCCAGGACAGCCCTGCAGCTCACCAGGCTTCCCGAAGCATCCCTCCCAAGGCCTCTGCCAGCTGAGAATGGCCTCCAGCCACCGGAGCTTGTAGAAGTCGGAGAAGCCGCTGATTCCACAGAGCATGACTGGAAGCCAACAGGGGCCCTCTGCAGACCTGCCCCCCAGGCCAGCTCCTTCCCCTCTCCAGGGCCACCACAGGGGAGGAAGAGCAGGAGGTATGCAGGCCACACAGGGGCCAGGGGCGGGAAGGAGGCAGCCAGAGACCCCCCTGGAGGGGCCCCCGGGGAGGGAGTTGGACAATGGAGCCAACGAGTGGCCACGCAGGGGCTCCCCTCTGCCTCATCTCTAGGCTTTGGGGTCTGTTTTCTTTTTCCCTTTTCTCTCTCCCCCTCCCTCCCCATCTCTTTTTTATTTTACTGGGACTGAACCCAGGGGAGCTTGACCTTTGGAATACATCCCCAGCCCTTTCCTTCTTTTTATCTTGAGACAGGGTTTCACTAGTTTGCTTATTGCCTTGCTAAACTGCTGAGGTTGACCTGAAAAGTAATCTTCCTGCCTCAGTCTCCTGAGTCACTGGGATTACTTAGTGAGCTCTGTCACTGGGACAGCTCTTGGGGGAAGGAAGTGGTCACGCAGTGAGATAAGACATTCAGCTACATCTGAGTTTCCGGTAAACAAAGAACACATTTTCAGTATATCCCATGTGATATTTAGGATATACTTATACCAAAGTTTTATCCACTGCTTATTTGAAGTGCATATTTAACTGGGCACTTTGTATTTTTGTTTAACTTGGCAATCCTACTCGTGTGTGTGTGTGTGTGTGTGTGTGTGTGTGTGTGTGTGAGAGAGAGAGAGAGAGAGAACGCGTGTACGTGTGAGTCTGACCACCCGTGAACTCCCTGCTTTATCCTGAGGGCAGAAGGCCAGCGCACTGTTTTCCATGAAGAGGTCCCTGGTCGGGTAGGCGTATCCGAAGGCCTCAGCTCTCCGGTTCAGCTCCATCATGTTGGCACAGAAGACACTGATGTAGTGCTGACTCTGGTGGAACAGTCCCTCTGTGCATCCTTGCTGGGGACAAACACCAGGGACAGGGAACACACACACACTCAACTCGCGGTTCTGAGATGTCTTGGGGGCTGTGTCTGGGCCAGGACTTCTCCTTCCACCACTTTCTCCTTCTCCACCCTCTCTCTCAGCCTGCTCCATCACTGAGGCCTGAAAGCGCTGGGCTGAGGCCTGGCTCTGCCTTAAGGTCATCAGAGAGGAAGAGGTCACTAGGAACGGCACTAGAGGGTCTCTGGCTTGGGTGGACAACCCCCCAGAAGGCACGCTGCAAACACTCCCTTATGGGGCAATCAGGGACTAACCCCTAGGGCAGCGTCAGGGCTACTCAAATACAGGCCCTGGACCTGGCGGATGATTCTCCGGCACAGGAAGAGAAGAACAGGAATCGAGAACAGGCTCTAGAACCTTCTGTGGCAATGGTGAGACTGACTTTTTACCTGTTGAATCTAATAACATGGATCTGTAGCAGCTTGCAAAGAAATGTTAATTTAAAAAACCCCCATCAAACCAAGGACTCCTGGGCACTAATGTTTTCGGAATGAAGATCATTAGCTCTAGTTTTCCACATCAATGTGTGCTGAACCCAGGGGTCACACGTATTAAGCACACAGCCTACTACTGAATTGTGACCCAGGCCCTTAGAGAAACATTTTTAAGGCACTTTTATCATTATTATGATTATAATTCTGAGGTTTGGAAGGATGTTGGGTGTGGAAGAGGTGGAGCTGGATGTCCCTTCTCCCAGGTTTCAGTCCTCAGGACCCCAAGGACAGGAGCCCCCCAGACCTAGAACATGTTGCCCAGCTCCATGACCACAGGGGCTGCTGTGCATCCCGGAGGCCGAGACACCGGGGGAGCGGCTGGGGTTGCTGGGCACCTTTCCCCACCCTGCAAGCCTCGGGTTACACCCTCTAAAACCCGCTCTCCTTTCCTCCAAGTTCAAGTGTTTTGAAAAACAGGCTAAAACCAACAAACGAATATAAAGCCTTAGCCTCATTGGTATTTCAAGTTGTTCCCTAGCGTCATTTTACCATAGAAATTGTCAAGGAATTTCCAGGGTGGGGCACACCAGAACCACAGCAAGGCCACCTCTCCCGGCTCCCTCTCCCTGCTGGCCCTGGTGAAGGACACTGCTGCCACTCACCAGGGGCCTGGCTTGGTCTCTCCTGCAGGGAGCGTCCTCTTCCACTCCTTTGTCCTTTGCAGGGTTCCTCCCCGCCTCCTCTATTTTATTCTCTCTGTTTTTCTGAGGTCCTCAGATCCAGCTCAGCATGCAAGGCTGTCTCTCTGTCAGGCCAGCAGAGTCCCCCGCCCATCCCCACCATCACCATCTAATCGGCTCAGAGATGGAGCCCAAGGGGGCAGCTGACTCTCACCTCTCCCTCCTGAGGGCTGAGGCACAAATCCAAAAAGCCACTTAATTTCCTGGCATGTAGCAGACACACTACCTGCCGGGAGCCCTTCTTGTCTTCCCTCCTGTCCCCCCTGACACTCACCATTCTGGCCCAGAGGAAGAAGAGCAGCTGGTGGGACAGCCTGTAGCCTGAGCAGTTGGGCTGGGTCACGAGTGTCCTGCAGAAGTCTGGGATCCTGCAGGGCTGGCTGCTGTTCCTGGGGAGTGCAGTCGCGTCTGTTAAGGGTGGTGCTCCACTGCCACCAGGTCTGCCCCGGCCGATCCCCCAGCCTATTGTATGAGCCTTAGTAGGCTCCAGGCTGGGCACAGCGGGTGCCAAATAAAATACAGGTGTCCAGTGTCTTGATCTCCTAAATCTGTACCTCTACCTCGGGAAACAGCATGTTGGAGCTGTCTTGAGTTTGGAAAGCCACCAAGGGCTGAGACTTCTATGACTCTGTGGAGTCCTCAAATGACATCTTTCCCATCATGGCCCTAAACAACGGACTCTCGGATCTAGGCAGCCTGGGGTTCTGACCCCAAATGCTCCTGCACCCTATGACAAACCTGCCTCATAAAAAGAGGTAGCAGGGGTGGGACCCTCACCAGAGGACTGCTCCTGGGCGGACCCAGCTGTGGCCTGGCCCAACCCCTCTCTGAAGGATGCTGAGAGGAGGGGGCACTCACTGCCCACTCTGCTCTGTGACCCTGCACTGGAGGGAGTGCTGCCCTGGCACTTGCTCCAAGTCCACCCCACAGCAGAATAAAATGGCTAGTGAGCTCAGGCTCAGCTCTGCCTTCCCAGACCCACAGCCCCGCAGCCCCGCAGCCCCTGGGGAGACAAGACTGTAAAACAGCTGCAGAGGTTCTGGGAGCCCACAGCCATGTACGAAGTGTGCAGTGTGCAGGGGCAGGGTGGACCCTGCGGTCGGGGTGAGTGAGGGGGCGGATAAGTGGCTGGAGCCAAAGCTTTGCAGTGGAGTGGATGGTGCCTTCGAGAGCCTGCAAAGAGGACCCTGAGGTTGGATCCTAGGGGACTGGGACCTGGCAGGGTGGCAGGAGCTGCCGCATGCTTTGTCCTGGAGCAGTGGGACTCAGGGAAACTTCAGGCTGGGGAAGGAGTCCCCAGGCATTGTGGGGCTGACTCTTGGATGAGCTGTGTGTGTTTTTGCATAAATTCCCTGGATGCAGCCTGGGGGTGTCGGGAGTGAGTGAAATTTTCATCCAGTGGGGTCCTCGGGCACCCACCCGGTTCCCAGCAGCTGCACCAGGCATGCATCGCTGCTTTCCTCTGAGAACGAGTCCTCGGGCTCCAGCACGGGGTAGACCAGCGAGGTGTTGGTGTGTGTCCAGGTGCGGGGCAGCTTCCAAAATCCGGGCTGGAGACTCGGCCGGAACTCTGGCAGAGGGGAGAGGTGGGAGGTGTGAGCCACCAGAGCGCTGCCACCTGGGCCACCCAGACCACCACAGGGGGAACTGGGTAGCCCCAGGCACTGCCCATAGTAGCTGCCAGTTCAGCTCTGAGCCCGCCTTCTGCTCCGCCAGTGTTTGAATCCCCCAGAAGCTCCTGGGTGGACCCAGCTATGATCTGGCCCAAATCTCTTTTTAAACAAAACACACACACACCACACACATACCACACACCACACACACTATCACTCCTATACAGACACACAAAACCCCCAGGACATTTTTTCCCTAAACAATGGGTGCAGTGTTGGGATAGGCTTTGATTGACACCAGGGCATCCCTCTGCAGCTTAGACACACTGAAAGTGCTGGCAGACTCCTTGGATCCCGTCACACAGTGGAGCTCTTATAACACAGGCAGCAGCCTGGATCGACTTCAGGAAGACAGGCTGGGCCGGCGCTAGGGCCCAGGTCTCCCATCTCGCTTTCTTCATCTGTAATGTGGTGACAGCTCTTATTTCTGAGGGGTGTGTGCATAAGGATTAAAAGAGGATGGAGAACTCAGCTGCAGAGGGGCCAGGAAGGCTGCAGAGGGGCCAGGAAGCTGCTCCTGCAGCTAGCTGGGCTGCCCTACAGAATGAGGAGCGCAGTGGCTCATGACCCCCATCACCCTGGCAAGTGAGAGTGAGGAAGGGGGACCCTGGAGAGGAACTGGTTTACAAGTGCCCTGCCCCCAACAAACAACTTCTTTTTTGGGTTCTGGGGATTGAATCCAAGATACTTTTACTACTGAGCTACATCCCAGCCTTTTAAATTTTTTTGTTTGGAGACAGGGTCTTGGTAAGTTGCTTAGGGACTCAGTAAGTTGCTGAAGCTAGACCTGAAGTTTTGACGCTCCTGCCTCAGTCTCCCAAGCCGCTGGGATTGCAGGAGCGCCCCACAGTGCTCAGCCCCTGGTGAAGACATAAGAAAGCACAGAACTGGTGCATGCAGACCCGACTGCTGCCCTTGCAGCAGACCTAACATGATTTTAGACACATTTTTGACTGAGTGCCAATTGATGCAGCTGCAAGGAGAGATGGCACATAGTTCATGGGAACATTAACTTCTAGCCCCAAGACTAGGATCCTGACCTCCTTGCTCCTCTGCCTATGGGGCAGCCCCTTGCTGTATGAACTGATGCAAGAGGTCATTCTTACCTTCTCTTTGTTGGCTGGGTTTGGCTTCTATCCTGTCTGAGCTAAAGGATCCACTGATCTGGAGACAGAACAACTGAGGCCAGGCTCTAGGATGGGTCCCTCTGTAAGGGTCCCTCAAGCCTGGTGAGGACAGCGCTTGGCCTTAGGAGGCAGAAGACCTTGTTGTGTGGCTGGCACAGCACTAAGGTTTCAGGGGCAAAGGAGCACCTTCTCTTTTAGAAATTCCACCCGGGAACAGTCCAGACCAGACCTCCCCTCTGGTGCAGGATGGAGGGCCATGCCTGGGCCTGTGCTGACCTTGCCTATGTCCTGCCTGTCTGTGTGGGTGGGAGAAGGCCCTGGACCCTGGATCCATGTCAGGGGTGACTGGGACACTCCCAGCTCTGCCTGCAGTTTGCTGGGCAAAAAGGGGCAGTGGCAGAACCTCCCTGTCCCCACCAGGAGGAGCCCGCCCAGGGGTATGGAAGCAAACACCCCAGCACTGCCTTCCTGACGCACTGGGCCCGCTCCGCTATTACCTCTAAGGTATCTGGGGTCACTCAGCTCCAGGTAGAAGATGGATCTGCGCAGGAGAGCCGCCAGCTTGTCTGCCAGCTGCCTGGTGCGCAGGCTCAGGGGCCGCAGCAGGGGGTCGGCCGCCCACTCTTCCTGCACACCCCGAAGCTGTGCTGCGAGGGAGAAGAGGGGAGAAGAGGGGAGAAGAGGCGATCACTGCGCCGCCCCCCTCCCCCCACACCGTGGGCGGCCCTAACGCTGGCCTGGCCGCTGGCCGTGAGTCCCTCTGCCTTGGGCGCTTAGAGGCTATGGCAGGGCCAGTATTGGCCATGAATCTGAGTGATGGGTAGGGCTCCAAGGGATAGAAGATGTTTCAGACAAGAGCCTGGTCTCTGAGGCAGTGCCCCACTGTCTCAAGTCCTGATTGAACATTTTTGCATCGGGTGACCAGAAATAGTCATTTGATTTCTCTCTGCTTCACTTTTCTCATTTGTGAAATGGGGACAGTGACGGTTATTACTTCTTGGGGAGAGGTGTTAAGAATGAAATGATCTAATGTGCAGTGAGGATGCAGCACTACCCGCCTGCAAAGTAAGCACTTAATGAAATTTAGCATTGGCATTAACCAAGGAACTCGGGGTCTGCTGCCTACCGGGAAACCAGGGAGGGGCTCAGGGCTGGTGGGGCAGCTGAGGGACCCTTTGCTTTTAGGTCAGTGTGGGCTCCTTTACCACCTAAGACATGTTCGTGGTCCCTAAACGTTCTGTTCAGGTCCTGCACCTCCTGTGCTTGCTGGGGAAGCCAGCCCTGGGGGTCAATTCATTGATTTCTACAGGAGTTTGAGACAGGGCTGGGGTCAGATGAAGGAGACCCTGGGTATGTCTCTTTCCTGGATTGGAGGGGAGGGGACAGAGTCTTGGGTCTCCTCAGGGTCCTACCTAGAGCAGCAGGGGTGGGCTGTGAGGAGGCACACTGCCCGGGCTGCACCTCCTGCCTGGGTCTGGTGGACAGACAGCTGCACCCTTAAACAGAGGAGACTGACTGGGGCTGCCTCCCCCAGCATTGGCTGCCGCCAAGCCCGGGCTCTTTGTTGCTTTGGTCAGGGTGGCCTGCAGGAGGAGCTCGCTGCAGGGGATATGTGTGTCCCTGCTGGCCCTGGCCTGTCTCCAGCCCTCTCCTTAAGGATTTCATATCTTGAAATTGAACAAACACTTGGCTGTTTTCTCAGGACCTTCAGGTGGCTTTGGCTGGAAGTGGAGGAAGCTGAGAGGAACCCTGAGAGAGTTCCTGCTTAGCCTCATGCAGGGGAGTGGCCTTCTTGGTAAAAGGCTTTCTCTGCACGCCCCCGCCCCCCGCCCTTGTTCACGGTATGGCAGGAAGGGCTGTCAAATGGATCATTTCCTTCTGAGAATATAATTTCCAAATCTTTGCTCATGTTGCCATTAAATCCTTCCTCCTTCCAAAAGACTCGATAACAGCGGGCTGAGCCCCAAAACCAAGAAAAGCAGCTCCTACCCCTCCCCTTTCTTTATAGCCACAGCAGGCTATTCCCACACCAGGTGGTCACCAGGCCCTAGGGGTCAGAGCAAGGCAGGTGACAAGGAGAACTGGTTTCCCAGTGACCATCCTGGGGAATGGGGCTCACGCACCTTCTAGCACCCGGAACCCCACCACACCGTCCAGGTTGACTCCGGGTAGCCTCTCCTCCAGGAACAAGGTGGCTCTCTCCAGTGCAGACAGGATCAGGCCCACGATGGTGACCTTGCCCTCTGTGGTGTCTGGCCTGGGCAGTGAGGAGGGCTGTAGTGGCTGCAGAGCCAGGAGCAGGAGCAGGAGCAGCAGCCCTGGCCTCGCCATGACTGGCCTTCTGCGTGTAGCCGGTCACACCTGTGGCACTCTCACCCAGGTACCTCTGCACGCCTTCCTCCGCCTCCTGCTCCACCGCCTTCCCCAGCAGACCCGTGGACAAGTGGCCGGGCAGGACTGATCTGCAGCTTGAGTGGCCTGGGCAGAGGGCTCTGGGCAGGAGGCAGCAGGAGACAGATGGTGGGGGTGGGGGGCAATCCTTATGTGGAGCCCCTGGCTGTCCCCTGGGGAGAGGAGCCCTTCTGGTTCTTCTTGCACCTGAGCCTCCAGCTAGGTCCTTGATTGAGCAATAGCAATAGCAACTCAGAAATCAAAAGCCCTGCAAGGCAGAATTTGTTTGTTTTAAAAAGTTTGGAATGAGTTAGTGGGAGGGCACATCCGGCTCTGAAAGCTCCCTCATGGGGGCACTGTTTGAGGAAAGTAGAATTCCAGCTGCAAAGGCGAGCCACGTGGGCACTTCAAAATGTTCTCATAGCCACATTAGAACAGCAAAATGCAGGTAAAGCCACGCTCTATCTCATTTGAGTCAATCATTCTAGTATCTTATTATTTCAACATATAGTCAATATAAAAATGGCTGACATCATTTTTCTTGTACTGAATATTTGCAATCTGGTATTTTACACTCACATTTCAATTCCACCTCTGCTGAGTCCTGAGCTGAGCTCTGGGGACACTGGCACCACATCAGCACAGGCCATCTTGTCCAGGGGCTACTGCTGACATTCAGAGGTGCTCACGTCTGTTGGACTGGAGGGAGGGTGGCTTCACCAGTGTGTTCTCGGTGTTTCTCAGCAAGAGGACAGTTTTCTGAGCAATAAGGCTATCACACGGACACGATAAACTACTGTGGTTACTTTGGGAGGTGAAATTGAAGGGCCAACAGGGAAATTTCCCTTCTTCCTATGGATACTTAAAAATAATTATGGCTTTTACTGCCTTTATATACTTATCTCTCTCTCTCTCTTTCTCTCTCTCTCTTTCTCTCTTTTAATAATTGAAAGGTTTTCTTCAAATACTACATACATCCTGACAAATACATTCTGACAAATAATTTTCTGCTGGATGAGTCTTCCCAGATGGAGCTGCTTCGGCTCATTCTCCTGACTTCTAACAGCAAAGACTGATTGGTGTGAGAGCACCCTGCACTACGTACTTTCAGCACTTGGTTCCTTTCTCATTATCACCTTATGAGATTCCACCAAGTTCTTGTCTCATTTACCCCCTCCACTACTGGATTGGACCCAGGAGTGCTCTACCACTGAGCTTCATCCCTAGCCCTTTTTTTAAAAAATAGCCCTTTTAAAAAAAAAAAAAATTCAAGACAGGGCCTCGCTAAGTTGCTGAGGCTGCCCTCGAACTTGCCATTCTCCTGCCCCAGGTTCCCAGTGGCTGGGATTATAAATATGCATCATCTCGCTTGGCTTCTAACTGTATTTTGAAATTACCCTAGAACGCTGGAAAAAAGTTCCTAGAGCCTCATAAAGAAAGATTTACTTTGATAGGAGAAATACAGAGTTCGGGAACCCCGCAGGTGTGTACGCACCATTAACTCTTGGCGCCCAGGGGCTCCTTGGCAGTTCCCCGGGACCCACTTAGGGAACCACCTCCACTCGCCGCCCCTCCTCTCTTCGCCTCGCCCCTGCGCCTGCGCAAAGCGTGCCTGGGGGATCCGTCACATGACCGCTGCCTAGCGGCCAAGATGGCGCCGTCCAGCGTGGCTCTCCTGGCGCTGTGCCTGCTGCTGCCGCTGCTGCTTCTGGGCGGGTGGAAGCGCTGGCGGCGGGGGCGCGCGGCCCAGCACGTGGTCATTGTGGTGCTGGGCGACGTGGGTCGCAGCCCCCGCATGCAGTACCACGCGCTGTCCTTGGCCAAGCGCGGCTTCTCGGTGATCCTCATGGGGTTCTGCAGTGAGTGTCCGGGGGCCTGGGAGGGAGGCTGTTCTCTCAGTCTGTCCCCTCGGCCCCGAGCGCCCTGGGGGGCCGAGGTGGGAGCGGCGCTTCTGTCACTGCTCCCTTGGTAGTCCTCAGACTGGAGGAGCCCGGTTCCTGGTTGCCATATGTTGTGACTGTGGTAAGCGACTCCGTCGCAGGGTCTGATTCTTCTAGTGAAGTGGAAAGACTGGAACTGGACTGCGGTTTCTGTGACATCTGCGTGCAGCTGTCCTTGTCCAGCTGTGTGCAGGCGGAGGTGTCTGCTCCTTCACTACGCTCCTTGTGGAGATTCCAGAGGTTGACTTCTCCCCATCTCATGGAACAGTGGAAACAGCACCACTGCTTTAGGTCCCTGTGTGAAAGTGGGGGTGGAGTGGGACTTCCTTGACATGTCTCTGCGGTGGGAAGATTCCCCCACCCCAAGCCTAGATCAGTTTAATTCAGTACTTACTATGTGACAGGCATCATATTAAGTAAAGGTGGGTAAGATTTGAGCCTTCCCACCTGCCATTCTAGTGGAATCTGGACGGGATTTGGCCCCCTTCTCTGGCTACTGAGGAACAGAGAAGGGTTTTGAAAAGGCCTTTTTCCAAAACCTGACTTTAAATTAGATTGCTTCATCCAGTAAAAGGGACATTCTCTTTCAGATTCCAGACCCCACCATGAGCTCTTGCAGAGCGACAGAATACAGATTGTGAAGTTGATGGAACTTCAGAGTCCCACAGGTAGGGTGCTGTCACCTCCAGGTTCCGTTACATTGGTTGGGGTTGGGTGTGGGGTAACCTGCAGATGGCCAGGAGCTCCTTCAGTAGTGATTTTTTTTTTAACTTACAGTTGGCCCCCCGGTTCTGCGGTATGGAGTCAAAGTTGTTTTTCAGACAGTGTACTTGCTGTGGAAGTTGATGTGGAGGGAACCAGCAGCCTATATCTTTCTTCAGGTATGTGTCAGCGCTTGCCTCCCTCTGTGAGAACAACTGTTAACATTACTTTCTAGCTTTTTAAAAATGCACAAATTGGGCTGGAGTTGTAGCTCAGTGGTAGGGTGCATGCTAAGCATTGGCAAGATGCTGGGTTTGATTCCCAGCACCAAACATAAAAAATATGCACTAATTGTTAAAGTGCACATTTGTGTGTACACAAACATTATAAAACCATGGGCAGGACTCTGTGAATAGGCTTCTATAGCATGTGTCTGTTATTTCTGGTATCCGTCCATGCTATTTTTCTGGTCATAACAGAGTCTTACATTGCATTTCGTACTTATCTAAGTGTTTCACTAGGGTTCTGTCTCCTTTAATCCTCTCAAGAATCCTAAGAAGTGGATTCTGGTATCACGTCCATAATGATGAGGAAACTTAAAATTTCTGTAAGTAGCCCACTGTTACACAGATAGGAAGTAATAGAGTCAAGACTTGAACAGAGGTAGTCAGTTTGGTTCTAGAGTTAAACTTTTAACTTCTTCCCTTTACCAGTTTTTAAAGTCCAGAAGTACCTTCTGTTAGTGGGCTGCACTCACTTCCAATATGTGATGAACTGCAAGCTATTTAGTTTCATCTTGAGGGACATCTGGATTCTTTCTGATTTTTTTGCCTGTATACATAGTATGGCTAGAGCACAGTGAGCACGCATCTGTGACTGGGCCTGAGAATACATTGCTGGCAATGGAATTGCTTGTTTAAAGTTGATGTGCTTGTAAGATGCTGTGGTATGATCCTGGCTGGGTCCCCACTGATGGGGACACCCCCACTGTGTTTACCATCACCCACTGATGTTGCGCTTCCTCAGAATTTGCATTCTGACAGGAAAATGGTATTTCTTTGAGAAGCTTGGAGTTTTTCTAGTCTGCAGTTCTGTTTCATGGATGGTAGAGAGCTGCTCATTTGTTATCAAGAATTCTGAAGATCACTGGTGCTCTGCCATGAATGTCTGGGTTTCCTTCTCTTTGTCTGTTTCTCTTTCCTAGAACCCCCCAGGCCTGCCGAGCATTGCCGTCTGCTGGTTTGTGGGCTGCCTTTGTGGGAGCAAACTGGTCATCGACTGGCACAACTATGGCTACTCCATCATGGGCCTGGTGCATGGCCCTAAGCACCCCCTTGTTCTGCTGGCCAAGTGGTGAGTCTGGGTGAGGTGTGAATGCTTTACCCAAACTCCATCAGGGCGGGGGAGCAGGTTGGACCTGGAGCAGGGAGAATCCTTGTCCTACGCTGAGCCCCACTGTAATGTCCACTTTGGTGTGTTTTTCCAGCCTCAGGCTGCAGTGGACTATCCTGAGGGCCTTGTTTATCCGCAGTGGTGAAAGCAGCTGTGGCAGCTTTAATAATTACTGCTGTGTGCCAGGCCTTGGGCTGAGCCTTTTATGTACTTTATTCCATTTGGTCTCCACCACATCGCAGTAGAGGTGCCTGGTGGTCATTGTCCTTTTACAAGTCAGGGAGGCTGGGCTGTAAATGATGATGCCTTCTTGTCAGGCAGTCCCACTCCAGAGCTTTCCCTGGTGGTGCTCAGTAATCCTAAATTGCTGCTCCCCTTTCCAGCTCTCTCCTGTGACAGGGCTTCCATCTTGGTTTGCGGTCCGCATGGTTTCCATGCTTAGCATTTGCTAAACTCCTTTGTACACTCAGAGAGCAAGCTGCAGCCTTGCAGCAGTAGCACGGGGTGGTGAGATGCAGCCTTTTTATTTATGCTTTTTTGCCCAAGATAGTAGTGGATCTCCACTCCTTTAGGGGTAGTTGGCTTCCTTTAAAGTGACTGCATTAAGCTGCACAATGACAGCACTTAGGAAGATGTGAAGATGAGAGGGCATGGGGAGCTCAGGGTGTGCAGACCTGTGGGTTTGTGAGCCCCAAGCTCTGCAGCCTCTTCTCTGTGAGGGGTGTCAGGTCGTGTGGACACTGGCATCTGGGCCCAGCCAGGGCTCTCTGTTAACTCTCTGACCTCTATACGTCCCTGCAGGTATGAGAGGCTCTTCGGGCGCCTGTCCCACCTGAACCTGTGTGTGACCAATGCAATGCGGGAAGACCTGGCTGAGAACTGGCACATCAAGTATGAAGGGCCTGGGACACCTTTCAGCCTGTGGGTGGTGCTGGGTCCCAGGAATGGCCGAGAGCTTCAGTCTACCGTATCATGTTGGAAAGGCATTTTGAAGTACCCTGGGCCTTAGAGATAGTTGCTGGTTTGGGGAGCTAAGTGGGGTGAGGTGGCTGGAATTCTTCCAGGAAGAATCCCTGGAAGTTCTGGTGTTAGAATGTCTGTGTTTCCCAAGGAATTCTAAAGCTTTTGTCATAGAGACCTGGATTCCCGAAGTGCCCTTTTTTTCTGGATCCTTCTGGGTTCTCTGTTCCTTAGCCTCTCTCTGCCCTGCCCCTTCCTCTCCTTGCAGGGCTGTGACTGTCTACGACAAGCCGGCTTCGTTCTTTAAGGAGACACCGCTGGACCTGCAGCATGAGCTCTTCATGAAGCTGGGCTGCACCTACTCTCCGTTCAGGGCCTGGTGTGTCTGTCCTGCTGCCTTCTCCGACGCTCTCTGCTGCCCTGGCCCTTCCATCCGCTCCTGCAGACCTAATCCAGGGGTGGGCATGGAAGCAGAGACCTGCTGCCTGTTTCTGTGAACTGAGTCTGACTGACATTGTCTGTGGCTGTGGTGAGCCACGCAGCAGAACCGGTTTCGCAACCAGGAGTCTGGGGCCCACAAAGCCTGAAGAATCCAGCCTCTGGCTCCTTAGGAGATATCTACTACCTTCCCCTCCTGCCAGTGGGTTCCTGGGCCTGTGAGGGGTCTATGGACCTCTGTGTCTTCTGGGTGTCCCTCAGGGCTAAGGAGAGGACCCGTGTAACTCTCAACATGTCCTGTCTGTGCTCCTCAGTAACTGGTGTGCCATCTGGGGGAGGCATAGTGTCCTTGTAATGATGAGGAAGGGTGGAGCAGTGAGCCCAGGGGCAAGCACTGGTGGCTTGTTTTGTGGTAACCTTAGCACCTAGCTGCCAGCAGTGGTTCTGTGGGGTCACCTGGGTGCCAGCCTTTGGGGGCTTGTGGTCCTTGCTGTGAGGGAGTGGCTGTCCTGACCCCTGGCTTTCCTGCAGCGACTCACTGCCTTTTCTCTGTTCCTGCAGCTCAGAACCCTCGGGCCCTGCCATAGAGAGGTCGGCCTTCACGGAGAAGGATGCTCGCACTGGGGTGGTGACACATCTTGGTGGGCGGCCGGCACTGCTGGTCAGCAGCACCAGCTGGACAGGTCTGTCTGACCTGGCCTGTGTTCTGGCCCACCATGGGAGGGGGGCATATGAGTTGGGAGAGGGGTGTTTGGAGACAGGCCTGACACCTGATCTGTTGTCCTTGCAGAGGACGAGGACTTCTCCATCCTGCTGGCAGCGTTGGAAGGTAGGTGCCGCTGCATCAGCAGCTCTGGGCTTGTTGGGGCAGGGGCCGCGCAGCTGGCCGTGCATGGCAGGTCTGCAGCCTGCTTCTGCCCCAAGGACCACAGGGTGGACCTGCCTGCGGACAGTAGGGAGGGGGATGTGGGCAGCTCTGTGGCCTCCCTGAGGGAGCAGCCCCTCCCCCCTCCCCTGACTCATGTGAAAGGACACCGGTTCATGTTTCTTTTATTTTTTAAATAGTGTTTGAACAGCGGGCATCTGATGGAGACAGCCTTCCTTCTGTAGTCTGTGTGATAACAGGTACCACCTGGGACTCTCAGGCTGCAAGTGTGACTCCACTTGCAGCACGAGGCCAGCTGGCCTCAAGCCAGGGCTGGGTCTTGGTGATGAGGGCACATGCCCCATGGGGACTCAGGGTGCTGAGGTCGGCTCTGGAAGAGGTCCAGGGGCCCTGACTGGGGCTGTTGAGGGGTGCAGCTTCCTGGAAGTGGCTGCCAAGTCCCAGTGGGAACCTCTGGGGCTAATGGTGTGCAGGGACCAAAATGGGTCCAGTACAACGGGTGTCCTCTGCAGGCAAAGGGCCGCTGAAGGAGCACTACAGCCGCCTCATTGGCCAGAAGCAGTTCCAGCACATCAAGGTGTGCACGCCGTGGCTGGAGGCCGAGGACTACCCGTTGCTTCTAGGTGAGAGCTGAGGGCAACAGGGGGGCTCCAGAAGATGACCAGGCTTCTTCTAAAAAGGGACAGTGAAGATTTTAGTTGCTTCTGTGGCATAGTCTTTTTTTTTTCTTTGAAATTACAACTTAGAAATGTAAAAGCCATTCCCAGCTCAGAGGCTCTAATATTGACAGGCCTCAGGCTGGACTGGGTGGCCACCAGGGACTCCAGCCGAGCTCCTGAGATGAGTTTCCTGTTGTGCCAGCTCCTCCTGCCTGATCAGGCTCAAGGGTCATGTGTGCTCAGTCCCCAGCCCTGGCTGCTGTGGGGCCCACTTTCCCTACATGTTGGCTCTCAGAACAGGCTTCTGTCTCTGCTCCAGGAGGGGGCGGGGCCTGGTGCTTGAAGATTCCTCCTGCCTTCTTTTCCCATGGCAAGTGGGTGGGCCTGCTGAGGTCAGTTGTTTATTTGGCTTTATTTTTACAGTGTTTCTTGTTGGATCTGCTGTGGATTCCTTTAAACAATTTATTTTTTTATATAAAAAATTTTATCATGGATTTTAAAAACTGAGGTCGAATACGTGTAACTAGGCTTGCCATTTTAACCATCCAAGTGTCTGTCAGTCTGTCAGTTGTTGGACAACCTTCACCCCATGTCCAGAGCACAATACTACCACACTGCACAATAACTACTCACAATAACTACTTCTTTTCTTTTTAAAGTAAATGGTGGTTAAATAGAAAAAGCAAATCAAAGAGTAAATAAAAACACTAAGACCGTGGCAGTTTTGGACAGGGTGATGGCTGCCGGCAATTGGGCAGCCCTGCTATGTCTCTGCCCTTCGCCCTGGCACTTGGCCAGAATAAGCCACTTGTTTTCTGGGACATTGTTGTGGGGACATTCTTGATTTCCACTCTGGGAGGATGTGTTCCCCAAACTTTGACTGCCCCCTTTTCTCCCCGCGCAGGGTCAGCGGACCTGGGTGTCTGTCTGCACAAGTCCTCCAGTGGCCTGGACCTGCCCATGAAGGTGGTGGACATGTTTGGGTGCTGCCTGCCTGTGTGTGCCGTGAACTTTAAGTGGTAGGGGCAGAAACCCAATCTCCTGGGGTCGGGTTCTCAGGTCAGCTGCACAGGGTAGGCAGCGTGGCCAGGACTGCTGTGAAGTGCCCCGTCAGGGCCAGCTCCTGTGCAGTCCAGGGAGGCTGAGAGGGGCTGTGGCTGTTGGGGTCAGGCTGAGCCCCACTCAGTACAGTTGGCTCTCTGTACCTACTGATGGAACCAAGCGTGGGTCATTGTAGCTAGGTCGGCAGTGGTGAGGCCTGTACGGAGCACACAGATTTTTCTTGTCCTTATTCCCTGCACAATACAGTGAATGACTGTTCACGTAGCTTGCATGGCTTTAGGTGTCCAAGCAACCTGGAGGGGACAAGAGTATGAGATCCGTGCAGGATACCGACACCACACCATTTCACAGAAGGAGCTGGGGCACCTGGGGGAGGGGCTCTGGGAATGAATCCCCTGCAGATGCTGAGGCATGACAAGTTGGCTTTGGCTTGGGCTCATGCTGAATAAATCTTGAGCATTTGCCCCCCTCCCCCTCAGTCTCGCTCACAGTAAGGAATGTGGCTGCAGTCGCTACCTGCTTTACGTGGTTCTCTCCCTCCCCTCCTCCTCCTCCTCGTCCCTTGGCTGAGCTTGTAGCTGTGGTGGGATTACTGCAGGGAGTGTAATTCTGTGACCCCCCCTTTCCTTGGCCAAGGTGGGTGCTGGAAAGGGCAACTCCAGACCAGGTCCTGGAGGCAGTGGCCCTGCATGGGCCAGGTCCTTGCCTGTGCGGGGACCAGCCTCTGGATGGGAAGTTCAGGGGCCAGACCCTCTGTGAGCTAAGCTGGGTCTCTTGGGAACAGACCTCCTGGTGACCCGTCCCTAATGTGCTGAGCCCAGCACCAGGGCCTTGCCTGTACCCTGGTTCTTGGGCATGGAGCATAGGAAATGATCCTTGAGTACCTTGTCCTCAGAGGGCGTGTGACACCAAGAGCACCTCCCCTGGGGCTTCCTCCACATCTGCCTTGCGTAGAGATGTGTCCTCCCACTTCCTTCTGAAGCTCTGTTTCAGAACAGGCTGGGCCAAACCCCGCCCCTGCCCCCAGTCTCGCCCCAGTGGGGTGGGCCAGCTGGGCACCTCTGGACACTGCCACGGCTGGGTCTCAGGCCTCCCCTGGTTCTCTCTGCAGCTTGCATGAGCTTGTGAAGCACGGGGAGAACGGCCTGGTCTTTGAGGACGCAGAGGCGCTGGCAGCTCAACTGCAGGTAGGTGTCCCCTAAGCAGGCCGGGGGCACAACACTGAGCTAGCTCTGCTCCCTGCTGCCCACAGGACCTGGCGGGTGCTGGGCTCTGGAGGGAAGGCTGAGGGAGGCAGTGGGTGGTGGAGTCAGGGCCTGCTTGCCTGTCTTTGGGGATATGGAGGCTGCACCTTAGGTGGGAACCGTGCTGCTACGTGGGGAGGAGCAGACGAGGTGAGCGGGGTTTGTGTGCCGCCTGGGATGTGGTGGTTCTGCAGAGGACACTGTTTCTCTTTACAAAAGTTAACCACTGTCATTCTTGGAAGGTGAACAGCTTTCCCTGAACAGGTCTAGGTAGGATCTAGGCCTTGTCATGTTCAGGGGAACTGCTTTGTGAACAGCTGCAGACCATCTGTACACAGAGGGCTGAGTTCCAGTGCAGCTGTTTACAAAGTCAGGTGGGCTGGATCCGGACTGCAGCTGTAGGGTGCCAGTCCCCTCGGGAACATTTGGGTAGAGCCAGAACCTGGGATCACCTGCCTCCTTCCTAGCAGTCAGGTGGGACTGTGCCCTGTGCAGGACACCAGGCCACATGTGCTCCAGGGCACAGGTGTGGGAAAGTGGGGACAGCCCTGGGGAGGGGCAAGTGGGGGACGGGTGCTGCTGGATGAGCAGCCTGCAGCTGGCAGGCTCGGGGAGGGCTGGCATGGGTGGGTGCCACCATGGGCTCAGTACTGGTCTTCACTGTTCTGTAGATGCTTTTCTCAAAGTTTCCTGATCCTGCTGGAAAACTAAACCAGTTTCGGAAGAACCTTCGGGAGTCGGAGCAGCTTCGATGGGACGAGAGCTGGCAGCGGACTGTGCTCCCTTTGGTCATGGACACGTGACCCTGCAGGCCCAAGGCCAGCGTCCCTGATCAGTTGAGGAGTGGTGCACCATCCTGGGGATGGAGAGACACTGCCTGTTCTTCCCTGTCCCTGCCTGCTGCCCTGCAGCCACCCAGGCTTTTATGTAGTGACCCCAGTGGTCAGGCCAGAAGGACATCTGGGGACTGACGGGAAGCTGGCTCTTCCTGGTTTCTCAGGCGCGCGGAGCCTGTCTTGTCTTCTGTCTGAGCATGCTGCTCTCCTGGTACCTCCTGTCCCCTCTTCATCCTCCCAGCTTCTGCCTGTCACGCTCCTCACCTGGGTTCCTGCAGCCTCTGGGGTGAGCGCCCAGCTGTGGAGCCCTATTTGTTAAAGATGTTTTTATTTTTTATGAAGGCAGTTCTTGCTTTTGAGTCAAAGCCTGGTTTCGGGCAGATGGCGATTTCCTCACAAACCAGAGCTGAGGACGGGAGGGGCACCCACAGCTCAGTCTTACTCCGTCAGGATAGTTTGTTTCCTGACTTGGCATGTGGCATTCTTCACTCAAGTCCAAAGGAAGTTTTATCAGCTTTCCCCGTGAAAGCTCTTCCCACTGCAGTGACTTCATCTTCACATGTTCAAATGGCGAAGCTACAGCAGGAGTCTCAGGACTGCCATCTCCAAGTGCTCTTCATAGGGGAACAGTTTCTGGCTGTGAGGAGGCATTGCCTCCCAACGGATCGCGGCCCGGCCTGCAACAGAGCGCACACCTCAGGACAGCAGCGCTGGGCCTGGGGCTGTGTCTGTTTTCCTTGGCTCACGGACCCGGGCTCACCCAGGTGCCCAGGCTACCTCCAGGCACTCTGGGTTCCCTGTCACTGCACATGTGCACATCAGTCTGCGAGGGTGGGGGGAGCTGACTGACCCCACGTCTGCCTGGCTGCTCCGCCAGCACCACTCCTCACACGGGCCAGAAGAGGCGCATTGTCTTCGTGAGCAGGGTGGCTGGCGCTGCGAGCCAGGTGGCTCTTAGTCATAGTTATAAGTGAAAAGTCACTATTTATAAAGTGAAATAAGGAAATCTGTAATTCTATCATCTAAGTATAATAATTTTTGGTGTATATTCTAGAAATTCCCTAGGCAATAAGATATATAAAATAACCAGCCCAGGTGTGGTGGTGCACACCTGTAATCCCAGGTATTCAGGAGGCTAAGGCAGGAGGATCGCAAGTTTGAGGCTGGCCTGGGCAACTTAATGAGACCCTGGCTTAAAAAAGAGCTAGGGTGTGGCTTGGTGGTACAGCATCTCTGGGATCAACCTGCAATTCCCAAAAACCAAATGACAAAACTACCACAGTGGGACTTGTGCTCTGTGTGCCGATTGGCACTTTGCTGCTTTCACTTGAAACACGTTAGAGGTGTTTTCCTTGCTCTCTCTTGGGGCTGCACAGCCTCCCTCAGTATTGAGTGCTCGTGGAGGGGCATCTGGGTGTCTTTCTGCATGGAGGTTGGGCAGGGGAGTCTGGACAGCTCCCAGGAGGGGCCTTGCTGGGGGTGCAGTTGGTAGACGGTCCCCCCTGCACCAGCTTTTGTGTGGAATGCTCTGGCTGGGCCTGGCATGCTGGGGCTGTGGGGAGGTGGCAGGGGGACACAGGCTGGGTGATCTGGCTGAGTCCATGGAAACTGGTCTGCCAGTGTCTTCACACCTGAGACAAGATCTAGGCTGACCCATGCTGGCCCACAGGGCATTACCCGGGGCTGGGAAACAGCAGTCCCTAGGCCACCTCTGCAGCCAGGTCCTTCTCTTACTTGCACTGGGTGTCCATGACCGTGGCTGCCACACTGCTGAGGGCTCTGTGTGCCAGGTACTGCCCTCAGTGTGTTCAGGCTGCATCTCCATGGTGCAGATGGGGGGACAAGTGACAGTCCTGCTCCACGAGGGTGGAAGTGGGACTACCTTGAGCTGACACTCAGTTGTCATGTGGTTCAGAACCCAGCTGGCATCTCTCTCTGCCTGCATTTTACAGGGAATGAGGCCCTAAGGCTTATGGAACCTGCCTGAAGCACACAGTAGGGCTGTGGTCTCTGACCTCTGGGGTCACCGTGTGGGACTGCCCTGGCCTGAGTGCCCAGGCCTGGTGTGTGAGACGGGCTTCCTGGCTTTTCCCAGGGTTCCATTCTCTTACCTTCCTGGTTTCTGCCTCCCTTGATCCCTCACGGGAATAGCATGGTGGCCTGTGGCCTGGGGGACTCACCTAGCTCGGTGGTGAACAGCTGGTAGGTCTCTGGGTTGCGCATGGTGCAGGCCACATAGACGTCAGGAACCTGGTCCCTCTGGCAGGCAGAGAGCCTCTGCAGGACCCCGACCAGTGCGAGGGTCACTTCTGGGCAGTACAGCACGTCTGTGATGCAGAGCTCTGGTTACTCAGGGGCCTCAGGACTCAGAACCCAGTGGCATGGCCAGGCTGCTGCCGACCCTGGGGAAGGGTGAGGGCCTGCAGGGGCTGTTAGATTAGATCTATGCTGTTGTGCAGGAAGATTGCTCAGGTGACAGGAAAACCCTCAGGACACGAGCCAGCGGGGACTCCCTGGCCTCGAGGGAGTACTGCTGGGAACCCCCGGCAGCGCCTGTTCAGAAGCTGCTTGCTTAGTGACGCTGTCTGAGCTCTGCTTTGAGCTCTAACCTGTCAGCTGTAGTGGGCATGATGTCAACTCGGAAAGGGGACGTAGGGCTTTTGGTGGCCTAACCACTCTGCCTTCTCTTAAGGACACTGTCCTTGTACCAGAAGTGGTTAGCCTCTTCCTGTGGCCTCGGAAGGCCTGGGGTCTGGACCCAGGCAGAGAGGTGTAGACAGAGACAGGCAGGTCGCCCAGCATGGTGGTGGCGGTGAATCCCCAGGACAGCCCTGCACAGAGAAGACAGCCGGCACTGACAGGTGGGGCTGCTCAGTTCTTGTTCCCCAACTGCCCCTGGGACCCCCCTCAAGGCCTGATGTGGGACTGGGTGCTGGTGACAGGTGGGAGACTGCTGTGGCCCTGGAATGACCAAGGGCTGCCATGGCTGGCTCTCCCGTCTGAAGACCTACGGCGTGGTGCTCAGAGCACTGGATGCCTGGTGGTGAAGTGGCAGCATCTCTGAGGGGCAGGGCATGTGGGCTTGTGTGCAGCCCCCCTGAATGGAGGACCTGCATGGTAACTGAGGCCTCCTGAGCGTCCTCTGCAGGGCGAGCCTCAGCTCAAGCCCTGGTGGACAGCCAGGGCACTCCTGATGGAACCACCCCAGCGGCAGCACCTGGAAGGGGCTCCGGATACTCTAATGCCTCCCGGAGGCCCGGGTGCCTCTGCTCCCCACCTGCAGCACCTGCTCCCTGGCCCTCAGCAGGGCTGGCCGGGGCTTACCTGCTGCGATGACAACGTCTGGCTGGAAGGCGGAGAGCTGAGGGACCGTTGCCTCATCCCAGTCCAGCTGGGCCACCGTCACCAGGGGGCTCTCTGAGTCGGCAGTGGCCTCTGGCTCCAGTGGGAGGCCGTTGAGAAGCACGTTTCCTCGGAGCTGCTCGAGGACACGGCTGTGACAGTCACTGAAGGTGTATGCTCGGGGGTGGCATGTCTTGCAGATGACCACACCTGTGAGGCCAGCGCCACTGCCCAGCTCTAGCACAGTCCTGGGTGGGCAAAAGGGGGCCTGTCAGTCTGTGCCAGGGCCAACCTGCCTGGTGCCTGCCCTGTGCCTGAGGTCACCTGTGCCTGAAGGCTGCTGGGTTCTCCATGGCCCACTCTGCGAGGTAGAGGGCTGCATCCCACGTGACCAGGCCCGTGGTGCCGTGGGAAACGATGGCTGTGCTCTCCGAGAGGGTGACTGAATCTCCTGAAGGCTGCACGGAGAGACGGGGGGATGAAGCCAGCCATCTGGACACGGGCTAGTGTTAAGTCACAGTGGCGGCCACACCACAGCCACCACCCAGCAAGGGAAAAGAAACTTCCACGCAGCAACCGTGGTGCAGCTTGGGCCAGTCGGCATGTGGGAAGTCGAGGGGCAGGCTGGACGCCCCCACAGGTGCCCCCAGGCCCAGCTCTGATGGCCAGGGCCATTCAGCAGAGGGGTGGCAAGGATAGAGTGTGGGAGGGAGACCTTGGGTTGTGCCCAGTTAATGGACAGGACTAATGCTGGTGTCTGCGGCCCACAGAAGAGTGAGGTACACAAACTCACGGACGTGACTAACAGGCGGGATGGCAGTTACTGTGCTGGGACTGGCTGGGTCAGGTGGAGGGCCTCGGGCTGCTGCCAGGGTTCTGTCCCACCACCAGAGTGGCGGTCACTGTGGCTGCTGCCGTGCAGTGACTCTATAAGCTCTGTATTTCTTGCATGTGGTTTTCTGTAGCTGTTTTATAATAGCAGCTTAAAGCAAACCAGTGAAGCAACCCCAACCTCCTCCTGGCTATTGTGTGCAGAAGGGGTTTCCATGTGACAAGAATAGGAGGGGCAGTCGGGCCAGTGACGGTGGTGGCAGTAGAGTGAGAAGAGACTGCTCTAGAGACTGCTGTCCTGGGAGGTCCCCACAGTCAGGTGTGAACTGAAGGCTGGACACAGGTCCTTGCTGACGAGTAACCGAGTGGCTGCCTGAGCCAGGTTCTGTTGTTTATTGGAGTGCTTGGTTTTAGGCGAGGCAAAGGAGGGTCAGGATCAACCCTGGGCCAAGCCCCGCTGTCACCCGCTGGAGCACAGCTGTTTGGCCTGTGCACATCTCCTACCAGCACATAGCTTCGGTGGCACTGGGTGGGCTCCTCTGTGGTCAGGACCTCTGCCAGCGCCTCGTACAGCTCGTCCAAAGGCTCTGCGTGGACAACCTCGTGCTGCGGGGGAAAGACCCTCAGAAATAACACCAGATTCTGTCTCTTTGCCTCTGCGCCAACCTGCGGCTGTGTTAGAGGGGACCTGCACCTAAGTTAGGAGATTTGGAGTGAAATGACTCAATAGAGAACAGCTGGTATGTAAATTCTCAGTTGTGGGTAGCAGGGTGCAGAGTGAGGGTGGCACAGTCTAGGAGAGCGGATTCCACTGAGAGGAAGCTCTGCCATTTTCACATGGAGGAGATCTGAAGGGAGTCCAGCAGAAGCCACAGTAAAGTGCCCACAGGGCAGCTTGCCTTCCAAGCTGCTTCCCAATGGCTACCCCAGACCCGGGCTTCCCAGGTCAGTGCAGGGTCCGCTGGAGGGCAGAGGGCACTTCAGGTGGTGCTGAGACCACCACAGAAGCACCATGTGATGAGGCCCGGGGACAGGGGTGATGAGAAGCAAGGGTTACTTGTGTGCTAAGCTCAGTGAGGTGTGGCCCTGTCAGTTGGTGGCAGCTGAGGCGTGTACTACTGTCGCGGAGGAACCGACGCTTCTAATGCCGTCTAGCACTGAGCCCGACGGGCACACGTCCTTTGCCACTCAGGAAGCCCGCTCAGTCAATGGGGAGAATTCAGTGAGGAATCAGCTCTGAAGGAACTTCCAATAGAGGCTGGCGGGCCACCCAGGGCTGGCAAGGGCAGGGCGCTGTCAGAGCCTGCCACACGGGCAGGATGGAGGGAGGAGGGACTGCCTGGCAGGATGAGGACCTGCCTGGTGGGAGGGGCCCAGAGGAGACACAGTTGCTGCCAAGACCCTGCAAGCAGGTGAGGGAGAAATGCCCAGCCTTGCCTACTGCACAAATCCCACTGTCCAGGAGGCCCCTGCCCAGCAGGTATGAAGAGCAGGGAGGGACATGAGCTCCAAGAGGCAAAGCCCTGGCGGGGAGCCCCCTCTGCAGAGCCAGCCTAGTTCCACTTGTGGTCTGGTTACAGGAGACACTGCCCACCACTGACCTTTTTGATGAGCTCCAAGAGAAAGCTCTGGGTGTACTTCACCGACGGTGGGTGCCTTATACACACAGGATGTTTCACTGTCTATGAAAAAAGAAAAAAAAAAAGTTGGTTGCTGGAGACACCCTGTATCAAGTGTCCTGTGAGCTTCAGGCAATTAGAGGGTGAGCCCAGTTACCCACTGCCTTGACAAGGGTGTGCAGGGACACAGGGCTATGGCAAGATGTACCCCAGGCACCTGCAAGACTGAGCCTGAAGATTTAAGCTCTCTCCTAAAAATGCTCCTACCCTAGTCACACAACTGTGGTTTCTAACACCCACTCTGGGCAGGGACACAGGCACATGACTGGCTCCCTTCCTTCCAGGGTAGCCAGTAAGAACTGGAGTCTGAAGGGAGGACAGTGGTCAGATTTTCTGGCTTCACAGAAGAGGCGAGAGTACAGCAGTGTGAACCAGACCTGGGCACCTGTGCTCCTGGAGGGAGAGTCCTAGCCAAGAAGCAGGCCTGGAGACCAAAGAGGGAAGAGGCCAGGGCGGAGCCTGGACCAGGGTAGGCGGAGGAAGGTTCTCTGGGATGATGCCTCAGAGGCAGCCTCGAGAAGGCAGGAGCAGGAGGAGCAGCAGCAGCCTGTACAATTCCAGGCAGCACAGCTGGCACTATGGGAAGGAGCAGGAAGTGACTGGTGCTTGGGGAAAGGCAGGTGTGGAAGTGGGCCTGGGGGGAGGCAGGGCTGCTGCCAGGAGGGACCCAGAGCTTCACAAGGGCCACAGGATACTCACACAAGCCCTAGGGGCTTTCTAGGAGGTCCATGTTAAGATTGATTTATTAGATTTAATGGACAACCACAGTAGGTTTTTTTCCTTTGCTTTGCTAGGAACTGAACCCAGGGCTCGCAAATGCTGGGCAAGTGCTCTAGCACTGAGCTGCCCTTGGCCCCTTAGTAGGCTTTTAAAGCAGCTGTTTGTTTATGCTCTACGCCTGTGGGTGTGACACTGGGTGGAAAGAACAAAGCCCCAACCGCTGCACCACCCTCAAGTCTTCCCCTGCTCTGGCTGCGTCTTCTCCATACTCACCCCCAGCACAGGAATTTCTGACCTGGGCTCCTTGGATGGGTTTTGTGTTGGGGGGAATGTCTGTGTCACCCCTGAATTTGCATGCAGAACATATGCTTCAGATGTGTCTTTCCAGAAAGGGAGACTCTAACTTTGGCCTTTGAGAAGCCTCATGACCCTGAGAAGTTTGTGAACTGCCCTTGACCCACATGGCCAGGGTCAGGGTGGGGCACACCTCTATCCTGTGTGGAGATGCACTTCAGAGTCCAAACCCCACTTCAGCAGAGCAAGGGTCCCTGCATGGGTGTGAGAGATAGGAGTTGGTAAGACGGGGTCTTTACTTTGCTTTAATGCAAAGAAGAAAGTCTCTGAGCAGCTACCACTTGCTGGGGGCTGTCCCTGTACCTGTCAGGTCTGTTTTCACTGCGGATGGTTTAAAAACATCCCCCAGCTTCCCTCCTCTCGAGCAGATGTCTTCATCCAAGAAAACAAAGGAGCCAGAGCCGTCGGAGGCTCTGACATTACGTGCAGCGCTGGATGGATTTGTTCTTTGAACATGGTGTTTTCTAAGGGTACGTGTGCACTTGTAGCTCTTCTGCCCCGATATGTGCCCAGTGATCCTGGGATTCTTACCTTCTGCAGAATATCCAGCAGCAGCTCAGAATCTGATGACGTCCTTAGTTTCTCTTCTAGGCTCTATTTGGAGGGGAAAGAGAAATCTCAAGGGCATTTTTGTAGGAACATTAAACATGCAGTAGAACATGCTGGCAAAGCACTAAGTGATCTCTTCCCTGGGACGTGGAGTCACTTGGAAATGGAAGCCATGAGGCTAAGGCCTGACCTTCAGATGTCAGAGGTCACACCGGGATGAGTCACGGGAAATGTCAGGGGCTGACTCTTGGTTCCCATTAGCCCTGGCTGTTCAGTGGTCACCTGGGTCACAGAGCAGCTCCACAGCTGAACTGGAAAGCCATGGCATGAGGTTGGATAGGCTTGTCTGGGACCTGACATCTGGGTTTAAATGAGATTCAGAATGTGCAGATGCCAGGTCCAGTCATGCTGTCCTCCTTGTCCGGGGACTCCAGCCCACCAGTGCGCTCAGGCTGCAGTCAGGCAGATGGCCTCCGCCAGCCTTGGCTGGTATGTAGTCCCAGGGCCCCTTGCCATGCCCTAAAAGGCCCTCCCAGCCTGGATGCTCTGACTCCATCTCCCACCACCTGCCCCATCTGTGCTCAGGTGGTCCCAACACCGGACATTCCTTGAGGCTTCTTAGTGACCACTGTGTCACCGTTCAGGGCCCAGGTCAAATGATGATTTTTGGGGAGGCCTTCCCTGAATCCCCTACTTTGATGAATCTTCCTCCCAGTTCTCCATTTTCCTGTTCTATTGGTTTTCTGGCCACACTCATCTCCTGGCTGCTTCTTACTAGTTGTTGATTTATCCTCTCTCATCTGAGCAGGTCCTCATGTCTAATGTGTACTGCTGACCCCTGGCTCCTAGAAAGCTTTCAAAAAAACATTTGGAAGCTGAATAAAAACACCAGGTAACACTTGTGTGCATTTACCACAAGCTAAGCACTGCTTCAAGGGCTTTTATACTCAAGTGATTCTGAGTACAAAATAATATGAGGTTGGTATCATTCTATCCCCCATTTTACTAACTAAAACTATGGCACTGAGAGATGTAGTCACTTTTCCATGGTCACACAGTGCACTGGGGGTTAGGTCAGGATTCAGGTGTCTCTCTGGCCTGCCTCTCATCTACCGCATTCTTTTCTTTTCTTCATGAAGCCTTTGCTCAAACTGAGCGACAGTAAGAGGCCCCACCGCACGGGTGTTGGGGGTGACCCCAAGTAAGTATCTAACACGGTTTGCCAACAATTACTCTCCATGTGAATGGGGACCTACGGATGCTGTTAGGCTTTCAATTTTGGCTTAAAAAATGTACACGTCCCTCCTCAACGGAAATGATTCGAGTGCTAAATGTTTTATGTTGATGAAATAACACAGGAGACTGGCCACCACTCCATCTGACGGGCAGGCCCGGAGGAATGGGTAACCAAACAGGCTCACTCCAGTGAGCTCAGTGCACAAGATCATCTACCAGGCGGGTCCACTAAGCCCCTCTGTGGGCAGCGGGACCACTCGCAGGCCCAGGACACGGGAGGCCCCCCCTTGGTCTCCTGGCCTAAGCTGCGGGAGTTGTCCCTTGCTCGACACCGCGGAGGCCACCACTGGTGGGGTCCTGCGACCAGGCCCGCGCGCCGGAGAGCGCGGCTCCTGCCGAGGACGCCCACCTTCCCGGAGGCGCGAGGGCAGCACTCCCAGGTGGCCGACCGCATGAGACAGCAGGAAGCCGGTCGGGCACCGCCCGCGACCCTGGAGGCCCACTCGTCAGCGCGCCGGGAGGAGCCCGCCTCCCTCCGCCCGGCGGAGCGGCTCGCAGGCTGGGGGCAGAGGCCCGGGCTGGCTCCACCCCGCCGCGGCCGAGTCGCGCCCCCGTCTCCCCGCGCCCCGCGCCCACCTGCCAAGGGAAGGAGCGCAGCGTGCGCGCCGCCAGGAAGCGGCGCTCGAAACTCTGCAGCAGGCGCGCGGTCCCCGCGCTCTCCTCGGGCGCCATGGCGGGGCGGGGCCGGCGTTGCCGGGAGACCGGGCGGAAGCGGGGCCCAGTCGGCCGGAGGCGGGGCTAGGGGCGTGGCCAGGGGCACCCGGGGCGGGGCTTGGAGTGCGTGAGGCGGGACGCCCCGCCCACATGGTGGGCTTAGGGCGAGGCCGAGGCCAGACGAGGGGCAGGGCCAGGAGGCGAGGCTTGGGGCGGAGCTAAGCGTTGAGGGTCTTGGGGACGCTTGGAGTGGGGCAGAGGCGGGGCTTGGCGAGGGGACTTGGGAGGTGTCCCCGTGTTGCTGGGGTTCTGGAGGGTTCGAGGGGGGCCCGGGAGCCCAGCTGGCGGCCTGTGGGCGGAGCTGTTGGGCCTGGGTTTGCAGAGGGGGGATCAGGGTTTGGGCCCTGGGTGCGGATCTTCACGCTCCCGAGACTGGGTCTGGGAGCCGGGAGGCGGGGCGGGGTCGCTCCTGGGAGGGTCCAGTCAGCCCTTCGGTGCCTTCAGGTGGGTCTCGGTGGGGGACAGAGGAGCGGGCGCGTGCGGGGCGCCGGGCCGCCCTCTCCTTGACAGCACCCTGCCCATCAGGCCGCCTCTCCTGGCCTGGCAGAAGCACCCCGCACTCCTGTCCTAGCCTTTGGATCTGTCACCCAACAAGTTTTTTGTCCACTAAACGCTACTAAGCGCCCACTGCATGCGTGGCTCTGTCAGGCACTGGGGCTGTAGCTGGGAAAATCCAGGTGTGGGCCGTGCCCTCCCGGGGGACGGGGAGGTGGCCACCGAATCAGTTCTCTCTCGCAGGCCTCAGAGTGAGCACACTGGACTTCCGGCAGGGTTTGGATCTTGCAGGGAAAGGGGTTTGAAGGAAGAGTGGGAGCTGGCTTCTGGGAGTGGTTTGCAGAGGAATAATGATTCCCCTTCAAGGCAGGACAGCTAGCAGCTCACTGGCACAGCCCCTGCAGTTTGCTCCGAGTTCAAGGTCTAACATGTTTACCTTAGCAGATCTCTCATAAAACTCCATTCGGAAGAGTTCCGACCTTTAATTTGTTGTATATTCTTGCAGAAGGTAGATGAGGGGACAGATTATGCCTTATTATCTCCTTCAGATGAGAAATACTTGAGCTCTGATCAGCTTTTCGAACTAGAGAGGGGAATTAATTTTAATTGAATGAAAGTATTAGCTCTATCTGTTGTTCCTCTCTGGACCAACAACAACAACAACAAAAACCAAAAACAAAAGTTCATCTTTTATTTCCTTAACACTGCTGATTTGAATAAAGACAGCGGACCATGGTTATTGCTGTGTTTTTACCCCGAATGAAGAGTTTGTGAGTCCGAGATGCTGCATAGATCCTCAGTTGCAGCGTTGTGAGGCTGTGGCCTGAGACACTGATGTGCGGAAGCAGGCTGGGTCTTGGTGGTTAAGGAAGGCTGGCCTGAGAGCTGGGGCAGGGACTCTGACTGGCTCTTGCTGTCTTGCCTTAGTAGACAGTGCACACCAATGGGAATGGTTAGGTACACTCATAAACCTGGGCTCATTCTCTGAACATGCATATTAGTTATTAATCACCATTTCTCTGTGGAACCAAATGCCATGATAGTGCTGTGGGGTGCACTCCTCCAATATGAATAAATCCAGCCTTTCCTGATGCCAGACAGGAGCAGATTGAGGAAGGACCCTACTTGGTCACAGGTCTGACCTGTGCATGGAGAAGACGTCTTATCTTGGAGTGTAGGCTCTCAGGAGGGACATGTCTGAGATCTAAATCTGGGGTAAAGGAAATTTACCCCTTAATCTTCTAGGTCTCGCCGTGCAGTGTGATGTGTTCAGGTGTAAGTGACATCCGAGTGGTGTTGATCTGGAGAGCAGGATAAGGCCTTATCTCTGCGGTCCTGCCCTGATGCAAGGGGGAGCATGTATACAAACCAGATGAAGGATCCAAGTTCCGGATTTGAGGCTTTCTATTATGCAATAATAATAACCCAATGCATTTTAGCTGTATGGAATGGTGGCCTTTGAGAAATGATGCTGTGGGCATGGTAGTTCAATCAGTACATTGAGGTCTTTCCTTTCTCTCTCCTATGGCTAATGGGTTCTGTAAAAAGGGGCCAATTGATTTCTTTTTAAAATGTTGCTTCAGGGGGTGCAGACATTTATAGGGCATGTTTCAACTTATAGAAAAATTTTATAGTTCAAATATAAATTACATTAAACGTGGACTCTGTAATGGAATTTAAGGTTAAGTAATGTTTCGACTTTCCTTAGGCTGTTTCTAGCGTCCTGCTGGTCAGGGCGGGGTGTAATAAGGAATACAGTTGGGAGATGGAATCAAGTTCAGATGCAGTCGTACTAGATTAGAGGAGGCCCTGAATCCATCATCTGGCGTCCTTAGGAGAGAGAAATGTGCCACAGGAAATCAGAGACACAGGGGAAGATGTCCACGTGGCCTTGGAGACACAATGGAGTGATGCCGCCACAAGCCAAAGAGCACCAAGGATTGCAGGCAAGCACCCGAGGCCCGATGAAGTGGGAAGGACCCAGGGGATCCAGGGAGCACGACCCCGCCCGGGTTGTAGTGCTTTGTTACAGGAGCCCTGGAAAGCTAATGCTACCCATCTTCTGGGACTCAGTGCAGAGTAAAAGTGCACGCCTTTGCTACCCAACCAGACAATTGAAAATGGTGGCAGCAGATGATGGGCTCTTCTGAGCCCTGGCCCCAGTGGAACTGTGCAGGCTGCAGGTCCAGGAAGCTACCCTCATTCTGGGTTCTCAACATGCCCGATGCTCGGTGGCTGCAGGAAGCGGTTGGCCGTGGGCTATTGCAGAGCACAAGGATCAACCACAGGAAACCCAAGGACCACTCACTCCTTCTTCCGGTGAATGACTGTGTATGTCGCACTAGCGATAAACAGGACCCCGGGACCTCCCAGATTGACACCGAGTCCAGTTGCTGTGTTTTGGAGAGCAGGTGCCCGCAGTCTCTGATCCTGTTTAAAAAAATCAGAGGGTTTTACATCATCTAGTTCTTAAGAGGGTGTTCTGGCTGCTCCTGGGTTGAGCGTGAGTGAATATTAAATATGGAAATGAAATGTACATTTTAGCCCCAGAAAGTGCTCACTGTAGAGAATTCTCAGAGGGCAAGTCGTTGAAAGCCGATTTACTAAATGACCTCTTCGCCAAATGACCCATTTGCTTAATGACCACTTTACCAAACGACCAATTTGCTAAAAGCCAATTTGCTGAAAATCAGTTTGTGGGATGTCCAGCTTCTCAGTGACGGACAGTGAAGCGCCTGACCTGCCCCAGGTTCCTGACAACGGCTGCAGAATAGTTGGAGCAAAACTCTAAAACTCAGAAGGAGAACACCCTCAAGGATTTGGTGGCCTCTTCATTCATTTAACCTCTTCCCTAAAAAAAAACAGGCCGTTTCCTGTAAGGTCCTAAGAGCCAAGCTGTGGGCAGTGCCCAGAGGGGAGAGGCTGAGTAGCTTTGTGAGTGTAATGCTGTGAGCACCCCGGAAGTCCCTGGATAGCAGTTCAGTCTTAAGTCGGCCAGTGTTTGCCAACAGCCCTCCCAGGAGGGTGGCGCAGAATTCCAGAGAAGGCTCCGTTCCCCTCTACGTGGCCCCGTGCAGCGTCTTGACCTCGTGAGGTTGGCCAGTCTCACTTCAGGCCCTTCCCTCCCGCTTTTCAGCAAGGAGCGGAAGCGTGAGCTTCCCCCACTCTGGGCGGCCCTCCCTGCTCCTGGAGGAGCCTGTTTTCTGTATGGAGCAGGACATCCTCGGGGCAGCTGGCATGCTTCCTGAGGGTCAGCAGGGCGGGTTATACCCCGACTCCGTCTGCGGTGCCCATGGAAATCAGGAGGCTTCCTCAGCCCCGTGTTTAGAGCTGCTCTCCTCTTGCTCTGAGGGCTCCGAAGCTGCTGGGGAACAGGACGGTTCTGCTTGAGTTCCTTCCGTCCCTTCCCGCCAGAGAACCCTTTTATATCTTTCATGTTTTGGTACTGGGGATTGAACGGGGAGGGGGGTTTAACCATGGGGCCACATCCTCAGCCCTTTTCATTTTTACTTAGAGACAGGGTCTCGCTGAGTTGCCTGGGGCCTTGCTGAGTTGCTGAGGCTGGCTTTGGACTCCCGGCCTCCTGCCTCAGCCTCTGGAGCCGCTGGGATGACCGGTGCGGGCCACCGCGCCCGCTCCCTTTTTGATTCTTTTCTACTCAGGACAGAACAGACGGCAGTCACCCAGGAGATGCTCCTGGACTCTCGCCACCAGCAGCAGGTGAGACTCAAAAGCAGGCGCTGGGTACCCCGTCAGGACCCAGTGCCCAGAGGATGGCCTCGCATGCTCCAGAGAAGGGACAAACGCCTCCACTGGAGCTTCAGGGCAGGCAGGGGGATGGGCCTCTGGGGCCTGCAGTTTAGGCAGGAGCCTGCGCTGGGAGGTGGGGACTGTTAAAGGGCAGGGCCTAGCTGGAGGGCACGAGGTCACTGGGCTGCCAGGAAGTGAGCCGCGGCTCCACTGTGGCTCCCAGACTTGAGGACCACCTCACCACAGGCTCAGAGGCGCCAGAGACAACTGACCTGGACCCAAGCCCCCAAACTGGGAGCCAAATTGAACCTTCCCTCCTGCTGAGTTGCTTGTCTCAGGTGTTTTGTCACAGTGCCAGACAGTTGCCCAACAGCCCCTGAGACCCAAGGATTTTCTGCCCGTTGGTCAGTTCAGCAGAGATGGACCCGCAAACAGCTGCCCGCTCCCTCAAACTGTCTGGTCAGTCAGGCACTCCTCCTGTAAGTGCCCCCAAGTCACTCTGCACCTGTTGGGTCACAAACTCGTGAACCTGGTTTACAGACACTGGGTGTCAGGGGAATGGAGGCCTGGGCCCTGGGCCGCCGTGCACCGCGGGGTTCTGGGTGCATGAGGGATCCGGGTGGCTGAGTGACAGAGAGTTACGTTTTACCTGAACATGGGCACCAACCTGGGTGAGAACCCCCAGGGCTTTCTGACACCTGTTAAGTGGCAAAATGAAGATGGGGTCTGGCTCCTGTTCTCGAGGGTCCTTTGCACCGTGCCTGGCCAGGGTCTGTCTCCCCTGCTTCCAGCATCAACCAGACATCGTTGCTGCCGTGACCATCGTTGGTGACAGTGAACCAGACACCTCCCTCGCGCCTCTCATCGAGCGCTGGTTGCACTGTGTTCCTCCGGAGGATGGCGTAGTGCCTGTCCGTAACCGTGGGCGGGAGTGTAGTTCACATGCCACGTGGTTCACACATTCTAGGGGCTCGGCTCAGTGCATCCCCAGCCTGTGCGTCTGACACCACGATCGAATTAGAACACTCTCTTCACCCCAAGAAACCCCGTTTCATCAGGGCTCATCTGTCACTCTCCCGACCCCCTCTACCTCCAGCTCTGGCCACCATCACTCTGCTTGCTGTCCCTTGGATTTGCCTCTTCTGGACGTTTATCTAGAGGAGTCATGACATGTGGCCTTTGTGTCTGGGCACTTTCTCTTAGCATGACATTTGCAGGTGCTATTCACCTCGCAGCCTGCATCAGTGCTTGCTTCCTTTTGTTAGCTGTGTAATATTCTGCTGTGCGGACACTTCGTATTTTCTTACTCAATCCTCTGTTGGTGCACGCCCTTCCTTCCTGTTGACAAGTATCAATAATGCTGCTGTGAGCATTTGTGTTTTTATGTGAACAGACTTGCTCATTTTTTGACAGAGGCACATGAGGATCAGTAGAGTGATTTGGGGGGAATCTCATTGGTGATCTGTGCAACAGGATCCAGCATGAAGGCTTGGGGTTAACACCTCAACCTTACATTTTACATTTTAAGTCACTTCTCTCTGGGCTCTGCATTTCCTTCATTAAATTGAAGAGCCTGGGAGCACTTATTTTATCCGGTTTTTGGGAAGACCAAGATGGAGTAACTCTTGTTAAATGTTTCTTGTGGTGCCAGGCAGGATTTTTTAACAATTTCTTCTTAGTTGCAGATGGAAACAATACCATATGATTATTTTTTTTTATGTGGTGCTGAAGATTGAACCCTGTGCCTCGAGCATGCCAGGCAAGCGCTCCACCACTGAGCCACCGACGACCCCAGCATTTTGATGCATGGGGTGTTGGTCATTGCTCTTGGAAGAGGGCAGCCTGGGGCAGTGTTGCTTGGGCAGATCTAGGGCAGAAGTGGGGTATCGTGTGTGCACTTAAGTTTTAGTATTTTTTTCTAGCAGTTATTTCCCAGATCCAAGATGATCTTATATTAGAATCCACTCACTCCAGTAATGTCCCCAGCGTCAGCACACATCACCACTGGTAGAACCTGCTCATCTGTAGCAAAATGAAAATGATCTGGAAATCCCACCTTCTCGTAGGAGGTAAGGTGCGGGTGTGTGTCTCCAGCACCTGGCTTCTTGCTCCGGCAGGGGTAGGAGCATCCCCAGTCCACCTCAGGCCACGGTACCACCCTCGACCAGTCCGGGAGCTGGACCTGTTGTGACAAGAGGGTCTCGTGGTCACTGGGCTCCTTTTCCACAGTGGTCCCTCTGTTTTCAGACGTGATGAGGACGTCGAGGTGCCCTGTCGGTGCCTCACGATGGCTCCCAGCAGGTACCTGGTGCTCCTGCCTCTTTGCTGAATCATCACCCTCTTGCTCTCTGTCTGGGGCTGGAATCTGTGTCCCCTGTTACCTGATTCTTCATAGCATAGAGTCACAAAGTCAAAGTCCTCCTGAGCAAACTGGCTCAGGCCAGTATGAATGCTCTCCCTCCGCTCTGGTCGCTGTCTGGGTGAGTGCAGGTCTCCCCCAGGGCCCTGGACGGCCTCCCCCAGGACTGTAGCCCCTCCCCTGGAGTTGTGCAGTGGTGCCCTTCTCCTGCCCTGCAAGTTCAAGGAGAGAGTCCCATCAGGGCCATGTCACCTGTCTTTCTCACAGTAAGCAAAGTTCTGTCACCTGATGTCCCTGCCCCACTCAGAGGCACAGAAAACACAGGGGACTTGGCGTGGGCCGTGGTCGGAACGATGCCGGGTTTCACCAGGATCTCATCGACTCTAAAACACTGTTAGTTGCAGGAGGTGCTGCGATCCTGTGTGCTGCTCAGAAGAAAAACGCCGCCAGAAACCAGCTGGATGTGAGATCCAGGAGGAAAAGGCGGGCTCTGGGCAGGGAGGGAAATGGTTCTTCTTGGTAATGCTGCGTCTTCTGTCTCTCTGTGACTTAGGCCCCTTTGAAGGGATCTTTGCGAGGATTTTCCAGGCAGCTTTAAGATAAAAGTGTCGGGCGCTGAGTTTGGGTGTGTAGCAGACACACATCAGCGAGCACCCACCCGAGACGGGGACTGGAGGAGATGATCCTCGCCCTCTTCCCCCACAAGTCCTCTGACTCGATGCAGGAGACAGGACAGCCAGGACACTTACCAACGGGCCCAGGTGCACGTAGTCTTTGCAGCCACCCCTCGAGGAGGGACGGTCATCCCCATTGCAGACGAGGAAGCCCAGGTGGAGAGGTGTCATATCCTCTGCATCCACGCGGTGGAGCTGGTCTGCCTGGGAGTCTGACCACCGCATAGCTCTGCCTCTGGGTAGGTTCGTGGGGCCAGGAGCTGAGCCTACGTCTCTACAGGGAATAAGGTGCCAGTCTCACCCTCTCCCAGACACCCCTCATTTTTCTTGGACACCTCAGTATCGGAGATGGGAATGACTGGGTCCATCTCCCTCTCCCCCAGCACAAGACCCAAGATCTCATCTCACTGGTTCTGACGGGGACAAGGGCCCGAGGCTGAGTCAGTGGCTCTGGTCAGGGCCACGATGTCCTGAGTGGCCAGACCGGAGCTGCATCCCACCTTGGATCCCGAGGTGGAATCAGCACGTTCCCAAACATGGGCCAAACGCAGAGACGTGGGCCAGGCTCAGACCAAGGCTCCAGGTGAAGGTCCCTGGGTTCAATCCCCAGTTAAACAAACAAACAAACAAACCAAACCAAACCACCCCCCGCCCCCCCCCCCCCCGCCTCCACCACCACCCCCGCCCCCGCCAACAACAATAACAGAAGCTCATCCTGGTCTCACCCGAGATGAACCTACAAAAATCGTTACACAACTTCTTCTCCACCAGGCATGCTGGCACTGGCCTGTGGTCCCAGCAGCTTGGGAGGCTGAGACAGGAGGATCACAAGTTCAAGGCCAGCCTTAGCAACTAAGTGGGGCTCTAAGCATCTTAGCAAGAGCCTGTCTCAAAATAAATAATAAAATAAAGAGGGCTGGGGATGTGGATCAGTGGTTAAGCACCCCTGGGTTCAATCCCTGGTACCCCAAACAAAACAAAACCCCAGAAAAATGAAAATCCAAAATTCTTTCTCTATTGGGTTCCAGCATCTTATTTGTAACCTCTACAGGTAACACATTTTCCCTTTCTGATGATAGAATTGCTACGGTTGCTTTAACTTGCAAATCCTCTAATATTTATTTATTGCATTTCTGATTGGCATTAGACCCAATTCTCGTTCTCAGTGACGGGCCCTTTGTTGAACTTACATATAAATCGACTTTGCCCCCAAATATAGAGTTGACTGGAAGGTGACACCCCTAAAATTCTGTAGAACTGGCTCTTTTCTTATTTCGAGGGAGCTGACGCTGACTTGACGGGGGATCTGGGCGCTCTGAAATCTAGTTGCTCTCCGGATGTTTGCTCTCTCAGTCACAGATGTTCCCAACTTGAAATCGTCTTCTTGTGAAGCGTCCTCAACACACGCCTCCTCCAAAGACGTCCCAAGCTGTCGCCTTGGGAAACTGATTTTTCTCATTTGGTCTCATAGGACTTTTGGGAGCTGTGCTGCTCCGTGAGAGGAGCTCTGGAGAGCGGCTGGTGTGCGCAGCGGGACGCGCCGCACCGCACTTGACTCTGTTTATTTGGGAGCCGCGATCATCAAAAGTGCTGTTTCCAACAACACTTCTGAGAAATAGTCTGAGTCCTTAATTGGATGCAGAAGAGCAGATATTTACTATTCTACCCTTTAATTAGCGGGACCAGGGCCTCCGCAGCAGCAGCCATAGCAGAATCGCCTGCTTCGCGAGGTTCATTATGGTCCCCAGTGGTGTCTGTGCGGCTGCCACTTTTAAGTCGCCTTTAAGGCCTGGACCTTCCTGCAGGCGAATCCTGGCTCCTGAGTCTTGTGCAGAGTCCACCAAGCTCCTGGAAAGCGGTGACTCAGGGAGGTCCCTCTGCGTCTCTGCATTTTCCCTGGTCTCTTCCCGTGGGTGGGAACTCGTCCGGGACCAGCCTGTCAGTTGGGTGCGTGGGAAGTAGGAGTGGTTGGGGGTCAGCTGGTGGAGATGTGGCCCAGGTGAGCGCTAGCTGCCCTCCCAGCCCCTCCCTCTGCACCCTGTGGCAGTGTCACACTTGTCCGTGTGACAGCCTTGCTCAGACCAGCCCTGCCCTTCACTCCTCGGTCCCTCCTCGGTCCCTCCTCCATCCCTCCTCCTTCCGTCCCGTCTACAGCTCAGCCTGCCCTGGGCTGGGCCTGGCCTCCGAGTCTCACGGTCGCGACTGCCCACCTGTCTTGGAGAAGGAGGACTTCCGAACGTGGTGCAGTACCTCAGCCGTGTGACACGACAGGGGACGCTCATTTAAATCCCGAGTCTGCTCCAAATGGACCCTCCCCTGTTGTGCCCTATCGTTAGCGCTGTCCTGCTGGAACAGAGAGATGCTCAAGGGCTGTGGGGGACCGGCGCAAAGGCAGCCAGAAATCCCACCTTTTCTGCATCACCCCCGGCCAAGGCACGCGGGTTCTGGGGTCTTGAAGGACCCCGGCAGCATCAGTGCCACGGAAGGAGAACATTTAGCCGTACTAAAGGTCAACGCGTCAGTTTCCACCCAGGCTGCCTGGGAGGGACGAGGGAAAGGGTGGATCCCGGAGATGGAGGGCGGCCCTGTCTGGCAAGGAGGCCCTGCCCCTCGAGGTCCCAGGGCCACAGCTGTGCTCTGTGGCCGTGGTTTTCCTTCCAGCTCCTTGGGGACCTGGCTGGTGGCCCTACCCTACCCCATGTCAGGGGCTGCCAATGGCAGAACAAGACACAACCCTTTGATGGTCACTTGCCAGACGAGTGGCATGTCACAACCGCTGGCCCTGTACCAGACCCTCTTTCTGCACAGCCACGTGGGGATTCAGCCAGGAGGGAAAAAGCTCCCATTATGAATCGAGCACAAGGAGCCAAGTCCTGCAAATGAATGGCAGCCAACAAGAGCCACCGATGAGGGGGAGGACAGCCGCGGACCGCCACCGGAGCCTCTGCCAGGCCCAGCCTCCACGGCCAGAAGCTGGAGAGGCCGGGCTCCCAACAGCACATCACGAAAGGCTGCCCAGACCTCCCGGCAGCTGGGCCAACCCACGACTGGCCCTGAGATCTGGGGATGAGGGACTGACCACAGAAGGGTCCCGTCGTGATTGAGAGTCCCCAGGGGTTGGATCCAGGACGAGTCCATGTGAGCTCTGCCTCTCGGTGGCTGCGTGGCTTTGAGTGGTCACAGCACGCTGGGTCTCAGCTTGCTCACTGCAGAATGGGTGCCAGCACAGCCCTACCTCGGAGTGGTTGCCCACGGATCTATGTAAACGGTGCCTGGCGCGTCCTCAGGGTGACAGGAGGACAGGATGTATTTGTGTGGTTCAGGCCTGAAAGTTTAAAAGTGTAATCAGAGGGAAAAAACCTAGAACCAACAGTTTCAGGGGAGGGGATGAACCCAAGGTAGGATCGGGTCATCGACAGCCCCCGTGATTCTCCTAGGGCTACACTGTCAAGAATAGCAGTCACTGACCGTTGGTGGTATTTATTTTTAGCTGGAAATCAATTAAAATGAGATTTAATCAATCTTAAAATTTAAAATTCACTTTCTCTGAAGCAGGAGGCAGCACACGACCAGATCTTAAGCGACATTACAGAGCAATAGTAACAAAACGGCCTGACATGGGCACCAAAACAGACTTGCAGACCAAGGGTACAGAACGGAGGACACAGAGGCCCACCCGCATCATATGGCTGTCTCATACCAGACAAGGGTGCTGAAGACGTGCATCGGAGAACAGGCGGCCTCTTCAACAGATGGTGCTGGGAAAAGTGGAAACCCACGTGTAGCAGAAGGAAATCAAGCCCTGGTCTCTCACCCTGCACAAAAGTCGACTCAAAGTGGATCAGAGATTTAGACCCTAGAAACAGAGACCCAAATCTTCACCATGTCGGCCCAGGATCTGACCTCCTGAACAGGACTCCTAAAGCGCAGGAAGCAAAATCAGGAATCCATAAACGGGATGGATTTAAACTGAAAATCTTCTCAGCAAAGGAAATCACCAATTATGTGATGAGAGAGTCTAGCGAAGGGGAAAAGGTCTTTACCACCTGCCCCTCAGACAGACCACCGATCTCCATGATCTATAAGGAACCCAAAAACCTTCATGCCAAACAAACAACAAAACCAAAACCCAAATAACCCAATCGATGAATGGGCTCAGGAACTGAACAGACATTTTACAGAAGACACTTTACAGTGGATCAACCAACATGAAAAAAATGTTCATCATCGCTAACAATTAGAGAAATGCAAATCAAAACTAAGATTTCATCTCACTCCAGTCAGAATAGCAGCTCTAAAGAATACCAACAATAAGGGTTGGTGAGGATGTGGGGAAAAAGGCACACTCATCCATTGCTGGTGGGACTGCAAATCGGTGCAACCACTCTGGGAAGCAGTAGGGAGACACCTCAGAAAACTTGGAGTGGAGCCACCATTTGACCCAGCTCTCCCACTCCTCAGTTTATACCCAGAGGACTTAAAATCACATACTACAGGGACACAGCCACATCAGTGTTTATAGCAGCTCGATTCACAATAGCTAAACTATGGAACCAACCTAGATGCCCTTCCACAGAGGAATGGATAAAGAAACTGGGGTACATATATACAGTGGAATATTACTCGGCCTTAAAGAAGAATGAAATTATGGCATTTGCAGGTAAATGGATGGAACTAGAGAACATCAGGCTAAGGGAATTAAGCCAATCCCCAAACCCAAAAGCTGTTTTCTCTGAGCAGTGGATGCTGATCCATAGTGAGGCTGCGGGGAGAGGGAAGAACGAAGGCACTTTGGTTTGTGTAGAGGGGAGGAGAGGAGGGGTGGGGCTGTGGGGATGGAGGGACAGTGGAAGGAGACAGACATTGTCACCCCATGTGCACGTGTGATCACACACTGGGATGACTTTGCGCCACGGACAGCCGGAGGAAGGAGAAGCTGTGCTCGTCTCTGTACTGTGTGTCAGAAGGCCTTCTACTGAAAAGTAAATACAGAAGAAAATTTAAAAAAATGAATGACGGTTGGCCTCTGGCTCTCAGCAGCTGCACGTCGAGGGCCAGCAGCTCCACGTGGCTTCCCTGGGGGACCGCAGGAAGGAGCTCGGCTGTGGCTGCGTGGCCTCCTGTTGGAGAGCGGCCACCAGCCGAGCCCCTGCTTCAGCTCCAACAGGAAGGACCGGCTTTGGGGGAGCGTGTGGTTATGGGCGTCCTCTCAGCGAATCCCCCCATTGGCCCTGTGAAGCAGGGACAGTGACAGTCTTCCTAGTGCACACGGGGCGCCCCGAGGTGGCACAGCTGGGGAGGATGTGCCTGGGGGACCCGAGTCCACTCTGCTGTGCGCGGGCACCCTGCAGTCTGGGGCGCCCAGGACGGGCTCGGAGTCGGAGGTGAGGTCGGGGCCAGGGGCAGGCTCGGGGTGAAGGCCGGGGCTTGGGGGGACCCAGAGGCTCTCTTCTGAAACACTGGTTTTGGGGGGGCTTGGAGAAAGTGCAGCTCCAGCAACGGGTGTTGGGGTGGGCAGTGGGCAGCCCGTGACAGTGGCACTGGCCCTGGACGCTCTGCAGCCGATGCTCTCGGGGCAGCAGTTCCCAGTCCACCGGGCACAGAGAAGCGTGCGCGGGCCGGCTTTCCCACAGCAGCGCCAGGTGGAGAGACCCCAGTTAGTGCGCCAGGCTCGCGCAGTGCGGCGGATCCCACCTCAGCCCCCATGTTTTCCTTTAGCGGGCGACTTGGGATAGAATGCCAACGACTTGCCATTTGTGCAAGTTGGGCGTGCGCCCCGGGCACCACCCCCCACGGTGTCCAGGAAGACGCGCCCAGAACCATACAGAAGGTGGTCCCCACGGCTGTTAGTGGTCACTCTGTTCTGGAGTTGCTCTGGGGTGGCTCTGGAACCGGGAGAGATTTCCTTTCCGGCCACCAGAGCCCCTCAGCACGACACTGAATATTCTTCCAAGAAGGATGGACTGCTGAGCAGGGGCCCTCACTTCTGTGCTCTTGACCACTGCCTGGTGAGGGAGCCCCAGCCCACCCCTGGGCCGCATCCGCTCCGCTGGACCTAAACGATGAAACGATGGCGTCACGGCCTGTATGTGGGTCGCGTTCGTCTGCAGTGCAGCAGTGAAGTCGCCCATTTCCAACTGACTCACAGGGGGACAACATGGGCAGCCGCCCTGGGATGCCCACCCACGCCCCTCCTGCTTGGCGGGATTTCCTTGGTTCCAAGGCGTGACTTCTTCTTCCTGGTGCTCAACCACTTTGCAATAAAAACCGAAGATGCAAAAGTGTTCATTCATCCTGGGGATCGCCGTGACGGTGACGGAGCAGTGACCACGGCTCCAGGAGAGGGGGATGGAGCCTCTGGACAGCACACAGGCTGCTGAGCCTCAGAGGTCTGCTCTTCATTCTGGCGAGAGCTAAAGGGAATCGGGACAGTGTCTGGGGAGGCTGGAGGGACAGTGCTGGCAGGTGGCCGATGCACCGAGGTGCCCAAGCCCTCCCGAAGCCCATGTGTGGTGGCAGCCCAAGACAGGATTTGGGTTTCCAGGGCTGAGCGCTGGGTCGCAGGCCCCTCCCCAGTCCGTCTTCCATCTGTCCTTCCACAACAGTCCCTGACTCTCCACTGGGCAGTCACTGGTGCTCCAGTCTCAGTCCACTGGTCTGTGTGGGGCTGGCCACTCCCTGCCCTGACCTGGGCGTGGGCACTTGGTGCCCAGAATCCGTCCACCTCTTGGCCTTGGTGATTGGATCTGGGGGGCAGATTCACCCAAGTCAGCGTCCATCCTGGGAGCTCTGGTCCCGTCAAGAAAGAGTAATGGAAAGAAAAGGAGAGGGAGGATGGCAGCGCCTTCTTTTTTAACTTTTTTTTTCTTTTAAATTTGAGGCGGGTCCTGCCAAGTTGCTTAGGGCCTTGCCGAGTCGCCGAGGCTGGAATCGCGATCTTCCCGCCTCAGCCTCCCAAGTCCTGGGGATCGCAGGCGGGTGCCACTGCCCACAGCCGAGAGGGAGCACGTTCTGGTGGCAGCGATCGATGGTGGGCTAGAGTGCTGTCCTGGTCCACCTGCTGTCCCCAGAAGTCCTGACCCCAGCACCTCGGAGGGTGGCCTCGTTGGAAGCAGGACCATTGCAGATGCGATTAGGAGGAGGTCACGCTGTGTCCGGTGACGTGTCCCTGCCACAGGAGAGGTCACACTGAACCACAGAGAAGAGGCCCTGAACTGGGTGGGGGTTGGGTGATGGAGCTGCCGGCCAGGGGACGCCATGGAGTGCCACCAACCTCAGCAGCCAGGAGGGGCAGAGAGGACCCTCGGCCGGCGTGAGGGGCCTGTGCCCTGCCCACGTCACAGCACTGGTCTCCAGAACCACGAGGCAGTGAATTCCCCAAAACCTCAAGCCACCCAGTTTGTGGTCCTTGTCACAGAGGTCCTGGGAAACGATGACACGCCTCCCGTTAACCCTCCCCTCTCCGCCTTCCCAGCCTGGCCTCCGTGGACGCTCACAGCTGCTCCTGGGCTGGACCACCGTCCTGGGGGCTGTCTGGAGGTGACCCGGGGCTCTGTCCCCTGCCCCTGGCTCCCCAGTGTCAGGCTGATGCTCGTCCTCTGGGCGTGGGAGCCCACTCAGGCCTGTTTGTGGGAGGCGGAGCACTACGTCGGCTCCTGTCCCCGGTGAGTGCCGTGTGTGATCTGCTGTTCCCTGGCCGGCAGGCAGGAGGCCAGTAGAATGGAAAGAAGATGAAGGGATTTGCAGATGTCACCGAGGCCCCTGTCAGTCCGCTCTGAGTAACCAAAAGGGAGGTTGTCCAGGTGGGCCTGGCATGATCAGGCGAGGCCTTCCAAGACGGTCTTCGAGTGATTCCTGGTTTGGAGGAGCAGCGGCCCGAGCTCCACACTGTATGGAAATGGGTTCTGCCCACAGCCACCAGAGCTTGGGCGAGGACCCCAAGCCTCAGACGAGCCCCAGCCCTGCTGCCACCTTTATCTGAGCCCTGTGAGACCCTGAGCAAGGACCCCCCTCAGCCCTCCTAGACTCCTGGGGCACAGAAGCCCGAGACAATAAACAGGTGATGTTTTAAGTCACCAAGTTTGTGGCCCTTTGTCATGCACAGGAGAATTCAGAATGTCCTTCCATTTTAAGGGACCCCAGGTGCTGTGTCCAAGTCCCCCCCCCCCCCCCCCGCGGCACTGGAGGGATACACGCGGGGACATGGAGGGAGCGGGAGAGGGGACGGTCTGGCAGGAAGTAAGGCCCCTGAGATGAGGCCAGGTGCAGCTTGCCCCGTCCTCAGCCCTGGGGAGCATGGGGTGACGCCTCCCCCCGCTCTTCCTGGCACCTGGGATTCACGGTCCTAGGCGGAACCCCACTTCCATCTTCTTGAGGTGGCCCTGGGGGGCAGACCTGGAGGCCAAAGAGCCACCTGGGGTACGACGCAGAGTGAGGAGAGGGGACGCTGGAGGTGGCCGCCAGCTTCCTTAACCCCCTCTCCCCTGGCCTTTCCTCTCTCGGCAGCCAGGCCTCCTGCCCTGCAGCTTCAGGGAGAGGCCAGGGGAGAGGGCAGCGCCCTCCTGGCACCGCGCCCTCCAGGGAGCCACGGAGAAGCTGGGCACAGGGAGAGGGAGCCACGGAGAAGCTGGGCGCGGGGAGAGGGAGCCACGGAGAAGCTGGGCGCAGGGAGAGGGAGCCACGGAGAAGCTGGGCGCGGGGAGAGGGAGCCACGGAGAAGCTGGGCGCGGGGAAGGGGAGCCACGGAGAAGCTGGGCGCGGGGAGAGGGAGGCACGGAGAAGCTGGGCGCGGGGAGAGGGAGCCACGGAGAAGCTGGGCGCAGGGAGAGGGAGCCACGGAGAAGCTGGGCGCGGGGAGAGGGAGCCACGGAGAAGCTGGGCGCGGGGAAGGGGAGCCACGGAGAAGCTGGGCGCGGGGAGAGGGAGGCACGGAGAAGCTGGGCGCGGGGAGAGGGAGGCACGGAGAAGCTGGGCGCGGGGAGAGGGAGCCACGGAGAAGCTGGGCGCGGGGAGAGGGAGGCACGGAGAAGCTGGGCGCAGGGAGAGGGAGCCACGGAGAAGCTGGGCGCAGGGAAGGGGTTGCGGGGTCGCAGACACCTAGGGACCCAGATCCTGTGTCCTCAGGAAGGGCTCTCGGTCACCCTCCCGAAGGATCCACAGGGTCTGAGTCGAGGGGCCTGCACCCCAGTCCTGGGACAAGCCCTGGAAGTCGGCGTGACCGGAGCACACTTGGTCATGCGGTTTGCCACCGTCCCTGTGGCCTGACCCTCAGTCGGGGTTCAAGGTGGGCCACTTGATGAAAGAGGGGCACAGCCCAAGCCCAGGTCACTCACCTGAGGGCCACAGGGCCACTCGGCCGAGGGCCTCAGGGCCCTGTCTCCGGGCGCAGACTGACCACCTTTCCAGCCAGAGGCCCCTGGCTGCCTTCCAGAGGTGGGTGCGCCCCAGGGCTCTCCCAGGGGCCCCCGGGCCGGGGCATCGCCTGGCTCTGCTTTGTGCTTGGGACCACCTGCCTCCCAGACCCCCGGACTCCACCTGGAGGCTGGGAGGCTGGGCCTCTTGCTGGTGTCCAGCCCCAGGGGATCTGTGCAGGGCCCTGCAGCTTCAGGAGCAGGGATCCCCTCCTGCCACCTCCTGCCCCCCGCCCTGAGCTGCCAGCCGTGTTCCGAGAGCACAGTTAATAAGTCCCGGGCCAAGACCCTCGTCACGGTGGGGCCGGCCACCTCTGGAGTCTGACGAGGTCTTGGGGTGCTGGCAGCACCAATTTCCATCCATTATTTTTCTATTATGGATGATGACTTTCCACTCTGGAGTCAGATAGAGGTCGGCCCAAGCCCAGCTCATGAAGACAGATGGCCGCCGTCTGCTGGGTTCGGAGGCCCTGAGGCGTGGAAGCAGCGTGTTGGGGATGTGCACTGACGGCCTGGGAGCTCTGAGAGGGACCAGATTTAAAGGACAATTATTTAATCAGAACAAAGACAGCCAGGGCGCAGGCACAGGGCAGGGGCTGACGGCCCGTTTCTGACGGCTTCCGGGGCCGAGTTAGAATCCTGCTTCTGCTCCACGCAGCCGCGTGGCCTCAGCCTCTAGGGTCCCGCTGTACGGTGGCACGCTGTCCTGTCTTCATCGTGAGAGGCACGGAGCCACGGGAAGAGCTTGGCTCCCAAGGAGCAGTTCCCTGGGCCAGGTGTGGGGTGGCCTCCGGGGAGTCGCTCTCACGTGTCCCCAGGGGCAGTGTCTGGTGACATTTCTGCTTGTCACTTTAGGAGAAGGGAGGGTGCTCCTGGCTTCTGGTCGGTGGAAGCCACTTAGCGTCCTACAGCGCACAGGACGGTTCCCCACAAAAGGGAGCTTTCTGGCCCTGACTCCCGCGAGGTGCGGAGGCCTGATTTAGCAAGCTGCGGCACACAGCCACCTGCTCAGTAACAGTCACCTGGTGATGAGTGAGAGGGACAAAGCGGCTGCTGCGTCCAGAATGAAGACGTGATTTTAGGTGGTACGTTCTGTGGTTTGTGGGCAATGCATGCACACGGCCCAGGAGCCAGAAGGTACCCAGGGGCACTGTCCAATCCCCCTGCGCCTCCTCCCGGCCCCCAGGTGCCCTTGCTGGAGCAGCCAGAGTCACCAGTTCCCTATTTCTTCATCCCTGAGCAGCTCCAGGCACACATAGTGCGTCTGCATCATGACGGCATGCACACGTATGCACACGTATGCACACGTATGCACACGTATGCACACGTATGCACACGTGCCGTCTGCTTTCTTCACCTCCTGCTCTTGCCTCGTAAGCCACCCTGGAGACGATCCCATGTCCCGACACCAAGAGCTCCTCATTGTTTCTTTTGGAGATGCCGGAGTGTGCCATGGTACGGACGCACGGTTCTCTACTTAGCCACTCCCCTCTGGAGGGACACACAGGTCACTCTTGTTCCTGTTGCTGTTAAAAACACAAATGCCACGGGTCACTCTGGTGGAGTGTGGCTTTCCACTGAGCAGACGCACGGGCAGGGCCAGGTTCCGCGGTGGAATTGCTAAGGAAGGAAGTCTGTGCATTTGGTTTCATTGGGGGCACCATACCACCCTGCATCGAATCTGCCCGTGGAGAGCTTCTGAGTGTCTGGGAGTCGCTGTCACTGGGAAGAGGCTTCCTTCCGCCTTGTGCAGAACAGGGCCTCGCTCCTGCTCCTGGTGCTACCAGCTCCTAAGTGACTTGCCTCTCTCAGTTTCTCGTGGAGCGGCCCCAGCGGTCTGCTGGGGGGCTGTTGGCTTTATTTATTGGGCTTCTGATCTGAGCCCCAGAGCGGCTCCGAAGGACAGCACGAGCCACCGTCCAGAGCTTGCCGGGCACCTATGGTTCACGTGCGACTTTCAAGGCTCCCGAGCTGCCCCTGCACCCTGGAGTCGTGGCCATCTGGTGAGGGGTGAGGCTCACGCTGCCCGGCACCCACCCTGCCTGGGGCTGAGGGCCACCTCACGAGGGGCCCGTGGACGGGAAGCTGAGGGGAGCGAGTCCTGTGAGGCCAGAGACTCCTGATTCCAGGTCCCCCCACCCCCTCCTGGACAGGCAACCGGCCAGTCCCTCGGCCTCTCTGGACTGGGCTTCCTCCCCTGTGGAAGGGGACGGCCCTGGTCTGGCAACCCCGGGGTGGCAGAGACAACCAAGGCCAGTGCCCGACACCGGGCCAGCACGAAGCCCGGGCTGGGGAAGTGGGAAGTGGGAGCCGCGTGTCCTAGAGCCAGAGTCCCTGGGGTCTCTGGGGGTGTGGAGAAGTAGAGGAATGTGGCCAGCCTGAGGTGAACCCAAGACCTACTGTATACTGTGTGACCTTGGGCAAGTTACTTGACTCTTCTGTTCTTCAAACTCAGTGCTATCATTGGGATTTGAAATGTCCCTGCAGGGCTCATGTGTTGAAGGCTTGGTCACTAGCTTGTGGCACTGGGGGGTAGCTTTTAGAGTTGGGGCCTAGGGGACTGCGGTTGTAGCTCAGTGGCAGAGTGCTTGCCCAGCATGTATGAGGCACTGGTTTTATCAGCACCACATTAAAAATAAATAAGTAAAATAAAGGTCTCGTGTCCATCTACAACTGATTTTTTTAAGCATTAAGAGTTGGGGCCTCACCCAACTCTCATTGAGTCATTGGGGTAAGCCCTTGAAGGAGACGTTGGGACCCTGGACTTCTGTTTCCTGGCTTCACGAGGTAGGCGTCTTTCTCCGCCATGTACTTCCTACCCAGGAGGAGCTGTCTGGCCACAGGTCCAAAAGCAGTCACTGAACTGACCATGGGCTGAAACCTCTGAGACTATGAGACAAAACACACCTTTCTTCCTTATAACTTGACCATCTCAGGTATTTTGTCACAGTCATGAAAAGCTGACATGCTCTCTATCTGTACGACGGGGTTGAGTTTTGATCCTACTTCATAGGGATTAGTAGACTAAGTGCTGTGTGTCAGCTGTTATTACTATCAGTGATCGTCTTTGACTTCCAGAGTCTAGAGCGTTTGTTGTGTGCTGTGTGCTCAATAAATGTTTGTAATACGAGTAGATGATAATGTATTATGGAAATTGGTTAAAAGTAGTAGGAGGTCAACTCAATATGTTTAAGCAAACAAACAAAAGGCATTATCGATTCAGGTAATGGGAAGTCTAGGATAGGGTGGGACGGACTTTCAGTTAAATCTAGGGTTCTGAAAAAATCAGTGAATTTGCCTCCCTCTGTTTCTCGGCTCGGCTTGCCTCTGTGCCTGTGGTGCCCGGGTCGCCTCTTTCCAGCGAGGGCAAGATGGTTTCCGACGGTAGCCAGGGGTCGGGGTGAGTGTGCTTCCTGAAGTCTGCACAGCAGTCCCGGGGAGGACTGAGATGGACAAGCTGTGCCATGTGCCCATCCTCGAATCTGTCATGAGCTTGAACCGGGCCAGGGATGGAATCTGCCATTTGGTGACCCCTCACATGCTCAGAGCAGAGTGGAGAGAGTCGACCCTGCCAAGACCCCGAGGTGCCGCTTAACACAGGGTGGGTGGCCCCAGAGGCCCCGGGCACTCAAAACCCCACATCCTTGTCAAGAAGGCGGGTTGGAAGGCATCCTGCTGATGAATACAGGGTGTGGCCCAAGGGCTGGCCAGTGCTCAACGAGTCTCATTCTAGGTCCGGTTGGCCCTCCGTGCCCACAGGTTCCACATCCATGATTTAACTTCAAGGAAAGAAGTTTCATCTGCACCCGAGTGTTTTGGCTTTTTCTTGCCCTTATTTTGTAAACGATACAGTATAACAACTATCTGCATCACATTGACATTCGTGTTAGGTTTTATGAGGATCCAGAGAGGACTTGACACAAAGGAGGGCCCTGGGGCTGCAGCTCCGAGGCGGAGTGCCTGCCTAGCTCATAAGAACCGTGACGGCCATGGCCAGGGGACCTCTGCTGAGAAAGCCAGGCCCAGGGGAGCTTGGCCACTGGTGCCAGGATTGGGACAGTCTGAGCCAGGCATTCCCTGATTTGAGTGCTCGGTCACACCCCTGGAGGGATCATCCGTGCACATCTCTGCACCCTGGAGATGGAAAGAGCTGCCAGAGGTCGGGCCAGGCCCGGGTGCACACTGGTCACCCAACCACTCTGGAGGCTGAGGCCAGGGGAAGCCAGTCTGGGTAGCAAGGCGAGACTCCATCTCAAAACAAAGCCCAGCCGTCGTGTGCCAGTCTCCACGGCCACAGAGACGCGCTCAGAGCGCACCACCTGGTGTAAACAGTGGCGTTCCGCAGAGGTGGCTGGCTGCAGAGAGTTCGCCGTATTCAGCACAGTCACCGATGTGTGTTGTCCCAACACTGCCGCATCGGGGTCTCTCGTGGGCGAGCTGGGGTTTGGAAGGAGCGGACCCATCATCCACTCGACAGGTATTTGTTGAGCACTTTGGAAGGAGCTGGGGAGAGAAATATGGGGTCCTAGTACTCAGCTCCGGGACAGAGTTTGGCACGAGAGCCCCAGATTTCCAGAAGCACTTCCCAGCCAAGCCACCCTGACCCAGATTCTGCCTTGCACGACCAGGCGACAGCCACCTCCGAGTGTCTGGTGTTTAATTCGCGGGGAGCTGCCACATAGGTGCAGCTCCTTTTGTGAAGCTCAAGGTTGATCCAAGGGGCCACTCAACTTCTACATATTTATGACACAGCTGCTGGGTGGAGGTGGGGAGACCCCGAACTTGTTCCAGGATTTATCTCTGAAGGAGGAAATGGAACTTGGCAGCAGAATTTCACCTGATGGATGTGGGCAAGGGGAGGCATCGTGTTTAAATCCGGTTTCTCCCCCGGCTCCCAGAAGCAGACCCCGAGCGAAGGGCAGGGTTGCAAGCGGTTGTTTGGGAGGTGATCCCAGGGAACCCAATGAGGGGTGGGGAAGTGACGCACGAGGCGGAAGGAGGCCACGCAGGAGGCTTCCACGGCAGAGTCCCGTTCTGGGCTCTGTCTGCTGGGGACCTGGGCGGTGACGGGCAACGCATCTTGCGTTAGCATGCTTTTCATCACTGTCACAAATATACCCAGGACGGACTACAGGACGAAAGGCTCACCCAGCTCCTAGTTCTGCAGGCTCAAGGGCATGGCGTTGGCATCCAACGGGCTGTGTGCGGACCTCGGGGCAGACGGCATCACAGGGAGGGAGCTCATGCGTAAGAAAGGGATCATGTCACCAGCAAGGGGGCCAAACGGAAACTCGGGGGCCAGACTCAGGCTTCTACAGCAGCTGGTTCCTGTGAGGACCAACTCAGGGGTCCCATCGGAAGAACCTTGAGTCCCTTCTGAGGACATGTCCCCCAGGGCATGTGACATCACTCCCAGGATAGCCACTCTGGGACAAAGCTCCAACACATGAAATGTTGGGGGACAAGCCACATCCAAACCACGAGGTGCACCTCAAAGTCCTTCCCTACAAGGGACAAGATGTCGAAGCATTTGTACCCCGACTCCCTCTCATCTCTGGCTGAGGGCGGCTCCTGAGGCCTCTGCTGGTCGGCTTCCCTGACCCACTCCATGCTCACTTTGAGATGGGCCTCGGGACAGTCTCGGGTGCCTGCAGCAGGAAGCATGTACTGGGATGAGTGGCGTCCACTGTGTGGGCAGGGCGTCCGTTATAGGCCTTGTGGGGGGTGATTCCCCATGCCACTCAAGTCCTTCTGCAGGGGTGCAGCTGGGTGCCAGGACCCAGGGAGGGAGCACACGAGATCTCTCTCTACCTCTGCTTTTGTCTGCACATCAGCGTAATTTCTTCTCTCAAAGGCTTTATTTTCTCCAGAGGACTGAGGCCACAGAAACTCTTGTTATACCTCACTCCACAGTTCCTGCCGTCACAGAGAATGACGATCTTTTTCCAGATTCAGTTTGGGAAAACAAAATCCTAAGGAAGAACTGTGATTGGTCTGTTTGAGTCAAATGCTCATTCCTGGACCAATCAACAGTGGCCGTGGGGGCGGGGTCATGTAAAACATGGCAGCCCCACCAGAGCCATGTGGCTGGAATAGGAAGAGGTGAGTCTCCCTGCAAGGGGGTGGTAGTGTGCTGAAAAGCAGTGGGTGTCCGTGATGAGCAGCAAGGATGAGGAGATGGAGTCCAATGATTGAAGATTAATTACTGGGGCTTCAGACAGTTTTGAAATCTCTTATGTTTTGTTGTGAGACTCTCGACATGGGTTTAGGAGAAGACTACCTTGAGCAGAGGATTTCCCCTGCTGCCTGTCCTCTCTGCAAATCCCTCCCCCATCTGTCCTTCCTTCCCTTTCTTCTCCGGAGCAAAGGTTACCAGACGTTTTCTGTAAAAGGTCAGATAGTGAATGAGGTAGACCTCGTGGGCCATGTGTTCTCTTGTAGCGATGACTCATCTCTCTATTGCAGTGTGAAAGCAGCCATAGATGATGCGGAAGTGAATGTGCACACTGGTGTTCCAATAAAACTTTATTTAGGGGCTGGGGTTGTGGCTCAGTGGTAGCGCGCTTGCCTCGCATGTGTGAGGCACTGGGTTTGCTCCTCAGTACCACATAGAAATAAATAAAATAAAGGCATGCTGTCCGGACACAACTACAAAAAAACAAAACAAAACAAACAAACAAACAAACAAAAAAACGTAGCAAGATGTGTAGGCAGGCCAGATTTGGCCTGTGGGCCGTAGTGTGTTGCCCTCTGATCCAGAATGTCCTCTTCAACTTGCACGTCCCCAGTACTTTCGGCCTTGCCTTCACTGGGCCTTCCTTTTCTTCCCCACTGTGCTAACTTCCGAGCGCTTGTTCTCATCGTGTGGCCTCGGGCTGGGTGCGCACCACGCAGGTGCAATGGTGGACATTCCCTCAGTCCACATTTCAAGCAGGAGGAGGAGAGCAAGAGTGACCAGGACTCTTGGAAACCATGGCCTCATGAGAATCTGGTGAGCCTTCCCTGTGAAGGTACAAACATGTGGATCCCCAGCCAGGGGGAGAGGAACCTGCAGTCCGGCCGCTCAAGCCCAGGTTAGTGCTGATGCTCAGAGATGGCCGACGTGGCCGACGGGGATCCCAGGAGGGCGACGTGGTTACAGAGAACCACTTCCCCTCTCAGGCGAGGCTCCAGCCCGCGATTCTGCGAGCAGAACTTCCTGAGAGCCGAGATGGCGAGGAAGCTGGCGATCGGAGGTGAAAAGGTCAGAAATTAAGGCTGTGACCAAGCTGTGAAAGGCGAGAGAGGAAGATGAGGCTGCCAGTCACGAACGATGGGAAATCGTCGGTGGATTGGAGTGCAGGACGGATGCCCAGTGCACCCTCGTTCCCCCTCATGGCCCAGAGCTTTTGCTTCCTCTGGGTGGGAAGAGAATTCCATCCTACGTGGGAGAGAGATTCTAGAGAACATCTCAGAAGAAAGGGCCATGTGTGGGGCAGTGGAGGTCACCAAGCCCTCGCTTGGCATCATGCAGGGGCTGGGAGGAGGAGCTGGCGCTGGACTGGGCACGGGACCTCCAGTGGGTGCCTCTCCTGCTCCCCTGGACCTGCTCCCTTGGTGAGCCTGTCCTTCCGTAGCTTTAGGTCCCCAGCCGGTGGACTTGGATTTCCATCTTGTGCTTAGCCTTCTCCTCTGAAGCCCAGGCTCCCACCTCCAGGCTATTTCTCAGTCCTTCCATTGGACAGGTCACACAGACCTCAAGCCGATCCCATCCGGGGCAGACTCCTGCTTTCCATCCCTCTGCCCCGCGCGGCACCACCGCCCGCCGGCTGTCCTGTGCCGTGCCTGGGCGTGGTCCCTAACTCCTCTTTGGCTCCCTACTCCCATCAGCAAGTCCTGTGACCTCAACTCTATCTCAGGGTTTCCAGTCCCTCCGAGGTCACTGTCAGCATCTTGGTGGAGGACAGTAGACAATGCTGACCACACCCGTGTGCCCTCACTGGTCACTGGATTCCCAGCCGCCTTGCCCACTCCCGTTGTTCCGCTTTCAGCCTGGCGATCTGCTGCTCTTGTGGCTGCTGGCGTGGCTGAGGTCTGTCAGCCGGACCCGATGGCAGGTCACACTGGTTCCAACGGCCAGTGCTCCTCTTGGAGGTGCAGGGGAGCATTGAAGGGGGGACCCCAGGGCACCCAAGAAGCTCTTCCAGTAGCTCTGTGGGCTGCAGGCCGGCAGAGGAAACTAGAACTCACACGAGAGGAACCCCGGGAGAAGATGAATTTTAAGGATCTGTAGCTATTCGAGTTGGAACGGCTCTCTCCCGGTTCCACAGACGGAGGCCCACGGAGGCCGGTGAGCTGTGCCGAGAGCCTAGTGCCTGACCGCTTGTGCCGGAGACCATCTCCTCTTGCTCACACGGTTCAGGGTAATCTGTAACAAGCGAGAGAGAGGTCAAGGTCAGCCAGAGACCCGAAGCCTCTAGACTCTTCTCAGCAAAGCCTTGAGCACTGTCCGGTCCCTCCCAGGTCACTCTGATGTCCCTTTCAGAGGGTCTCTGGGGACTGAAGTGTGGGAGGTACTTAGTGAGGCCACACCCTCCGCGGTGAACAGGGTCCTGCAGGTGGACGTCCCTCCAAGCTCCCGCCAACCTCTGCCCTCAGAAACAGAGGAGCCCTGCCTCTGGGCACATCACTGCCGCCGGGATGGAGAAATGACCCGCCCCTGGGCACCATGAGGGGAGGCTGTGTAAGATGGACTCATGGTCTGCATCGCAGAGGACTGTTGGCAGTGATGTGCTTCTAACAGGGGAGGTGCACTCGGGCCTCTGCCCTTGGAGTAATCCCAGGGATAGTCAGTGGGACATGTCCTCACCATGGCTAAATGGGCCACTTGTGAGATGAACTAAAAAAAAGGGCCACGTGCCACTGAGCACTGGGAGAGATGCTGAGACGGGAGCAGGTGCTGAGCTTGGGCAGTACTGATTAGGAGGAAACAGAGCACCCGGCATGGAGTGCATTTTGCCTAGAGACTCTCTGACCTGGGCATAAGGGTGACCTGTGCCATTTCTCCTCCTCTCCCCACCTGCTTTCACTCCTCTCCTTGACCCGCCTTACAGCTAAGAGCGCCACAGACTGAAGGGGAAAGGATGGACATCGATACACCACATGAATAGAGCTGGGAAATAAACAGGAGCAGCAACTCTGCTGTCTGAGAAAGCAGACTTCAAACCCAAATTAATTAGAAGAGACAAAGAAGGTCATTCTGTACAGGTAAAGGGAACCGTCCAACAAGAAGATGTAACAATCCTGAATATTGATGCCCTAAATGTGGGTGCAACCTATCACATAAAATAGACACTGCTCAGGTTGAAGCTTCAGACAGAATCCAGGACAATAATACTGGGCGATTTCCACCCATCTCTCTCATCATGAGAGGGAGTCACCCAGACATAAACTCAGCCAAAACTTTTGGACCTGAAAAATATGATAGATCAAATGGACTTAACAGATATCTATAGAATGTTTCATCCAACAACAGCTGAATGGACTTTCTTCTCAGCAGCTCATGGACATGGGCTCGTCACAGACTAGAAAAACAGTCCTAAAATTCGTCTGGAAGAATAAAAGACCCAGAATAGCAAAAAAAAAAAAAAAAAAAAAGTAAGGCTGGTGGCTCACAATACCTGACTTCAAATTATACGACAGAGCTATTGTAACAAAAACAGCATGGCACTGGCATTAAGAGACACATAGATCAATGGTACAGAACAGAAGGCATGGAGACAAACCCACACATCTACAGTCATTTGATCCTTGACAAATGTGCCAAAAATATAAATTGGGGAAAAGATAGCTTTTTAAACAAATGGTGGTGGGAAAACTTTTTCCATAAGAGGAAGAATGAGACTAGACTCTCTCTCTCACCCTGCACAAAATGGGTCAAAGACCTAGGAGTTAGACTAGAATCTATGCAATTCCTAGAAGAAGACGTAGGGTCAACTCTCCAGCAGACAGCACAGGCCATGGCTTTGTCAATAGGACCCCAGGAGCTCAGGAGATGATGCCAAGAGTTAATAAAGGGGGTGGCATCAAATTAAAAAGGTTCTGCACAGGAAAAAAAATCATGAATGTGAAGAGAGAACCTACAGAATGGGAGAAAAATCTCTTCTAGCCCCTTTTCTGACAGAGGAGTAATATCTAAAATATATAAAGAACTCCAAAAAACCTTTACACCAAACAAAACAAAACAAAACAAAACAACCAAGTAACTCAATTAATAAATGGACAAATGAATTAAACAGACACTTCTCAAAAAGAAGAACTACAAATGGCCAAGAGCCTATGAAAACACGTTCCACATTATTAGCCATTAGGGAAATGCAATCAAAACTGCACTGAGCGCTCCTCTCACCCCAGCGAGAGTGGCCGTCATCAAGAATATGGACCATAATACACGCTGGAGAGGAGGAGGAGAAAAAGGACAGCGCTGCACTCTTGATGGGATTGTAACTAGGAGGAGGTTCCTCCAAAGACAAGTCAGGGAACCACGGTATGACCCAGATACACCCGTCCTCGGTATTTATCCTGGAGAGTGAAAGTCATCACACCCCGCCCGGCGACACACGCACACCCCTGATCATGGCAGCACAGTTCACAGTCACCTGGCTGTGGGCACAGCCTCGGTGTCCATCGGTGGGCGAGTGGACAGAGAACGCGTGGGTATGTACACGGTGAGGCTTTACTCAGCCAGGAAGAAGAAGGAAACGATGTCGTTTGCGGGAAAATGGATGGAACTCGAGAACTTAGTGTTCAGCAGAATCAGTCAGACGCTGGGTCAAGGGTCATAGGTCTTCTCTCATCTGTCAAACGCCGAGAAGGAAAAGGAAAGATGGGGACGTCTCATGAACACCCCAGGAGATCAGCAGAGGGAGGTACCAGGCGCTGGGAGGGGGGAGGGAGGAGAGACTTTGGGGAGTGAGATTGGCCGAGTGACACACACTCACATTGTGTGCGTGTGAGAATGTGCACAGCAAACCCCTTCATATGTACAACTGCAGGAACGCTCCAACAAGAAAACGGGGAAAGAAGTGGGGCATGGCAGAGGTGGCCCAAGGACCGGGGAGGATCCCTCTTGCCGCCTTGGGCTCCGGAGCTGGAGCGGGAAGGGATGAGTCTGACACAGGTTTGAGGTCAGCGGCTGATTTCCAGGCCCCCCAGGTGGAACGCTGGCCCTGTGCCGCTCACCCCGCCTGCCGTCTCTGGCCTCGGTGCTCTCAGTTCTCGTTTTCTCAGCCATCCTGGAAAAATTGGACCTGCATCCTGGAAAAATTGGACCTGTAAATGGAACCCACCTTCAGGCAGTGGCGGGCTCAGCAGATGGCCCCCGGCCTCCTCATCCTTGGCGCCTTCCCGGGAGGTCATGGGGTGTGGTGCTGGTAGAGCTCCGGACCATTCTTTAGTGACTTGAGAACATTAGGAGTGAAGCTGCTCATTTCCCCTAATGAACAGCTGGCTGGCGTCTCAAGCTCTCTCAAGCGGAAGAAGGGTGAGCGAGGTGGGCCCGGTTTTAAGACCACTTTTTGTTTGGATGCACAGTTTTCTAGATCATTCTCTGCACTTACCTTCCTATACAACAAACATGCACACACTGAAAGCAGAGGAATTCTACTAGTGCGCATCTAACTCTTCAAGCAGCGGTCTCTGTTTCTTTAGGATACAGTCCAGACCTCTTTCCAAGACGGCGCGGGTGAACGGCTCCCTTTAAAAGAGGCCCCATGATGAGGACTTTCCAGTAAGTACAGAAGTGAGGGGGTAACGCGGTGAACCCCCAGCCCGCTTCAGCAGGGACCCCGCTTGGCTGGCCCCCTCCCCAGGTTCCTCTGGAGGAAACCCAGAACACCTCGCGGCTGCATTTATAAATGAGAACCCCACTGCGCTCGGCCAGCGTCCCCCATCCCACTGACGCCTTGCTTGTTCGGTCCCCGACGATGGCCGCTTGGTTCTGTGGGGTGGCGTGAAGACGCTCCTGCCGGGGGGAATGTGGGACAAGTGAGTTTCCGTTTCTCCTCCGAGGAGCCCGGTCCTCAGGGGCCAGCCCTCCAGACCTGGGTGAAAGGCGAGGGAGGCCCGTGTGCCCCCACTGCCTCCCCCCGACCCCGTGGGAAGGAAGGGAGTCTCCGGCCTCAGAGGGATGAGGTCTGCCCACTGTGGGGTGGCCGGCCCCAAAGCCGGGCTCCCAGGGAGTGAGTCGGGCCTCCTGGTTACAGAGGAGCTGCCATCGTACCAGCGGGTCCCAGTGCACGCCAGGGCCACAGACCAGACCAGACTGGTCATCTCCGTTTCCTAGGCTGCTGTCACAGATGACCTCAGTTTGGTGGCTTACAGCAGCAGAAATGCGCTTCTCACAGTTCCGGAAGCCAGGGGGCTGCCGTCCAGGCACTGGAGGGCCACACTCCCTCCGTGGCTCTAAGGGAGGATACTCTGCCTCTTCCAGCTTCAGGTAGCTGCTGAAGTCCTTGACCTGTGGCACATCCGTCCAGCCTCTGCTGCCGTCTTCCCAGGGCCTTCTCCTCTGTGTGTCCCTCCGGTCTCCCCCAGGGACACCAGTCATTACGATTCCCATCACCTAACCCGGTATGATCTCATCTCCCTCCATCACTCACCACCTCTGCAAACACCCTGTTTCCAGATGAGGTCACACTCTGAGGTTCCAGGTCGGCGGGACTTTTTGGAGTGTCCTGGTACTGTCAGAGGCCAGGGCTACCACATGGTGGCAACTGTGGCAGGCAGGCAGTCACATCCTAGGCCCCGAGCAGTGGAGTGTACTTGTTGGCAAGCACCTCAGCTCTTGGTGGTACGTGGAGGATCTGCGAGGAGCCAGAAGGTTGGTGTGCTTAGAGTTGGCCCAGCACTCCACTGGCGACTCCCCGGTTCTCTTGCTTCTTCCCTCATGGTTGCAAAAGGGATGCTGAGAACCAAGCAGGAAATCTTTACGTCTCATTGGTCAGACCAGGTCACATGGTCACCCTAGCTGCAAGGGAGGCTGGGAAGGTAAGCATCTCTTTTTCGCAGCCTCTGTAGAGGAGGCGAGGAAGGAGCTCAGGAGGGGCCATGACCACCCATGGACAAATGACCCTTCGGTCCTCTGAATGCATCACCAAGTTGCCCATGGCCCTCTTCCTCATGCCCCAAGAGGGTCCTGCTGGAGAAACGCTCTTCCACCGGTTTTAGGCGGACCCCTCAGCCCACACTCCCGGACGCAGCGCAGCACGAACCCCGGGGCCATGAATATCTGTGCATCTACCACCGCACTTCAGCCCGTTGGCTCTCCAGACGTGAGGTTGTCACGTTTGGACCCCTCGGAGGTGCTTGTCGGGGCTTCCTTAGGGCCACGTGAAGGCCCCGCTGTTCTCCAGGCCAACCGCGGCCCACAGCGCTTGGGAGGAACAGGGCTGGGGGCGCGTTGCCCCGTGACCCTCTGATCCGGGCTCTCGACTCGGTGCCCTCCCTGCTTGGCATGGGAGCTTCTCTGATGACTGGGGGGCTGTGGAATACATTATTCATGCATCTTTTTATATCACCTACCACGGCACCAGCTGGGGACAACAAATACTACAAACAGGGCACCAATGAAAAAGAATGTGTAATCAGCCTTTAAAAATTCCTTCTTGTCTGCCAAGTGCGGCGAGGGGCCGGGAGGGTAGCAGCTGGCTGGTCCCGCTAATTTAGAGGCGGCTTTGCTTCGAAATGAGGGTGGCTTCACTTCCGCCTCGCCCGAGCTCTGGAAAGGGCAGATCCCGGGAGCCCTGGCAGACTTTATGGGGAGGCAGCGTGTGTCTGATGCCACAAGAGAGAGAGAGAGAGAATTTTAAGGGCTTTTTATTGCCTCAGTAAGTAGAGGGGGTGTTATTTCTGGCTCTCTCTCTCTCTCTCTCTCGGAAACTGACAGAGGAGGGACTTGGTGGTTATTGCTTTTATTTTTTTTCTTCCATTTTATTTTTTAATTGAGGTATGATTTTTATAGAGTGGACTCATCTCAGATGTGCAACCCGATGACTTCTACAAGCATCTCTCTCTATACACCCTCCTTGTGGGTTGGATTGTTTTCCCCAAAGAGAAGTTCTCACCCCCAGCTCCTGGGCACATCTGGAAACAGAATCCTTGTAGATGTCATTAGTTAAGAAGTCACGCTGGATTGGGGTGGACCCGGTGCAGCAGGGTTGGTGTTCCCATAGGACTCTGTCACAGGCCTCCCTGCGCCCGGAGAGCGCATGGGAAGATGGAAGAGGAGGGACTCTGAGAAGAGGCAGGAAGCCATCCTGGCATCACCGGAGCCATCTGGGTGAGCAGGCCCTGGTCGGTCCCCTGACTTCAGACCGACGGCCTCCAGGACCGTGAGCCCAGATGCCTCTGTTACTGCACCTCCAGGACATCAGGGCACCAGTCAGAGCCACCCCGGAGTGCACCCGTGGGAACTTGCGGCACCGTTGGGAGACGGCAGCTTGCTAAGTTGCTGAGGCCTGGCCTCAAACTTTCCATTCCCGGGTTGCTGGGATGACAGGCACGTACCCCTGCCCCTGGCTTCCTGTTATTCATGTATTTTTTTCTCTAAACAGTTACTGGTCACCTGGGATGTGCCATGTGGACGCAGGGATAGGCTCTGGAGGTCCAAAGCTTTAGGGCTCCCTGTCCAGCTGGGAGAATTGTCCGGAGCTGCTGTCTGGATTTTCCAAGAGACACGTCGTGGTGCCATCAAGCTGCTGCTGAGGCTGGCCCAGGTGCAGGGAGGGCACGGGAGGAAGCACCCCCCACCCCCGGGCCCATGGCAGCGAGACCACCCTTTGTCACCTACTTTGAATTCTTTACAGCCCTGATTTTGGGCATGACGAATGTAAAGTGTACAAGGATCTAATGGGGGCTGGGGTGCAGCTCAGTGGTGGGGCTCTTGCCTAGAGTGAGTGGGTGAGGTCCCGGTTCCAGCCCTAGAACCACACCCAGCTCTGACCGTGAGCAGGCCACGTGGCGACGGCGGCAGGTTTGACATCCAGAGGAGACGTCAGGTGAACCCGGGTGACCAGAAACCCTTGAATTCTGAGCCCCCTGCTCTGCAGAGCGCTCCTCAAGGCTGCAGGGTGGTGACGTGGCCACGTGGTGTTTGTACCCCGGCTTTCGTACAGCTCAGCCCTTAGGCCTGGAGGCTCTGGACTCCTCCTCAGTGTCCTCATCCTCGCTGATAGAGAGAGTAAAAGGGGTGACTGAGGCATTCTAAGGTAAAGCCAGGGACTTGGACAGGGTAGCCTTGGCCTACGTGGAGCACTGAAGGTCAGGCCAGCCCCGGGGATGAGACGCATTAAAACCTGTCCCTCCTGCCACTTTGGGTTGTGCAGGGGGAAGCGGAATCTGGAGGTGACTGGCGAAGATACAGATCACGGGCCTGTATGTGGGAGAGATTCCTCTTTAAGCCCGTCTTCAAGGGACACTGGCGGATGCCACGTGGTTAAGGAAATCTGATTTCGCTACCATTTTTAAAAGTTTCTCCTTCTCTGGGTTCCCAGGAGCCCAGCTGCGGCCTAGGAGTCTTGGTGGTGACAACTCTGTTCTGTGCTACTTGAGATCGTGCTGTAAACACAGATCAGTGTTGAAAGTCTGTACGTCATGGTCATCGAGGGAGAATTGTTCCAGCTGAAAGTTTCTTGTTTGTACTGACCAGTGCATTCCGCTGGTACGACATCCAAAAGGTGCCGGGGGGTGCCATCCTTCCACACTCCTCCCCGGCCACCAGTTCCCGTCTCCGTGGGCTGCACTGTCTCCGTCCACAGGGCCTGTTGGTCACCGTCTCTGTCGCTGTCTGCATCTGTCCATTGCCTGGAAACCACAGCCGACTGTGAGCACTGTTTTGAACCTTGATTTTCCACTGAAACTGTTTCACAGTCGATTTTAGTGCTGTTGTAACAAATCACCCAAACCCAGTGCTTAAGACAACAAGTTGTTTGGTGCGCGTGTCCAGGAGGCCACCTGAAATGGACTTCACAGGCCAAGATCAAGGCGCTCCGGCTCCTGGGGACAGCTTGCCTTCTTTGTCTCGCGGCCCCTCCTCTCTGTTGGAAGCCACCAGCCGGCAATAGCTGCACATCTCTCTCTCTACTCAGACCCTCTTCCCTCCCTGTTGGAGGACTTTGTGATTACGTGGAGTTTATTGACGGGATCCAACATCCTTCAACGTTATCATGTCTGCAAAGCCCCATTCTGCCACATAACGCGACACAGTCCCGGGTTCCAGGGATTAATGGGAATGTGGACATCTTTTCTGGGGGCGTGTTGGGGCAGGCCAAAACGGTTATAGTTAGGCTCACTCGCTGAGACTTCTGGCGGGTTACGTTATGTTTTATGTGGTTTCTCGTGAGTAGCCAGGGCTGGGAGCCGGCTGTGTCATGGTCAGTCAGGGCTGGAAACCTGATTCAGTGTGTGGGCTCTAGGTCATGAACGTTAGCTTGTGAGCATGTGCCCCCTGACCTAACCTGTTGGCTGTGTGCCTTCTTTGTTTGGGCCGTATGTTAAAAGGGCCTATGGAAAAAAACTCAGGGGGCAGAATGGAACTGGCTGGGGGCTAAAGCTGAAGCCGGAGGCTCCCGCCACCTCTGAGTAGAGCGTGTCTCCTATCCCAATTGCATCTTCTTCCACCTGCTGGGACACCGAATCTGTTTCCTGGGTCTGAGGCCCTCTGTGACAGAGGACATGATTCTGCCCACCAGAGTTACCTTGAAGAGTGTCCCTCAGAGTGTCCCTTTCCTGTTATCAGTGACATGCACACTATTCCATCGCTCAGCTGTGCCATATTTTACTAAGCCGATCCCCTCCTGTTGGGCAGTTAGCTTGTTTCCAGTCTTTTGCTCTTGGAGTGCTTAGCGGCAATGCTTCATTTGGCCCTTCATTTGGCTTCATTTGCTCACAGATCTGTGGTGTGACTGTCCGGAAGTGGATCCAGTGTGTTTCATAGTAATACCAAGGGTACGTACACCTGCCATTTTATTAGACATTGCTGAATTGATCTAAGAAGGGTTAACATTTTTTATAGAAAATTTCAAAGGTACTGAAAGTCGAGAGAAGAGTTGGATGCCTGCAGTGTGCCTACCCATCCCCCACCTTCAATAGTAACAATGACCAGCTCAAGGCCATCCTGCTTTACCCACATCCCCATGGGCTCCCTGCCATGCCTCAGTGATGGAGCAGCAAAACCCTCTCATGGTGTCGTCCAAGAGAGACGCTTAACAATTTAAAGCGTCTGTTCGTGAGATTCTGTGGGCAGGACTGAACCGAGAGGGTGCTCCATGTGGCACTTGTGCTCCTGGGACGGTGGCCGTCTGCCTGGAGGACCTGTTGTCTGTGCCGTGGGGGTGGCTGTGGAGCTGATGGCCCACCCCGTCCTGCCACCTGGAGACCCCTCCTTTTACCCAGAGGAGAGGCTCAGAGGCTGGTCTGCCGGGCAGTGCTCTGGGAGGTGGAACGGCTAAGAAGAGCTGACTCAGCCGGCTGCTCTGCGCTGAGCGTGAGCCCCGAAGCAATAAGAGGGAACTCGCTGACCTGCCGTCTCTGCACAATATCAGCAAGAAAGAGCCTCTCTGCACACCCAGAACCTGGATATCCTGCCTTATCCAGTTTCCACACCGCCTCGCTGAGAGAGATAAACCCAGATCCGAGAAGAGACCGCTCTCAGGGAGCGGGTGGCTCTTCCGCCCCGACACCTCGCCGAAGGGCTTGTTCTCTGTCAGTGAACCCGAGGGTGCCATCTGCAGCGGCAAGGTCCCCTGCCCGTCAGTCGCTGGAGCTGGCTCTTGCTCTTGTGCTGGCCTATGGGGTCATGGAGTGTGACGAAGCACCCGGGGAAGCCGGGAGGCCCGGGCGAGGCTGTGTCCAGTTTCAAGTAGAAAGTGTGTGAGGTCATGGAAAACAGCTCGCTCCTGGGATTCCGGCAGCCCACCCCTCCCCCTGTCCTGGCTCTGGTTTTCGCCTGCTGCTCCCCACAGTGACCAGGAAGCTTCCAGCACCCAGTGCTCTCCCTGCCTTTGCCTCTGTGCTGCACCCTGCACCCTGGCCTGGCCTCACCCCTCCTGGGCCATTGCAGCACCTCCGCCTGCCTCCCTGCCTCTGGCCTCCCTGCCTCTGGGCTCCTGCCTCTGGCCTCCTGCCTCTGGCCTCCCGCTCCCAGCTGCAGGGCGTGCCCCTTTGGTGCTCACTGCCTCCAGGGGCTCCCTCTCACTTGGCCAAGCCTCAGTCTCCTGCCTCTTCCCCGTAAGCCAGCCGTGGGGCACTTTCTCTTACACGTCCCTCCACCTCGACGGCTCTTCCCAGGTGGTCTGCAGGGCTTGCTCTGGCCCTGTTCAGGGTGGCCTTCCAGGGAAGCCCACCGGTCCCCAGCACTCTCACAGCCTGTTCCCCTTCCTTGCGCTAGGGAGACCTCAGCACTTACCACTAACCAACCTGCTGTCTAGCTGCAGACATGTGTGTATATGTAATGTGTTAACATGGTCATACAGACACACGCTGTTGCATTGATATTTATTCACTAACACGCGTGACTCATCATGACACGTGTCAGTGTGCTAACTGGCTTTCCTTGTTTGTTTTCTGGCTCACTCAGTTGGACGGGGGGCTCCAGGGGACCCACAGTCTTTGCCGTCTGGCTCGCGGCTGTCAGCGGCCTGTGTTGGCCAGCACGTGAAGCCGTGCCTGGAAGCCTGGATGCCTACTAACCATTTGCCCGGAGCGAGGGTGGCCAGTGTCAGCTGGACTGGTGGTACCCACACTGGAATGTTCCGGTTCAGGTTGAAACCTGTGGTGAACGTTGGTGTTTCAGGAAAGGAGGGGGCTTGAGCTTTTCTGGGGTCTGAGATGGATCAGAAAATGCCCAGAGGTTGGCCCTGCTCATTTCAGACCCCTGCGGGTTTGCACAGGGAGAGGGGTGCAGGCTGGGCAGGCGGAGGGTGCGGGGGGCCTCTCCAGGGCAGCTGGCACCGAGGGCACCTGTGAGTCTGGGAGGACGAGGCCGCGCTGCTGTCCTGTGCCTCCCGATCCTGCCTCCCCATCGCCGTGTCCTCCACCTCAGGGTTGGGAACACACACGATGCCACACATTGTCGAATTCAGCCTCGGCAGGGCAGGGTCCTACAGCAGCCGGGACGCACTAGGGTCTCTCCGGGGGCCTCTCCTTCCTTTGAGGTGTTTGCAGTCTACTTCTCAGTCCGGTTCTCGGCTGCAGGTGCCTTTGGCAACTTCGGGGTCAGTCTCTCGGTTCATTTGTAGAGTGACTGATTATTTTCTTTTTCATTGTGCAATATTTCAAACCTAGGAAAGGACAGGGAAAAAGGACCCCTCCGCTGACAGCGTGGTTGTGCGATATTCGCTTTGGTCCCCTTCGGATTTCTTAAGAAACGAGCTCACAGACCCAGCTGAAGCGACACTCTGTTCTGTTCCCGACTTCCACCCTCCTTCCCATCACCTCTGTCAGGGCACAGAGCGTTTGTCACTTGGGGATCACCCTGCGAGGGTGGCTCCTGGAGACGCTCTGGAGTTAGGTCCTGGGACCTCCGATGGCTGGGACACGGTGCTTTGCCCCTGGGATAAGACATTTGCTGCAGAGGTCAACGGTACTTCCACCCCAGGGCACGCCAGGAGTTGTGGGGAGCTGTAGGCAGGTTTCTGTGCAGATGTCTGTCCTGCAGGAGGCTCTGCGCACTCCGAGTCCCCTCTGTCCCACTCCTCATGGAGGAGGAGCTGTATTCACACCCTGTGCTTGCTGCCTGTGCCTCAGCTGCCCGCCGCCACTCTGCCGCTTCACCTCTCCCCTGCTGCTTCTCCGCAGGGACTAGTGGGCTGGCTGCACGGCTTGGCGGCCTAGGAGCCATGACACTGCTGGCCCCTTGGAGCCCAGTGAGACACAGCCTGCGGAACTATGAGCAAATCAAGTTGGGCTGAGTGAGTCACGAGTTTGTGTAAGAGGCTTCAGCCGCCGTGGGAAACTAGTACGTGCCCCGTCGAGAAGGCCGTGCCTGACCACCCTGTCCCTTCTATCTGTGTCCTCCATCTTAGTCTGTCCCGACTGCTGTAACAAAACCACCCTAGACTGAATGGTTGAAGCAACAAAGAGTTATTTCATGCCTCTCTGGAGGCCAGAGGCTGGAGGCCCAGCACCAAGGTGCTGCAGCCGGCGGGGCCTTCCTTGGGTGTCCTCTGGCGGGTGGGGACCCAGGGTGGCAGGAGCAGCCTTGCGGGAGCCCCTTAAGTTATGGCTTTTGTTCATTGAAGGCCAACATTCAAGGCCTCCCAACACCACCCGGGGGCTCAAGTTTCTAGCTCAGGAATCTCCAGGGATGGTGAGTCTACCCTGCAGATGAGACCACTGAGCGTCCTCCGTGGTGAGCGGACTTCTCACCCGCACTCCAGCCTGGGGACCCTGCCTGCCCACCCCCAGGAGGGGCCCCGAGGACTGAGACCAGGCGGGGCAGCTGGAGTGTGGCCAGTCTGTTCTAACGGCGGCCCCCACCCCCGTCCGGGCCACCACCGGCTGGGCTCCGTCCAGCGTGGCTGGTGATCTCAAGCTGGACGACGGCCAGCAGCTCACCAGCACAGGCACACGGAGTTCTGAGGCTGCAGAGGAACCGAGTGACACATTCTGTCTTTAAGTCGTCTCTGTGGAGACGGATGAGGCGGATGACATCTCCTCAAGGTTTTACGTGCACACGGGGCCTAAGGAGGCTCCCACTCAGGTGTGTGCATCCCTCCGTGTCACCCACGGAGACAGAGGTCCCCTGCAGCTGACTCTTTTTTCCTTATGTGTTAAGATGGTGCCTCTAGTGTCCTGAAAATGTCCTTAAAGGCAATAGAACACCATGAGAGACCTTCAGTCTCTTCACCCCGTTCTCCCTGGCTCAGAATCACGGTTCCAGGAGGGAGTACCGCCGGCTGCCGAGGTCCTGCCAGGCAGTGCAGGAGGGAACTGTGGGAGGGGCCACCAAGGCAGTGGGCAGCCAGTGCCTGGCCCTAACCAGGCTGGACAGAGGGGAATGATGGGCTTGGACGGAGGTGAGACAGACCCCCAAGATACAGAGGAACCCAAGATGGATGGAGATTCACCCCACTGCCTTGTTCTCTTGTGCACATTATCTTATGATCTTAAGCACTTTTTTCTTTCTCTCAATTTCAACCTGCAGCCCAAAGTCCAAATAAAGTGTTGCCAGGGCGGTGGTGCACGCCTGTCATCCCAGTGACTCGGGAGGCTGAGACACAGGATCTCAAGTCTAAAACCAGTCTCAGCAACTTAGAGAAGACTTAATCAACTTACAAAATCAAAAGGACTGGGGATGTGACTCAGCGGTAAAACGTCCCTGGGTTCAATCCCTAGTACAAAAGAGAAAGTCTCAAGATGGCCAGTGGTTGGCTTCTGGTTTTGGTTTTGGTCTGGATGCTCAGTATAAGAGGATTAACCCAAGCACCAGCCTCTGTGATGCAGCTTTGCAGGTGTGGGTGCTCCCCTACCTGCCCCCCAGCCCTACAGCATAGCACGTGGATGGGTTGTGCTATAATTCAGTTCTGTGTTGAGCTGGAATAAAGAGGTACGTTCTTATCAATTCCAGGTTGCAATGAAAGCAGAGATAGAATAAGCAAACACTGGCTTCTAAAATGATGATTTGAAAGCAAAACCAAGTAGCTGAATGTATCCAATTGACAAAAGCATAAAACCCCCCACCCCACACACGTGTACCTAGGGGTGTATGTCATTTGGTTATAAATACTGCTCCTACTCATTTCTGTTGTGCTGTCTCCTTAAACTCACAGATGATTTCAAAGGACGCTTTCTGTTTTCCAAACATCTGCTTGTGTTGAGCCGTCTTCTTGCTGGTGATTTCTCATTTTGTTGCATTAGGGTCAGAACATGTGATCTGGACAATGTCAAATATGTAATGCATTTTGCTGAAACTCCGACACTTTCGCTGAGATTTTGTTGGTCTCACATTGGTCTCCTTTTGCAAGTGCGCCAGGTGTGCAAAAGGAATGTGGATGATCTGTTTTTCAGGTGAGAGCATTCATCAAGGTAGCCGCGTCATGGGGGCTGTCTTCCCTTTCTGTCTGCCAGGCCTCGTAGAACCTTAGTACACTAACCAGGGTGGCATTAGGCAATGCTGCTGAGACAAATAAGCCCCAACGTGCCTTAGCACCCACATCTCATCCTGGGGTGGGACTGAGGTTCTCCTGTGGGTGGAAATTCAGGCCCAGCCAGCCTCTCTGTCCTGGAAGCAGGATGGCCTGATAGGCTGTGTCGTCTCCAGCTCGCCGACAGCGTGCTCAACATTTCTTACTCTTACCTGGGATTTGTCTGTCTTTCCAAGTCACTTGCTCATTTGTTGCCCACACGGCTCCAGCTTAACGTTTTTGGTGAGTATTGTATCCTCTTGGGGAAGTAGTCAAGATTGCTGCCAGTATGAATGGACAGTGCTCTACAGATGGGTGGGACAGGGAGTGCCAACACTGTCACGAGGTCTTGAGGTCCCTCCCCCTCCCCTTCATAGACACCTGCAAGTGAGTGGGGGAGGGGGAGGTCACTGGTCCTGCTCCGCAGTGGTGGAACTGAGACCGACATTGCAACAACTTCGACTCCTGCGTCCCATCACGTTCAGCTGGGACCAAGAGACCCGGCGAGAACACTTTAGAGGAGGAAAAGTTTACTTGGCTCATGGTTCAGAGTCTCAGTCCACAGATGGTCGACTCCATTACTCTGAGCCCAGGGTGAGGCAGAAATCATGGAAGAAGATCGTGCAGAAGAAAGCGGCTCAGGACACGGCAACCAGGAAGCAGAGAGCGCGGGTCACTCACCAGGGACAGAACGGAAACCCTCAAGGCTTGCCCGTGACCCAGCTCCTCCGGCCACACCCTGCCCGCCTACAGTCACCACCATTGTCCAGGTCAGTGGGTGAATCACCCTTAGGTTCGGGCTCGCCTAACCCCGCCATTCACCTCTGAACTTTCTTTCACTGCCCCACACATGAGCTTTTGGGGGACGCCTCCCATCTAGACCATAACGCTCGCTCCTCCTTCCCGCCGATTCCTTCAGTTTCTTCCTCCAACGTGCGCAGCGCTGAGTGTGTCAAGATGGTGATTAACCTGAGCTTCACGCCAAGTCCTTTCCTGGTTGGCCTTGGGGGCAAGAATCTCAGGGGATGAAGAAACTGCAGGTGGCAGCGCTTCTGGGAAGGGGTCCCGAATTAGCCCTTTGCCTTCATCTCCTTCTCATTAGGAGGCGACAGGCGCAGGGGGTGCGCTTAACCTGAGACGCAGCACGTCCCGGAGAAGGCTCGCTCCCCGGCCTTATCCGTTACCCTAATGAGCAGGGCGAGGGGCGAGGGACGCGCTCCAGCTATTATTACCTCCACTGTGGAGTTGACAGACACAAGCTCATTATGGCGTTATGTTTTATTCAACAAAATAACTTTAATGTTGTAGCTTAAATTGAATTTGCTAAAACATCTTCATCTCCAGCGTAATGTGCCTCCAGTGCCTTCTTGGTGCCTGGGTTTTCTCCGGAATTAGAGTGCTGAAGCTGTGGAAACGGGGGAAATTATCTGCAATCTGCAAAACAATGCGGCCATAACGCGCGGTAATTGGCCTTCCACGTAATTAAAGGAGCGTTTCCTCATCAGAGCTGTTCCGTCAGAGACCCGAAGGCTATCGTCGTACAAATCATTCACTTAGGAAAAACCTTTATTCCCAGTCGCCTATAAAAATCTGGTTATGCAAACAGATTTGCTTATTCAGTAACATTAATGGCTTCTCACAGTTAGAAGTAATCAAGGTGATTGACCAATGGTCTCCCTTCCCCGCCACTGAGGGGGATTTTTATTTTGACAGTCGGGAGCCTTTTGACTTTGAAAATTATTGGAAGCTGGCATGAAGCCGCCGGGAAGGGACCCTCGAAAACTCACAGCGTGTGTGTCCCCCGCCTGTTAATCAATAGAAAATCACCCCGGCTGGATTAGGGCCCTGGACCTGGCAGGAAGACGCTTAGGGACAAGGGAATTGGATTCTTACCCTTGACGTGACTCCCCCTCGAGTTGTCTCTGATTCTTGTTTGAGGTGATAAATTCCCCCAGGCTCCGTGCAGGAGCTAAACTCTTGTTTGCTTCTGAAGCAGCTCTGGTTTTTTCCTCCTTGGCATGTGGGCCAGGCGAGTGCTCTAGCCCCGACCCCTCCCCTCCCAGCGTGGAAGGCCTTCTGGAGACGCCCGGAGTTATCTTGTTTGCAGGGGTGATCTGTAGGTGTGGTCCTGAGCACCAGCCCGAGGAAACTCCCGACCGACCGGCGTTTTACTGGGACGTGTGGTGTGGCTGGTGGCTGGGACCACGACTCTCTTCTTCTCCTGTCTCCGGGGTCGAGTCCTCTGCACCATCTTCGGGGAGGATTCGCTTCTTCTCCCTTCTCTCCCAGAACTCTCTGCAGAACTCTGGACCCACGTGAGCGCCCGCTCCTGGTCCTCTCGGCTGGCACATCCTCAGCTTGATAGACCCAACCTGATCTTTTATTAAATTGGGAGCCATCTCGCCACAAAGCCATGAAAAGCTAATTTCGGCTTTACTATAAATTACTGCAAACTCTGAACCTGCTTGGAATGCCTGCCCGTGCCTTGAACTCACCCATGCCTGGCTCTCTGACCAGATAGCAGCCCTCTCTGAAACTTAGTGACACCTCATCAATCTTGGCCTTCCCTGGCCAGACAACGACCCTCTCTGAGGCTCTAATGGTCTTCATAAATTCTGATGTTGGGGCCAGCAAAAAATGTAAACTACCATTAGTGTGATGCTTGTCAGAGTCCTGTTATCTGTAACCCCCCCCTTTGTGTAACTTTCTGGGCTATAAAGCTGGGCTGTAGGAAAGGTGGGGCTGCTGTCTTGTTTCTGCCGTTTTGGGAGGGAAAGGCAGTCCGGCCGGTCGAAATAATAAGCTTGCTTTAATTTGATTTTAATTGGAGTCAGTGGTCTTTTCTTGCGTCCTGGTCTAACAAGCTCACCCCCCCCCCCCAAGCTCAGGGCCGTCTCAGGCCGCTGTTACCCCAGTTTCCAAAACACGGTCCTGCGTTCCTCCGCCCTGCAGCAGGGCCGTGCACTCCGGCCTCTCCACCCGCACGGCCACAGGTGGTCCAGCCTACGCCTCGTCTCACTGGCTTCGTCTCCCTGCCATCCACCATCCAGGCTGTCCACTCCTCTCAGCGTCCCCACCATCGCCACTTCAAGTGTCACCTTGGTCGAGTCCCTGGGCTTCCCTCTAGGAGGCACGCCTTCGTCTCCGTGGGCAGAACCTGGCTGCCCCCAGACTCCTTTCTCTTACTCTCCCCGCGGTCATCTCCTGGGTGTCCTCTGCCCTCCCCCAGGAGCCGGTGGCTCCTCCCTGCACCCTCGAGCAGGGGCTGAGGGGGAGGAAGGGAAGATTCTGAGCCCCATCTCCGGCTCTCACGGACAGGTGACCTCGGTGGGCTGCTGAGCCTCTCTGAGGTCTCTCTGCGTCTGTGAAGTGGGACTCACCAAGGTGCCCGCCTCGCGGGGCTTCCAGGAAAATGGGTCTCCAAGTCCCCAGCAACCAACCGGATGACAAAGAAGGGCACAGCCCAGGGTTGGGGAAAAGCTCCCACGTACACACAGAACCCTGCCCTGCAACCTATTCAAGTTCAACACCGCCCCAGGCCTGCGGGCAGGGTTGGCGTCCATCTAGAGAGCTGGAGACGGTGCAGTTGATAGGTGGCACCTCAGGGCACAGGTCACCCCTTGGGGCAGAAGCTGGAGCCTGGCAGCCACACCTGAGCTGGGGCTTTGGCTGGGGGCTCTCGGGTGCCTGCAGACCCTCAGGTGGTGCTTTCTGAATGGGGGGGGAACCATCCCCCTTCTGCTCCGCAGCGAGTGTTCATCCAGTTGCGCTGATGAAAAGTGCATGCAGAGGGGCGTGAGGGGCCCGTGGCAGTGTGAATAATGGCCCTGCCACTCGCCAGCGCGGCGTCCCTCTGCACAGCTGGGCAGGGGTGTTTTGAAAAGCAGCTCAGGCCCCCAGGAGTGGCCGAGTGTAAATGTTGCTGCCACGACATCTCGACATCTCGACATCTCGTAGCCTGACCGGGGTCGTGGGTGGAGTCCCCAAGCCAGGATGCTGCGGAGACTCCTGAACAAGCCTGCCCTCCCTCCTCCGCTGGACTCCACTGGCCGCCCCCACCGCTCTCTCTGCAGTGCTTCCAGCAAGTTCCCCGCTGAAACCCATTTACGGGGCTGTTTGCTGGCCCCCAGGTGTTTGCATTTTCAAATTGGTTGCTAGTTATCTCCAATGAGTTTCTAATTAGTGGAGCTCCAGGCAGGGTCAGGAAATGAAGCGAAAATATGTAAATATTCAGGGGAAGCCGCCCCAAAGGTGGCTCTGACTTTTCCTAGCTTCTTTTTTTTTTTGGCTCCAGTGATTTTCTTATAAACTCTCAGCGGGGCCCCTGGGGCGAGGGGGTGACCTCAGAGGTGGCTTGTTAAAAATATTTTAATTTTTTAGCAGTAGTTTATGTGGTGCTGAGGATCGAACCCAGGATCCTCGCATGGGCTAGGCGCTCGAGCGCTCTGCCGCTGAGCCACAATCCCCGCCCCCAGAGGTGGCTTTTAAAAATCAACCCACTTGAGTTAAGTGTATGAAATACGACATGTCAAGAGCTATGTAATGTTTTGAACAACTAAAAAAAAAAAAAAAAGAATACAAACAAACAAAGAAAAAAAATTGAGTTTGTGATCTAGAGGTGCCTGGTGAAGTCACACCCAATGCCGGGCAGATGAACCAGGTCCCACCCTGTGGATTCTTCTGGAAGCCTGTCACACCTCCATTGAGAGGTGGAGTCCAAGTCCCCTCCCCTTGAATCTGAGCAAGCAAGAAGCAGTGGGGTAGCTCTGGGTGCCTGGGGGCTGTCGGGAAAGGCTGCCCCCCCCACCTCGGCTCTCTTTGGATGTCACCATACTGTGAGGAAGCCCAAGCAGCCCACGGCAGCCCTCCAGCTGAGTTCCCCGTGCCACCGGCTGCACACTCCAGCCATGCACAAGGCGTCCTTGACAGGGGTTCCTCAGCTCCAGAGAAGACAGCCCTGCCCACACTGCAAGGGACAGAAGCCCACCTCTCCTGCTGACCCCCGCCCCCCCCCCACCCCACAGCAGACTGACTGTGGGGACAAAGGATGTGTTTTGTCCTGCAGCCACAAGTCACGATGACATTCGCTCTGCATAAAGTCCTTGCTCTATGAGCATGAAGAGGACTCAGAGCTGGAAAGCCTGGTCCAGTCCCCTCCCCACTCTGTATCATCTGGTGACTTAGGACAAGTTCCTTAAGTCCCTTGATTCTCATATTCCTGCCTGCAAAATAGGGGGGTCATAACAACCTGGGTCCCCTGGGCACCATGATCACACCATCTCCGGATGGGTGGTTCCTTCCTGGGGTTGTGAGTTCCTTCACAAATGTTCATGGAACGCCAATTGCATGCCAGGCTGGGGTAGACTCTGGGGAGAGAGCTGTGAGCACATCCCTGGTCCTTTCCACCCGGAACTTCCAGTCTAATGGGCACATGGACTCTAAACAAGTGAACAGGTTCACAGATGATGACAGATTATGGTTGTTTTTCTGAGGAAGTGACATTTAGGTTGAGACCAGAATGGAAGTCCCTGAGCATAGCATATGCAAAGGCCCTGAGGTCCAACAGAGAGGACTTGGATCCCAAACCTGGACCTCCCTCAATGCCTGGAGATTTCGCATCTTCCCTCAAGTGTCTCTGAGGGCTCCTTCCTGGCAAACATCTAAATCGTTTCTGGTTCTTTTTCGTAGAATTGTACCAGGTCCCACTGTCGGAAATATCCCCGGGCTGCTGGCTCCCAAAACAGAACACAGTGGACAGTGGAGCCCATGTCAGGACCTGGCTGCCAGCCACAGCGGCCATTCCTGCCCACGAAGCCTGAAGAGACCTGACCAGAGTCTCTGGGGCTCGCAGAGTCCACCAGCAGCTGCAGGACCAGGGCTGGGAGTGGGCAGGAGTGGGAGGTGGAGCCAAGCAGAGGAGCCACCCAAACAGAAGTCCCCGTCTTTGTGTCTCTCTTTCAAGTGGCAAAGCGCTGGTCTCCTGTGACCTCCTTCTCCCCGGGAAGGATCTGGTCAAGACGGATCTAGATCAAGATGCCCACAGGGGCGTCAGGCCGCTGCCCTTCTTGGAATGCTTCTCATGGAGACCGAGTGGGTGGCTGTGTCCCTGGCCACCTGGCCTCCTTGAGAGAAGCAGGGACTCCAGATTGGTTTCCCCTTGTTCTACCCTCTGGAGTCTGCCCCGCCCGGGCCTGAGGTCTCTGGCTACAGCAGACGAGCGCCAGCCTCCTCCCCCGGCAGACGCGGGATGCTCTCCCATGACATCACTCTCTGGACGCGGTCCTAATTCACTTGTGGCTTTTATAGCCCGGCGTCTGTCATTTATGCGACCCCATGCAGCCCGGGGCTGGCCTTCCCGTCTCTCCTCCGCCCTGCGCTGGCTTCTTGTTGGAATTAAGCCAGAGTCTGCTCTCCTCTGGGTCCAGCGGAGACCTTGGCTCTGAACTCAAGATGGACGTTTGCGACTCTGTCAATATGTCTGTGGACTCGGCCACATTCCAGTCTCACCGGGTGGGCAGTGGGGGGGATCAGGGAGGCTGGGCGGGAGGGTGGTGGCCCCAGCGTCCTCAGCCGTGTGTGCAGGCGGGCACAGAGGATGTGGGCGGGCTTGGGGCTGGGGTGCTATCCTAGGTGGTCCAGCTGTGGGGGTGGGACCGGCAGCCACAGTTTGGAAACGGTTCTGACCTTGGATTGACTTTGGATTATCTGAGAACTGGGGACAAGTTTCCATCAGAGCCTGAAGGTGTGGTCGTGGACAGAAGAGTCTAGTCTCGGTGGGAAGCTGGGGGACTGAGCAGAGGCGCATCCTGGGGTCACAAGGGACTTATTTGGAATCCTGGTTATGCCCTGGACTTGGTGAAGGGACTCCATCTCTCTGGATCTCAGTTTTGTCTGTGATATGGAGATGGAATCCATATTCACAGGGATCTCGCAGGAACCTATGCTGTCGGTGAGCCTGCTAAGCTCCCAGCACAGCTCTGGGCACCCGCAAAGGGCTCCGCACTCGGCTGCTGTGGGGGAAGACGGGTGGCTGTGGCTTGGTGGGCATTGGCGGGAGGGGGCTTCCACTTGCCCCAGGACCATGGCCAACCCTTCTCCTAGGAGCCGGGAGGTGAGCTGGCGCTTGCTGGCCAGAAGCTGATCTCCTTGGTGTCTGGCGGTGGCCGCCAGCCCCTCTGAGTGGCTGCAGCGACTCCTCATCTCCACAGGTGGCTCCCGAGGCTCCTCCCCTGGGACCCTCGGGTCCTTGCCTCTGCCGAGAGTCCAGGGTGTCCGGCCTGCCTCCTGCCTTCCCCTGGCGGTGCCTCTTTAGGAGTCCTGTGGGCTAAAGGCGCCCACCACGCTCTGAGCCTGGGTTCCCAGGTGGGGAAGGTGCTCCTGACTGCTCACTTTCCTGGTGGGACAGGTTTGGGGACAGTGGGCTGGGGTCTTCCTCAGTGCCCGCTGCTGAGGAGGGTGGAGGGGCAGGGACCAGCCTTGGCTCCTGGAAAGTCTGGTTCTGCGGCGGAGGAGTACTAGCCCTGCTGGGTGTCGGGGACACTGAGTCCAGCCGGGGCTGGGGCTGGGTGCTGGCCTCCCTTCCTGGGGCTTTCTTCCGAAGTGGGGAAGGGAGTGTGTCGGCAGCATGGGGCGGCGAACTCCACCTCTTCTCACTCTCCCTCCCCCTACTGCACACCGTGAGGACCTTGGCGGAAGTCTCTGGCCATCTCCACTTACAGCTTCGTGTCCAGAAGGAAGATAGACGCCCCCTCTCTCAGCTCCAGTTTGGAAACTCTGAGGAAAGCATTGTGATGGGTCCCAGGGGGGTTCCTTGTCTACCCCTAGAGCAGGGGTTTGAGGTCCCTAACACAGGTACCTCCACAGCCAGGGGTAGGCTGGGTCGCACCTGTCACCAGAGGAGGTGGGGGAGTGGAGGGCCCAGAGAAGCCACCAGGAGACATCACCGGGAAGTGACTCTGCACGGTGGAGACGAAGTCATTTCCTGTGACTCGTTTCTCATCCACTCCAGCCCTGCTGTGGATCGAGGCAGGGGACCGATAGATACATTCGTCAGTAAGATATAGGGTTTTGCTGTGGCAGAAATGAGTGCAAAGTTAAAACAAAGAAACCCACAAAGACCTGCTGGTAACCAGGAAATGACCCATTCATCAGTTCTGCCTTCTCCCTTCTTGACTCAAAGGCAGGGATGAATAGGGGGCCAGGGCTCTCCACCCGGAGGAAGATGGAAAGTGGAAACCGCGCTCTCAGTCACCCTGGGAGCGTCTTCTCAGACCTCGAGGCTGCAGAAGACATGGCCTTGAGACCTGGGAAGATCTGCAGACCAGGCGAGGGGGCTGCTGGGGGGCTCCTGAAGTTAGAGGCGCGGTCAGAATCCCCGGCGAGGTCCCCACGCAGACCTGGGTTGGAGATGTGTTCATTTCTTGTCTGCGCTGGGCCGGAGGTTGGGCGGCTGGGATTCAAGCTCGGTAACATGCAAGGTGGGTAGTGACTGCGGGGGGCGGAGCAGGGCACATTTTTAATTAACTATTGATTTTTAGAATTTGTGTTTTGGGGTTAATCAGGTACAGCAGGAACAGATAACTTTGCTTGGCTCCCTTTAAACTCAAGTATATAAATCAGATGTGGGGAGAAGTGTGTATTAGGAACAGAACCTGCTCGTTTATTTATTTGCCCAGAAGTGATCAATGCAGCCTCAAAGTTGAGAATAACAAACGCCACCCGACCTCCTTCTGTTTGTGAGAATCTGTGTTCTATTTCCTCCCTGGGCTTTGGAGTGCAAGGGGTCGCCCTGTGCTCCTGGGCATGGCTACACTGAAGCCCCAGGATTTTTCGGGGAAAGAGACATGGTTGAGCTTCTCCCGAACGCAGGAGCTTCTTCAGGTGAGATATGGGGTCTGGTGCCCAGCCCAGAAAGCCACGCCAAGTGAGATTTCAGACTTGCCGGAGGACGGCGGCTTCTTGACACCAGACACACAAAGCCGTGATGGCATTTGTCACGAGCGAGGGACCCGAGAGGGGATTTTAACCTCGCGGCTCTCTGGCAGCCGCCCAAGGGATCCTGGAGCTCACATGTCCCTCTTCTAAATCAAAACGAGTAAACGGCTCTCCCGGCAGTCCTCTCGGCACCTGGGAATGGCTGTGGCTCTTCTACGTCTGCGCGAGGAGAGGCTGAGGGGAGGCCACCCAGAGCATCGAAGGTTCCTTTCTTGTCACTTCCCTGGAATTTCGGGGAGTCTTGGTGACTTTCTGGATTTCAGATTCGGCTGGATGATAGGGATCAGCGCCTCTGCCCTGGGCGAACCGGAGGATCCTAAGATGGGCCAGTCATGGTTTTCCAAGAGTCTCTTCTCAGAGGTTTTTGCAGAAGTTGATGCGTTTTCTTAGAGAGCTTGTGTGTGTGTGGGGACAAAGGCTTGGGGCATCTTGTGTCCATTTGGATAAAACTTGTCTGGAAATAAGGCAGAGCCGAGGTGAGGGACGAAAAGGGACGAAGACGGCAATATCTAAATTTAGATCCAGCTGACCCTGAAGCGGGGACCGTCCGCTCCCATTCCCTGTGTTCACAAGTCAGTGGCCTTCCAGCAGGTACTCGGCTGAATTGTACTTTGGTCATTTGCAAAGTCAGAGGCTCAATAAAGGTGTTGGTCTAGTCTGGAAACCTTCAAACGGGTTGCTTAACTCAGAGAAAGAAGGAGGTCTCAACACATCAGGCAGAATCATGGTGCTGAACTATTTTCACTAAAATAAGAATATCTAACAGCTCTGGTTAGAGAAGATTCTCAGGAGGATGGGGAATGGGAGATGTTGAAAGAATTCAAAAGGCTTCATCTTGCCGGGGAGAGGGAGGCAGGAGAAGGAGGAGTTAGGAGCATTTTGGTGAGGTCTTGAGTTGCCATCTTATACCATAGAAAGACAGAGAAACATATTTATGAGCACTGAGAAAGTCAATTCCTAAAGTGAAAAGGGGAAAATGAAAAATGGGAAATAAAGGGAAATATGTCGTAAGTATAGAATCAAGAATATCAGAATCCGAACTATCACACTAAACCTAAATGGATTATATATATATATTTTTTCATTAAAAGACAGTGATTGTCAGTTGGGTTTATAAAACCCAAATCCATTGAAACATCTACATACCCGTTAGCTAATACCGCATAAAAGACTAACCCCGAAACAGTGACTTGGAGAAATAATCTTGAGTAATTCTGGGTGACAGGGTGATTCTTGCCATCTTGGTTGGGCTCATCCCGACGTCTTGGGTCGGCTGCGGGCTGGGAAGGCGGGTCTGCTTCCCTGGGTGGACTCTGTGTTGATTTTGGAGGTTGAGTGGTTGTGGTGTGGCCTACGGGGGGCCTTGCCTGGGGCAACTGAGTGCTCCGTCCTGCAGTCTCTGATGTCTAGAAGGCTACGGGGCTCCTTCTGATGGCTGGCGGAGGGGCAGATGTGCGCCGGGTGTCCTGAGCACCCTGCTCGTTGCTGCCCACTGTCACTTGGGCTCCACACTGTCGCTCTGTCCGTCAATGCCGGTACCATACGTCCACCGGGTGGCAAGCCGACGTGACCTTTGGTGGGAGGAGGGCCACATCCATGGCACCCAGCGTGACTACAGGGAAGAGGGCAGAACGTGGGCCTTGGGAGCAACCAGCCTCCACGACTGTTTAAAATAGAGCGATCGAGAAAGGTTAGAAATAAAAGAACCGGCAAAAAGTCTCCAAAGACACAGCCACCGTGGGTCACATTATCCAGAGGGGACCAGGGCCTGTCTTCCAGCTCTGTGCTCTTCTGACAGTGGTGTGACGCCCGTCCTCCCACGGAGGGGTGTGGCTGGTGGTGACTGCTGAGGCCGGGTGTGCTTTCTCCCCTGGGGTGCTGGTCTGGGTGCAGCCCCGGGCCTTGCGCACATCAGGCAAGCGCTCCACCACTGAGCGACCGTCCGGCCCGCGGTCTCCGGCTGGCCATCCAGTCCCCTACCCCAGGTTCCCCCCAGGGATCACCATATCTATATCTATATCTGTTTAAATATGGTTTAGGAGAATAGCACATCAATCTTTTTTGTGGTTAACATACGCACATCATAAAATCCACCGTTTTAACCATTTGTGAGGGTGCAGTTCATGGCATTTAAGGACGTTCACATCACGTTCCTGAACTTCTTCATCTTCCCCAACTGAAGTTCCGTCCCCACAAAATGCCAACGTCTTGTTCTCCCCTCCCCAAGCACCGTCCTGCTTTCTGTCCCCGTGAACATGACTACGTGTGCACGTCACAGAAGGGGGTCACGGTGCCACCCTCGAAGGCTCGTTTCACGGCACAGGCCTTCTCGGGCCCTCTGTGTCCTCTTCGTCCCTCTCTGGGCCGGGATGTTCTTCTCTCATAGGCAAATGCCACAGAGTTGGTTTTTATCTTTTTCTGCATTTTATCCTGTTACTTTTTCTTTTTGGACAACGGCTCATTTTTAGAAAATGCTGCTCCAAATGCCCAGTTAGGGAGGAGGGAGGCAGGAGAGGGCACCAGCGGACATGAGGCCAGCGCCTCAGCCTCCTGGGGTCTCTTCTGCGTCTGCAGCTTTGCTCCCTGGAGCTGCGTGGGGTCCGCATCCCTCTGTGCCAGCCCCTGTCGTGAGGCAGAGTGGTGGGACACAAGCCTCAGGTGACATGTGGACAGTGGACAGTGACCGTGCTGTGCGTGCGTGTGTCCGTGTATGCGTGTGTGCTGAGAAGTCACACAGGCACTGTGCATGTGGTTAGGCCCCGCCAGGCGCTGGCCACCTGTCCCCAGGGGGACGTGTGGGCCGCTTGCTTTCCCAGGGGCTGCTGTGAGCTTCCGGGGTGCTCTCTTGGCTTAGGGCCCCCGCAGGCTCCATTCCTGGGGGGCACCTGGCGGAGGAGCGTGGGCACTCGACACAGCCTGTCAGCCCGAGGCCACAGTGTGATGTCACTGGAGAATTCACTTAGGACACTCACTCGTGTTCTCCCTCCTCTCCTAAAGGGCTCCAGGAAGCTTTGGGGACAGGCAGATCCAGTAAGGCTCAAATGACCAACACTCAGAGACACAAGCTGTCAAGAAGCCGGTATGGGGACAGTCAGAGCTGGCCCTTATTTTGAGCACTTACCAGGTGCCAGGCACTGTTCCAAGGACTCTTAATGCCCATCTTCTGTAGAGGGAGAAACCGAGGCACAGAGAGACTCGCTAACTTGTTCAGAGACACACAGCAAGTGATGCAGTTGGGATTTGGACCAAAGCAAGCTGGGGCCAGCGTCGGTCCTGCTAGTGACGGTGCAGAGTCGGGGTCAGAGGGGAGATGAAGCTGGACAGATGAGGACGCTCACTGCTGCTCACTTCTTCAACCCTCCTCTCTGTCGCCGCCGACTCCCCACTCCACCACTCCACGGTGTTATCCAGCAGCTCTTCACCAGGAGCGCGGGGGACGACGGTGAGAAAGTGCCTCTGTGGAGGCCAAACGGACCCGCGGGTGTCCCCCCGAAGGCCAGCCACGCCTGGTGAGCTGCGGGCCCTCTCATCGGTGGGCTCCTTTACAAAATGGCCAAATCGGGGCTGTTCCCTCCTCGCTCCTTTGAAATGCGTGGGAAGTACACGGGACAAACCGACCAGGGGACAGGAGGGTTGCCGTCCACTCAGCCAGCCTGCTCAGGGCCCACATGTGATGGACAGCAAGGGCGCTGGCCGGTGCGTGGCAGAGACAGGGCGCAGTCCAGCCCGAGGGACAGCAAACCTGTTTCCAGGGGTCAGCTCCAGGAGGGGGGTGCCCCTGGAGTGCCGTCTCCCAGGAGAGGAGCCGGAGGCCCCGGACCATGAGGGATCCCCAGGCTCCCCAACTGTCCCCCTAGACAAGACCCCTCTCCCTTCTGAGCTGCAGAGTCACGTAGAGAGCGGGGCGGCCTGAGGGGTGACGGAGAGAGCCTGGTTCATGCCACAGTGTCCGGGGACAGTGACATGGGGGGAGAGAAGCCGCCGGCCTCTGAGGTGGCTGAGGGCAGGAGCTGCCGGGGCAGGGCCAGGGCAGGCGGCGCTGGGCCAGCAGGATGGAGAGGCCCCCTGCGTTGGAGGCTTCTCCCTGTGTCCTTCCCGAGGGGTGGGGACTGGTGACACAATGCTTCCTCGAGGCCTGGCTGTGGCACAGGGAACTCCCTTCGGTGCCCCGGCCTGTTCTCCAGGTGTGGGACCCTCTGCTGGGGAACCCTCCTTTTGGGGGATTGGAGTCCCCCTCCACCAGATGCCCTGCGCCAGCAGCTCCCACGTGGTTCAAGGCTGAGCAAACGAAGCTCTCCTGCAGCCGGTTCCGTGGTGAGAGCCCCAGGCTGATTTGTTCAGATCCATTCTGGGCAGAAGCCTAACAGAGAGCTGGAGGACGCGCAGCTCCCCAGGAGCCCAGCGGGCGGAGGAGCACTAGGGCCCCAGAGCCGGCTTCCTGTCCAGTGGCCTCCGCTCCCTGAGCTCCCGCTGGACGTGAGCTCTCCCGAGCTTCAGCTCTGACCTGCAGGGAAGGAGGCCCCTGCAGGCACCTTTTGGGGACAGAAGCTGAAGTCAGAGCTGGACGGGGGATCACCAGGTCACCTGGCAGCAGACAGGCGGGCGGCTAAGACCCAAGGTCAGAGCAGCTTTCCCAAGGTCACCCCCAAGGCAGCGAAAGAGCCAGACTTCGGGTTCAGGTCTCCCCGCTCCCCGCACAGAACCTGTGTCCCAGCTTAAAAACCCCGACCCAACCCGAACCAAACCACCCTGACCGCAAGGGTCACGCTTTATCCAACCAAAACACGAGCTTTGAGCTCACCCATCTCCTGTTTCCTTGGGGCTCTGAACACACGGAGAAGGACTGTGTCTGTGGAGACCGTTGGTTGAAGAACTCACCTCTAAGTCTGCTGCATCCCAGTTCACGCGCCTCCTCCACACAGGGCGCATCTCTCTGGCCTTTTTTATCCTCCCGCTGTCTCTGTTGCTTACAAGCTGTGTGACTGTGATGAGGTTGTTCAACCTCTCTGAGCCTCTGTCTCTCGCCCCTGCGATGGGCTTGGTGCCAACCTCGGCGTCATCGTGACTGCAGGCATGAGGCGTATGGCACAGTTAGCGGTGCCTGACGGCGGCCCTGGCTCAGAATGTTAGCTTTTAGAAGTTATTTGCGCAGGGAACAGAGCGAGCCTGTGGTTCCTCATTCTGCTCTTGGGCTGCGTTGGCTCAGCCTCCTCCTACCGCTGGGTCCTTTGTGTCACCTGGCTGCGGCCCTCCCTGCCCCACCCACAGGGCACGTGGGCAGAGAGCACCCCGGCCTTCGTGACAGAGGCCCTCCTTCCCAGTCTCCAGGAGAGCGAGACGGAACCGAGTGTGGGCAGAGACCTGAGTCTCTCAGCTGTTTGTCCCCTGCATCGTCCCCACTCTGGCCTGTGACGGGAGGCCTCGTGCTCGTGGACTGACGTGTGCAGGGCGGGCCTTGGATCTGACTCTGAGTCTGTGCCTTCTCCAGGGCCCGGTGCCCCCCGGGGCCAGCCCTCGGCCAGGCTCGTGTCTGGGACCGCACCGCTGCACATTGGCCAGCTGGGGGTGTCCCTGGGTCTGTCACAGATACTTCCTCCTTGGGCACGATTGATTTGACATCGCACAGGTGAGGTCCAGCAGGATCAGGCAGAGGGAGGGGGACAGGCAGGGCGGTCAGGGCCGAGAGAGGGAGCAGGAGGGGCAGAGGGGTGGACGGGGAGGGGGCTTGAGTCAGTGCGGCCCACCGCGGGGAAGGAGAAGGGAAGTTGGCTCTGCCCAGGGGCCGCAGTCCTGACGCCAGGGGCTGCAGCAGTGACCGGTCAGCAGAAGAGGGTGGGTGCTGGGGTCAGGGCTGAGTCAGCAGGGGAGGTGTGGACGGGATCCCAGGAGGGCGGAAGGACGGGAGGCAGTACTCAGGGCAGGAAGCGGGGGAGTCGACGGGGAGGGAAGAGACGGCTGGGGACTGCCCACGCGGGGCTCGAGGCACAGGTGCAGCTTGGCACCCAGCAGACACCTTGTTTTTTTAAAAATAGCATCTCCATTCATTTCCCCAGGATCCTTAGATTCCTTAAATAGCACGTGTGTGGGCACACAGGTGCGCCGGTGTGGGGGAGCAAGGATCGTCATTACTATGTGTTGGAGGCATCGCTGGGACGCTCTCTCCCTGTGTCTGTGCTACAGGGTAGCGTGGCTGCTCCTGACACGGGAGGTCTTGGCCACTGGCTCTGTGGCCAGGCTCATGGTGCTGGGGCTTGGTGGCTCTTGGTGCTGAGCTTGGTGGCCTGTGGTGCTGTGCTTGGTAGCTCATGGTGCTGGGACTTGGTGGCCTGTGGTGCTGTGCTTGGTGGCTCATGGTGCTGAGGTGCGGGCCTGCTGTGGACCTCTCAGAGCTTCAGTGTCCTCATCTATGTAGTGTGGAGAACAACAGCGTCCACCTCACTGGGTCGATTAAATGAACTAATACCAGGAGCAGCTCAGGGCAGTGTCTGACACAAACCCAGCTCCTGTTGCTTCACTAATAACGTCGCCCTGGCCCTTATCCATGGACGGCACCGGGAATTGGCTGTGCTTTTGGTCCTCAGTTGCCTTACCTGGAAAAGAGCTCTAAGAGTGGCCTCTCCAGTGGGGGAGAAAGGGGACAGGCTCGTGCCCCACCTGGCCTCGCAGCCACCACCTCCCCCCAGCACCTCCAGGGTCAGGTCCGTTCATGTAATTCCAGAGGGTTCCGGAGTTCCCTGAACGATGACGGTTCTCGTCCCATTGCCCACAGAAACCCACCTTCACCCCCTTCACACGAGAAATAATGTAGAATTTTCTGAAAAAAAAAAAAGAACCCCCAAAACCAAAACCCAAAAACCCCAAACCAAAAACCAGAAACGAGACCCACAAAAAACGGGACCCACAAGAAGGAGCTCTTACACATCGGGTGTGGGGCTGAGAACCGAGGCCCCAGGGCTGGGTGAGGTGGTGCGGGAGCCTTCCTGCCCAGGGCCTCTGCCTGCCGCCCACCGTTCCCACCCCTGCAGCTGCCCCGGCCCCCGTGAGGCTGGGCTGGGGTGGGGGCCTGCCTGCCTCCTCCTGTGCCCTGAATGGCCTCCTCTCCAGACTCTGCAATTCCCGTGCAGCCCCCGCTACCCCCTGGCGGGAGGCAGGACTCAGCCGCTGCAGGAGCCTGGGTGCACTGAAACGCTCTTGCAGCCATCAGCTCCCCGCGGCGGGAAACAGCGGGACGCGGCCTGGGCCCACTTAGCCAGAGCAAGAGGAGGGGCTCTGGAGGGTCAGGACCCACGTGCAGGGGCCCAGGAAGCCCTGGGAGGGGCGAGGCAGAGAGGTGCCCAGGGCGGGCCCTGCTCTCCCGTCCTGGCAGGTGCCCGCTTACCAGTTGGCTCAGAGCTGGGGGGGGAAGAAATGGGGGGCCCTTGGAGACCCCTACCCGTGTCACTGAAGTAGACGAAGAGCTGGGTTGCCATGATTCTTGGGAGAACAGGAGCAGGCAAGGCCCCTGTCACACCCCGGAATGAAAGGTGACACGGGCAAAGAGGAAGCCGTTGTCACCCAAAGCCGACGCTGGCCGGGGGGTCCCTGGCCTCTTGATAAATGACAAGAACGCGCGGAATCAGGGATCTCTCTCCGGCAGGATCATGCCTGGAGCCGATGGAGAGCTGTTGGTGGCCCTGGAGGGAGCTGTGGGTCCCTGAGTGCTGGTCACCCAGAGCCACCCGTATTTCAAGTGAGGTGGAAGCTGTGGCGGTGTCGGCAGAGATGGGCGTCTTGGGTATCGCTGGGGATAAGAAAGTGCTTGTCCCCGGGAACAGGCAGGTAAGACGGGGTTTATGGTCTCCTCAGCAGCCGTGTGGAGCCGCGGAAGCCCTGATTTCCCGCTCAGTGTGCACGGGGGTTTGGGGACAGCCGGCTGCCCAGCTGCAGGTGGTGTGCAAAGGGCATCCTGAGTTCCTGGGTTTGCGGGCAGCTGCCTGAGGGGCCTGTGGACTTGGAGGTCATGGCTCCCTGCTGGCACCTGCTGGGCTTAGGGACCTGCCCTGGGTTGCAGTGGGGACCCCCATGGCTTGGATGGGGCGGGGGTGGGGCTGGTGTTGTCTCTTCCTGGTGGAGCCTGGGACTCAGCCGTGGACCTCGGCCTCGGCAGGCCTCGGTGACGGGGAGATCCTGACAGCCGGTGCCCCCCACACCTCCTGAAGGTGACAGACGTCTGAACGGGCATTTCAGAGGAACACTCGGGGCTTCGTTTCCTTGTCCTGATTCACGACCAGCTTAGGATGTCGGGCTCGGGGCGTCTTGCCCTGTGCCTCGGCTGCAGCCGTCCCCCTGAGCCCTTGCCGCTGACTTCCTGTGGCGTCTCACAGTCTCCTGGTCCTTCAGCCTGCTGTCCCTTTCACCATGACACCATCTCTTGACCCTCCAGCTCCCCAACTTGCCAAGGGCCAAACCTGCCTTCTTGATTAGAAAGGTCTGAGGATTCACGATATTTAAAAATAGATTCCCGTGTTCGGGGCCTTTGTTATGCGTCAGGCTTAGAGCGATCCGTGCACACTGGATTCTCAGGATCCTCAGGACATCCCGCAGGGAACGCTCTGATCCTCCCTTTACAGGTGAAGAGCCCGAAGCTCTGGAACGTCACGTTCCCCCCACCCCCAGGTTACGTGGCCGAGTAGAGCGGGGCCAGGGGCCAGCTGCTGTCTGCCTCCTCTGCTGCCCTGGGAAGGACGAGGATCCCAAAGGGGGTCTTGTCCGCACCCTGATGTCCTAGCGACAGGACCCGGCTGATGAGTGTCTGGCGGGAGCTGGCCTGTCCACAGCTGGGTTAGGCTCCATAGCAGATGTCATCAACGTCCTTAGCGCCTCTGTGCCTGGGGCTCTGTGTGGCCCATTTTGTCAGAAGCACGTGGGAACGTGGACCCTCCCGGGAGCAGCTCTCAGTCGTGACGGGGACTTTGTGAAGGAGTGTTCCAGCTCCACACCTGGGGCGTATGGCCCTGAAGTGAACCCTCTCCACTTCCCCAGCTGGATCTGACACCCAGGGTGGCAGTAGTGACTGCAGCTCTGTCCCCTCCCCCATCCATCACTTCCTGGAATGGCCCCAAAACAAACACCCTGCACTTGGGTCCCTGTTCTGGGTTCTGCTTTTGGGGGACCCAGGTCTCACTGGGCCAGGTGCATCTTCTCTGCGGTGTGTGAGTTCAAGGGCAGCTCAGAGACCCCCCAGTGCACAAGGTGTCTTCCTTCAAGTGTCCGTAGTCCCGCTCACACTTCCCTTCCCTCCACCTGCCGTTTCATTACCAATTACTTGTATCCTCTGCGGCCGAGGTGTGGGGAGTCCTGTTCACAGACTGGCAGATACAGATCCACGTCTTCTCTCTCTGGACATTCCACTTTGGGCTGATGGCCAGGGTGTCCGTTTACGAGGTGAGAGGAAACCGTCTCCCTTTGGGCCTTTTCCTGCCTCTACCATCAGATCTGGTCCCATTGCCTAGACGCTGAGGAGTGGTCCAGGGGGAATCTAAGCCCAGTGGCTTGATGGACGCACACCTTTCCTTTTGATGTCATTCTTGAAGGTCATTTGGAACATCAAATGCACTCCATCAAAGTGCTGGGCGGCACAGCCAGCGAGAGATCCGAGAAAGGCCAGTCGAGCACCGGAGGTCTGGAAGGCAGTGAGATCATTCCGCACGACCCTGTCATGGTTGATACGTGTCATTTTACACTTGTCCAAACCCATCAGTGTAGGGCACCAAGAATGAAGCCTAATGTAAACCACACTTTAATCAATAACAACCTATCAATATTGGCTCAGCAGTTGTGACCAATGTGCCACACTAAAGCTACACGGTGATAATCAGGGAATCCAGGAACGGGAGTGTGTGTGTGTGTGGGGGTAAGGGAACGCCGCACTATTCTGCTCCTTTTTCTGCAAACCTGAAATGGCTCTAAAAATAGTCCATGATTAAACAACGAAAGTGAACAAGCCACAGCCTTTGCCCTTACAGGATCCACTGTCCAGGGAAAGAGGACACAAATGGAGCAGCAGCTCTTGTCGATGATGCGTCCTGGGAGAGGCTGGCCGAATTAAACCCGAGAAACTGCAGCATCTACTAGCCACATCAGAGAGCCTGTGCCCAGTCGGCTGCCCTGTGTCCTTTGGATTGTCCCTCGTTTTCCTGCCTAGTTTCAGGTGCTGCAAAGAACGGGGTTGGGACTCTGATCCTGGATGTGAGAGTTGGGCTGGGCTGGCGGGTGAGGACTGGAGCCCCAAGTGACGCTTTCTTCCCAGAGATGTCAGACTGTTTCAAGGTTCAAGAGCACAGCCTCCCGTTGGACACCCCGGGTTGAATCCCAGCTCTGCCGGGCTTCAAAAACCATAGGATAAATCCCGGGGACCCACTGGACCCTCTGAGGCAGACTTGGGCTAACACGCCATTGGCTACCTTACTTCATAAAGTCCATCTCCAGCTGGTGGACCCATAGGTCCCCTGGTTCAGAGCCCCTGTCCAGGGATCCTGGGAAGGTCTGATCCTTTCCCCTTCTCTGGTGCACGGCCACCCTGGTAGCAGGTCAGAGATCCCTTTGCAGCAGACTGGGAGAAAGATCAAGAACGTCCATTCCTGACAGTGGGGTGCATTCTTCAAGGGGACCTGCACCCCCGGCCTTGGTCAAGCATTCGGGGTCTGTAAACCAGTTTGGTTCTGGGAATTGACTACGGAGTCAGGACTCCTTGTTGCTATGATTCAAGTTAGATCTCCACTCACATGGCCGGATCTCCTGTGCTCTTCTGGACAAGTGAGACCATGGGAGGCTTCCAATCTACTCCACCTCCAGGAGCACTGGACAGAAGTGGCTGATGCCACTCCGCTGCTTTGACCCTACGGCCAGGTGGGGAACCATGCCCACCTGCCTCTGGCTACCAAGTGGAGCGTTTGCATATTCGGTTCCCTCTGCTGTCCCTCTCCCAGCCTCAGCCCTGCGGAGGCTCCTGCCCTCTTGGTTCCCCCACACCCAGCATTTCTCTGCACCCTCGGCCTCATTGATATCTCTGCCGTCCCACCGCGGCGCGTCGAGCCGCACAGGGTCAGACACAATGCCTGCCATGTCCACTGCTCCCTCCTCTGGGGTGGCCACGCCTGGCCCATGGTGATGCTCAATATCTGCCTCTGCACCCAGAAGGTCCTCCACGCCGAGTCCCCCATGCGTTTCCGCAGCCTCCACATCATTCCAAAGAATAGGACCCAGGACTAGGAAGAATGTCGCTGCCCACCTCTCCGGACACCCCTTCTCTCCAGGCTTCCCGGGGCGGAGAGGCCATCGGAGGCTGCGAGCTGGCCCGCGGCTTCGCGAGCGTGGGAGTGGCGGGTGGCGCAGGGCGACCCTGGCTGGCCCGGCAGGTGAGGCCCGCGCGCCCGGGCCGCAGTGCGCGGAGCGGCCGGCAGAGGGCGGCCGGGGGCCGGGAGCGGCGCCCAGCAGCCCGCGCCGGCTCCGACGCCCCGCGCGCCCCGCGCCCACTCCGCGCCCCGCGCGAGCCGCCTGCAGCGGAGGCGCCGGCTCCGAGCTCTCGGCGAAGTGCAGGCTGCGCCCGGAGCCATGGCCCGCCCCGCAGGCAGCCCCGAGGACGCGGGCCAGCTCCGCGACAGGGCCGGCTGGCCGCGGACGGAGGAGGAGGACGCCCCTCCGGAGCAGAAGAGGCTGAGGCTGGGGCTGGCCGGAGGCGGCGCGGGGCCGGAGGACGGCGGCGCGCCACGTCTGGGCAGGGAGGAGACCGGCACCCAGACAGGTGGCGAAGGCGGCGGCGTAAGTGACGGCCGCCCGGGCGGCGGGGGGCAGGAGGCTCGGCCGCGGGGTGAAGTTGCGGACCGGGCAGCAACTCTCCCGGGCCGCGGGCGCCCCTGTCACGGCGGGCGCCTTCTTGTTTATGTGGCTCTGACTTCCCGGTTCGCCACGACGTGGCTGGCCCGTTGCCCGCTGGATCGTGCGGGTGGCCATAAGGGGGACAGGGCATCCTGGGCCCCCCGGGGACGGAGGTCGGGCCACCCCATGCACCCTCTCGCTGGCCAGGGCTGCGTGAGGCGCCGCTCTGGGACTTCCCTGGTTGTGCCTACTGCCCTGGCCAGGGGCTTAGGTGGCAGGCCCCCCGGGAACCAGGCTTCCCCAAACCCGCGCTGGTCACACAGCAGCTCGCCCAGCTCCTCACCTGCCCCGCGTCTTCCTGTTATGGCTCCCCTTTCTGGTGGGGCAGTGAGAGTTGATGGGAGGCAGATGGCTCCCATCCCAGAAATCACTGTCCTGTCCCCTCCCTACAGAGTGGCACAGTGAGCAAAGTTCTCCCCTTCCAGCTGGCACTGTGGGCCGTGGTCCCGAGAGCCCAGGGTGTGGGTGGTGGCCCGGGGCATGTGTAGGTCTGGAGTCACCAGCTGTGTGTGGGGTGAAGCTCAGTGACCAGCTGACCCTCCTGGGATTCACTTTCTGCTTCCGACCCTGTGGTGACTTCCAGGACATTTGGGGCCCAGGACATTTGGAGGACAGATGAGGGCTGGCAGGACAGCTGTTCCCCTTAGCCAGGGCTGCCACCTTGATAGTTTCTCATGGATAATGGGGTTGACCTCTTTGTTCCTTCCAAGTATTTTTATTCTTGACCACTTGCTTGGCCGAGCTTGACGTGAGCATTTGATTAGTGGCTAAGAAGCCCCGCAAGGGAGCGGCGTCTCCCTCCCCAGTGCATGTGGGCAGCAGCTGGCCAGCGGGCGGCCCTCTGCACCTGGCTGCACCAGCTGCTGCTTGGAGCCTTTCTCATGGTGACGCCCTGGTGTCCCTGTGGGTGTCTGTATTTAGAGCTTGGCCACTTGGGCACTGGAACCCAGTGGATTCTCTCTGAGATCCCAGGAGGAGGAGGGGGGTACTTACAGGAGGATTTCTGGGCACATGATGGACAGGATGAGAAGAGAGTAGTGTCCGGGCGTGGTGAAGGGAGGTCCTGGTCCCAACACAGCTGTGGTGGCAGTGTGAGACTTTTGTGGTCGGATATCCCTTCTTCCTCCCTTCAGGTCTCTTTTCCGTGGAACTCTGCCAAAGACCGGGGACCAGGATGAAGCAGAGCAGCCAAGTGCAGGGGAGTGGGGAGGAAGCTGGGAGGCTTGGGATTGCATCCTGGCTCTGCCCCTCCTTGGCCGGGTGACCTGGGGCAAGTCAGTTGACCTCTCTGAGCCCTAGGGTCCTCATTGGCGACATGGATATGCCAATAGGTCCCATTTCATGGGGTTACTATTTCTGAGGTTGAGTAAGGCTTGTTCATAGGAGGCTCTTTGCATTGCCTCAGGCACATAGTATGTGATCAATAAATGTGATTTAGCACCAACGTTTCCTTGATGCAGCGTGGCTGGTGTGCGGTTTGGGTCTGGGGGTCCTTCAGTAGCATCTCCACACTAAGGGCTTTCTGGAGGCTTGAAGAAGGGTAGGTCCATGATGGAATTTGTAAAAGGCAGAAAAGCCCCACTGAGGATTTTGGTCCACAAAGGGAAATGGGAACCCATGGTTGGGAGGATTATGTAACAGCTGGGCAGAGATGATCCTTGTTTTCTGAAGCTGAGTATCTTGTTTTCTTTTTGGGGTGTCTGGGTCTTCTGGCCTTGGGGTCCCTTGCACAGATAAAATCTGGGGTTTTGTGTTTAAAGATTGGCCAAAGCCCTGCACAGCACCCGGCGGGCAGATTTCCCTTTCTTTTTAATTTCTATAGAAATGTTCTCTTTAAAATCTCAAGAAGCAGTTTCGGGCTGGTGTGAGGATCAGCAGTGATTTCTTTTTGGAGGAGAGCCTGCTTCTCCACTCGTGGGCCTGGTCCTAATGGTTTAAGAACGGAATGTCCTTTCACTAGGTTTTTATTTTTTTTCTTTTCTTCTGGGTAGACCATTAACCTGGTGAGAGTGTCGGAGCCTTCCTTGTTCTTTAATGACGGGTCATTTTGGACTCCTCTCTGCAAAGCTGCGTGAGCTTCATCTCCCTGCCCATGCTATGCCCAGATATTTTTAAGATAAAATGTCCTTTCTCATCACCAGGCTTGGCCCTCTGGTGACTGGTTGTCCCTCTGAGTGGCTCCCAGGACCTCCCTTTGCCTCTGGGTGGGGGGCTTGCTTTGCGTGTTGGTTGCAAGAGGATGTGTTTCGAAGGTTAATCAGAACCCTCAGGTTCCCCGTGCGTCGAGTCTTGCAGGATGTGTGTGGAAGGAGGGTTTGGTGTCTCTCGCATTCTCCAGCGCAGGGCTGCCGAAAAGGTAGAGAACACCTAGTCCTCCCAGAGCCTTTACTGACCCCTCTCCAGAGATGGCAGGTGATTCCAGCCCACGGGTCTTCCTGCGGGGGAGGAGTCTCTCCTAGGGAATTGCTGATCAACCTCAGCTGCGGGCTCGGCTTTCCTCAAGACCAGGCAGTGGGAAGGCATTTCTGGGTTGTGCTGGGCAGAACTGAGCGTTCAAGGTTAATAGATCATCTGAGTCCTTGAAATCCCTGAGGGACTCACTGGGCAGGGCCACCCGGGGCTGGGACTGTAGGAAGACCACGGTCAGCATGGGGCTCTAGGTGGTGCATCTAGATGGCCGGTGTGTCCCCCTCTTGTGGGTGACGGACTGCACCTGGGTTTCTTTACCTCGGCACGGGTAACGTTTGGGACCAGACCACGCTGGGGCTGTCCTGAGCCTCATCATCCCTGGACCCTAGGACAACTAGAAATGTCTCCAAACCTTGTCACTGTCTCCCGGGGGTGGGACGGGGAGACCATCCTGGTTGAGAGCCACCGGTCTACACTCGTGCAGACGTCTACGAGTGTGCAAGTTGTTTGTGTCTCTGCTGTCCTCTTAGGAGACGTGTGCCTTTGGGCCTCCCCGGGCCTTGGTGTCCTTTGCTAAAACTGCCTGTGATGGGATGCAATGCCACAGGAAAGTTACATGGAGATTCCTTGAGATAATGAGGGAGTAAGTGGGAAAATGATTGGCAGGGTGCCAAACACAGAGGGTGCACGAAAGAAATGGGGAGTACCTTTCCCGATGGTTTGGGTCATTCAGACTCTGCCTCCGTCTCCTTAGCCTCTGCTGAGATGCGCACAGGGATGTCATCTGCTTGGACCTTCCAGGGGATTCTGGTGGCCTCTTGACTTTTTGCATGAGACTCACTGGTTCCCACCCCCCACCTCCATGGCTCTCTGGTGCAGGAGTCCCAGAGCCAGGGATGTGGTGGGCAGAGCAGGTGGCACCGGAGTTCACTCCCGTGCTGGAGGCTCCCCGTGCCGGCTTGCCAAGGCAGAGCATTTGGGCCCACATCTGGGTTTCTCAGTTCCCATTTGAGCACAGCTGGACGCCACAGGCGGAAGCCCTCTCTGCCGAGATATAGATATTTCCCTGGCAACGATCTCTCAAGCTGACATGAAGACATGGCCGCCCACCGGAACGCGGCGTGTCTGCAATTTGTACAGCAGCTTCTGAGGGCTGCGGTGTGTGAGTAGGAAATGGTGGGACGCTCAGTCCTCCTCCAGCGGCTGAAAGTACAGAGCAGGAGGGAGCAGAGCTGCTCAGGGAGGGGGCAGCCACAGGACATGCCTCTTCCTGGAGACAGAGTGTTCCTTCCTTTCGCCCCTCGGCAGAGGGGACCCTCCGGGGCCTGGGTGGGGGTGTGGGGGGGTGAGCTGGGTGGTCCTGGGGTCTCACGGCGTCCCCCCTCCCCGCAGGCTGGCCCCCCAGGCATCTCAGCGGGAGTGACTTGGCTGCAGGCAAGTGTCCTCCTGACAGCCACAGTAGGGTGGTGGCTCTTGACTTTGTGATGTCTATAAGATGACATGGGGCTGAAGGGGCAGGGAGGTGGCTAGGTCCCGTGCTGGGACAGGGGTCCCTGCCAGGGGTGCTGGTGGCTTGGCTGACAGCGGGGTGAGTCCTGAGGACTTTCCATCTGTTGGGCACTGGGCGAGGAAGGGGCAGGTGCAGGTCCACCTGGGTGGCGGGGAGAGCTAGAGCTTGCTTTTGGACTTGCTGGCGGAGCGTCCCTGGACCCGGTGGCCATGCCGACAGGGTGAGGGTCTGGAGCCAGAAGGGCCCATTGGGGCAGGCGTCCAGGGTCAGGGCCCTGGTGGTCGTGGAGGGCGGGGGGACGGCCTGCGAAGAGGTGGCCTGGTAGGGGAAGGGGCTTCCCCACAGGGAAGGGGCAGCGGCTGAGGGGGCTCTGAAGGCCGAGGACCAAGCAGGGGTAGGCTGTTAGGTGCTCGGTGCCCACCGGCTGCCACCGGGTGGTCTCCATGTGGAAATAGGGAATTTTCAGGATGAATCTTTCAAACACATTGTACAGGCACGTCAGAAAGGCCAGTGACGGCTTGGTAGCTTCACCAAGACTCAGTGGAAACAGATGATCATGGAGAGGGGACGCTTTTGGCCACAGGGAGCACAGTCGCTACTTAACAGAAACGATACACAATGTTCTAGTTGAATGGACCAATTTTATATGATTTTTACTTTCATATTATTTTTTAATAACATTTTTTGCGAAGAAAACATGTTTTTAGATATTTTCACTGACTGTCTTTTAGTGACACATGAAGGTTTTGAAGTGCGCGTGCTCTGGGCGAGGGCTAGGCTGGGCTGACCAGCGGATGCAGAACCTCAGCGACATTATCTTTTGGTGGTAACGGCGTTGAACTCTGCTCTCAGTGACAGTCAGGTGTAGAGACAACGTTCTTGGTGACAGTCCCGGGCTGTGAAATCAGTCTCCTGAGATTGCCCCTCTCGTCCACTGAGGCCTTGTACCTTCCGCCCACACCCCCGTCTCCGCCTTTGGCCAAGGGATCCGCCGCCGCTGCTCTGGGCTTTGAAGAGCGCGAGGCTCTCAGCCCCGTGGAGGTGCCCCAGGCTCGTTCCTCGTGTGGGCGTCACGACTGCGCTCGTAGCGGGATTCGTCACGTCATATCACACAGAATGCCACGTGATCAGTCTCTTCCTCCCAGATTCTTAAACCCCTCTAGATGCGCGATACCGACCCCAACTCACGCAGGGTAAATACTGGGTAGATAGTGGTCATACTGTGTTTTTAGGACATAACGTCAAAAAAGTCTGTACCTGTTTATTGCAGATGCAGTTTTAAAAAAGCATTTTCAGTTTATGATTGAACCTGTGGCTGCGGAATCCCCAGGTAGGGAGGGTTGACGGTTCACAGCCCGCCCATGGCTGGACTCTTAACGGAGGCCAGCCGGGGAGGGGTGCAAGGCTCCCCCAGGGCCCCAGCACCCAGTGGGGCCGTGCGCAGTGGCCCAGGGCGCTCACAGCCTCGCAGACCCCGCTGTGCTGCCCCACAGCCCCTCTCCCCACGGTGCTGGGCTTCACGGTGACCCCCTGGGGAGAACCTGGCGACACCCTGGGGCGGAACTGGGCCTCACTGGGGAACCCCGCCTGGTGTGCTCCCCAGTCCAAGGTGGCGGAGCTGGTGCCATTGGGAGACCTTCACTTCTTACCCTGTCCACTCAGGGATGGAAGGTGCCTTTGTCACCCTTCCCCAAGTGTCTGAGCAGCCAGTGGGTGGCCGGGGCTGGTCTGCAGGGCCATCTGTCCCACTGTCCCAGAGAGCACGCTCTAGCCAAGGAGCCCACGGGAGCCCACGGGAGCCCACGGGCCAGAGCCCGCCTCTCTTGTTTGTTTTAAATAAAGTTTTATTGAAACACAGCGATGCCCATTTTGTCCTGGCGTCTGTCTCTGACGGCTTTCTGCTCAGCAGAAGCACTGAGTGTACGGGTCAGAGACGGCTTTGCCCGCAGAGCTGAAAATGTCCACCTTCTGCCCCTTTGCAGAAAGAACTCCTGAGTGCCCAGAACCGCAGGTTAAGGAACGGCGTCGCACAGGGGCACAGCCACCTGGCAGTGTCCCCAGCTGGTCTCAGCCGGCAGGGGCTTGGAATCTCAGGACCTGAGTTGGTGAACAGGACCCCTGGCCATGTGCGTGGCTCCGGGCTGTCACCTTCTGGTTTTCGTAGGGGGAGGGACAGTCAGGAGGGAGTGTGACCTGCTGCCCCCTCCTGAGGTCCCGGGAGGGTCTCCCAGGGGTGTTCAGGGCCCAGGGTGCCACCTCTCCCAATTCCTGGGAAGGGAGAGGGGAAGGGTGCCTCGGCAGGCCCAGGAGCCAGGCAGGTGGATGGCGTCCCCGGGAGTTCCAGGATGTCGGGGCGGCATGCTGAAGCACCTGCCTCAAAAGCTCTGCGGGTCTCCAGGCGCCAGGTTTGATTTCCGTGGGGTGTTCTTCGAGCGACACGCAGCTCCCCGCAGCCGTCCTCTGAGGCAGCCACGGGTGGAGGTGACGGCACCTCTGACCCTCGCGAGTCTCCCGGGTGCTCTGGGTTCCTGGGGCTGCTCCAGGAGCAGGCGCCCCACTGCCACCCTGCCCGCGATCCCCCAGCCCACACAGGCCTCGGCCCTGCTTCCCCGGGGACCCTCGGTGCCATCTGACCCCACTGGCCAAGGTGCAGGGTCCCGGGCAGGCCAGGGTCCTAGTGTGCAGCCCCCGAGAAGGGGCAGGGCTGGGCAGGCCGCTGGTGGGACTCCAAAGACGCTGGACGAGATCCCGAGGAGGGGAGAAGGGGCCCTGGGCAGGTGGGAAGGCCGCCCTCCTGGACAGTGGAGCCGGGCCAGTGGCCCTGAGACACCACAGCTGAGCGGCCTTGTGACTTGGTGACCCCACCTCACTTGCCTTCTCTCGCGGTTCAGGGGGTCCCAGAGATGCGCTCCGGGGATCTGCGTGGGTCTGGTCCCTGCTGCCACCCTGACCGTGTGCCTCCCGGCCTGGGCCTGGCGCTTCCTGGAGAGCCTGGGCTGGGCGCTCTTGGCTCCCGTCTGGCGAGGGAGGCTGTGCCGTGCGGAGACCCGAGGAGGCTGCAGGGTCGGGTGCCGGGGACCTGCTGCCCTGGGCGTCCACGGCTGTGCTTTCTGTTGGCTCCGTGTCCTCGGTGGCCCCGACGGAGCCGTGAGCCTCCGGCATCTCCTGCCCTGAATTCAGAACCGGCCCCACGAGAGGTCCGCGGGGTCTGAGGATAATTCTCAGTCTTTGTTCTGTTTACTCAACTCAAGATGATTATTTACTCATTTGTGGAGAATTTAGACAATTGTGAATGAAAAAGCAAGACTCTCCCTTTGCTTGCTTCTCTTTGGTTTTGCCTCGGAGGCAGCACACGCCTCTCTCTCTGAGCACAGGCAGTTTAATTTTACTCTTTTAAAAAATCATACGGGATTAGCTGGGCGTGGTGGCACAGGCCTGTGATCCCGGTGGCTTAGGAGGCTGAGGCAGGAGGATCACAAGTCAAGGCCAGCCTCAGCGACTTAGTGAGGTCCTAAGCAACTCAGCGAGATCCTGTCTCTAAATAAAAAAAAAAGAAGACCCTGGATGTAGCTCAGTGGTAGAGACCTGGGTCCGATCAATCCCTGGTCCATCTGATAATAGTCATATGATAATGAGGGTGGTGGACAGTGTGTTATTTGGAAAACCCTCCTTTTCCTGTCTGGTTGGAACCCGGCTCCTGTCCCCTGTGACAGTCACTCTGACTTGGGGACGTGCTGCTTGAACCTGGCCTGTGCTGCTGGGTCTGTGTCTGCACACTCAGCTGCTCTGTGCTGCAGGCCGCGTTGTGGTCAGATGCTCCTAGAAGTGGGCTGTGCAGGGGAGGGGCGACTGCCGAGTTCCCCTCCTGGTTAAATGTCACCACCATCCTCCTCAGTGGCCTCCTCTGCAGCCTGACGGACACTGGTTGGTGCCCACCTCCTTGCCCTCCACAGTGCCCCTGTGTGTCCAGCCACCCAGTGGCCGGCTCGCCCTGGAAGGAGGTTTGCTTTTCCAGACGTTCCCGGTGACGTTCCCGGTGACGGTCCTGGTGACGTTCCTGGTGGCGTTCCTGGTGAGCCTCAGCAGGCTCCAGCTTCCAGCTTCCTCTCTGGACTCTGTGGGGCACACGGAGTCCAGAGAGGAAGGTGGGTGTGAGTGTGTGCACATGCGTGTTGGAGCATGTGTGCACGCCTGTGCACATGCCTGTGCACGTGTGTGTGTTTGAGTGTGCACACATGTGTGCATGTGTCTGTGTGTGTGCACAGGCGTGATGGTGAGGTCCAAGCCTGCTATTGTGTTTGTGCAGGACGGTGGTTGCCAGGACGACCCGGAGGTCCCCTCGCTGGGTGGTGTATGGGACGTACTTGTCCTAGATGTGACGCGTGGCTTGTCTCAAGTTCGGGTTCACCGGGTCCCACCTGTGCTCGGCCGTCCCCCCGGGGGTGACCAGCCTGTGTGGGCTGCCGCGTGGACGGCTCTCTCGGGTCTGTGCCAGGCGGGGGCTGGGAAGCCTCCTGGGCTGCCCAGGGGTGATGCTCCAGCCACGTACCTCCCTGTCCTCCGTGGGGGTCACCTCCCTCCCACGTCTGTCCAGATGCAGGACTCGAGCTGCCCGTCCACCCTGCCTGGAGCCCGGCCGGCCAGCAGGCGAGATGGTGGACAGTGTGCAGATGGCCGCAGAGCCTCCCAGCTCCCGCTGCCCGGGGCCTGCAGAGGTCACAGAGGCCTCGTCCCCACGCCTCCCGCCCCCAGAAGACCCGCGAGGGCCTGGTGCTGCCAGGTGCGGCTGCAGCCCCTGAGGGTGGCCACCTGGTGTTTTTTCAGGTGGACGAAGGCCTCCTTCCCCCTAGATGTGCCCACAGACGGCCATGGGCTGCCTGGTCCCCAGCCCTGGCCTTGGGCTGTCCTGCAGCAGGGGCAGGACGGGGCTGCTGTGCGTCAGGGGACCCAGCCCTGGCTTTGGGAGCCCGCCACTCCTCTGCCCTCAGGGCCGTGACCCTCAGGGCATGGCAGGTAGCCTTTCTAGGAGATACCAGGGACCCTTGGCTCCTGCATTTGGAAGATCATTTCTGAGCATGGCACAAGCTCGGGATCTCAGTGCTCGGCAACTGGACAACTGGAGCAGTGTGCAGGTGGCCGCAGAGGTGGACCTCAGTGCTCGGCAACTCCCTGGGGTGAGCTGGCTCTCTGGCTCTCTCTAGCCTCCTGTACTTCGAGCTCCTTCCTGCCACAGGGCCTTTGCACACCCTGCTCCTTCTGCTTGGAAATCTCTTCCCTCTCCCCAGTGCTTCTCCTGGGAAAGGTCTCTGCCCATAGGGTCACCACATTCTCAGGGACGCCTGGCCACACTGCCTCGGGCACAGCAGCCCTGTTACCTGTCCTCCCAACCCCGGCTGCCTCTTCATAGACGTTTCGCAGATGCAGATGTCTGGTTTTCCAGGCCCTTCTTGATGGACTCCTGCCCCCTCCTAGGCTGGGGTCCCCCCCCACTGTGAGGGCAGGGGCCGCGCTCGCCTGGATTCCATGTTTCCCTGGTGTTCTGCGTGTGCTGAGCTGGAACTTGACCAGGACCTGGGCTGGACTTGAAGCCTCCTGGTTGGTCTCCGGCTGCACATGCGTGTGCTCCTCTGTTGTAGCTCTCCCACAGGGGGCGTGCGAGCCGGCTCTTAGAACACGTGTCACCAGGACCCAGGGGTCGTCCTGGAAGGCGGTGCTGGGCCTGTGGCCTTCTTGTTGTGTACACGAAATGCCTGCCTTTCCAACTTGCCGTCCCTGTTAGTGGGTGGGTCGATGCTTACAGTTAGAACCAACAAAGCCCACGGTACACTCAGCTTGTGGGCTACCATGGCCCTCTGATTATCCTCAGTCTCCTATGCAGGATCCTCACTGTGGCTCTTGGTCACTGTGCAGTTTCCGCTGTTTCCATGATTGCTCAGACTCTTTCCCCAGAGTGGGGACCTGCCCTGACCCATCCCTCACCTTGGATCATTGTCAACGACTGTTCTAACCTTTGGTGAAGGCTGGGCGGAAGGGGAGCCTCGGGAAAGGGGACGGTGGACAGTCTGATGGGCCGGCGTTTGCCAGGGTCAGCTCAGGGCCTGCAGGAACCTGGAGCAGCGCCGGAGCTGAAGGCCAGGCCGGTGGAGCCAGTGGGTGGAGGCCGCTGGATGAGCTGCCAGCGTCTGGTGAGCCCTCATGGTGGCTGCCCGGCTGGAGAGGACGGACCCGCAGGCTGGAGCCCTGCGCAGAGCATGCCAGCCTGGCGGCCACGTGGCCCCGAGTCCAGCTGTCGCGGCTGTGTCCACTCACCGGCTCAGTCACACGGTTGTCATTTGCAGCTTCTCACGTCGCTGGTCAGCAGGGGAGGCCCTCAGCAAGCCGTGCGGGAGGCCGGGGGTGGCCAGAAGGTGCCTGTCACAGGGACGAGCCCCTGGCCTGCAGGTGGAGGCACCCTCCAGACCGCGGTTCTTCGGAGGACCTGGAGCCAGCGGTGGACAGTGCTGCCGGAGTCTGACCCGTTTGTCCCCCACCCTTTGCTTGGGCTGGAGTGGCTTGGACACTGGCTTCCAGGCCCTGCCCCGCCCCGCTGGGCACTTCCAGGGTCCTCTGCCTGCTGGGGGCGAAGTCCCCGCCACCACCTTCCACTGTGGGCTGCCGCGGGGCCCACGTCCACCCTCAGCAGCTCCCTGAGTTCCCGCGCCTGTCGCGGCCAGGAGAGGTGAGGTCTCCAGGTGCCGCATGGAGATGTCACTGGGCCCAGGCGTCTGAGCCCTCGGTCCGTGGTGGCTGTCCTCGAATGTCCCCTGCTGCGTCCCACGAGAGCCCTGGGCTTCCCGCTGGGCTCCTGCCCTTGACCGCCAGCTCCCTCTTGTGTGTGGGGCGCGTCACCCGGGACCCCGCCACCATGGTCTTTGCCACTCACATCCCCCTCTGGGCACGGGGACGGTGCAGCAGGGAGAGGCCATGGGGCGGTCAGTGTGGACGGCGTCCGTGTCCCCAACCTGCAGGGGCATCAGCGTCACCTGGTTGCCCACTCTGCACACTGTCCCCGGGGCTCACTGCTGGGTGCTGAAGCCTGGCCCCGTGGTGGGGCTCTCTGCCCGGCTCTGGCCTGGGGCGGTCTGGGAAGGAGTCCTGGGTGTCCTTTCCATTTGGCTCTTCGGCTGCCCCGGGCCTCGCGCCCTGGTCACTTGTGTTCAGGCCCCTGGTGCCTGGGGCGTCCCTGGCGCCTGGGGCGTCTCCTGCTGGGCTTGCTGTGGGAGCCGAGCTTCCCGTGGTGCTCAGCGGAACGACCTGGGTGGTCCCATGGAGTCGGTGACAGGGTGGGCGAGCCGGGGTCTGGTGGACGGCCCCCTGGTCTCCCTCCGCCTTGGCCCATCAGTGTGACTGACCCTGAGGGAAGCCGGGTGGAGCTCTGGCCCGAGCCGGCCAGGTTCTGGATGGGCAGGAGCTGCTGGAGGCCCCGCAGGTGGGCGTGCAGTTTGGGGATGGGGTGCTTCTGCGGAATGCAGACCGTGGGGTGTTAATGCCGGAGACCTGCGTGTTGTCAGGTACGACTCCTTCAGATTTATGGGAGGTGGGGACTCGGGGTCCCAGGGAAGAGCCTCCTTTAGGGGCTTGACCTCGAGGGGGCCATTCCTGAGTTTCTCACACGCAGCTGACCAGCCCCTACCTGGTTCTGACAGGTACCGACTGGTTCTGTGCTTCCAGGGAAACAGCTCCCTTGGTGTCACTTCAGAGCTTCGCAAAACACTCTCCAAGAGAGTCCCCTGGAATGCCTGCCGACACCTGTCCCCGGGCCTGGAGCCAGAATCTCTGTGTCTGGGGCCACGGGAAGAGCTGAGCGCCCAGCAGGGCCGGGATCAGCAGGGAGTCAGGGGAAGGAGGCTTTTTGAAAACGACGATCTGATGATTTTTAATGACACGTGTTTCAGGAAATTCAGGGACACGGAAAAAGTGCACAAGAGGAAAGGACGGCTCAGCCGGAGGAGATGAACCCCACCAGGGTCTTGGGAGGTCACCTGGAGGGGCTGTGCCCACAGAAGGTGGCTGGAGAGACGGACAGACGATTCCGACCACAGGAGACGGAGCTGGAAGAACAAAACGGCACGGTTGACGCCGAGTGTGAACTTGAGTGTGAACTTGAAGAAAGGGCAGAGAAACGGGGAGAAGGAGGTGTGTGTTGCTTTGCCTCCCGCAGCCGGTTCCGGAGTCTGAGGAAGCTGATGAAGAGGCGGGTTAAGGAGGTGGATTTCTAAAGCCGCGCTTCACTCTCGAGCCTCACCCGCTTTCTGCAGTGAGAGTGGAGGTTCCGGGGCCTCCCTGCCTCCCCTCCTGCCTCCGCACCCTGCATCTTAGCGTCTCTGGGTGGCTGTGTGCTGGTCAGACCTGCAGCCTTTCGCCCTGCTCTGGGGACAGCCGGTGTTTAGACGTATGGGAGCCCCTTTGGCCTTTTCTCAAGGCCCTTCCCTTGGTGGATCGCTGACTTCTACTAATTTCCTGGCTGACTAAGTCCATTATGAAGGCTCTTTATTTGAAGAAGTGCTCACCATACTGTGCTCTGTGCCCGCTGCCCGCTCTGCGTGAAGGACGGCCAAGCCGAGTGCTCTTCTGCGAATTCTTTCTTATTTTGGTTCCTGGGATAGAACCCGGGGACACTTGGCACTGAGCCCCCTCCCCAGCCCTGGTTTATGTCTTACTTAGGGTCTCACTGGGTTGCTTAGTGCCCCCATCGCTGAGGCTGGCTTGAACTTGAGGTCCTCCAGCCTCCGAGCCGCTGGGATTACAGGCGTGTGCCATGGCGCCTGGCATTTCTGTGTTGTTCTCGTTCCTCTGAGAAGTGGCACATGCCACCTGGCTTCCTGGGGGTGCCTCCTGCTGACCCCTGCCCCTGGGTTCCTGCAGCACCAGCAGCTTCTTCACCACAGCCCCCTCCCCTCCCTGAGGGGATACCACCAGGGCCTTGACCCTCTGTCCATCAGGGGTACGTCTTGGGCAGTTTGCAATAAATCCCATGTAGGAGGATCACCTGGCTCACCTGGGCGGGAGGATCACCTGGCTCACCTGGGCGGGAGGAGCACCTGGCTCACCTGGGGGGGAGGAGCACCTGGCTCACCTGGGGGGGAGGAGCATCTGGCTCACCTGGGGTGGGGGAGGAGCACCTGGCTCACCCGGGGGAGAGGAGCACCTGGCTCACCTGAGGAGGAGGAGCACCTGGCTCACCTGGGGTGGGAGGAGCACCTGGCTCACCTGGGCGGGAGGAGCACCTGGCTCACCTGGGCGGGAGGAGCACCTGGATCACCTGGGCGGGAGGAGCACCTGGGTCACCTGGGGGGAGGAGCACCTGGGTCACCTGAGGGGGAGGAGCACCTGGCTCACCTGGGGGAGAGGAGCACCTGGCTCACCTGGGGGGGGAGGAGCACCTAGCTCACCTGGGGGGAAGGAGCACCTAGCTCACCTGGGGGGAAGGAGCACCTGGCTCACCTGGGCGGGAGGAGCACCTGGCTCACTTGGGGGGGAGGAGCACCTGGCTCACCTGGGTAGGAGGAGCCCTAGCCCAGAAGCACGTGAAGGAGGGAGTGGCTGTCACGTGTGGGTGGGCCTCAAGTGTGGAGGAAGAGGATTGCCATCGTCTGGTGGTCTCCAGTCTCTGTAAGCTGACGGCCTCGGGCATTTCCTTAGAGTCTCGGGAGCTGGCACATACGGGGGGAGGAGGGGGGAGTTGAAGACCCTCGGCTCCTGCTGGGCTCCCTCTTGGCACAACAGAAGCCTGGGACAGGTTTAAAGTTGCTCATCGTAGGAAACGCTGGAGGGTCTGTGGTCGCTGAAAACACTGCGGAAGTGAGGCCACACGAGGGTCACCCAGGGACCGCAGGACCTCAGCGTGATGGTTCCAGCATCCCCGAGTGGCCCCTGGGCTGTCGCAGGGCAGGTGGTTGGTGGGTTAGGCCAGGGGTGCCGGTGGGGACGAGCAAGCTCGGGGCTTGTTATGGAAGGGGCTGTGGGTCCAGCAGGGTCAGGAGGGTGGAGCAAGGGCAGGTTGTGAAGTCAGAGGCCGAGGCAGAGTGGGCCCAGACGGAGACGCCGAAGGTGCCGGCGGCCACGGGTTCCTCACTACTGGTGGACGGCAGGGTGCCACGGCGACTGTGCTGTGCCCTGGGGCTTACTCGTGGCCTGGTGGGGGGCGGTGGTTCTCAAAGGGAGCACTGGCACTTCCCTAAAACGCTCAGGGGTCAGGAGAAAACGTCGTGGAATGTGCCCGTCGGTGGGATTGCTGACCGTCCTTCTATGGGGGGTCTTTATTCTGGAGTCACCTATTCCGTTGGTGCTGGCTGGCGGGGCTGGTGGGGGTTATGGCAAGTACTGCCCACAGCCTGGGGGGAGGTGCCGTGTGCCCCGACTGCCAGAATCCTTGGACCCAGAGTCGGTTAGGATGGAGATACTCCTCACCGCCCTGCTGTGTGCATGAAGACCGCTGAGAAAAACCACCTCTGTTGTTTTGAGACGCTGAGATTTAGGGGCTGTTTGTTACAGCAGCAGCACCTGACCTGTCCCGAGCCATCTGTGTGGGATCTCCTTGGGGGAAACCCATAGTTTAAAAAAGTCCCTTCTTACCAAAAAGAGTGAAGAATGACAACCTCACGTTGGTTCCAGAATTAAAAGATGTGCTTTGTGCTGGTTCATGAAATGGAAAACCTGGAGCAGTGAGCAGCTGGACAGCCACAGGGTGTCCGGCTCCAAGGTCCAGGGCCTCTGTCGGCTCTCATCCCCGGCAGGCCCTGCCTGAGATGGCGGCTGCTCCGCCTCCCTGATTCCTCCTTCCATGGGCTGGGACCAGGCAGGCAGCAGCCTGATGGAGCTGCTGCAGGTGAGTCCTCGGCCTGGAGAGGGGGCCTTCCCGTCTCGGTCTTGGGATAGGCTCGCTGCCGTGGCCTCCTTCCGGCAGATTCCGTGCTCATTACATTAAAACGTGGCCAGCGCTTCTGCTTCGTGGTCCCCAAATTAAACACCGGAATCCCAGGAACGCACAGAATTGGGTTTAGGGTGACTGATTCCCAACTGTCATGGGGTGTAATTACATTACCTTCTTCTCCAGTTCAACCCAAAGAAAATTGACGATAAAACGCTGATCAATATGTGCAGCTCGGGAGGTCTGCTGCTTTGAGATGCAGAGCGTTTGTTTTTAAAATCCATATTCTTGAGTAAAGAGAAAATCCATCTTCCTTTCCTAGAGGGAGACACTCTGAGCGCGGGGGCTCAGCAGCGGGGGCTCAGCAGCGGCGTGGCCACAGGGGGCTGAGCTGAGCCAGCGGGCGCCTGGGCTGGGCTGGGCTGGGCCTGCCTCCCGGGGGCCGCCATCACGTGGCTCTCTGCGTGGTGTGCGCGTCTCCAGGTGTGTGTCTGTGGGTGGATGTCGGCGGGAAGACGACCGTGGTCCCGGGGGCGTGTGTGTGGACGTGCCCTCTGCCCTCGGCTTCGCAGGGACGTGAAGCCTTGAGCCCGGCAGATGCCATTTCAAGAAAAACCACTTGGAAAACGAGACGGAATCGAAACCGAGCACCAGCCCCAGAGGCTCCAGTGTACGGGCAGCTCCGGGTCCCCTTTGCTCTGGGTTCTGTCCCCTCCAGACAGCACTTCTGCCTCCCATGCAGGGGTCAGAACCAGGGGGCGGGAGGAACCGAGCCTGGCCGTGGGTTCTGTCCCTCTGGGCTTCTTGGTCACGGTGCTGCGGACGTGGGGCCGGGGGCCCTGCTGAGGGGGCCCTGTGAGCTGTAGGGTGTTGAACGGCACCCGGCCCGGGCACCCCATGCCAGTGACTCTTCCCTCCCCCAAGTTCGACACAGAAAATGTCTTGCACGATGTCCCCTGGGGACCAAAGCCCCCTGTTGTACTGCTCCACAGAGTGCCGTGTGGGTCAGGGGCGACGAGGGTCAGGAGTAGGTACCCTGGGTGACTGGGGGGTGGGATGCCCGGGAGGGCTGTTTCCAGGCTGGGTGCTGGCTGTCCAGTGTGCTGGCCCCTCCTGCGTCCTCACCCCGAAGCCTACGTCCCGACTCTGCGAAGCCCCCGGGAAGGACGTCATGAGGACCGTGAGGGCACCGGGCCCATCACCCCATCTGAGCCGCACTCAGACCAACTCAGGGGCTGCCCAGTGGGCCTCCAGGGCCCCAGCCCAGGGCGGGAACGTGCTGTGGGGGTGGGCACAGGGGGGGGTCAGGGCTCCCCCGTGGACAGGAGCAGGGCACAGCAGAGCACCAGCGCGCCCAGCCTTCCCAGTGGGCTTTGCTGGCATCTGGGGCGCGACTCCCGCTCTCAGCAGAGCCTGTGCCTGTGCACACGGCGAGTCGGTCACCAGGACGGCACATAGCGCTGGAGTGGAGGTGGAGAGGTCATGGCGGGTCTGAGGCTTTTGGAGGGACCCACGACTCCGGGAATCCTGGGTTCACCTCCAGTTTGCCGTTGCTGTCTGCTACTGTTCATTCAGCGACTTGTGCAGAACCACCCTGCGCCTAAGCTTGCTGGGCGGGGCGGCGGGGAGGGACTGAGGTGGGCTCCGCCAGAGGGACGGCACCCAGCACACATGAGGAAGCACTGAGGCCTGGCGGGCAGGCGCCTTGATGCGCCTCAACCTGCAGCCTCACCTGAGGACAGAGCCTTTCCTCCTCTATCCACGGGAATGCCTTGCGCTTTATCCCTGGAGATGCAGGTGGTGCCAGCCCTGCGTCTGTGCCCGTCACTGTGCCCTGCTCTCAGAAAACTTCTTTTTTTTTGGGGGGGGGAAGTTGGATTCTCAGCATCATCTCAGGGTGGGTTGATTTAGGAATGGCTGCAGGGAAGGTGCCAGGCAGCCAGCCCGCATCCAGGAGTTAGGCCCGAGGTCGGGGGTGAGGTGTGGCCCAGGACGCCCCGGAACCCCCTGCAGCCTTCCGAGAGCACAGCGGCCAGTCTCCCACCTCCCCAGGTCCAGCCCCTCTCCTTCCTCCCTGGAGCCCAGGGGGGGCCTTCGGGAGGGAGCAGCTGAGGAGGCCCTCGGGGGCCCTGTGCCCTGTGCCCTGGGGCCCCGCAGCGGGCACCGGTGGCCCTGCTTCCCTCCCTCTCCCTGCTCTTTGCTCTGGCCGAGTGCCCAGTTCATCTTCCATGGTTCAAAAGAGCCCAGGTGGTCCACCCCCCGGAGGGCACTTGCTGGTCAGGTGGCAGCTCCGCGCCCATCTCCCGAGGAGCTGCCCGTTACTGGCTCCACCTCCTCTGGCCACTCTCCTCTTTCTGACACTAGCCATTCTAATGGCCACCACGGGGTGTGCTGTTGTGGTTTTCTTTGCGTCCCCCAGTGCTGGGCATCTCTTCACATCTTCCTTAGAGATGTGTCTGTTCACAACTGAAAGCATGTGCTCACCCAGAGCCGCGGACGTGAACGATGACAGCAATGTCCTTCAGAAGAGCCCTGGGGCGGAAAGAGCCCACGTGTCCATCGGGGAGAGGATGCAAACAGAAGGCGGTCCTTCCTCACCGTGGAATATTACTTGGTCATAAAAAGGGATGCGCTCAGAATGCTACAACATGGGTGGCCTGGAACAGGGGTGAGTGGAGGAAGAGAGCACGGAGGGACGGGTGCTGTGTGAGTCACCTAGACCACACGGAAGGCGGAACGGGAAGTCCACAGAGGCAGAAGGCGGGCCGTGGTCCTGGGGGAGGGTGAAAGGGCCTGGGCTTCCTTTTGAGGTGGGGGGAGTCCTCCGTGGCCCTGGTGGTGTTCTCATGGACCTGTGAGTCCATCCCAGACCTCGGAAGTGTGAAAAGGAAGAGCCCGGCTGAGGATGGGAATTGACAGGCCCCGGGTGGACCCGAGTCCTGGGTGGGGCTGGTCCCCCGGGGCCGCCTCCTCAGCCTGGCCCAGGGCCTGCCGTGGCCAGGGAGCCACACGCCGCGCACGTTTCTCCTGCCTCAGAGCCACCCGCCTCCAGGACCTACAGCCGCTGCCTGGTGCCCACCCCCGGAGGGAGCACAGACCGCTCGCAGGTGCTCGGGGCTCTGTTGGCCTCCTTTGAGGTCACCCTGCATGGTGCTGGCCCACCACTGACACCTCTGCGCTTCCCTCCGTTCCGCCCTCCCGGGGGACCCCTGGTCCTCCTCTGTATTTTGAGAACGCCTCACTTTCAGCTGCAGCCGATCCCCAGGGCGAGCGGCAGAGCCCGTGTGACGTGTGGCAGACTCCGCGGCTGGCATCTGCCTCCGGAGCGTGGTGGCGGTCACAGATTTCGTTTTCCCTGTGGAATGTGCCATTCAGCTCTCGAAGCCTTGGCACCGACGGTGGCCCTGGCTGGTGGCAGGCGTGGCTCCTGCTCTTTGCAAGGCGGGGGAAGGGCGCACACTCGGAGGAGGAGGACGGGCCTTGAAGGCTTGGCGGGGGGTCTCAGCGCCAGCTTTTTAGGAGGCAGAGCCTCTGTACTAAGGCCGCCGCAGCTAGCACTGTGCCGGAGCGCCCGCCACGGCTGCTGAGTGTTTTCTCCCTTTGAGGTTCACTCTCTGTCCTGTTGCCTGGCAGGTCCCCCTCACAGTTCCAAGTTCAAGAGTTCAGTTCTACAGACACTGACAGCACCTACTATGCACCAGGTGCTGGGGACATTATGGCTAGCAGGCACCTACTATGCGCAGGTGCTGGGGGCATTATAGCGAGCAGGTACCTACTATGCACCAGGCACTGGTGACATTATGTTGAGCAGATGCCTACTATGTGCAGGTGCTAGAGACATTATGGCAAGCAGATGACTACTATGCACCAGGCTCTGGGGACATATGGTGAGCAGGTGCCCACTATGTACCAGGTGTTGGTGACTTTATGGCAGGCAGGTGCCTACTATGTGCATGGGGCTGGGGACAGTATGTTGAGCAGGCACCTACTATGCGCAGGTGCTGGTGACAATATGTCGAGCAGACACCTACTATGTGCAGGCAGTGGGAATAGAATGGTGACTAGGCACCCACTATGCACAGGTGCCAGGGCTGTCACACTGAGCAAGCTATACAGAGCACCGTACAGAGCCCAGCCCCTGTGCTGCGCCCTCAGGAGCGGCCGGCCGCAGGCTTCCCAGGCCCTCGGATACCTGCCTCTCCCCCAGGAGGCTGTGGAGGAGATGCTGGCTGGACGTCCCCAGCTGTGCGCTGGCAGGGAGACCTGGCATTCCCGGGCAGAGTTGAGAACCGGGATGGCCGGGTCGTGGAGGAAGCCGAGAGGAAGAAGTGTGGGACTTCTGAACTCCCTCCCGTGGCAGCCAGGGTGGCTGTGGCTGAGCCTGTGGTCAGGGGAATGACCTGGGACAGCCCCGAGGGTTGACAGATGAGGAGCGGCTGTACGAAGGCGACCCTTAGGGACCAGGGACCTCCCTGCCTCCAGTGGCCAGTGAGCCGGTGGAGAGCAGAGCAGCCCTGGTGACGACAGGAGCGGATCCTCCACCTGCCAGGTGATCAGGACACGGAGAAAATTCAACCAGAGTCACAAAAACAGCACGGTGACATTTCCCGTTCCGGGGTGTGGCGGAGTGGCGGTGCCTGCTGCGGTTGGGAGGAAGGGACGGGAGCGTCTTGCCTCTGAGCTTCCACGTTTAACCCTGGGCTCTGGAAGTGCCGGGCCAGTGGCACTTGGCCCCTGAAGCCGTGCTGGGTGGAGGCACGTGTCGGGCGCCCTGGCCCGTCCCTGCTCTGAGGACGGGGACACTCTCCACCCACACTGCCCACCAAGGCAGCTGCTGGCCGCTCATGGCTTCTGAGCCCTTGACACACTGTGAGAGCAGATTGGGACGAGTGGGGGGTCAAATACACGCTGGAGCTTGGAGCCTTAGTACAAAAAGAACGTATTTTGTTAATATTTAAAAAATATTTTATACATGTCAAAATAGCATTTTGGATATATTTGATGAAATAAATGATGTTAAAATTACTTTCACTTTAAAAAAATGTTGCTATTACAAAATGTGAATGTGAGTTCTGTACTATCTTTACACCGGACATCAGTGGCCTGGGCAGCGACCCAGTTCACCAATACACCTGGCAGGTGCCTGGCCTTGCATACCACTTCCACCCCTGAGAAACTGCCCGAGAGAAACAGGAACATAACCCCACACAGGAGCGTGTTGTGGAGTGCTGACGGCAGCATTGTGAATAACAGCCCCAAAGAGGAGACAACCCAGATGTTCACCAACGGTCAGCAGATGAATGGACAATCAGTGCCGTCCATAGGGTGGAATATTATTCAGCCATAAAAAGGAGTGAAGGGCAGGTAGAGGACAACGTGATGAGCCTCGAGAGCTACACGAGGCAGAGAAGACGGCTCAGTTCCGTTTGGCAGATCTGCAGCGACAGGAGGCAGGCTAGACACTGGCCAGGGCTGGAAGGAGCCGGGGGTGACGGGGGATGGGTGCAGGTTTCTTTATGGGGTGATGGAAAGGTCCTGGACGTGACTGTGGTGACGGTCGCCCAACTGGGAACGTGCCAGGCCCATGGGGTGGCTCACTTTACGTGGGTGGACTGCTGGCCTGTGCGCCCTGTTTCAAGCACACCGTGATGTCGAACATGGTCGTCTTGGTGAGATGGCCTTAGGGGAGGCCTGGGTGGGTCAACCAGGTAGAGAAGAGAGGGACAGCATTCAGGGCGAGGGACAGACTCGAGGGGCTTGGAAGAGGTTGGGGGGTGGGGGGCTGGAGGGCAGGTGGGAGGTTGGCAATGGGGCTATGGGGGGTGGCCTGGGTCACCAGGGTCCCTGTGTAAGGTGTTGGAACTGGGCCCCAACAGTGCCACCCAATGGTGTCCCCACTGGGGAAGGCACAGGCTGCGTCCAGGACGACCGTGGTGTGCAGGTCGGGGCTGATGCCTGGGCCCCCGAGTGCCCAGAAGGCAGGTTCTCCTGTGGACAGAGCGACGCAGAGCCATCGAGGACCGGGTCTGCTGGACAAGGCCTTCCCTGTGGTCCCCCAGTGGAGCACAGAGGCCACGAGGGGAGGCAAGGCAGAGGGACCGGCCAGGAGACCCTCCTGCTGTAGGCGTCAGGAAGCCGCGGAGCAGAGGGTGGACTCGAGAGTCAGGAGGGAAAGCCAACCCCAGGCCATCAGGTGCGGGTGGGGTGGCCGGGGGACGGGAGGACAAGGACTAAAGGCCTGGCACGCTCTGCCCTGTGGGCCCCCTGTCACAGCTGGGGCCTTCCAAGACACTGGGGCATCGCGAAGAGCCCTCCTCAAACCCGGGTTCTCAGGACGGAGTCGGAAAGATTTCAGACGTGATGCTCGGAAGAACAGGACGGGAGCGGGAGGAGGCACTCTCAGGGGAGAGAGAAGAGGGACAGTGGGCCCCTCGGCACCAGAGAGTCCCGCCCAGGTCCACCTCTTGACTTTTGATTGACAGCAGGGTGACATCAGACTTCCAAGTCCCCACTGTCATGGCACCTCTAGGTCACCTGGGCCTGTGCTGGCTGGTTCTAACTGGAGTCTTAACCCGTTCTTACAGATTTCATGGTTGGGTGGAACCATGCTCATCCCCCAGGGTTTCAGGGTCTGGTCGGACGTCTCCTGGGCTCCTCCCGCAGACGCCGTCTCTGGCTTCATGTCTCCCGCAGTGAATGGGTCCACTCAGGCCAGGCGGCCAGGCAGGTAATCTTGGACGAGAAAGCCCGTGGGGGTCAGCGCCGCCGGCCGTGCTGTAGGATCATTGCCCTCACCTCTGTTCCTCATCCGTCTGCTCCCCGACACTGCTGACGGACGGACGTGGCTCCAGGGTGTGCACACGTGATGGCGGTGAAGAGGTGGTGACTCGGGAGGCCTCTGGCACCGCGTTCCTGCACAGTCACCGGCTCCCCCCCGCCCGGCGTCCTGCACGTACTTTGGTGGGAATTCATTGCAGAGGACGCTCGTTTGCTTTCCTGAGAAACGCAGGATGCCTCCAGGAAGGCACGCACACAGCTCGGCTTGCCTGGGGAGCCGGGTCTGTCTGGATTTGCCCCCACGTCCTCACCTCGGTCCAGGCCCACTTCTGGCCTGTGGCTGAAGGACGCCGGCGCTTTGTCTAGGGCACCGGCTGCGAGTGCGTCTGGCGCTTCCGCTGAGCCCCTTCCTGCAGGAGGGTACGGAACGCGTCTCTCATTTCCCCCAGAGCACTTGGCAGAGCGTTGCCGGGTTCCCAGGTTTAATATTGCTGTGGAAAGCCTCCGCGACACTCCGCCGCGTTATTAAGCCCCAGCTCTGTGTGGGCTGTGATTTGTTTTTCCTGTGAGTGACACGACCAGATTTTCCATTAAAACCCGATGCAAAAAGGTGCTGGAGCGCCCACACTTGCCCTGCGGGCGGGCAGCTGGGCCCACGGCTCTGCAGTTCTCTGCAGGGTGGCTTAGGAAACTCCTTCCTCTACAGTCCACTCCCAGGGGCCCCCGTGGACGTGGGCAGCGCTTCGGGCTTTCTTTTCTGGAACCCCGAGAGTCAAGTTTTGGGCTCATGCCCGAGGTCCAGTGAGGCTCTCCTTATACCAAGGGAAACACGCCTCATCTTCTCCGCCGTGGACGGCTCTCTGGGCTCCTGGTCTGCATCCGGGACCTGGGGGACCCCGTGAAACCATCGGTGGGCTGGGGGTCAGGAAGTGCTGACCCCCACGAGTCACCAGGTGACAAGAGGGGGCTGCTGCTGTGTCCCTGCACCTCCCTGTCCCCGGTTGGCCATCCACCCCCACGTTGGTCCAGGCTGAACCATATCCATTGCTCCCCTTGACACCGCCTTGGACCCCCGGGGGGATTACAAAGTCCCTTCACTGTGGGAGCAGAGGGGTCGATCCCTCGTGGCTGAGTAACACCATCCTGGGGATGACCCCCCCCCCCCCGTCTGTTTGTCCACTGATGGATTTTAAGTTGCTGCCACCTTTTGGCTGTGGTATGAGGTCATTTATAGGAAGTGTCCAGAGCTGGCAAATCCCCAGGGACAGAAGCCGGTGAGTGCTCGCCAGGGTGGGGGAGAGGGGACGAGGAGAGGGGGCCTGATGGGTACAGGCCTTTCTCTGGGACGGCGAGAGTGTCTTGGGACCTGCGAGGTGGTGTCGGGGAGGTGGGAAACGGGGTGCCCCGGAGCCACTGTGCACCTTGGACTGGCGCCTTCTATGCTGTGCAGCTTTATCTCGGCTAAAAAGCCCTGGCCTCTTCCTTGGCCGTGAATGCCGTGAGCCTCAGTTTTCATGTCAGTTGTCAACCGTCGTGTGACATTTCTGCAAACAGAGCGGAATAATGGGGGACAGTTGAGCTCTCTTCCTCGTGGGATTTTGTGCAGAGATCCATGGAGAATCCACACAGTTCCTTCGCAGAGGGGAAGGGCTTCCTGCCTCCGTTGCTGTTCACCGTTTCCGTCCCTAGTGCTGCTCTCCGGAGGTGCTGACTGTGGTCTCCTGGGGCGCCTCCCTCTGCCCCCCGTCTCCTCCCGTCTTGTTCTCAGGGTATCTCCTGCATCCCACCTTGAGACCTAGCCCTGGGCTCTGCCCGCTTTCCAGCTGGACCTGTCTCAAGCACACAGGACGCTCAAGTTGGGGTGACTTCACGTACAAAGTAGCATCTTCGCTCAAATTGGAGGTATCTTCAGGGAAAAAAACAACCAGAGGACTGGCGTGTGGTCAGTGGTAGACCAGTTGCCTGGCATGTGCACGGCCTGGTTTAATCCCCAGCACTGGGAAGAAAATTCGTAAGTCTTACCCATTGTCCTAGGAGCCCACAGTTCAGTAGCCTGAGGACAGATGTACTGGTCACAGGAAGGAGATCTTAGGGGGACCACAGACTGGTGGCAGGTGCCGCCCAGGCGGGGCTGAGGTACTATGGAGTCACTCTGTGATGAAGGTGATCCCTCTCGATCCTCTCCTCTTCACCACTCTGTCAGGACCATGTCTGACAGGTGCAAATGTGTCTTGGAGACTCGAGTCCTGGCAGCCTCGAGAGCAGGGGCATCGAGGGCTCTTCTGCAGGCGACATGGTCCAGCTAGGGTTGAAGGCCACCGTGATGTTGCCACTGAAGTCATTTTTCCTCATTCATAGCCGTGAACACGTATCTCTTAGAAGAAATGCTTTAAAAAAAAAGGATCGGCCTCCTTTGAAAAACGAGTCACCGTTTAGCCCCTGTGCATGATGACTGGACTGACGAATGGTTTAAGAAAGTTCAGAAGTCTGGCGTTTTATGTGAAAATTTCTGATTATTGCATGACAGAGATAATAAAGAAGTCCTGTGGTCACCATGAAACGCATTACGGACAGCTGGTTTGTCATCTCAGTCGTGAGAACTGTAATACGACAGTGTACTTAATCTCAAAGTAATGGTGAGATCAGCAATTCCGGGGACCTTAGTGGCAAATATGTCTGCAGATGATGGTGTCCGGGTTCCTAGGGGGCCCCAAAGCGAGACCACCTTTCCTGCTCTTAGCGTGTGGCCCTTCGCACTTGGGCTGGGAATGGTGGGAAGTCCACGTGGCTTGACGGGGACTGCCTGGCCGGGAGACTCAGGGAGGGAATGAAGGTGGCAGCGGAGGTGGACAGACCTGGCGCCCCGCAGAGCACAGGCTCCGACTCACCCTCGGGCTGCCGTTGTGTGTTCTGGGTGGTTAGAACTCAGGGTTCTTCTTGATGAGTTTGCACGAGTGTACAGCCACGTGGCCGCCACGTTAAGCAAAGTTCCAATGTTCCATCTCCATGGAAAGTTCTCCCGTGACCCTGGCACAATCCCGCCGCCTCCTGGAGGCAACCTGGGTTGGATTAAACGCACCGGTTCTTGGACTCTGCGGATGGAACAACCTAACGTGGTCTCCCTCCTGCCTGACTCGTGGACCGGTGACGTGGCTCAGAGGGTCTCCCTTAACCTTCCCTAGGTGAGCAGTGGCCCTGGGTGTAGGTCTCCATAACCCGTCGCCTCATTCCGCAGTGATGGAAGTGGGTTTCCGTGTTTGGTTATCAGGACACGGCTCGTGTCATAGTCCCTGGTGCATCTCTGTGTGACATACGCCGTCTGCCCCTGCTGGGTCGTAGACTAGACGGTGTTTGACGTGGTAAGAAACCGCCCGGCAGTTCTCCACCAAGGTGGTGCCATGCTCACCCACGTCGCCTACGCAGAGTGGCCAAGCGCGTCATGTTTTTATTATGCCATTCATCACCGTGAAATGCTGGTATTTCATGGCTTTAGTGTGCGTTTTCTCCATGAATGACGACGTCGAGTGGTTTTCCTCTGTGCACATGGCTGTTCACACATCTCCTTTTGGGAGTTTATGTACAAGTCTTTGTTGTTCTTTTAACTGGGTTAAAAGTTGTTTCAAGCCTTTGATGATAAGGGTCCCCTGGATATTATGGACAACGGCCCGTGGTCCCCCTCACATACTGCAGGTGGTTTCTTCCAGACCGCGGCTTGCCTGATGGGTTTCTTCGCGGTGTCGATGGATGAGCACACAGTTAGGATTTTTGAGGTCTTTTCCACTTGGTTTGGTTTTTGGTCAGTGCCTCTTGTGTCTGGTCGAGGTAGGGTAATCCTCCAACTTCCTCCTTTTTTTTGAAGATGGTTTGGGCTATTCTCAGTGGTTTATATGTCCATGTAAATATCAGAATCAGTTAAAGTTTCACAAGAAACGGTTGAGATTGTGTTTGGGATGAATCTGTAGATATTTTGGGGGAGAGTTAAATATTCCAACCCATGGATATGTTTTGTATATCCATCCCTTGACCTTTTTTTAAAGTGATTTTCAGAGTGGAGGTTTTTTAGATATTGATTTTAGATTTATTCCTAGTTATGTGATATCTTTTGATGTTCTTTAAAAATACCATTATTTTATTTATTTTTTTTTAATTTTTTAATATTTATTTTTTAGTTATTGGCAGACACAACATCTTTGATTGTATGTGGTGCTGAGGATCGAACCCGGGCCACACGCATGCCAGGCGAGCGCGCTACCGCTTGAGCCACATCCCCAGCCCCTAAAAATACCATTATTTTAAAATTTAGTTTTCCAAATGGTTCATTGCTAGTACATAAAAATTTAATTCACATTTATATATGAGCCTTGTATCTGGAAATATTGCTAACTTATTTAATAATTTGGTGATATTTTCTTGAATTTATTAGAGCTTTCTACGCAGTCATGTCATTTTTCAGTTAGTGATAGTTTTGCTTCTTTCTTTTGTAATTTGATGCTGTTAGTTTATTTTTCTTGCCTTATTGCACCAGCTAGGAATTTTAATAAAACTTCAAATGCAAGTGGTGATAATGTACGTTCTTGTCTTACTCCTCATCTTAAGGGAAAAGTATTCATTGTATTATCACTGAATATAATGTTAATTATATTTTTTACCCAAATAGATGCACAGTGAGGAATTTTCCTTCTATTCCTAGTCTGTTGAGGGTTTTTAAAAACAATTATGAATGGGTGTTAAATTTTGTCAAATATTTCCCCTACATCTGTTAAAAAAAAAAAAACCACAAGATTTTTTTCACCCTTTTTCCCTTAATGTGTGGACTTACTTGAATTGCTTTTTGAGTTCTGCCAGTTTTGTGTTCCTGAGAAAAATCTCATTTGCTCATACTGTATTATCTTTTTGAATATTTCCGGATCTGATTTGCAAATATTTTGCTGAGGATTTCATCATCAATTCTGATGAAGAACTTTGGTATATAATTTCACTTTTATAAAATGAGTTGGAAGGATTTCTATCCCATTATTTCTGAAAAGAATTTGAGTAATATTTATATTTCTTTAACATCTGATGAAATTTAGCAGACATCTGAGACTGGGCTTTTCTTTGTGTTAAAGTACAAATTTTATTTAGTAGCAGTAAGGCTTCCTATTTCTCCTCTTCCTTCCCCTCCTCCTCCTCCTTCTCCCCCTCCTCCCCCCTCCCCCTCCTCCCCTCCTCCCCCCTCCCCCTCCTCCTCCCCCCCTCTTCCTCCCCCCTCTTCCTCCCCTCCTCCCCTCCTTCCCCTCTTCCTTCCCCTCCTCCTCCCCATCCTCCTCCCCCCTCCCCTCCCTCTCCTCCTCCCCTCCCCCTCCTCTTCCTCCCCCTCCTCCCCCTCCTCCTCCCCTCTCCCTCCCTTCCCCCTCCTCCTCCCTTCTCCCCCTCCCCCTCCCCCTCCCTCCCCTCCTCTTCTTCTTCTTTCAGTTTTGGTACTGTATCTTTCAAGGAATTGGCCCATTTCATCTGGCTGTTGAATTCACTGACAGGTGGTTGTTCATTTTATCTCCTGCTCATCCTCTAAGTACCTGGATGGTCTGTAGTGATGTCCCCTCTTTAAGATCTGGTGTTGTGATTTGTTGTCTCTGTTCTCCTTGACTCTCTGGCCAGGTGTGCTGGTCCCAAGTGGCTCTGCCTCTTGGTATCCACATCCTGGCGTGATCCCCTCCCTGGGTGGGAACTGAACCCGAGGACTCACTTCCAATGCATAGAACATGGAAAAGGTGATGGGTGTTACTTTTGGGTCAGTTCTGGAAGGACTCTTTCCCCTGCTGGTGTGTCATTTCTTGCTCTCCGCTGGCTTGTTCTGATGGAAGCCAGTGACCTCCATGGAGACAGGTCAGGGGACTGAGGGAACCTCCAGCCAACAGCCAGTGAGAAATTGAGGCCACCAGTCCAGTGGCCTGCAACGCCTCCTGCCTGCCCAGAGCTTCCCCTCCCCGGATCCCCAAGATGACAGCAGCCTGGCCGGCTCAGTGTTTCAGGGTGCTTGAAATAATTGGTGGATACTTTAAACAGAAATCAAGACCCAAGTGCACTATTTGAGGCCATGTAGCTCTTAGGTACTAAGTTACTAAGTTTCTCTTTTCCTAATTTTTACTTATGGACACAAAATTGCAAGGTGATGCTTGGATGTAAAGTGAGTTGTTGTATGGGGCTGGGGCTGGAGATCAGCAGTGGAGTGTGCACCTTGCAATTCGAGGCCCTGGGTTCGATCCTCAGCACCACATAAAATAAATAAATAAATAAAATAAAGTTATTGTGTCCAACTACAAAAAATAAATATTTAAAAAAAGTGAGTTTGTTGTTTGCGTTTATCATCTGAAGATCCATGACTCTAAGGACTGCTTTTAATTGGTGAATATTCATTGTGCCCCATGGTGGGTCTCAGGGTGACATATTTGTATGTGCATGTCACATAGTTTGGTCAGTTTTACTTCCCATCACCTCTGAGCCCCTTCCCTGGCCCTTCCTCTACACTAATGGTCTCCCTTCTAGATTCCCGACGTCCTTCCCCTTCCTCCAGCTTCACATGGGGGAGAAAACATGGGTCCTGTCCTTTCTCAATCTGACTTAGTTTGCTTCCCATGATGATCTCCAGTTCCACCAGTTTCCCCTGTGAGTGACATGATTTCATTCTTCTTTATGGCTGGATAAAACTCCGTGTGTGTGTGTGTGTGCGCGCGCGCGCGCATGTGTGCATATGTGTATGCATGTGCGTGTGTATGTGTGTATGGATGTGCGTGTGTATGCGTGCGTATGCATGTGTGTGTGTATGCGTGAGTGTACATGTGCGTGTGCGTGTGTCTCACAGTCTCTTTATCTGTTCATCTGCTGATGGGCGCCTGGGCTATTCCGTAAGTGACTCTGTGTGTGCTACTGTGATAAACAGGGTGAAGTCCGCTGGCTTTAGTCTTTGGGATAAGTACTAGGAGTGGGGTCCTGGGTCGGAGGGCAGAGGGCAGCGAGGAGGACCACAGGTCATGCGATGGCGCACCTGCTGTTTCGTGTCCAGCTCTGTGGCAGCCTGTGGTGCAGCCGTGGGGAACTCCAGTCCTCATGGTTTTGTTCACTTTAGGGCCGGGTTTGGTGCGGGCTGCCGTTCCCAGGTCTTCTATGGTGTCGCTCTCACGTTTCTTCCATGTGGTTTACTGGGACTTCAGTCGCTCCTCCTCAGCGTCCTGAGGTTGAGGTTTGGCTCATCTATTGTCACCTCCTTGCTTTCCGGGGGGCATTTAGACAACAGATGCTGTGTCAGGGCTGCTGCTTCTCCCTGTGGCGGTCCGGGTGAACCATCCCGGCTTGTCACGCGGTTCAGGAGGCTTTGCGGTTTCCCTCAGGACTTGACCCGGGCAGTATCTAGAAATGAGTTGTGTAATAGCTGAGCATTTGGCAGTTTTCTAGATCACTTATTTCTCTCCGTTTCTAATTAAATAATGATCTCAGAGAAGCACTTTGGTTCCCGCCTTTGCCGGGTCCCCGAGCGTCGCAGAGCAGCAGACTGTGCTCTTGAGCACTGAGAGGGTCCGGCAGGTCAGGTGGGTGGACAGTGCTGTGAAGCCTCACTGATTTTTTTCTTGTTGCTTTGTCATTTACTCAGGATGAGGTGTTGGAATTGGTAGATTTGTCTCTTTCTCCCTCTAGTGCTTTAAGTGATTGCTTCGCACCTTTCGAAGCTCAGTGGGTGGGGGTGGTGCACATCCTTAGGGCCACTTGGTCTTGTTTGTTGTTGACCCTTTTGTCATTAAGAAATCACTGTCCTCATCTCTAGTCAACTCCTCGTCTCAAGGTCTGTTTTGTCTGATACCATCCGTGGGATGCCAGCTGAGTTGGCATGATATATATTTTCCAGCCCTCTGTGTCTTTATATTTAAAAATGTTTCTTATAAATAGCCTACAGTCGATCCTGTTTGGCAGTCTGTGTCTTGTGCATGGAGTGTTTATGCCATTTACATTTCATTTAATCACTCATGCAGCAGGGTTTAAGTCTATCTGGCTTTCTTTTGTACCAGGGATCAAACCAGGGGTGCTCAACCACTGAGTCACGTCCTCAGACCTTTTCTATATTTTATTTAGAGACAGGGTCTTGCTGAGTTTCTTAGGGCCTCGCTAAGTTGTTGAGGTTGGCTTTGAACTTGTGAGCCTCCTGTCTCAGCCTCCTGAGCCGCTGGGATTATAGGTGTGCGCCACTGTGCCTGCCTATCTGGGCTTTTATTTTCCAATTGTATCCTCTTTTCTGTTCCTCTACTACTCACTTGCTGCCTTCTTTTGGACGTGTGTGTGTGTGTGTGTGTGTGTGCGCGCGCGTGTGTCTATCTCCAAAATATACATATGCGCGCACACACACGCACACACACACACACACACATATCTCCAACACGTATATAGAATTCTATGTGTGCTTTTTTGTTATTTCTTTTGGATGATAAAGAACTTTTTAAGCTAGAAACCATCTTATTTTTGCTCTAGGAATAAAGGTGCCTTAAGCTCCAACTCGGAGCCTGCAGAGGATGCTTCACCAGCTGCATTAATAGGATCATCATGGTGCTGATGGGTCCCTGCAGCACGGGGCACACTGGATACTGTCCCCACCCTCCCTGGGATGTGCTGTCAGACACGGGCGCGTGAGCCGCCTTGGCAGAGGGTTATTTGCAGACAGGCCACGGGAGGCTCCGTCGGCGGCAAGTGCTGTCTTGCAGGCTGCCTTCCGGTGGCACGGTCAAGCTGGGTCCCTCGGGGGGCTTCCGGGCTTCTGCCTGCTGTCACTCTGTCCCTCTCGGTTGCTCCTCTCAGTCTGGAAGAGGCAGGAAACATTCTCAAACCCTGGAGAAAACTGGGGTCTCAGGTGAACTCAGGCCAGCTCCTGACTCTGAGCAGCCCCCATGCGGAGGGTCCCCTCTCCCCTCCCGACCACGGTGCCCGACCAGGAAAAGGAGCCTGATGCTGTTGCTCATCATCCCCCCCCATCCCTCTCCATTTTTTGGCTTTGTTTATGACTTAGATTAATTCTGAATCTCTTGTAGCTGGACGCCTATGAAAATTCCAATAAAGCAAAAATGATTAAAATAGGATTGCCCATGGCAGTGGAGATGCTGGTTCTCCCCGGAGGTAGGCTCTGCATCCAAATAAAGGGGGAGGCTTACCCCTGCACATCAGCCTTTTAAACAAGGCGCGGTGGGAATACCTCCGTTTGGATCCATAAATATAAACCAGGAAATCTTAAATGGGACTTTTCTCTACGGTTCAAAAAAAAAATCCAATATAAGACGATAGCTTTGATCATAACTTAATTTTTCATTTCCATTTGAACTTTAATTTTACTTAAATTTCCCTCTGACAAATCTCCAAAGGCCTATTTAAGTGACGCGGCATAATGCGGGCAGATTATTCATATATCCGCCCTCAGGCTACCAAGGAAGGCTTCATCAGCTCAGAGTGAGTCTTATTGGAATCTGCAGCTCACAAAATACTGCTGTCTGACAGCCCCCGTGCAGCAGAATTTAAAGGCTTAAGTTTTGGGAGAATGTACACATTGGTAGGATCCTCCATAGCTTTCAGGAGCCGTAAATCAGGGGGCTCCCTGGCCACACTCCTGGGCAGAGGTGTTAGTCCACACCTGCGCTCATTTCTGGGCCGGCGCGTGGGCTTGCACCAGGCTTCGCACCCGATGGGGCCGTGGGGACGGAAGTGCTCTTGGTGCACTAGAGGAGGTGGGTCTGTCGTGGGGATCTGAACGTGGACGTGAAATCCTGTCCCAGGGCTGCACAGAGCTCAGTGCTCTCATCTGTCCACGGAACAAATGTTTACCAAGCACCTACTATTGCCAGGTCTCCTAGTCCTGGGGACGCCATGGTGAGCAAATCAGACCTGATCGCTCCTTTACGGAGCTCATGGGCTGGCGGGAAGACAGAAATTAAACTCTTAAACACATAAAGAAATCTATCGTAATGGATGGTGCAAGCTGGGAAGGAAATCGTATCTCTGCAGAAGAGTTTCAGTGACGGGGGAAGGAGGTGAAGAGATGGCCTCAGAGCACAAGGAGGGTTTTCCTTTGCGCTTCCCCGGCACCCGGTGGCCTTGAGCTTCTGTGGTAGGTCCTGTTTCGTGAGCCTAACGTCCCGTCTTACCTGTTTCCTGCTCCCTCTTTTTGCTTATTGCTCAGGCAGGTTCTGGTCACTGGCGGTTTGTGGGGTGCAGCTTGTTCCTGTGGGGCTTTGCAGGTGGCCCGAGTGACCGTTGTCCTGCATGACGAAGTCTGAGTTGGTGGCCTCACAGAGCCAGCTGGTCTCATCAGTCTGCTACCAAGAGGGGCATGTTCTGGAGTCTGTGCAGAGCCTGGTTCCCCGCTCTGCTTAATTACAAAGCTGGGCTCATAGCAAAGAGAGGTCCGGCTGTACTTCCTGGGCTCTTCTGGTGATCAGCAAAACCCTGGCGGGGCCTCTCCTCTAGGAGCCCCAGAATGCCTGCCCCCGTCTCCCCGGGGCTGCTGGCTCCGTGGAGCACGGGATGATTGACGGGAGCACTGCTCTTTCTCTCCTCGACTCTGGGCCTCTGGATGTTTCCCTGGACTTCATTAAAAATCATGTTTCACCTATTGATTAGCAAAAGGCAGCTCTCAGGATCCTGGAGACGGCATCGGTGAGATTTCAGGGCTTGTTACTTTCCCATATTTGAGTCTCTGTTCAGGGAAGGCAGAGGCCTGTTTGCTCCCTCGTCCCATCCAACCCTGTGCAGACATTACTGATCCATCCCAGCTCCAAGTCTGCAGGATGCCTGTCCAGGCAGCAGGCTGGAGCTGACGCATGGATGGGAACATTTAAATGTGTAGGTAGGAAGTTTTACTTGGGCCTGAGGATGGGAGTCAAGAAGGCTGAGAACCTTCTCTGATTGGCCAGGAGTTCAGGGGAGGGGGGTCTCGTAGAATTCCGCCCTTTTCCAGCCCACTGATCATCACCAGGGTCCCTGTGCCCGTCCCTCGTCCGCTGTGCAGAGCACTGCTGACTGGGGGGTGGGGCTGGCTTCTCCTCCCCCAGCTCTGCCACGTTGGGGTGGGCAGGGGGCAAACCTGAGAGGAGTCGTTCCCCAGTGGCAGGCCCTGGGTGAGGCGTGTTCCCCCGCGGCCACGGCTGGCGCCTCAGCAGACTCTGGAAATCTGGGCTGGAGGTTGGGGCAGAGACAGAAGCCGGTGTCTTCCCTTCCACGCAAGCTCCTCCGCAGGCCGGAGCCCAAGCCTCCCAGCTGTCCCCGGCCTGGCAGCCAACAGGGGGACTTGCTGATTGAACTTCAGCGGATGGGTCCCCAGGCCGGTCTCTGCCGTGCTTCACATGCCTGGCCGGGGTGGGGTGGCCCCTGATAGTCCCATTTCTGTGCTCAGACCCGAGACGACCCTGGGCCCCCAGGTATGTCCCCGCCTCCCGCCCTGGTCCAGCGTCTCCTGGGTTCCCTCGTCTCCCAGCCATCGACAAAGGCCACAAAGCCGTTCAGGCTTGTAGTGAGGTGAGGCCCAGCAGCAGAGGGACGCGGCCCTCCCCTCCTCCCCTCCACGCCCCACCCTCTCTGAGGACGTCACCCCACGCCTGTTAAGTGTCGGGTGATTGTCGGGACATCTGATGCCTTTACCAGGACACGTCTGATCTCACACAGGGAGTCATGCACACACGCACAGGCACACACGCACACACACGCACACGCACCCCCAAGAATCTTAAAATGCATGGGATTTAAAATAATCATATTTGTGATTAAGAAAAATGAAATAGAACTGAAAGACTTAAAAAAAAAAGATCCCACTTTCTGTCCTTGTCCACTCTAAGCAGGTAACAGCTCTGGATTCCCTTACTTCAGGTCCCTGGGAGCGGTTGCCCCGAGGGCCCAGGAAACACGGATGCACTGCTAGGTTTTTTAAATTTTAACTGACGTGCAGTGATTGTGCATATTTGTGGGGTGCAGTGTGGTGTTCTGATACACACAGACATCGTGTGATGATCACATGGGGGTGGTCAGCACACCGTGACCCATAGTACTGATCATTTCTTAGTCGTGAGAACATTGAAAGTCGCCCTTCTGCAGCGTCCCTCATGCCTCTTAATGACGGTCACGAGTGGGAGGGGTGCCACCAGGCCGGGCAAGACAGGCGATTTCATTCACCCCCCTGTGTGCGTAGAAGCCCACGGACACTCAGAACCACCGCGCACCCGGCCCCCACCCTGTTTCTTCACCTGACATTTGTGGATGTGCCGTGGGCATCTTTCCTTGAGCTCTTCTCAAATCAAGCTGGAGCCAGAGACTTTTCTGGTCCTTTGACTCAGAGCCACTGATGGCTCCCTCCCTGCACTTCGAGCTGGTGATGAGGCTGGAAATCACGGCTGGAGCCTTGGATGTGCGTTTCCTCCTATGATTCAGTCCTGAGGTCGCCTTCTCCCGGTGTCTGTCCTGTCTGCCTGCCCAGGCAGAGCCCCGGGGGAAGGCACGGGCCCTGAGTCAGGCCGGCCGGGTGGGAACGCCAGCTTGGCCTTTGCAGGAGCCGCGGACCTGGGTACGTCAGTCGGCAATTGTTTCCCCAGATGTGTGCGGGTGTTTTGTACCTGTCAGTGCTATTTAGCTGCCAGAGGTCAAGGGCAGAGAGCACGCCCACTCCCTGGTAAGCCCAGCTTCAGGAGGGTTGGTGCCCAGCAGTGGCCGTCCATGAGCACTGGGATCTTGCTGGACCCGAGAGTTAGTTTCTCTCTATGCCATCGTCTGTCTTTTTCTTTCATTTAAAAACCACCAGGGTTTGTGTTTGTTCCAGACTCTTCGGCCCCGCTGTTTCTGATCCACACAGACCCCATGGGCCCCAACCATGCAGAAAACAGTGTGGACGTCATTCCTCGTCGGATTTCGGTCACTCGATTCCCACTGGGAGCTGCGGTGACCTGTGGGCCCGCCTGTCCTCCCGATGAGCCATGAGCCCTGCAAAGGCTAGGACTGTTCATGGACCTTGAATCTCCGGGTGCTTAGGATGGTTCCTGAGGCCCGGGAGGGGCCACTGAATACTGGGGGGCCTCAGGTGAACCCCCTCGTGCCTTTACGAAGGTGCATAGACGTAGCTGGGCAGACGTTATCAGCGTCCAGGACACGCTGGTTCAGCACGGGGCACACGCTGGAGTGACCCTCACTTGGGGTGGGGGGTGGTCTCTGGACACATCTCAGGCCACGCTGGCCGTCCTCCTCCGGGCTGTTGGACGTAGGACAGGTGCTCTTCAGATGGGAAGCCCTGACAGACGACGCGGGGTCAGGAGCACCCAGAGGGAGACTGTCATCCTTCCTGTGGCCGACACGTCTTCCAGGAGGGGCCATGGGTTTTCAGCCGCCAGCCCCCCACGGAGGTGCTGGGGCAGAGGCTGTGGGTGCAGGCTGCAGCTCTGGTTAGCTGCTCCCCTGAGGGATCATTTGTTGGTTTAAGGACAGCTCGTGACGTCTTAGCCAAGTGTGCCGGGGAGACTGGCAGGCCCGATCCAGGATGTGCCTCCCTCTGGCACCAGATGCCACGCCGAGGTCGCTGTCACCGTCCCTGCTTTAGAGACGAGAGGACGAAGGCCCAGGTGGTGATGCTGGTGGTCCAGTCCTGCACAGCCGGGAGCCTGGGCCTGGTGCTCCATGTGCCGCAACGCCCCTGAAGTCCCCCTTCAGTCCCCTGGGGTGGCCCCAAGTCACGGCCAGTGATGGGGGAATAAGAACCAGGTGACAAGTCTGCCCTGGGTGTGGCTGTCCCCACAGTGTCGTGACTCCAAGCGTTAGTGCCTTTCCTGTTACTTGGGGGGCTGGATCTGGAGTCGAGTCCTGCAGGTCCCCACTGCTCTGTCCTGTAGGACCGCAGGCTCATCTAAATATGGCCTTCTCAGGCTGGACCCGGCCTGGAGGCCTGGGGTGGCGGGTGCTCGGAGCTCCTCGGGGACAGTTTGCGTGCCCTTTCTCTGAGAGGTGGGAGCTTGCACAGAGTCTCAGGAGGGGTCCAGAGGATGACAGCAGCTCTGCAGTGACAGTAAGTGACATTGCGTGGTGTGAGCGGCACAGGGAGTGTCTTCCGGCCTCCGGTTCCTCGTCTTCTTGGCAGTCTGGGGGGGCAGCTGCGTGTCTCCCGCTGAGGCACAGGAGGCAAAGACCTGGGAGCTGAAGTCACTTGGCCCGGGTCCCTCGGGTGGTGCTAGTGGAGCTGGGGTCCCGGCTTGGGCATTCCGACTCGGGAGGGTGCATGGCGCTGGCCCAGGGGACACAGCCCTGCATAGCTGTGCGGCTGTTCCTGGGAGGGAAGTGTGGGCCTCTGGGGGGACAGTACAGAGCCCCCGCCCTGGAGCTGCTGTGAGCCCCTGGGCCTTGGGGAGGAGCCTCTGGGCCTCGGGGAGGAGCACCAGGCCCGGGGGCTCTGCAGGCACAGTGTGCAGGTCCACCAGCATGTCTGACTTCTTTTAAAATCGGGAGAAACCGGGAAAAAAGTGAATTCTAGGCGGAAGAAAGAATTTAATATATAATAGTGATGCATTCATGGTTATACCAAGACATCAAAAATATAAAAGTAAAGTTCATGGGGGAGAGAAGTTGCTAGAGGCGGAGGTGCCCAGAGGTCACAGAGCCCTGCTGTGACTCTGGAAAAGGCACTGGGGCCCTTGAGAGATGCCGTCACATCCCTGTTCAGAAGAGTGGGCACCAGCATGTTGACCTTGGGGACTTGTGCTGTCCTCGAGCTCCATGAGTCAGGAGGGAACCACTTGGGAAATGTATGAAATGAAACATGCAGGTTAGGGTCTGGGGGGCTTGGCGGCCAGGGGGTCTGGGGGCCAGGGGGCCAGGGGGCCTGGGTGCCAGGGGATCAGGGGCCAGGGGCCTGGGGACCAGGAGGCTTGGGGGCAGGGAGAACCGTGGACGGAGCTGGCTTTGGCCCATCTGCTGCGGGCTCAGGTGAGCTGCCTCAAGCCAGGATCAGCACCTGCGTGTTTAATCCCGCCAGCCTCGGCCCGGCCTGCAGTCCTTGCCCTCGCTGGGACTAAGTGGAGACCAGGGCGGGGGGCTTAGCGTTCCTCTCTGCTGGTCCATCAACAGCCCTGAAGGGCACTGCCGCGGTTTTTCTGTTCCCAGGGGTGCGAGTGTCTGCAGTTCCTCCTAGCAGACCCCCGGGAGCCCGGTCTGTGGTGCTGAACCCGGAGCTGTCTCTGCAGGGGTGTGTGTTGGGGTGACTCTCCTCCACCTCCGGGCCAGGCAGTGACTGTCCTGATGATGCTGGACCTTTGTTTAGCAGGGACCCATTTGTCCAGTACAGTGAGAGCTTTGCGGGCAGTTCCTTCAAGACCTTTTAAATCTGCTTTGCTGCCAGGGCTCTGCGAGGGCACCGGGAAGGCCTTGCCTGCCTCCTAGCCAGGCTGCGCTCCTGGGCGAGCCCCCCGCCCCCCGTGACATCCCCCACCCTGGGCTCTCACACCACCCGGAACCTTCAGAAGGACCCCAAGAAGGTCCGTCACCTGGTGGCCAACAAGGCCGACTTCTGCAGAAGAAGCCAGCTGGCCCGTGGGTCTCACGTCCCACCCTCTTTAGGTCCCCCGCCCTGGTCATCAGAGACCCCCTCTTTCCCGTCCCCTGGCCCCTGCTCCCACCACAGCTGGTGGCCCTGGGACCTCGGGGCTGAGCCCTGCACTCCCCAGGCCCTCTCCACCTCTCAGATCAAGCCACCTCCCTCAAGGACCCGTCCTGACTTCCAGGCCGGGAGGGGTCTGTGCCTGCTGGGGAGCCTGATGGCCTGTCCCAGGACACCCAGCTGGGCCTGGAGCTGCGCCTTCTCTAGCGCAGTGGCCAAATCTGGTGTGCTGCACCCCGTGTGTCTCAGCGTCCAGGGAAGGGTGGACCGCTGGCATGGAGCAGTGTGGGCTCAGAGGCTCCCACAGCTCCCCGTCATCACGGGGGGCCCCCCACCCCACCTGCCAGCCTGCAGGCTGACTCTGCCGTGCCCTCCAAGGCTTGGCCCTGGGTGGCTGGCCTTGTGTTGCTCAGGCTCATTTTCCTCTGTATAAATGGCATAAGAAGATCTAGGACAGCTGACTTGGGGTGTCACCTCGACTGAATTCAGGGACACCAGATAGCCAGCAAAGCCTTCTTTGTTCCTAGTTGTTGCATTAATCACTCCCATGCCTCAGTGGGTACCAGGCGGCCCTCTCCCACGCGGGAAGGGCAGGCGTGTGGCTCAGAGTGTGACTGGAGTGACTGAGCCGCCCCACGTGTGTCTGCAAGGGAGCTTCCAGAGGAGAGCGGCTGGCGGGCAGATGGCCTGAGTGGAGAAGACTGCCTTCCGCGTGGGCAGTGCCAGCCCGTGGCTCGGGGCCGGGATAAACGAGCACCGCGGAGGAGGGGACCTCACTGTTGTGGAGGAGCCAGGCACTGTGACTCTCCTGACCTAGGACATCAGGGATCCAGGGACTCCAGGACTCGCTCCAGAGTCACCTGGTTCTCAGGCCTGGGACCGACTGGCACGGTCGGCTTCCCTGGTTCTGACCCCTTGGACCAGCTTGTGGACGGCCCGTCGTGGGACTTCTCAGACCCCAGTCGGGTGAGCGGACCCCCAGTGAGTCCCTCCAGGGCCCTCTGCATCCTGTCACTTCTGAGCCTCTGTTGAAGCCCATCAAGGCCCTGGCCCTGCAGGTTTGTGGTTCCATGTAAACCCCCGCGGAAAACGCCCAGCGCAGCGTCTGGCTCCCATTTGCTCACGAAGTGGGAGCTTTCTGTCTTCTCAGATCCTGAAGCTTTTCCCATTTCTTTTCATCTTTTAAAACTTGTGAGGGCTGAGGGTGACACTGGGCATCAGAGCTCGCCTGGCGCCTGGCCCGTACGGAGCTTCAGGTTCAATCCAGCACTGCAAACATCAACAAAACTGTAGCAAAATGTATCCGACATTTAAGTGCAGGATGCACAAGGGGATTCGTTGATTTCATGACATTCTAAACAGAAACCCACTTGCATTCACCTGAGACAAAGAGAGCCTTGGTCTTCGGAGGCCAGGGTCCCTCCTCGTGGTGGATGGAATTCTAAGGTGGTCCCAAGATTCCTGGTCCTGATGTTCGTGTTCCTTCCGGTCGGCCACACGCCAGGTCCTGCAGTGAGGGGGTTCTACAGGTGCCATAAGCTTCGGAATCAGCGAGCCTGACAGCGAGGGTTTGCAGGTCCTCGTCACACCTGGGAACGCTCAGCACTTCCTCCGGTTGTGGAGACACGGTCCAGAGGCCGGAGGACTGACTCACCATCTCTGGCTTGAGAAGATGGGGCCACGAGGCAAGCAGTGTGGGTGACCCGCAGGAGCTGACATCAGCAAGGAGCCAGGCTCTTCTCCGTCTTTTCCAACCACAGCCCCTCCAGGGCTGTCCTGTTCCTCTGTGGGCCTGAGGACCCTCTTAGAGGTCCATCCTGAGCATCATTCAGGGCCAGGCTGAGGCCCCGCCAAGCTCATCGGGGTCCTTGATGGGCTCCCGCCAGGAGCGGGAGGACTGACCATTTTGGCTCCCAGGCCGAGGTGCCATATTGGAAGGGAGAGTCACACCTGGCTGCTGGAACGTGGGCTCCCACATCTCAGCCACCCCCATGAGCCAAGTCTATCCCATGCCCGGGTGACGGTTCTCGGTGTTTGGTGGCTTTCCTCGCAGTCCTTCGAGGGTCCCCCCTCCCTCGGTTCTGTGCCCACATCATCCTCTGGGCCTTGGCGATCCTGCTGGATGCTCTGTCCACCCCACAGAGAGGGGGAGGGTGCCCGATTCCCAGGAAGGCGCGTGGGGTCTGCAGGGGCCTCTCCCCACTGGGGTCACAGCCTGAAGCTCCAAGCTCTGGGTAGAGGGCCTGGGGCCTGGGGGAGTCACCAGGAAGCCCCAGGCAGGATGGGGCACATGCACCCTGAGCCCATCGTCAGGCTAAGTCTCCCGGTGTGGCCTGTGGCCACCCTGCCTCTGGGCTGCTGAGGCCCAGCAGCTCCTGGGGCTGTTGCTTCTGAGCCCAGTGTCCTGCTCTCAGGGGCTGCTGCTGCCCTGTGTCCTCTGGGCCCAGGGAGCTGAGCTGGCTGCTCCCACACGTTGCTTCCTGGCTGGCTCCCGGCTCCCGGCCTCAGCACCAACGGCCTCTCGGTGGATCATTCTTCGGTGGGGGCTGCCCTGGCTCTCCTTGCTGCATAGCAGCATAATCCAAAATACCTGCACACATGGCGAACTGTCCCCCGAGGGGCGGGGGTGGGACACAATTGCCACTGGTTGATACTTACTGGCCTGAAATCACGGGACGTCATGATAGCACTGCTTACTTTCTGTATTTTTCTGGGTGCACAACAGTGGTACTTAACGTGGGGTGATTCACTCAGCATATCGGCACCTGCACACCTGGGACAGCGTAACGTGGACAGTGTCCTTCCCAGGGTTTCCCTTGCCCTCCCTCCTTGCATTGTTTAGAGCCACTGGGTTCTGGCTGGGTTGCTCCTCTGCAGTGGACGAGGGAGAGGTGGTGGTCACAGTTCATCCTTCTCCTCCGCGTGGGACCAGCGGTGGTGTCTGGGAAAAATGGGAACCTGGGTCGTGGGCAGCAGGAGGGGAGGCCCTGGATGTGCTGTTCCTGTGCTTCTCTGTGGGAAATGGAGTCTGGGAGAGGAGGCCAGGTCTCCTTATCCTGGGCAGCGGACCAGGGGCCTCAACGCTGGCGGCACCTTGTCCCAGGGAGGCTGATTGTGCACGAGCCCCGAGCCCCCTGCATGCAGCCCCCCTCCTCTCCTTCACTGACGTCCACCATCTGCCGTGGGTACGAGGGCGTCCCCGTCGTTCAGGTGGAGGGGCCGAGCTGAGCAAGTCGCTGCTGGGCCTCGAGACACCTGGGGCCGACCCCACCTGATTCCAAAGCTCTTGGCCCTGTTTTCCGACGAGGCCTGGCTCTGGACATGGGCAATTCAGTTCTGGGATCTTCAGAGGAAAGGAAAGACAATGAAGCCCCAGATGCAGTAGGAAGACTCCAGAGGCCTGATGGTGGTAGGGACTTTCAGCTGCGCACTGATGGTTCCTGCCCAGCCCTGTGTGCTTCCCGAGGGGGACAATCCTGTTCACCCTGTGCACACCTGGGGCGAGGCAGGGTGAACCCTCCCCCGGGTGTCCCACCCAGGGAGCAGCCAGAGGCCATTGTTGGCACCTGGATTCTTCTCCTGGCCACAGCAGCCCCGGCTTAGAGCATCTTGAGGCGCCCAGGGAGGCCGTGTCTCTAAGGAAGCTTCGAAGGTCTCTGGGTGCTCCTGGTCCTCACTGAAGCTGGCGATGTGCACGGGGCTCTTGGCAGAGCAGAGCTCACCCTTCTGTGCTGGTGTGGCTGTGCGGGTCCAGCACAAGGCTGCTCTGCAGAGCTGCTCTCCTCCAGAGTCTGAGGAACTTGGGACCTGGAGTTGGGCAGCGCTGGGCACTTGACTCTCACAGAACTTGGCTCCTCAGTGGCTCACTGTGCAACCTTAGGCATGTTACCCACCTCTCTGTGCCTCTGTTTCCTCCACTTTAAAATGCAATGGGAATATCTGCCTTATAAGATAGTGGGCTAGGGTTTCGGAATGCTGCGGGCCATCTCGGCACGCGACTGGACGCCAAACATGTGTGGGTTGGAAAAAGCATGTTTTCCGGGCTGGTTGGTGTGCCTGTATGTGAAGTGGTCAGCATGGAGGGAGTGCGACTCCCGCGGTGCTGACCTCTCCTGGTTGCTGTGCACGCTCCCCGGCTTCCTCTTCTTATTTCTGTATTTGATCAGAAGGAGAAGCTGGTCATGACCCCAGGAGTTGATTTCATGGGCTGTGGCTGTCAGTGACCCTAACCCAGGGTCTCCAGTGTCCCTTGGCTTGGGAAGTACCTGGCCGGCACCAGCAGCCTCGCCTGGTCCTCTCCGCCCACTGGCGGGAAGAGACCGTGGGCTGTGCTCCTTGGGGAGCGTGGACTGATCAGAGGAGATTTACTTTAAAGCAACAGCTCCATCAGTGTGGACGTGCTGGAGGCTGTGACGAGCAGGACTCAGTGTGTTAATAAGCCGGTCGGCTTCAGAGCCAGCCCAGGAGCCTGGCCCTATCTTCACGAGACCCGCACAGGTCTGCCTGTCATGGGCTGCCGTGACCTCGGCTGGGGTGGGTGCCTGGGGGCCTGGCGAGGGCAGGCAGAGTGGGGTCCCACCTGAGCTCCCCCTGAGACGCCCCACCTGGATGCGGGTGGACGCTGTGCGGGGTTCACCGACTGTCGGGTCACCTGGGTGTGGTACTTGCTGGTTTTCAAAGTGCTTCAGCTGCGCTCTTGGGGGGATGTGTCCCCTTGTCCAGTTTCTGCCAACCCCTGTGCCCAGCACCTTGGTCTTCACAGCAGGGCCGGGCGGCAGCACCAGCGCCCGCACGTGGGCAGCTCCCCAGCAGTGCAGGCTCCCGACCTGCCCCAGGATACTAGGGGGCGTCTCCCGGGATCTCAGCTGGGGTTCACCCAGTGAAGTGGGGGCCCAGCCTGCCGCGCCCCCCTCCTCCCTCCCTCTGCACTCTTGACACCCCGTCCCCGCCCGCTGCTTGTGACGGGGCAGGCCTGGGGCAGGGCAGGCGGGGCCCTGCGCACTCTGGGGCTCATGGGAACGCTGGCTCCTTGAATCTTTGTAACTGCACTTTTACGTGGCAAGCCCCTATTGCTGCACAGGAGTGTGAAGACTAAATATAGTTCAATCTGGGAAAACTCCCACTGCGTTCGTTTTTAATTTCATTTTTTTTAAGTTAACATACAGTCACGTCCACTTTTCCTTGGGTGTATGGTGCTGTGAGTTCTACTTATTTATTTATTTATTTTTGGCACTGGGGATCAAACCCAGGGGTGCTCTCCCACTGAGCTACACCCCCAGCCCTTTTTATTTTGAGACGCGCCTTGCTAAGGCTGGCCTTGAACTTGCCATCCTCCTGCCTCAGCCTCCCGAGTGCTGGGATGACAGGTGTGGGCCACCGCATGTGACTGGATCTGGGCTTTAGCACTTGTCTAGACTTGTCTCCACTGCCACCCTCGGCACGGGGCACAGCTTCTCCGTCCCCCGAGATTCTGTTTGCAATATGCGCCCCCCACCCCAGGCCTGCTTCCTGTCCCCGTGATCTTGTCTTTCTGAGGACCCCGTGAATCACATCCGTACGGTGTGAACCCTCCAGGCTGCTTCCGCAGGTTAACTCCGACCTGTGGAGGAGTCAGGCCAGTGGGCTGGCGGGCAGCTCCTTCCCGAGGCCTGGAGTGGCTGCTGCTCTGTGCTTGTCCATCTGAGGGGCGTTTGGTTTGACTCCAGTTTCCGGCAGTCTGAAGTGGAGCTCTGCTACGTAGATTTGTGTTCGGGTTTTTGTATAAACCTGATTTTTCACCTTAGGGCACACACCCGGCCGTGGAGGAGCAGGTCACTGAGTGTCCCCTGAGCTGTCCGGCAAAGCCAAACCCTTTCCCCAGGGCTGCACCATTTCGGTCCCAGCAACAATGCAGGGTGTCCCCGCGGCCCCACCCTCAGCGCTGGGTACCGTGAGGTCTTCTCTTTCAGCCTTTCTGACAGCGCGGGGAGCGTCTGCGGCCTCCTGGGCCTCTTCCCCTTCCCCAAGTCTCAGGTCCCAGGGTGGCGTCAAGGCAGGGGGAGAGGTGGCTGGCGGAGCCTCCAGCTCTGTCTGTCCTGCACCCTGGGAGCCCCTCCCCCTCCCACCCAGCAGACTCGGAGAGAGGTGCCTGTGAGGGCCCCACAGCGCCCTGAATAACAAAACGGGTGTCCACGTCCCCATCTGCGCCCTGGGGGGTGGGAGCACTGGCGGGACTTGGGGGACGGCGTTCGTGTGGCACTTGCCTGTCCAGGGAGGATGTTTCCTGTGCCCCCGGCACCAGACAGAACCACACGGAACCACAAGGAACCATACAGAACCACACAGAACCACACGGAACCACACGGAACCACACGGAACCCGTGCTCATGACCCACGCCGTTCTGGGCTTCGCATCATGGAAGACGGGGACCATCATCAGTCATCCCTGAGCTGGACTCAGGCGGGCCCGGGCCTGCCTAGGAGTGGCAGGTGCAGGGTTCGGAAGAGCTTCCCCCAGGGCCCATGGGTTGGAGCTTGTCACCAGCCCCTGGGCAGTGGTGGGGCCGAGTGGCAGGGAGGGGGGCCACTGGGGTTGTGCCCTTGAAGGGGGGAATCGGGCCCTGCCTTCCTCTGCCTCAGCCTCACGGACGCCTTGGGAGGCACCGCGTTCTCAGCCCTGTGCTCCGTGACGTGTGCTGCCGCACCAAGGCCCCCCACGCAGTGGCACCACGTGAGCACGGACGACACCTCTGGATCTGCGTCCAGATCAGCCTTTGCTCCTCATCAGCTGCCGGGTCCGGTGTGTGGTCAGCTGGGTGACACGGCCAGCCGCCGCCTCTGGCCGAGACGGTCCGTCCCTGTGAAGAGAAGCCCTTCTAGCAGTCTGCGATCCCAGGGGCTCAGCCCGGAGGGTCACGATGGAGGAGGGGACATCTCGGAGAGTTCTCTGCCGATTCCGTCCGACACCCGGTGATGACTATCACGTCTCGGGGGGGAGAGGACAGCCTGGCCTCGGTGTCATCACCCGACCCGCCCAGCCTCAGGAGCCAGGAGGGCTGCGGGCCAGGGGCTGTGCCAGATGAGTGTGCGAGAATGAGTGTGCGAGAAAGTGGCCCATGTGATGGCAGAGGAGGGCAAAGGGTCCGGAAGTCCCGGGGGCCGTGTTCACTTGGGGAGCAGCCGGGGTGGTTCCTGAGTGGCCCCTGAATAGATTCCCAGCCCGAGGCTGCAGAAGCCATGGGTCGTCCCCCGTCTCTGTCCACCTCCAGGGCCAGCAGACCTGGGCTCTTGGCCCTGGAGGCTGAGAAGTCCAAGGGAATGGCACCTCCGTCTGCTCAGCTCCTGGGGGGCCAGTGGCTGAGACAGGAGGGCAAACGGGCAGCTCGCGGCCAGACCCAGAGAAAGGCGTGGACCCACCCACTTGGGCTCCGCCCACGGCACCCCACCCCGCTCCGGGACCCCACTTCCCACATCCCTGTGGTCTGCTGCCCTGGTCCCTCCTGTGGCTGTGACCGCATCCCCGGGGTGTCCGCAGGCCCCATGTTCACCACGGGGTGCTGCAGCCCCTCAGAGCTGGAGGCGCACTCGCTCGAGCATCAGAGTTTAAAATAGTCCCAGGAAGTGATCAGAATCCTCTCAAGCTGGGTCCAATTAAAGAGCCTTCACTGGTTTAATTCAAGTCTCCACACTGCCTGGCTTTGAGACTTGAAATGTTCACGCTGCAGCTGCCGCTGCTTAATTTTAGCCCCCAGATAGGTCCTCACAATAGGCTTCGGGGACCCTGGCTGGCACCCCACCCCACTGCGTGCCAAGGGCAGGGCCACCTGACTTGGGAAGCAGAGCGGAGCAGCCTCCCCTACCCGAGTCCCCGGCCTCAGCAGTGAGCTGCCCTACTTTGCAAAACGAGTCTCTTGCCTCATTAAACCAAGATGAAAATGAAATCCAAAAAGATAATTTCCCTCTCAGAACCCCTCAAGAAACCCCCAGCAATCTCATCTGCCGCTAAGACGCCTCTTCACAGGCTGCGGCCAAACGTGCTCAGGAGTGGCCATCCTTCACCCTTCACCCTGCCCTCATTTCACATCTTTTACATCTTGTTCTAGTTTTTTTTTAATCTACATATGACAGTGGAACGCATTACAATCTTATCACACACATGGAGCACAATTTTTCTTCTCTCTGGCTGTACACACAGTGTATTCACACCAATTCGTGTCTTCATACCTGTACTTTGCATAGAGTGGTCGTCACATTCCACCATCATTAATAACTTGTTTTAGTTTCTCTGAGAATAAGGAGGATCCCAGGGACAGGGACAGGGACGGGTGAAGAGGAGCCAGAAGCCCTACACCAGACGTTGTCCTGTGTGGCTTCGGAGCTGGGACGCTGGTGCTACGGGATTTCTCCAGCCAAATCAAAGCCCTCTGTGTCTGTCATGGCCGAGTCGTGTGCTCTCTAAATCCATGTGGCAAGTCCCCGTGTTAGTGGGCTCTGTGTCACTGGGACCAAGATGAGCAACTTATAGGAAGGAAAGTTAATTTCTCATGGTTCCAGAGATTCAGTCCATGGTGGTCCAAGTCCATTGCCCTGGGCCCAAGATAAGGCAGATCACTGTGGCCCAAGGGTGTGGCAGCCAGGAGGCAGGCCCGAGTGACCCACCCCTCCACCACAGGCCACCTGCCTACGGTCACCTCCTGGTCAACCCATCCAAATTGGGAGGGACCGATTAAGTCAGAGATCTAAAAATGTGATTGTTTCGCCTCCAAACATCCCTTCATTTTATATCCAGACCATAATATTCCACCCAGGGCCCTCAAAAGCTCCTGTCTGTCTCACAATTTAAAATGCCTTTAGCCCATCTCCAAGAGCCCCGTAGTCGGAACACCTCCATCAGTGGCCCAGATCCAAAGTGTCCTCTGAGACTCGAGGCAAACTCCCGGCTGTGGAGCCCCTGTAAAAGTCGAAAGCAAGTTACCTATAACAAATATATGGTGATGGCACATGGTGACAATATACGTTGACGACCTATGGTGACGACATACGGTGACAACATACGGTGATGCAGAGTAAACATTTTCATTCCAAAAGGGAGGAATATGGGCCTAGAAAGAAAGGATGGGACCAAAACAAGATCAAAATCCGGCCAGGCTCCCAGGTCCTGTAATCCCACATCCAGCATCTAGGACACAGGGTGGCAAAATGGTCTCTCCAAAGGGCTTGGGCAGCTCCCCAGGAGCCTGGCCTTTTGGTTGTAACACAGGTGGACTCTCCTGGTTCACCTTTCTTCACAGCCAGCAGCTCTTGTCCGACAGTCCAAATCCCTAACCCTTCTGTGCAAGCAGGGAGCCCCATGATCTGGAAATTCCCGTGGTGCCCTCGAGCCGTGTTTCCTGGTGTCTCTGTGCCAAGCACTTAGCATCTCTTTAGCGGCTGTGACCTCTTTAACAACGGCGTTTGCCTCAGCTCCAGTTTACATGCACTTTTCTGGTCAAACGGCAAAGTTTTTAAATCCTTCAGCTCTGCTTTCTGTTCCCGATTCCCACAGTAAACCTGGCGCTGCCCATGTCAGGACGGCTCTCTCCTGCATCCTTCGACTTTCCCGGGCTCCTCCTGCAAACCGTGACAGTCACAGCATGGCCCCACTTATCAGTACTGAGCTCTTAGCTTTCCACATGTGACCCACACACCCGACAAGGACCACTTGGAGAAGGGAAACGTCACTTTGGCTCATGGTTCCAGAGATTCTGTTCATGGTCAGCCGAGTCCATTGTCTTGGGTCCAGGGTGAGGCAGAGGACACGGTAGGGGAGAGATGCTCCTGCTTACCTCGTGGACGCCGAAGAGCAGAGAGCGGGGAAGATGTCCTCGTCCAGGGCATAGCCCCGGCGACCCCGCCCTCTGCCAACCCCGCCCTCTGCCAACCCCGCCCTCCGCCAACCCCGCCCTCCGCCAACCCCGCCCTCCGCCAACCCCGCCCTCCGCCAGCCCCGCCCTCCGCCAGCCCCGCCCTCCGCCCGCCCCGCCCTCCGCCCGCCCCGCCCTCCGCCGGCCCCGCCCTCCGCCGGCCCCGCCCTCCGCCGGCCCCGCCCTCCGCCGACCCCGCCCTCCGCCGACCCCGCCCTCCGCCGACCCCGCCCTCCGCCGACCCCGCCCTCCGCCGACCCCGCCCTCCGCCGACCCTGCCCTCTGCCAACCCCACCTGCCTACCGTCACCTCCCAGCCCACTCCAACTCGGGCGGACAGGGCGGTTACAGCTCTCCCAATCACTTCACCTCTGAACATCCTTGCACCAACACAGGACCTCCGGGGGACACCCCACCTTCAAACCATTATAGTCCCCGACCTCCAGCACCTCTGAAGTGATGGGCCTGTAAAGAGGTGATTAAGTTAGACCGAGGCCCTGAGAGAAGGCCCTGATGGCGTCAGATTGGTGTTGTAAGACTAGGCATCCCGGACCCCCAGAGGGACCCCAGGGTTGCCGTCACACAGCGGGAAGTCCACCAGCAAGTCAAAGAGCAGCTCAGGAGAAACCAGCCGTGCGTGCTCGCAGGTCTGCATGTGCAGGCTCCGGAACTCAGAGGAAACACGTCCTGCTGCTGCTCGGGTTGCGTTTCGTTGCGGCTGTCCTGTCCCGGAATCTTCTAGGTTAAAGCTGATGGATGGATTGAGTCGTCCTTGCTTCGCTAGTGGGGAGCCCGTGGCCATAGCAGAGGACAGCCCTTCAGGACACCACGGGGCACTGCTTCAGTGGGGGGGAGGCCGGATGCTTTGAAGTAGCCGGTGCAGCCTGGTGACTGCTGGGCCCAGCCCAGGGAAGGACAGTTCCTCAGAGAGCAAAGAACTAGCAGCTGGGGTCTGTGGCTGCCGGTTCACTTACGTTCAGTCTGCTCCACGTCTGAAATGCCCGGTCAGTCTCGGGTGCTCTGCCGGGCTCAGGGGCATGGAGATGACCGGCCTTCAGGAAGACAGGCAGCTGAGAGAAACCCACCCATTTCGGTGATGTATCTATGGCATCTGAGTTGTTTGGACCTCTCCAGACGTGGGGAGTTGGGAGAGGGAGTTGAAGGCTGGTCATTGCGTCTGTGGCCTTGGCCTGTCCCCGCAGGCCTGCAAACTTCATTCTTCCTCACGTCGTGCACCTCCTGCGCTTTGGGTCAGTCAGCAAATACCATGGAAACGCTAGGTAACAAGTGACCTCAGAACCGGAACAAGGGTTTTCTTGGCCGTGTCACCTGGCCCTGGATGGGCTCGTTCATGTGTTTAAGGTGGGGTGGGGACAGGAGGACCACACCTAGGTGGCTTTCTTTGATGCACCAGGGCCAGTGGGCGCTCTTGGCATGTCTTCGTTATGGCAATGGCCCATCCCGGTTACACAGACTTCTGCCCCAGGAACACGGCGGCCATCAGTCCCCCTGTTCTTTTGCTGTGGTGCCTGGTGCTTTTGCCTGGCAGTGGTGCAGTTGAGCGATGGAGAGAGGCCCAAGGTCTGAAGAGCTGAAAGCATCTCCCGTCTGGGCCTTTACAGGGCAGCTTGCTGTCGGCTCCTGGCAGCCCAGCAGGTGGGAAGACCCTGGGCTGCCCCGGGGCCAGTCTTTCAGCGTGTGTGGGCCTGTCTCCAGGGCCAGTGCAGAGCCTCAGGAGATGGCTGGCCTTGCCCAGCTTTGCAGGAAGAACAAACAGAAGTAAATCAAGCTCTCAGCTGTACGTGCGGGGAGGCCACCGTGACACAGCTGTCCTCTGTGATCACAGGGCTCCTAGGGACAAGCCTGCTTGTGGCGTGCCATGGCAGAGGGGCACCCGTTTAAGGCTGGGTGGTGAAATGGTTTTCTTTGGTGTTGTGCGGAGGTCTCCGTGGTCCCATTGAGTCTGGTCGGAGGGGAGACGGAGGGTCCGACTTTGTGGCCCTTTGGGTCCTTGTGTCATGATGGCTGCCCTGGGATAGACCCTTCTCAGTCCCCTCCTCTGAGGCACCCTGGGCCGCTCCCGAGCCCTCCAGGAAGTCGTTTCTGTTTAATTGCTCGTGGATGCGGTCAAGGGGCTTCGTTCTTCACAGTCTTGCCAGGACTAGGAGTCGTAAATTTCTCCCCATGTGCCTTCAGGAATGGTCAGATCACCTCCTTTGAATTTTTAAAAACTCAGTTCTTTATCTATAGTTTCAGAGAACTCACAACATGTCAGAGATTAACTTTTGGACTCATTTTCTGGGTAAATTGTTTATTGGATGAGTTGTTGGAGCCTGGGACAGGCTGACACGGGGCAGAGGGGAGACTGGGGTTCTCAGGTCTTCTGGGGGTTCTGGTGGGAAAGCAGGATGTCCCTCTTATCAGGGACTTGGGAACTAGCTGACTGTCTCCTGTATTTTCTCCATCTCACGTGAGTGACCCAGAGCAGGAGGTGAAACGGAAACGTGTTAGGTTTTCTTCTGAGTCTCTCCTGAGAGGAGCTTGGCGAGGGCGGGGCTGCATCTGTCTGTGGTCACTGGGACCTGGCGTTGTTCCCGGTCCTCCAGGGGCTGGGGAGTGTTAGTGGTGTGAAAGAGTGAGCAGGTCCCGTCCCGGAGGTTCCTGTGGCTGTGACTTCAGCGTGCGTGCTGTGGCGGTAAAGGCAACACCTGCCTGCGTGGGCTCCGCCTGGCCAGGTGCTCTGTCCGGCTCTTGGCCACCCGCGTTCCATTTAATCACTGCGTCCAGCTGGGACGCAGAGGTGGTTGTTAGCCCTGTTCTACAGGCACAAGCGCAGGCTGGGAGGATTAAGCCTTCCCCAGGCACTACAGTGGGCTGTAGCCAGGTTCCTGGTCTCTCGGGCTGGGGCTCCTCTGTGCGCTAAGAGGCCAGATGTTCCTATCCTGGGGACCAGGCCCCAGAATGCCTGTCTTGCCACTCTCTGCCAGAGGGGGCAGCACTGAGACCCTAGAAAGGGGCAAGGACCTGGGGGCTGGCTCTCATCTCTGGCAGGTCCCCAGGGTGGTCCTTCACTCTCTTTGGGATACTAAGCAAGCCACGCCCTCCTCTGAGTCCCCAATATCCTCAGCTGTGGAATCAGGAAGACCCTGGGCTGCCCCTATGGCCTCGTTCTGAGGATAGATGAGATCAGGCCTGGGCTGCATTTACAGTCCTTCCCTGGCTGGGACGCAGGAGGCCCCTTTCCCATTACTGGCCGGCCACGTCTGATAGCTGTGACACCCTCCTTGCTGGGGCTCATGGGGAACTGCAAGGTGCCAAATGGCTTGCTTCCCAAGCCCAGCTGGAGAAAGGCGGACTCTTGGCATCTGCCCTCCCAGAGGGCGAGAAGCGGGGGCGAGCTCCGCATGGCCAGCCTTGGATGCTGTCTCCAGCAGCCCGTGGTTTAATCAGCAGATGGCTCAGGTGACAAAAGGAAGTTCCCTAGCTGAGGCTTTGGTCCAGGCTGTCGACAGGACCCGTGAGGAGCTGCCTCTCATCATGCAGGACGCTGGCCTGCTGGGATGTGTGAAAGGCAGTTTTGATTTCTTGAAAATGTAATGATGTGTTTTTCCAAAGACCACTCCCCTCCCCTGGTGGGAGTTACCTGGGGTATCTGTGCAGGCATGTGTCAGATCTACCCAGTCCGTTCAGGTCTTATGACACCGGACAAGGTGATCTGCTAAGTGTAGGAATTAATTCACCCGCACTTTAAGATCTGCTGAAGGGTAGGAACTAGAAACAGCCCCTCACCGGATGTCACCTAGCATTCCTGTCACTTTCCAGAACAGAGTGTGGCGTACAGCAGGTGCTCACAGTTCTGGTTTAGTAAGTGTTGGCTGTCTGGCTTGAAAACCACAGTCTACCCCCAGTATGGCAGCTGGTGGAACGGTTGGTCAGTGTGGAAGGGACCGATCCTTGCTCTGCCTCTGAGTTCCGAGCCAGCCCACCTCGTGGAGAACCAGGAGAGGTCCATTGGCTGAAGATGGAAACTGAGAACACCCGGCTGGGCTGGGTTTTCAGAATATGAATAGCTTAGAGTCTTCTAGGGATGGAGGGTGACCCAAGGCACAGAGGCTTCTGGTCCCCGTGGTCACTACTGATTCTTTCTGGGTATCTATTCAGGCCACAGCTGATCTGTTACCATCCAGGACCACACAGGGTGAACTCTGGTCGGGATGGTTTGATTCCAGCCTCTTGGCCACAGCTGATTGGGCCTGAGATGGTCACGTGACTCAACCTGGACCAATTAGATTCTTTCTTCTGAGACTCTGGAATGGGAAGCAGCGATGCTCTGTTAATCTCTGCCGCTTCTCCTCCATGGGAACTGGGAGCGTTTCCAACTTGAGTTGGCCATTTTTTTAATTTTTTTTTTTTTGCAAGGAGAAGAAGGAAAAGCTGATTTCCAGGAAACAAAAAAATGAAGGAGACTTGGAAAAAGAAGCAGAAACTTAGGTCCTTTGGTGACCAGAGGGAGACTGGGGGCTGTGTTTTGAGGAATATGATGTAGGCTTTGGCCCTGGGAAAGTTCCAGCACAGTTGATATGAGTCAAGACCTATAGAGGTGGAACAGCAGCTGATAACTTAAGGCAGCATATAATTAATTCATTTGTGGAATGTCTGCCACCTGCCAAGCACTGTCTAAGTGCTGGGGGTGCAGTGGTGTATACTTAAGTCAGATCAAAGTCCTGCTCCATGTGGAGGACAGCATGGCCACTGACACAATTCCAGGGCACCGTGAGGGCTCAGGGGAAAGAGCTGGGGAGTGGGAGGGGAGTGGGGCAATGTGTGGCTGTTGTAGGAGAGGTTTTTTGGGAAGTTTTAAGGGAATGGTGTTTGAGTAGAGACCTGGATGGTATCGGAGAGCCAAATAACTAAACTGCAAATGACCATTTGGGGAGAGTGTTCCAGGAAGAGGTCGTGGCAAGTGCAGAGGCCCTGAGACAGGACCCAGCTTGGTGCACTAGGGGTACAACAGGGGGACCCGTGTGGCTGGAGCAGGATGCATGAGGGAGCAAAGGCAGGGTGATGAGCCTGGACAGGGAAGTGGGGGTCAGACGGGGCAGGACATTTGCTGTCTGAGCTCTTGCACTCACTAGTTTTTATCCCATGGCTGGGAGGTTGGAGCTTTTTGATTGCCACCTTCTGGCTGGGCACTAGAGAGACCCTAGAGGGACAAGGTTTCCTAAGGTCACAGAGACAGGGTCTGAAGCAGGGCTTGAGGCCTCCCTCTGCCTCCAGAGCCCAGGAGCTCCCCAGGGGCAGTGCTGTTTGTCCCCCTGCCCAGGCGGGGGCTCCTGGAAGGCACAGAGCCTCTCTGTGTCTGTGAGTCTCCACTGAGCATGGCCCGGGCCGTGCTGTCCCACCTGCCTCTGGGGGAAGGCAGCTGCTCGTGTGTGTATTTAGCAGGGTTTCTCCCCAAACCGTGGCCGGGGGCCTTCAGAACAGCCAAGCTGCCCTGATGTGTCGGCATCTTCCTGTCAGTCTAGGCACCGTGTCCAAAGGCCCTGTGAACTGGGGACCTGCCGCCCGGGGAGGGCAGAGGGTTGACGTGTTAACCAGTTCCCACCGCGTCTCCCATGCTCTGGAAGGAGACTCTCTCCCCTGAGCACGCGGCTCCTGGGTCTGTAGGGCACTGGCAGGCCAGGCCAAAGGTAGACGTAGAAATGAAATCTTAACAGAAGCCCCCAGCAGAGGGCCCAGGGGCAGGTGCCGCCCCGGGAGCTGTACCCCTGGTTTGGATCTGACAGGTGCAGGCAGAGGCTCACAGCTCAGCTGTTGGTGAGCTGCAAGGTGGTCCACCTCCCGGACGTGTGGGTGTGTGGATAGGCACAAGGGCTCCCACTTGGTTCAGATGGGGTGTTTAGTGGGACCTGGCTTAGAGGGCACTGTAGGAAGAGGTACAGAGGAGGATGCAGGGGGTCACAGCACTTGCTTCTCAAGGGTCACCTTGATGACCTTGGCCTAGGTTGGATGTTGCAAGACTCTGGTCCCTGCAGAACTGCTGTGGGGGGATGAGGGAATAAAATACAAGGAGAGCTGGGGCACAGAATGGTTCCACACAGTGTGGCACATAGCCTTGTCTTGCACCTCAAAGAGGAGGGTCAGGGGGCTGTCCGCTGGGGATGAAAATTCTGTCCTAATCTGTTTTCTGTTGCTGTAACAAAAGACCTGAGACTCTGTGATAAAGGAGAGAGGTTTATTTGGCTCAGTTTCAGAGACTGGCATGAGCGTGGAGCTGGCATCTGCTTGGTCTCTGGAGCTCCCTGATGCATGATCCATGGTGAGATAGTTATGTCCCTCTTCCTCCTCTCACAGAGCGTGGCTGTCATGGTGGGGCGCCACCCTCATCACCCCATCTAATCCTGATCACATCCCAAGGACCCCTCCTCCAACACCATGGACTATGACTTTGGGGGTTAAGTTCCGCCACATGGATTCTGGATGACACACTGAGACCACAGCAATGTCCTCAGGAGAGGTGCCAGCAGCTCTGAGACTCCTGGACAAAAGGGGAGGACAGGAGAAGGGGGGCTGATGCCCGCTGGGGATGGCAGTGGTCAGGGAGGTGAGTGGGCTCCTGGAAGGTCCAGGGGCCAGAGGACGGAGGACTTCTACAGGGCGGTGCGTGCGTAGGTGTGTGTGTCGAGGGGACAGAACTTACCTTGGAGTCACTGAGTCAACGTGCTTCATCAGCATCAAGTGGTGAGATTCTGCCTCCCTAAAACACGGACCAGGCCAACACGCTGAACGGCGGAATCCCACCACGTCCCATCCACCGTAGGCCCACCCACCTGCCCATCCACCATCCACCTTCCACCACCCACTCACCCATGGGTCCATGACCCCTCCACCCACTCCCCATCCATCGCTCACAAGTGTGTATCAGGTGCACGTGGATCACCAGGCATTGGGACAGCACCAGCAGCTAAAGCAATAATGGACCTTACCCAGAACTCGCCATGTGCCCTGTACCTGCTGAACATTCTGCGAAGACTGTTAACAGTCCCGCGAAATGGTCACTCTCGCCGCGTCCCCGGGTGCGGGTGGGGAAACTGCGGCATGTGACATCAGGCGGCTGGTCTGAGGGTGCCTCTGGGAGGCGTGGGGCCTGGTTCAGAGCCATTTCTGCTCCTCACACCTCCCTTGGGTCCTCACTCCTGTCTCACTCGGAGGCCACAGCCTGACAGAAAAGGTGGACGTGGACGGAGAAGCCGGGCAGCTGGCCTTCCCGCGTGCTCTCCGTTGGCGCGCGCCGAGGGTCGGCGGGACGGGGACTGAATTCTGGTGAGGGATGGGCTGGCGTGGAGATGTTCCCGTCTTTATTCAGGTGTCCGTGCGCCCTGGGGTGGGTCTCTCCTCTTGGCGCTGCGAACAGTGCCGTGGAGCGAGGGTGCGGGCATCTCTTAAGGTCCTGGTTCCAGTTCTTGTGGCTCACGTGGCGGCTCTATCTTTAGTTTTCTGAGACGGAGCGATGCTGTCCTCCACAGCAGCCACGCCGTCACACCTTCCCACCGACGTGTGCAGGCGTCTCGCTCCCACGTCCTTGCCAGCTCCCGTTCTCCACAGTGGGAGCTCGCCCAGCCTTGACGTTGAGAGAGGGCCCCGCCATGGGCAGCGACCCGGCCAGCCCAGAGGCCACCACGCTCAAGAAGTGTGCCTGGCGGGACAGGTGGCGCAGGGTCCGCTTCCAGGAGGAGTTTGAAGAGGGACCTCGTGAAACAGCAGGAAGGTGGTGTCCAGGGCCGGGTGCTGCTGCTCAGCAGGTGTGAAGTCCAGGTCCTGTAGGCAGCAGGTGCCGGTGCTGCCAGGTCTTGGGTGGGCAGCGGTGCCTGGTGCTTTTAGGATTTTGTTAAGAGGTCGACCTCATGCCAAGGATTCTCATCACACTTAAAACAGAAAACAACCTCACGGCCTCTGCAGTCCTCGGGAGCTGCTGCCTCTTGGGGCTTGGCGGGGACTCTGGGGGCCCTGCCACCTTGGCCACGCCTGGGCCCCACGGAGCCGGTCCCCGCCACGGCCACGTGCACCCTCCACCGGTCCCTGCTCGCCCTGGGCTCCCCTCCCCCAGGCATTTTTCACTCCTCTGTAATCACCCAGGCTAATTGAATAAATGGATCTGCCCATGGGTCCCCCACAGTCCTTTCTGTGGTGTAATTTGGCTTTAATAGAAGTGGCGCTGGAGCAGGAGGAAATGAAAGCCCGGGGTAGAAATGGGATCTTCTAACGTTCAAGAGAAATATTTTTCCCCCAGGGTTTGGTTCCCTGCATATTATAACCCCGAATTGGTTGGGAGAGCGCAGCCACCCACAGGAGGAAGGCTTTGGGAGCCCTTTGCCATGAGAAGCTCAGAGTGATTCTTTGAGTCTCGACAAGAAGCTTGTAACTCTGGGAACAGATGGGGCTTGAAGCCCCCGGTTGGCGGTCTGGTGGCTGGGACGTGGGCTCCTCCTCCATGGGGATGCCCTGGTAGAGGCTGTCGGCTCTGGGTGACGTATAGGGTGACGCAGGCTGACTCAGTCTGGGGCTAGGGTGTCACCAGCCTGTGTGACGGTCGAGTGCATGCTTGGGTCCTGTACCACCCAGTTCTCCCGACACCTCTGCGGTGCCTGGATGCGTGTGTCTGGGTGCTGTTGGCATCGGCAGCACAGGAAGTCTCTCACCCAGGCCGGGTGTGGGCTGGTGGAACACGTGGCTCCCGAGAGGTCCAGGCCTTGCCAAGATGCCCTTCTCCAAGGGGGGCCGATGCCCGCCTTCTGCCCACAGGAGGAGTCGAGATCCCGACAGCAAAACCATGCTTTGCTGATTCATTTAACCCTACCGTGTGCCAGGCCACTGTGTCAAGCACATTGTGCACGGTACTTCAAGTAGCAACGTGGTCATCTATCACCCCATCAACCAGCATGATGGCTGTCATCTGCCGAGCACCGTGCCAGCACTCCAGAGTGCCCGGTGCCCGCCCCTCTCTGCTGAGTTGGGTGTGTTCAGCCCTTCAGGACGAGGAAAGCGAGGCTCGGACAAGTGTAGCCACATGGAAAGCCTGGACTTGATGCTCCACGTCCACCCATCCTATCCCACAGCTGCTCAGCGATGGTCCCAGTGGACACCTGTGGGTGGGGTGGAGTTGGCTCCAGGAGAGGGAGGATGTTGCTGGAAGTCTGGAGACTCGGGTGTGGTCTGCTTTATGCCCACGAGCTTAGGGACTGGTGGGTACCATGACTAGGGCAGTGGAGGGAGTCGGCCTGGGCTCCTGGCCCCCCAGGCTGGGCGACCATCGTGCCTCAGGGGTTTGCTGGAGTCGGGGCCCATTTTGGATCTTGTCCTTGTATCTGTATTTCTCTCCAGTACTGTCTGTCTTTTCTGGTTCATTTGGGACACACTCTTTCCCTCGCATATGCTGCCTGCCACCGTTTGCCCGCCCCAGAATGGCTGAGAGATGCCACATGTCCTCACCCCCCACCCCATGTCACCGTCTCCCACCCATGCGGCATCTGACTCGCATTGAACGTGTGGCCTGGCAGCTCCATTCCTGGGAGTCTTCAACTCAAATTTGTGACCTGCGGAAGGGTTGAGCACAGTTCAGCTGCACCTGTGCGCCTGCCCTCAGCTGGGCCGTGTGTTGGCCCCCTGGGGGTCTCTGTCTCCTTTTACATGCACACACGTACCCTCCCTTACACTTGACACTGGTGTGGATGAGAGTAAGCGACAGGCACTGAGCCTCACCCTGAGCCTGTGGCCACGTGTCCCAAGATCAAGACCTTCTCCTGCATGACCTCAGTGTAACCATCGCGCTGAAGAAGTGTCAGGGTGGTGCCCGCCTGTCATCCCAGCGGCTTGGGAGGCTCAGAGAGGAGGCTCACGAGTTCAAAGCCAGCCTCAGCAAAAGGAAGGTGCTAAGCAACTCAGTGAGACCCTGTCTCTAAATAAAATATAAAATAGGGCTGGTATGTTGAGTGCCCCTGAGTTCAATCCCTGGTATTCCCCCCCCCCCCCAAAAAAAGTGTAAAGGTGATAGAGTTCTTGTTAATCCAGTGTCACCATTGTCACATTCCCTGATTGGCTTCATAATAACCTTCAGAACTGTTTGTAACCTGGCATCTGCTCAGAGACAATCTGCTGCATTTGGTTTTTATATTTTTGAGACTTCTTCACCCTGAAGCAGCCCTCAGCCTGAGTGTGTGTGTGTGTGTGTGTGTGTGTGTGTGTGTGTGTGTGTGTATGTGTTTCCGACATCTGGCGGAGGGTCCCGTGTGCTCCTGTGGGAGGGCGTCCTCTGGCAGCTGCCTCCCGACTGGAGCCAGGTGAGGTGGCCTCGGCAGGGGCACTGCGGAGGCGCTGCGTCCTTCTCTGGACATCACGCCAGGAGGTGGATGATGTCAGTGTGGGCCGTCGTTGGCGGTGTGAAAGGAGAAGCGTTTTAAAGTCACTTTGAGAAGAGTCACTCCTGCTGGAAACCTGGTCTGAAACCTGATTTCCCACTGAGGAGGAAGGGCGTCTTGCCTCCCCCTGCGCGACACCTGGGAGCATCCGAGGGTGCTGGGTGCTGAGTACTGCCTGCATCAAGGAGAGGATCTGGGCACTGAGCTCATTCTGAATTTAGGGGAGCCCCAAACCCAAGGACTGGGGTTCTTATAAGAGAAAGGAGCAGGAGATTTGAGACAGACCCACCTGGAGGGGAAGGGCCACGTGAAGATGGGCACAGAGATCAGAGCACTGTGCCTACAGGCCAGGGGCACCCAGGACGGCCAGCAGCCGCAGAATCTGGGGGAGAGGAGTGGGACAGATCCCGCCTCGGACTCCCTAGAGGAACAGCCTGCCGACACCTGGATTTTGGACTTGGAGGCTTCAGAACTGTGAGAATACATTTCGTTTGTTCTGAGCCACAGACAACGTGGCAGTTTGTAGGGAGAGCTCGGGGACCGACTCCCGTGTGACTCCACGTAGTCAGTGCCGTGGCGCGTTTCCCGGGGTCACCTCCAGGACCAGCACCTGCCCTGTGCTTCAGCCAATGAACCGCGTGGATCCCGCTTCTCTCCGCCACAACTTTGATCTCTGTGAGTCCCCGGCTTGGGGCACGATGTCAGGCTCAGGACAGCCATGCAGGGTGTGCTGGCCGAATGAGTGAGTGGGGACCAAAGGGACTAGTCAGTCACCGAAAAACTAGCCTGCTCAAAGAGGTACCGCGAGGGATTCAGAGATGGTGGGCAGAGAGGAGGAGACGGGCCTGTGGGCTCGCTCTGACGTGGCGATGACATCGATCCTGGTCCTGATGAGTGACAGCAGGTGGCTCAGGGTGCCTTGTTACCCTCCTTGGGCCAAGAGACGGGTGCCCAAGCCAGGTCCAGTGACTTAACCTCCACCCAGTGGACGCTGACAGCGTGAAGTGTCCTCGCTCCAACATCAGGGGACGTGGTGGGGACCAGAGGCAGCTGTGGAGCCCCTGAGCTGCATTGAGCGGACCTCTCGGGTCTGCCCAGCCTTTCTGTGCGCTGCCACAAGACATGAAGGTGGGTTCCCAGCCGCCACTGCTCTTCTAGAGGGCTGTGCTCCTTGGCCATAGGTGATTGGTCCACAGATGAGCACCTGGCAAAACGTGGGCCAATCCGAGGCCTCCACCGGGAGCTGGGAGTTGGGACTGGAAGGAGGCCGGCTGTCACTGGCCCTGGGGTATAATGGCCTGTGCGGAGGGCTGCTGTGAGGTTTCCCGTTGTGGACCAGAGAACAGAAGCCTGTCTACGGGGAGCGAGAGGGTTGATGTCCGCGTCCACATATGAGGGGCAGAGGGACTTCCGAATCCCCAGCTGGACTGTGTCTCGGACTGTGTTTCAGACTCTGATGTGCGCAGATCTCGGGGATCTTGAGGAGGTGCAGATTCTGATTGGGCAGGTCTGAGTGGACCTGGGTTCTGCGTTTCTGACCTGCTCCCAGGCGGGGCCAGTGCTGTGGGCCCCTGGCCTGGCTTCTAGTCCCACTCACGGTTCTGGCCGTGTCCCTGTCCCTGCATTTCCTCAGGCATAGGAAACACCTTCCTTGTTGGCTGAAATCTCCCCCTCCCAGCTCTCCCCCATTTCTTAAGGCCACGAGTCCCCCCACGGCATCCCTGGTGGGGGTGTTGGGGTGGGGACCACAGGTGGGGACAGATCTCAGGCTTCTCTCAGCCACTCCCGATCTTGCTGCTCATCGTTTCCCCAGCGCCCGTCACCCAGGTGGCATTGGAGGGAAGCTGCTGAGTCCGTGAGACCCTGGGACCCAGGAGTCCCCAGGACAGGTCTTGGCTCTGGCAGCGACTTCCTGGCTGGAATGTTATTCTTACAGAATTACTCCCTGTGCCGAGGGGATGCCCTTGACGCTGTGGCCTGTGACATTTCTCAGCATCCCGAGAGATTTCTTGGCTGGTCACGTTTTTGTTGGCGCTTTGCTGACTCAGACACCGACAGTCCCATCTGTGCTTCAGCTGGAACTTGGGTGGGACTCCGTGGGCCCAGTTCACCCTCTGGCTGGACTCCGTCCTTCATCCTGGGGGCTTTGTGATTACCTGTGTGTGTTCTTCATCTGTCGCTTAAACGCGGTGTGAGATTCTCAGCAGAACCAGGTGGGCAGTGAAGCATGCGGCGATGACAGTAAGGGACGCTGACAATGAGTTTAGAAGACATTTAAGGTGGTTGGGGGACGTTAGTGGTTTCCTGGGACTGCTGTCACAAAGTGGTACAGCCTGCGCCGCCTCGAGAACAGGAGCCTGATGACTCTGGAGGCCGAGAAGGGAGGCCGAGGGGGGCCCCTGCTGAGCCCCTGCTGAGCCTGCGGCTGGGTCTGTTCCAGCCCCTCTCCCGGTTTGGGTGTTTGCTGGTGGTCTATGTCCAGCGTCCCCTCTTTACCAGGACACAGTCAGGTTGGGTCAGGGTCCCTGTACGCCACCCACCTCAACTTGTCTGCGTCTGGAAGAGCTGATTTCCAGGTCAGCTGGCATCCAGGGGTCAGGACGTCCACCCACGCGTTTGGAGGAGACAACGGTCTGCCCACAGACGAGGCTCCAGGTTAACAGCTTCCTTTCTGGGCTCTCTTCTCAGCTGTAAGAGGCGAGCTGGGGGCGAGCTCTTGGGGACTTTCCTGCTCTCACACCCAGCGTCTCTTGCTGATGGTTTTTCTCTGTCCCTACCCTGGAGTATGGGTTCTAGCAGAAAAGCAAGTTAAAAAATTTATATTAAATATTAGCGGGATGTCCTGGCCAGGGCATTTCCCATCTCAGAGAACGCTGTGGGGCTGGTGGTCACTGTCCTGTGGGGTGGTCAGCCCCTCCCCGGGTGGACGGCCTTGCTTGTTACCTGCTAACCCTCCCTTGCCGCAGTGCCCACTGGGTCTGTGGCAGCGGCAGCCTGGGAGGGCCCCACCCGGGCAGCTCCTGGCTCTGCTCTGAGAAGGCTGCAGGGCAGGGGATAATTAGCAGATGGGCCTCTCCTGAGAGCAGGGCCCTCAGCCGGGCAGCACCTGAGTGTCAGGTGGTGCTGTCTGTCTGCTGCAGCTTGAGACCTGATGTGCAGAGAGGCACTGGGCCGGCTGTCTCGCCAGCGGGCTTCCCAGGGCCAGGCACACGTGTCCCCCTTACACAGGGGACGCACCCACCCCTTCCCTTGGCCTGGCTGGTCCCCGTGGCCAGGCCCAGTGTCCTGAGTGGGTTGACTCCGGGAAGCGTCTGGATGTCTGCACACCTTTCCTGAGGGGTGGTGTCCACGTTAGAGTGTTTGGTGACAGGCAGCAGAAGCTACTTGGCCAACGTGAGCAGGGAGAGGGCTTCTCTCAAGGATGCGCGGTGCGGACGTGGGCTGGAGGTGGCGGCTGCAGAGGGTGTGGCAGGCTGTGTTTCTGCACCACGATGGGGCTGATGGACCCGTGCCGGCTTCTGCCCCCTTTACCTCTTTCCTGCTCAGTTTTGGGGACAGCACACTGAGGGCAAGAGGAAGGGGCAGAAGCCCTAGCGCCCGCTTTGTCTTCTGTGGCGAGGAGGTGAGTGCCCTCCCTGAGTGTCACCCGTACCAAGGCAGCTCCTGGTGGGAGCCAGTGGCCACCAGAAACACTCACGGCCACCACCCCTGGGGCCTCCTATGAACGGAGCTCTCTGTGGTGTCCTTGAGCCTCCCCACTGCCCTGTGGTTCTGTGGCTTCCTGAGCTGTGAGAGGCAGAGATGAGTTCTGAGTCCCCTGCCCGGGTCCCCTGCTGCTGCTCTTGGTGGAGGTGACGTGCAGCTGGTCTCTGGGACTCGCTCGTCTCTCCGGCCTGGAACTTCCCACCTGTTTCTCCTAACGCCGTCCTGTGGTCCCATCTTCTGCCGCTGTCCGTTGGCCCAGCGTGGCGAGAGCTGGAAACACGGGCACCGTCGCCGTCCAAGGATCCAGCAGCTCTTGGCCCCAGAACTAGGTGAAGGAGTGGGCCAGCTGGGCCGCTGCCCAGAGGGCCAGGTGGGGAGCACGGGACAGCCCAGAGGTGTTACTGAGGGGAAAATGTCCTTCTGAGCACTTTTACTGCTCTTGGCCATCTGCTGGAAAGACGGTAGTGAGCCGCGCAGGTGTGGCCAGGCCCGCTGTGCGAGGCACATGTTCCCGTGCAAATGGCAAACGCAGGGCTCCTTAGGGGTGTCAAGATGGTGGCTGTGGAGCTTGAGCCTGGGGCCCTGGGCGAGGTCACCGGCTGCAGCCCGTGAGGCTGGCTCTGGGGCTGGGAGGCCGGCAGTGCCTGCAGGGTCGGTCCTGGTCGCCCGCAGTGGGGGACAGAGCTCTTCTGCTTTGCTCTTCCCTGGGCTGCCCGATGTCTCGGGGAGCCTGTGTGATCCCCAGAGACCAGCGGAAGCCCTGAGGGACACAGGAAGGTGCCGCTGGCTGAACAGTGGGCCTTTGTACCGTGCCATCCACAGGCAGTGACCACCCCTGGGAGCGTTTAACGGGACCAGCAGGAGAACGGTGCCAAATGGCCTTTCACGAGCAGAACTAAAACACCCGACAGGTGGCTCCGAGTTGGGAGAACTCGGAGCCATTGGGGTGTTAGTCAGGGCGGGTGTGACACGTAAGTGATCTCCCTGGATTTTTCTTTGTAGCAGGAACATTCTACTCCACCGCGACCCCCTCCCTCCTGCAGGCTGAGGAGTGCAGGACGGGGCTGTTGGCAGTGGGCACGGTGTCCCGCAGACCCCATGGACCTCCTCATCATCTCAGAAGCTGGGACTTGATCTGCAAAGTGCAGAATCCCCTTTGCTAAAGGCTGGATCGCACGCCAGCGACTGGACAGGCCACGCTTTCCTCCGCCACTCGTCACCACTCGACATTGAGGTCATCTCTGCCTCCTGGCTGTGGTGACAAGGCTGCAGTGAGGGCGGGTGCACTTCTCTCCCGAAGATGCCAATTTCAGTTCTTGTGGGTGAAGAGGGGGCAGATGCCCAGGGGGCAGATGACTGGGCCTACGCTTCGGTGCTCCATGTCTTGTGCTTTGGCCTTTCTCTCCTGCTGCAGCCTGGGGACTCTCCTTTCAGTGGTCAGGTGTGCCCTGGACCTCAGGGCGGGCCCTTCTCCCTGTCCGGTGCCATCTTCCCTGCCCCCTGGTCTGGGGACTCCTCGCCCAAGCTCTTAGGTGGTCCGACCCCCCCAACCCCAAGTCAGGGTAGCACCTTGCACAAGTGACTTCCGGCCCCTCCTGCACACAACGGGGGCCACTTGTGTAGTGGTTTGCTGTGGGCCTCCTGCCACTCCCCGGCCCCCGCGTCGGTGTCCCAACTGAGTCTGTCTCATTTGCCGCTATTTCTCCAGGGGCTGGAAGAGTCGGGGCTGCCGCGGGGCTGCCCAGGGTCCCAGGGTCTTTAACTTCTCAAATGCTTGGTCGGTCTCTTCTCACTTTTCTCCCAGGCACCCGCCTGGGTGGAGGGCAGAGCCCCCTCCTGACCTCCCAGCTCCCAGCAGGGCTCCTCTGCCACCTGGTCAGAGCTCACATTGGCCGTCCACAGACAGCCAAGAGCCGTTGCCGCCTCCTGTCTCCCTGGAGAGTTCCCTGCCTGGGCGGCCGAGGCGGGCCCAGCGGCCAGGTCTGCTGGACGAAGAGCGCATTGGAGGACGTTTTGAGACAGGGTGGTGGTGGGCTCGGGCCCAGCTTGCCCCCGACTGCGTTAATTCTTGAAGTTTCCTGAATGTACACATCGGCGCGCGACTCCTCCTGGGAGTTTCGGCCGAGGGCTAGACTTTAGCTTGAATTTGTGCTGCTCTGTGGCAGCGTGTCCTGACATTCCCCCGGGGTGGCCACGGGAGCGCCGCTTGCTGGCTGCTGCTTTTCCTCCCGTCTCCCGAGGATGTGGCAGTGGCTGTGTGGCCGTCACTCATTTTCTGGAAAAAATAAACCAGTCACCGTTCAACTTGGCAGCGCCTGAGGAACATCCCAGTTCCAATTACGGGCTGCCCAGGGCCCGTGTGGCTCCCTCAGCGAGGTGACTTCTCTGTCCCTGGGGCAAAGGTCAGGCAGCAGGACCTTCCCCGCGTGCTTGTGGGGACGGGTGGCTCGGTGGCGGTCACCGGGGCATCCTCCATCTGAAGCTCCCTCCTGTAGCCCTTGACATTTTGCTTTTGGAACTCGGTGCCTCCGCCAGCGCTGTGCTCTCCAGGCAGCTCCGGAAACTTCGGGGGACCCGTCCCTCCTCGGCGAGCTCCAGGAGTGACAGCTAGCCTCCGCCAGGCCCTCGGCACCGGTGGGCAGGTATGGCTTTAAAGACGGGGGGCTGTGGGGGCTGCGGGGGCTGATGTGTCAGGTGGCGGGGTGGGGTTGGAACCGGGATGGCTCAACGCCAGTGTCCCAGCTCTGTTCTTGGTGCCAAATGGGCCCAGCAGGTGGCACAAGAGGTCACAGAGATGCCGAGGGGCGGGGAACGCCCTCTGGATTGTTGTGGCTTCGGTTCCTTGAAAAGCAGATCCTGAGGTGGGGATTTGGAGTCACCCATTTGGGGTGACTCCATGCCTGGGGGCGGGGGGCGGTTGGACAGAGGGAAAGACGGGGCCGATAGAGGACTGGTCAGCTAGCAGTTTACCACCAGGGGCACCAGCATGCCATCCTGCTGGGAGCCTCTTGTGGGCAGGATCCTTGAAGTGGCCATCCCTGCCACGCTGGCCTGAGGGGACATGAGCTCCTGCTGCATCTGCTGCGTGGACGGTGGTCAGGGCCGAGCCCAGAGTGACATGAGCTCCGTCTTTGGAGTTGTGGCTTCTTGGACGCTCCCTGACGGACGTCCTGCTTTACTTCAAGGCTCGTGGGTCCTGGGATGGCAGCAGCCCTTTCCAACGCTGTGGAGGGCCTGCTCCGCGCCAGGTGTCGCCCACATGGACAGTGTGTGTCATTTGCTGGCTCTGACAGCTGCCCCGGGCGAGGCTGTCACTGCCTCGTTGCTGCCAGAGGTCACGGGGCTCGAGGACGGGAGGTGGGGAGGAGGCTCTCAGCCAGTGGGCTTTTTGGCTTCTATAGTCACCAGCCCCCTGCGGCAGCCAGGAGAGGTTCTGTGTTTGCTCTTTGAGTGACAGACCAGGGACCACGGGAAGATCCATCCCTCGTAGCTTTGACCTTGGAGAGGGGGAGTGTCCCATTTCTTATTCCAAGGAGACAATATGGGCTCCATGGGGGTCCTTCTTGAGCGAGGAGGACCGTGAAGTGGGAGAGGTGGCCGTAGTCGGAGAGACCCGCACGAGCTCCAAGGAGTAACAGATCAGCCCGGACCGTTAGCTGTGTCACGGAGGCGTGATGGATGGTGATTCCCGGTCTCATATTCAGCCTCTGGGAGCGATCTGCCTGAATGATGTCACTGCGCACCGTTCGCAGCCGCTAATGTGATTATCTCGAATCATTGGAGAAACACGAGGCTGGAGCAGATTTCATAATAACTTTCCCTGCGCCCGCGAGTGCATTTCCATCTCGGTTCTGCTCCTGAACCATGAAAACCTCCCAGCTTCTGGTCCTCGGCTGTTGCAATATTAATGCTGATAAGAATCGCTCTGCGACGTCGGGGCCCCTGACTGAGGCGGGTTTGTGTCTCCCGCCTCCCCCTGCCTGGTTTTTCCTGGGTGAGGAGTAATAAGGCGCACAGCCTACCTCCACAGCAAGGGGAAAGAGCGTCCGCTTAGAGGAGTTTGAGATGAAAGTCCGCCTCCTCCGTGTGGGTAATCTGATTCCGCCGTGCTGGCGTGGCCTTTATTTCCCGCGATTGAATGAGCTGCAGAACTCGGTGTCTTCAGACTCACTGTCGCACATGTCTGAACTCCGGTTAAAACCCCAAAGCGCGGGTGCTGTCCTTTAAAGAATCCTGGCCCCCACAGGGTGCGGGAGGCGCTGACCGGGTCCTGAGACCTCCCCAGGCAGTGGTGGCAGTGAGATGCCTGCCCCCCCCCTGCCCCGGGGCTTTCTGGGGCTCCTTGGCCGTCTCCTGCTGAGAAAGTCCGTCCCAGGTGAGACTTTGGGGTCTGACGTGCTTGGAGGTTTTCCTTGGCCTCTACCCTCCATTCTTACTGCTGTGACTTTAGCTTATACTCCTCATGATTCTCGGGAGCATCAAAGAAACAACACAGAAAAAAAAAATTGAACCCAGGGGTGCTTTACCACTGAACTATATCCCCAGCCTATTTAATTTTTTTTTTTTTTTAAAATTCTGAGACAGGGCTTTGCTAAGTTGCTGAGGCTGGCCTTCAACTTGGGATCCTCCTCCCTCAGCCTCCTGAGTTACGGGCATCACAGGTGTACCCCATCATACCTGGCGACCACAGTGTTTTAAAGTGTGAGATGATGAGCAGGACTTCTACCTACCTCCCGTTTCTCCCTGTGAGGGCTGTGAGGACCCTGGGGATGGCGGGGACAGGCCACTGGTGGCCAGCCTTCTGGTCAGGTATTTACTGAGCGTCATTTGGTGGCAGGCACCTCACTGATGTGCCTTCATGCATCACCTCATTTCCACGGGTGCCTCCGTGGTCCACTCTGCGAGGGCAGCAGGCAGAGGAGGGCTGAGCGCTTCAGCCAGGTTCATGCGCTTGGCAAACACTGGCGCTGGGGACCCAGCCTCCCAGGAGGCTGGGGAACTTTGCTTTGGGCCGTTGAAGGAAATGACCATCTTTTTGAAGTGCACCTGCTTAAAAGAGGCGGAGCTCAGTCACACTGTGCCTGGCTGAGGTCACCTTCTTCCTTGTACCTAACCTGCTCTTCTCATTAGGGAAGCAGGCCCTGCTCCTGGAAGCTGTCATTTTAAATCATGAAATGCAGACGGCCGGGAAGGCTGGGAAAGCCACACAGTGCTGTCACAGAGGAGGCTGCAGGTAGAAGACTTTCCTGTTCGTGCTGCCCAGGGCTGGGATGCGATTTCCTCTCCTGAGCTGCCTTTGCTGAGTCCCAGCGGTTTAATGAGCACCTACTATGTGCTAGCACATGCTGGGGTTACAGCAGGAAAGAGACTGTGGAACACCCACTCCCTGACATGCAGCCGCTCCTGCCCTCTCTGGGGCTGGCCTCCACGCCCCCGCTGCTCGACCACTTCTGTGGTGGGCCACTGTGCTCTCTGAAGTCAGGAGGCCCAGCTGGGGACAAGCAGACCTGGCTCCAGGAGCCCTGGGCTGGAGATCCAGATGGCACTGTCACCAGGTCTGTCCCCTTTCCTCTCTCCAGCCGTTCACATACTTGGGTACCAAGCAGGTGTGAGGCAGCTATGAGGGGCCATGCCACCGGCCAGCAAAGACAAAGATGGTGAATTGTCCCTGCCTCGGTCCCCCGCTCCCATCTGTCGGCCCCTGTGGTTGGCAGGCACGTGGCTCCCGGGACCAAGGCCGTGTTTGCCGAGCTCTCCTTCACCCAGGTTTCCTGCAGTAGGACCCCCGCCCCAGGGACCCTGGAGTGTGGCTGTGGGTGGCTGTGACCTCACTTTGATTCACAGTGAGGTCCCTGGTAGGACAGCACCGACAGGCTCTGGGGGTGCCCACGCAGGACCACGTGAGGACACCAGGAGGATGGGTGTCTGGGGCCAGGGAGGGGCCTCGGCGGGAACCCCTACAGACCCCTGGGGCTTGGCCCTCCGCCTCCGAGTGTGAGGAGGGGGCTTCGTCCTTGCTGCTCGGTCCGCGACGCTTTCTCCAGCAGCCCCGGTGCCCGCCACCCCTCCTCCCTCCCAGAGGGGTTCTGGTTCAGAGGTGGAGCCGGTGAGCGTGGGCTCCCGCTGTCCTGCAGGGGCACTGCCTGTCCTCCTCGCCAGGGTCCCTCGGGGAGACGGAGCTTGGCCATGAGCTGTCCTGGTCGAGCGGGAGGGCAGCCAGGGTCTGGGAGGGAGGAGGCTGGGACAGGTCCCCGTGGCTCTGGAGGGCAGACACCCGGGCTGCTGTGGTGCGCGGTCCACGTTCCCCAGGTCTCTGTCGCGCCCTCCTGGGGAGGCTCCAGGGGAGGGGGAGAAGCAGCAGGGGAGCTGGCCTCAGGGGGAGGCTTCTAGGCTGCTCAGGGACCCGGAGAGGCCACGGGGGCCGGGTCACCAAGGCTGACCTCAGGTCCAGGCCCCCGCGGGTTCCTCCGTGCCCCGTGGTGCCACCCTGGGAAGTCGGCCTGTGATGGCCCTTGAAGGGAGCCTGGGTCAGATCAGGGCGCTGCAGGGGGCAGCTAAGGCCGGCTGCAGGACGCTCTGGGTTGGAGGAGCTTTGTGGACACTGACCTCAGTTTCCCCGAGATCCCCCAAGAGGGTCGGCCCCCATGCAGCCCGCTGGAGCCCTGGCCTCTGTGGCAGTGGTGGGACTGAGTGCCTTCCTCGGTGTGTGGGCAGAGAACTGGCCTGGGGCCTCCGCCCAGGCCCACCATTGCCCAAGCTACACACCACGGAGGGTGGGGCGCTGTCCTCTGCCTCAGCTGCCCTGCTCCAGGCACAGGAGGGGACAGGGCTCACACTGTCCTAGGGTGACGTCACCTTCCTCCGCTCCTGTGCAGCCAGCAGGGTGGACTTCTCTCGGAGCTGGCCCTCTTGGGTTCTGCGTCCCCCCCAGTGGGTGGGTTTTCTCAGATCCCCAGGGGTTCAGAGCAGGGACGCGTCGGCTCCACCTGAGGACGTTGGGAAGGCTTCCTGCAGGAGGTGGCCTTTGAGTTCGACCTGGAAGGACAGAACGTGGACGTGCAGAGGCCTCGAAGGCCTTCTATCTGGTCTTCTACGGAAAACGCTCACACGTGGCCGGGACAGACAGAGGGAAGCGAGGCCCAGTTGCAGAGGGGAGCTGCGGGGGGCTGGGAAGGTGCCCCCAGGAGGCAGCAGGGAGCCCGGAGGCTGGGAGGCCCCTCTGGGGAGGAAGGGGGAAGACCCCCGTGAGCTGGGGCTGCAGACCTGGAGGAGGAGGGCTCAGGCAGAGACCGAGCGGAGCGCAGAGCAGAGGGACTGAGGCCCTGTGAGATGCTGGAGGAGGGACAGGGCTCCGGGAGGGAGGGGCGAGGTGGCCTCTGCCATGGTCAGGCCTGGTGGCTGCGGCTCAGCAGGGGAGGCCAACTCAGATTCCATTCTCTAGGCAAGTCGCTTCCTCTCAGGGACAGAGTTCCACTGGGAACCTTTTCTTTCTTCCCACTAATAGGACCCCTTCAGGCAATTCTCTCCTCTTTCTTCCACTTTTTAAAAGACGCATTTTGAAGCGTAACGAACGACCTTCGCAGTGTATCCTTCTGTGGTCTGTCCTGGTGAGAGCAGGACAACGGCAGGGTCGTGCTGCCTGCCAACGTGAAGGGGGAGGAAATAGAAGAAGAAAAAATCCTGAATCGATACAGACACAGAACCTGCAGTTGAGAAAGTTGTGCGTGTTCATGGAGCCCTCAGCAACAGCGTCCAGGCGGGGTCAGGTGGCGGACTGGGGCTGCCTTCCGTGGCTGTCACAGAATTCCCAAGGCTGGATCCTTGGTAAAGAACAGAGGCTCAGCGAGCTCCCAGTTCTGGAGTTCGAGAGCGTGGCGCCCGTGGGCACTGGATGGTGGGGCGGCCCCGGGCTGCCGAGCAGAGGTCGGGGCTGGGCGCGGCCCGTCTGTCTCGCGGCACCCACTCGGTTGGGATCTGACCCGCGCGGGGAGAGCAGCCCCCTCCCTTCCGAGGGCAGTGACCTGACCACTCCCGCCAGGCCCTGCCTCCTGGAGGTCCCACCACCTCTCCCCCACCCTGGGACCAGGCTTCAGCCCTTGAGCCCCCGGAGCCCCCCAGTTCAGCCCACCTGGGACGGAGGGAGCTCCTGAGACGGGGACTAGCTGGTGCCCAGGTGGAGAGACACCCCACCAGCACGCTGCCCGTGCCAGCTGCCCGAGGACCCTCCTTCCTCAGGGCCTGCGTCACGTCGTGTGCTGGAGCCCGTCTGCCTGCCCTGGGGCAGGAGCTGGCCGCCTTCCTCGTCCAGGGAGAGACCTGTCACTCACTTGCTCAGACACCCACAGCCGGAGAACTGAGGCACGGTGGCCGACGTTCTGTTCTCTGGGAGCCCCAGCCGACCCTCCACAGGTGACCCGTGTCTTCTTGCGCCTGAGAATGCAGGGGTGTGGACATGGTGGTAAAGGTGGGCTGGTCCTGGGTGGACTGGGCTGGCTGCGTGCCCTGCATAGGAAGGTCCCCTCCTCTTGCTCCCACCCTGGTGAACTGAGGACCTGGAGACTCGGGGTTCCCGAGCTCCTGCTTTGCATCTGGAAGTTGGGCGGTGGAGGACCCCAGGGCCATCTTGTCCTTGGGAAGTGCAAAGTCCAGTGCGGGGCACACCAAATGCTCAATAATTGCTGCCGCTATGACTCTGAATTAGGAGAGCAGGCTTTATGCGTGGGAGATTTCGGGCTCAAGATTCCCCACCGAAAACCCCCCTCTGCTGTCCCTAGTTTCACCTTTAACTCAGGTTTCCACCTTTCCATTGGAGGACCTCGATGGCAGGGCAGAGTGACTTTACTCTGTCACGGCCTAGGGCCCAGAGTGATGAGGGGCTTAGTCTGAAGGCATTATCTACGGGGGCAAGATTTATTCGAAGTCTCAAGTTCAATCATAAAAGTTGAGGTGAAATTTCTATTTGGTTCCATTTTCTTTCTTTTGGAGGTACCGAGGCTCGCACCCAGGGTCTCGGGCAGGCTGGCCAAACGCTCTACCACCGGGTGACCCCCGGCCCCCATTTTATATTCTTAAAGTATAAGAGCAAGGTCTATATTTTCCCCAGTTATGATTTAGCTTTCCCACCTTCTGTCCTCTCGGTGACGCCCCTCAAGGGAAGAGTGGCTCTGTTCGTCCCTGGGGTTATAAGTGGGCTATCCAGATCCAAGGGGGAGAATCTGGGTTTCAAGGGTCAGTGCTCCTGGTGAGATGATCCTTCACACCTTAGTCTAAACAAGCACAAGCTGTGGAGGTCAGCAGACAGCACCGTGGCCCAGGAGTAGGCCAGGGCTGGACATTGCCATGACCCTCTGGGTGGCCCTCAGTGAGCTACAGCCACCAAATCTCAAAACCAAATCGGACCAGAACAGTGGTTGGTAGACTTGAGTTCTGGAGGACTCGGGGTCTCCTGGAGAAGACGCCCTCCCTCCCCAGCTGGGTTCAAGGCAGAACCTCCCTTCTGTCTGCTTTGTACATTGGGGTGCTGGGTAGGGTTTCGGGGCTCTGATGCTGAGCAAGTCACGGAGCAGCTCTGCAGGGTCACCTTCTGGCTGCAGGGGACTGCTGGTGCTTTGCCGCCGCCCTGAGGGAGCACCCTGGAGTGGGAGGACAGGCGACCCATTCACCATGCCTCGTGGTGGGTGGTCCTGGGGTGTAGGAGGGGAAGGAGGCACAGCTGTGTCAGGGAGCCTGCGCCTCCCCACGTGCCTCCCACATGCCTCGCCACATGCCCTCCATGTGCTTCCCACTCCCACGTGCCTCCTACTCCCACATGCCTCCTCACGTGCCTCCCCTCCCACATGCCTCCCACTCCCACGTGCCTCTCACTCCCATGTGCCTCCTACTCCCACGTGCCTCCCCACGTGCCTCCTCAAGTGCCTCCCACTCCCACGTGCCTCCCCACGTGCCCCCCATGTGCCTCCCACTCCCAAGTGCCTCCCCACGTGCCTCCTCACGTGCCTCCCACTCCCACGTGCCTCCCCACATGCCCCCCATGTGCCTCCCACGTGCCTCGCCACGTGCCCTCCACGTGCTTCCCACTCCCACGTGCCTCCCACTCCCATGTGCCTCCTACACCCACGTGCCTCCCACGTGCCTCCTCACGTGCCTCCCACTCCCACGTGCCTCCCCACATGCCCCCCATGTGCCTCCCACTCCCACGTGCCTCCCCACGTGCCTCCCACATGTCTCCCCATGTGCCTCCCACGTGCCTCCCACGTGCCTCCCACGTGCCTCGCCACGTGCCCCCCACATGCTTCCCACTCCCATGTGCCTCCTGCACCCACGTGCCTCCCACGTGCCTCCCCATGTGCCTCCCACTCCCACGTGCCTCCCCACATGCCCCCCCACGTGCCTCCCACTCCCACGTGCCTCCCCACGTGCCTCCCACATGTCTCCCCATGTGCCTCCCACATGCCTCCCCACGTGCCCCCCACGTGCTTCCCACTCCCACGTGCCTCCCACTCCCACGTGCCTCCCACTCCCACGTGCCTCCCACTCCCATGTGCCTCCCACTCCCACGTGCCTCCCCACGTGCCCCCCATGTGCCTCCCCACGTGCCCCCCACGTGCCTCCCACGTGCCTCCCACGTGCCTCCCACTCCCATGTGCCTCCCACGTGCCTCCCACGTGCCTCCCACTTCCACGTGCCTCCCACGTGCCTCCCACGTGCCTCCCACGTGACTCCTCATGTGCCTCCCACTCCCGTGTGCCTCCCCACGTGCCTCCCACTCCCACGTGCCTCTCCACAATGAGGGTGCAGTTACCTCCCCACGTGCCTCCCCGCAGCGAGGGTGTGGGCAGGGACTTAACCCAGGTGTGCCAGCGGAGGTGGTGGTCTTTCCGGTCCTCGGCAGGTCTCTGAGCAGGTCCTCAGCCTGGCTCTGCATGTGGGCTGATGGGCTCACATGGGGCCACCGGCCTGTGTCGCCGACTCCCGGAGGGGAAGGGGGGAAGCAAGGTAGGTGCCCACCCGCAGGGGAGTGGTCGGTACACCTGGTGCTGACAGGCACTGAGAGCTGTGGGTGAGAACGAGGGGAGCATCTGGGTGGCCCTGGGCACGGGTGGGTCCCCAGGGCTTAGGGACATGGGAGCAGGTTCAGACCCCAGGTCCTGGGTGGTCATCTTTCTGCTAAAAGCCCACCCGAGTCTGTGGGTGTGTCTGTGGTTGAGGGGAGGACCCGCTTTGGGGACGGGTGGGACCCGCGTGTGCCGGGCCGCACTTCTCAGCCCTCATCACATGGACTCCTTGACCTGGCCTTGGGGACAGGTGAGGAGACTGAGTCGTGGAGGGGGACTCGCTTCCCTCCCTGTGGGACTCTGACCAGGGACTCGGGCTCTGTGCCCTGCTGCTATGGACGTAGGTTGACTCTTACCCTGGGGACATTTCCTGGGGACACTCCTGGGGGTTACTTATGCAACTGAAAATGCAGCAGCCCTTAGAGAGGCCAAGAGTGGCTGGCCATGTCTCTGTCACCGTGCTCTGCTCTGGAGTGTCCTGTGAGGGGCCTGTTGCCCTCGAGGTGGGTCCTGGGGTCAGACGGTGGCAGGAAGCTGCTGTGCTTGGCAGGTGTCCCTGGGGAGGGCCCGAGTCACTTGTGCCACATGGTGAGACAGGTCAGTCATGGCCGGGTGGGGCCGGACTGGTGGCCAAGGACCTGGCTCTGTCCCCAGGGCCTAGTCTTGGGCTTGAGCGACTCCAGCCGGCGGCAGAGCCGGGGCAGTGGGCGGCGTCCTGGGTGGGTCAGCTGGCCGTTGCTGTCCGGGGCTGCGGACATGGGGACGGGCACACGTGGAACAGGGACTTGGTGTTGGCCGAGGGGCCGGGCACCGTCCTCAGCACTTGGCGTCAGAAGCCAAGGTGCGTGCGGCCACCAGGCCTGGTCATTGTCATGTCTCCTGGGGCCTTGGCATCAGGGACGTCCTTTATCTGACAAGTGGGAGGACGGAGCCCTGGGGGACGGGAGCAGGACCCCAGCCCCTTCGGGGGTTGCCCCTGGGCAGGGGCCTCCCTGGGCCGCAGGAGCCTCGCAGGGTCCCTGGCCTCTGCCTGTGCCGCCAGGCTCCCTATCTCCCCAGAGGGGACAACGGAATGTCACGCTGTCCTGCAGGGCAAAGCGGGCCAGGGTGAGGCCTTGGGTCCCTCCGGGCCCACAGGCTCTTTTCCAAGACACCCGGGGTGACGATGCGATGCTGTCCCCGGGGCCCTGAAGAGTCAACTGCTACTCGAGTGGTATTGGGAGAATCGTCTCTACGCGGTGACGGGGACCGGAGGAGTCGCAGCTTTTATTTTAAATATGCCTGGAGAGTCTCACTCGGGGCTGCTGGGCTCAGCGGGTTGGGGGCCACATCCTGCTGCTGCTCCCTGGGGCTTTGCCTTCCGGTGTCTGCACACGGAGCTCCTGGAAGCTGGAAGGCGGAGTCTGGTTGGCGACCTGGCTGCTCTGCGGCCCCCGTCTGCCTTTTCCTTGCCGCATCTGTGTGTCCGACTAGCTTAAGGTCCTGACAGATGCACTTCTAAAAAGGCGCTTTATTTATCGCCAGAGCTGCCCGAGCTGCTTCGGTGACATTGTGCTGACCTCATTTAATTATTTGCCAACCTGGGTTCCCACTGGGCTGGCGGGGCTCGGGGGAGGGCGGACATCAGGCGACTGGCTGGACATTTACAAGGGGGCCGCCGGAGTTCATGCTCCGACCCCTCCCAGCGCCTCCTGGAGGCATTTTACATCGACTTCAAGCCCATTTTGTGGGTGGGGGCCCAAGACGAGAGTCCTGAGGCTCGCACAGCGTGGGCGTCAGGACTGGGGCTGGAGCTCAGAGACCCCAGGATCCACACCCTCACTGCTGGCCACGCTTGGTGGTCAGGCCTGGGCTGGTGCTGCGACCTCTCTGCCCACAGGCCATGACGCGGCCGGCCTGTCTGCTTGGGGCCGCGGTTCCCAGATGTGGTGCAGTCTGTCACCTTGACGTCCATCTGCTAATGTCACACTCCAGGTTTTAAAGTCACACGGTGCGTGCGTCCTTCTCTCCTCTCAAGGGATGGGGGGACCACGAGGCCACCTGAGGGTCTGGTGGCAGCCAAACTGCCGAGCAGGAAGGTGGCACCGTGGTGTGGGCAGAGGTGGGCCGCGGGGGACAGGTGCCTGCAGGGCGCCGGGCTGGGAGAGGACGGGTCCCTCTAGCTCACGGTGGCAGAATAGCAGCACAGGGGCTTCATTTGGGCCAGTGAGTCGGCTCTCCTGGTTAAGCACCAACTATGTACCCTCTGGGCAGAACATTGGGAGAATTCCCCATGGAGCGGACGGGCACCAGGATCACCTGGCACATGTTCCCAAAGCTTCTAAGCCTTGCTTTCTCCCTCAGTGAAGTGGGATAGGACTGCTTCCTAAGCCCCCAGGGTCCACTGAGCTGGTGGTCACTTTGAAACGTCCAAACTGACTTTTATTGCAACGTGTTGGGAGGACGTTTGGGGCTATGAGCCGAGCACTGGGAAGGTGAGTGGGATGTGGTTTGTTCTTAAAGATGCCCAGCTGGTCAGGGCTGAGGATATGTGGGTCAGGGCTCTGGGGTTACAAGTGATAGACCCCTGACTCTGACCTACCTTAGTTTTAAAGAAACCTCACCGGGTCACATTGAGACATCTGAGAATAGGGCCCTTTCAGGGAGGGCTGGATCTAGGGCTCCATCGGTGTCACCGGGACCCAGGTTTGTTCTCCCCCCTTCTCTTGTTCTCCACTCGCGGGCTCTGGTCAGGTCACATGCTCACGCCTAGGCGATCCCTGTGGCCACGGGAGGTGTCCTGCTCCGACTGGCCACCCAGGGCTCACAGGCTTATGCAGGGGTCAGAATAGCAGCAGGTCACCTTCTGTGTTGATAGGCTGTGAAGGACAGCCAGGGCTGGACCAGAAGTGGAGGAGCCCTGCCCACTACTGTGGGTCCAATGGCAGTGCCAGCCCAGGCCCACGCAGAAGCTCTGTAACCGTCACTGAGCGAGAGAATCGTCTGACAAATGTGGGGGTCAGGCCTGGCTCCTTCCAGGTGCTAGCGCCCCAGTGGCTTGGGTGCTGCAGCCTGGCGGGCTGACCTTTGCTGCTGCTCCGGCCCCTGAGTCCCCAAGCCCAGGTCTTGATTCTGAGAGAGTGGGCAGGGAGTGGGTGACCAGGGACACCTGTCAGATGGTCACTTTGGGCAAATGGCCCTTCTCAAGGGCTGGCCTCTGGGGTCTGTGTGGCCGACATGGCTTCTCGGGCAGTGGGGCGGAGGGAGTGGGCAGCACTCGGCTGTGCTCCTCCCTGTGGCCTTGTCCAAGGAGACTTCTCTGTTGACTGTAAAATAAACAGGGCACAGTGGCGGTGTCCAGCTCCCCTAGACGGCACCTCTCAGCCCAGCCCCTGGGCCTGCCCTCAGGGTGACCCTTCCCCTCCCTGCCTTAGGGGCCTGGAGGGCGGTGCCCTTGTCTCCAAGGCCGGCTCCTTTCACCTGGCACAAGCTTTCTTTTAACCAAGTCTTCCAGAAAATTCCAAGGGAGCCCCGCTGCTCTGTTCTTCTTGTTCCCTGGTGCTCTGAAGGCCACTGTGCCAGGTCACCTGCCCTCCTCCGGGTGACCTGGCTCTCGGTTTAGGTCTCATTTGCTGACTTTCCCCTGAAACGCCTCTTGCACCCGCCTTTCCTCCTCTTATTTTTTTGGGTTCTGGGGATGGAACTCGGGGCCCTCGACCCCTGAGCCCCACCCCAGCCCTATTTTGTATTTAGAGACAGAGTCTCACTGAGCTGCTCAGGGCCTCGCCATTGTGAGGCTGGCTTTGGACTTGTGATCCTCCTGCCTCGGCCTCCCGAGCTGCTGGGATGACAGGCGTGCGTCACCGGCCCTCCTTTCCTTCTTGAGGTCACCTGTGGCTTGGGCTGGTGCAGCAGACCTCCAGCGTCCCTCCTTGGCCCTCTGCCTTGTACCTTCGCTGGCTCCCTATGGGAGTGGCTCTGTCCTTGCAGCCCCGTCCCTGGAGGTCTCTGACCCCTTATCACATCTCGCCAACTCATCCTTTGTGGCCTTGCCCTCCTAGCGCGGGTTCTTGTATCTGGTCCTTGCTGGCTTGCACGGGGAGGATTCCTGGGCTGCCCTCTTGAGGGCGCATCGGCATTTCTGAATCATGCTTGGGGATGCGATCCCGGCCTCCAGGTTCCATTCTAGTGGGAGGGCGTCTCTCCTGCCCCAGGAGCCTTGTTTTGTCTCGTAACTGTGGACCAGTGCGTGGTGGGTGAGCTCTGCCGTGGCCTCCTGCTCCTGGCCTCCTTGCCTCCCGAGGCCTGTGCTGTGTGTGACCCTCTGTCCTTGTGACCCTCAGTTCTAACTGGGGATGTGGCTGAGCTGGGAGATGTCACTCCCAGGTTCCCAAGTTGTCCTGTCAAGCACCATCTTGCTGGAAGATGCACTTTCCCCACAGTGGCCTTGAAGAAACCATGGCCCGGAAGTATTGGCCATGTGGGGTGTGGAGAGCCTGCAGGGCAAGGAGCCCTGGGCAGCTGCTAGGAGCTCAGGTGGCCTCCAGCCGGGCCTGCAGCTGTGGGGAGGTGAGCTCTGCTGGCTGTCTGAGGGAGGCCAGAGGCAGGGGTTCCTCTGCTGGGCCTTGCGAGACCACGGCCCGTGGGCACGGGAATTGTAGCCAAGCAAGACCCTGCAGCCAAGAACCCAGCTGGGCGGTGCCAGGCCCGTGGCCAGTGGGACCAGAGGTGGCCTGTGCCATCTCCAGCCTCCTGGACTGGGTGTGCGGTGCCCACCCTAAGGGGTGGCTGTGGCCAAGAGTTGGGTGGGTGGAGCTGCAGGCTGCCACTGAAGACCTGCGTGAGTCATGCGCTGCTGCTGTGACACTTTCCAAGTCCCTGGACCTTCACCTAGAACAGAAGCAGGGAGGGGTGGGCAGGTGGGCTGAGAGATGAGGGAAGAGAGGACCCTGCTTGGCGGGCCCTTGCCGTCTCGGGCTTACCTGGGTCTCGCCCGACCTGGAGAGGTGGGAGGTCGGTGCGATTTCTCTGCAGGTGGAACGTTTTATTATCTCCTTAGAGCCGGGACTCCTGCAGGGGGAGCAGCTTCATGTCTTGAACTGGCTTGTCTCAAAGAGGAGGATTTTTGCCACGATTCATAGACTTTCATCCAGAGGGCGACTCGGGTGTCCACCTTGAGTCTCCCAGTCCCCTCTGGTCCTGTCCCCGGTAGGGTGCTCCGCAGCCAGGGTGGCCTCCTGCTGTGAGATCTCACCACGCAGGCCCTGAGGTACCACCTCTGGGTGTGGCTCAGGGCACTCAGCAGGGACGTCCTAATGTGCATCCAAAGATGGAAGCGAGATGGAGGTCCCACCACAGCTGTCTGGTCCCTTTACCACCCCTGGAGGCGTCCTGGAGGTCCTGCAGTCCCTGGCAGAGAGGGGGGAAGATTCCCAAGGCTTCTCCTGGAAGGTGTTTCACCTGATGGGTCCTCTATCTCCCATGTGCCCGGCCACCGCTGTGGCCTTGGCCTGCAGAGCTCTGGGTTGCTGGAGCTCCGTGCTGGGGGTGGAGAGTGGCCCATGCAGGTGGCTGCCAGCTATTCGTGCCCTGGGCCCGAGGGGACATCTCAGTCTTTTTCTTTGTGATTTTTTTTTTACCCTTGACTTTGTGCTTCGACAAGTCTTCTCCACTGGACCATTAGTGAGGGGATCATCTATGTTTTGTTCAAGGTTTTGGCATCAGTTTACATCTCAGATCCTGAGCACAATGGAATGCATTTTGGTCTAAGTGTGGGGCTCTGACTTGACTTGACTCCACCGGGACCCTGTTTCTCCTGATGGTTTTGTGTTCTTGTCCTTGGCATTGGCCAGTGAGGCCCCCTGGTGTGTGATGAGTGTCTCCATGTATGGCTCGGGCCGCCAGGCTGTGCCTGTACCACGAGGTCCTGACTGTCGATACGGGGGACAAACCCAGCTCTTGAGGGCTGGGCCTCCAGCTGCTGGTCTCCTGAGTGATGAGCCTCCGGCTTCTTAGTCCAGGGACTTCAGCTTGATTTTGGTCATTGTGACAGAAAAGGATCAGAGGGAGGGTTGGGATTCTGATTGAGGTCGGCATGAACTCATCAGTTAATCTGGGGGGAGCTGACGACTCCCCACATCTGGCCCTCCAGTCAGTGGGAACTGGGGACACTGTCTTACCAGGGTCCCCTCATGGCTGGCCAGCTCTGCTCCTCCGCCCTGCCTGTCCATCTCGTGGCTGCCGGGAATGGGACCCTCCACCCAGTATAGGCTGACCTCTTGGTTGGGAATAAGGCACACAAACTGGACCGTTCAAAGAGTTTATGAATGAACTCTACCAAGGTGTGGGCGGGGGTGGGGGGTGGGGTCTGGAAAGCCTTAGGGACTGGAGAGTCCTTGGGGGACATTTGTCACCTGTAGGCTGGAGAGGCCTCAGGAGGGAGCAGAGGTGGGGCCTGGAAGGGGTGGTGGCGGGCAGAGGGCGCCCTGATGGGCGGGATGCTGGGTTGAGACACGTAGGCTGCCAGGGGCACCGACAGGCGGGAGGAGGGGAGGACACATGAGGCTACGCGGCGAGCAGGTGCAACAGGCTGCATGGGTTTGTGATCTCCCACGGGAGCACACGCGCAGCTCATCTGCTGAGTCCTGACTGCGCCCACTGCACGTTGATGAGTTCATGCCAACCTTAGGCAGGACCCCAACCCTCCCTCTGATCCTTTTCTGACACAATGATCAAACTCAAGCTGAAATCCCTGGTCTAAGAAGCCGGAGGCTCATCACTCAGCAGGACCAGCAGCTGGAGGCCTGGCCCGTGAGAGCACCATTCCATCACGGTGTGCTCAGGGGGTGGGCTGGCCTGAGGGGGCAGTGGCCGTGAATCCAAGACCATGGTGGTAATGTGGCTTCGCCTGGCCAGGGACTGGCCCGGGCCTCTGGGCAATGTCATCCTGCTGCTCTGTCTGAGGGGTGGGGGGAGAGTGCGTCACGTGACGGGCCCTGCCCTTCTCAGGACATCCTGTTGCCCGAGAGCCAGGCCCGTGGTTGAGCTGCTGCGTGTGGGAATTCTTGTGCTTGCAAGACGGAGCACCCTGACTGGCGGCGTGAGTCTGCAACCTGGTTATTCCTTCACTCATCCCCTCCTGCAGCTCCGTGGTCAGCTCCATGGTCAGCTCCGTGGGTCCACGTGGCTGGTCACAGGATGCCCCTGAGCTGGGTGAGCATCATGTCTGGGTCTGTCTGTGAGGGTATTTCCTGAACAGATTAGCACCTGGTGGTAGCCTGAGTGAAGCAGGGGTCCCCCTGTGTGAAGTGGGGGGTCCCCCAGTGGCGGGGGCATCGTCCTGTCCCCTGGGGCTGCAGAGACAAAAGGCAGAGGAGGTGCATCCCTCTGCCTGGCTTGAGCTGGGCCCCAGGCCTTCTGCTGCCCTGGGAGCCCCTGGTTCTCGGGCCTCAGTGGAGACTCAATCTGCACCGGGGGACTCCCTGGCACTTCTGGCCTCCTGCGAGCTGGTCTTTGTGCCTGATCTGCAGCTCCCTCTGGCTCCCACGGGCACACGCACAGTACCTCTGCTGAGTTCTGACTGCACTTACTACAATACCAGAGCTAGTCCCATCACAGATGGGGGCAGAAACCACCCCTTGGTAGAGGGGAGACAGGAACTCATCTCACAGGAGTGCTCGGCAGGTAGACCCTGCACGGGAGGTGGGCAGGGGCTGGCCTGGCGAGTGCTGGGTATCTCCCCAGAGCCTCTGAGCTGGATCCCCCAGGTCCCCAGAGTGTCTGGGCTATGGTGATGAGGTCACGTGTCACATCTGGGGGGAACTGCTGCACAGGTCGCAGTTTGGGTTGAAAAGCTCTGAGATTCTGCATAGCGGCCACTCTGAAGGCCGCTCTGAAGTCATGGCGGCTGTGGGCTGGTCTGCCTCCCCGGGCCCACCATTGAGCTCCATGATGATGTGTTCAGCTGGCTCCTTATTTAGATCCATGGGATCGTCCTTGATGTGGCTCACGGCCTTCTTCTCTGTGTCCACTTCTCCACTTCCATGGGGGTCCAGGGGTGCGTTTGGGTGCTGAGGCTGTGTGGCCATGAGTCCCCGAGGTGGTGCAGAGGACGCTCCATAGCCTGCATGGCAAAGCCGGAGCTCTGTGGGGGTGAAGGAGAGACAGAGGCCCCCGAATGGAGGGGAGCAACATGTTCAAGAACTCAAGCTCAGCTGAACTTCCAACTTCTGTTATGTGAACCAGTCGACACATTTTTTCTCCTAAAACCTTTTTTTTTTTTTAAATGCACAAGCAGCAGGCAACAGGAAGTGGGCAGCATGCCCCAGCACACCGCACACGCTACAGCTGGTGTGGCCTTTGACACAGGGGACGTGTGACAAGCCCACTAGATGGACACGGGAGGACAGGCAGTGACCACCTGGCATCCTGGTGCGTCCAGGGGCTGCAGGGACCGGGCTCATCTGTGTCTCCGTGGACTCCTCCTCCTCCTCCTCCTGCAGCCCCAGTGACCCTTTCCAGTTTGTTTACAGACTTTCATTCTCGAGGCCTTTTCTCTCAACAGAATGTTCTCTTGAAAATTACAAGTTTGGAGCCTCAAGATGATGGATTCTCACGTAGCATTTAAGAGCTGCCTTTCAAAGGCAAGAAAATGGAACTTTTTTTTTTCCCTCCTCGCACTCGGCAAGTGCTTCCTGAGCACCTACGTGCCAGGCGCGTTCTGGGAGCTGGGGACAGGGCTGCGAGCCACACCGAGCCTGGCCCCTGCCCCAGAGGACCTGATGCTCTTCGAGTCGGCCTGCACGCCTCCCCCTGGGCAGGAGGCTCCCAGGTAGGACTGCTTCAGAGAGCAGCTTGCTGCGGCCAAGGGTGGCCAGCCAGCACGGCGTGGTCCAGGGCTGTCCCTGCGGGCTCCTGCGGGGGGCGGGCCGGGGTCTGCAGCTGGTCACTCAGCTCCCATGTGTCGGGCCCCTCCTTCCCTGTTCCCGGTGGGTACTTGCCTGGATGCACATGGTGTCACTGCCTGCTCCACTCTGTTCCTGCTGTGCCCAGAGCCCTGCCCTCTCCTGCCTGAGCCCCACGGAAAGCTCTGGAACCAGGTATTGGGAGTCCTCCCCGCAGTTCCCTGATCTCTGCGCCTCGACGCTCTGACCTCTACGTGGGGTAGTGGCAGGGCTTTCCCGCGGCTGGCCACGTGTCCTGGCGCAGCTGCCCTTTCCTCTGTAATGAGGCAGGGGTGCTGGGCGGGTGGCTCACACGTGTGTGGATGGGTGTGAATCTTTGGGGACTGGAGACCAGACTGTGCTAGGCAGAAAAATGACCCCAAGCTTCTTAATATCTAGAAAATGTGGCTCTGTCTCCTTGCGTGGCCAGGTGGGCTTTGCACATGTGATTGGATTCAGGAGGTGGCACTGAGCCTGCTGTAGCAAGGTGGGCTTGTTGGAGGGACAGAGGAGGCAGGGCACCAAAGACAGCAGGAAACAGTTTATTGGGCTTCAGCCAGGTTTGGGGGGAACAGCTTTTGCTTTAATCATCAGTTCATCCCCTGAACCCCGAGTTCAGGGAGTTTCAGAGTTTTATACCCAGAGTGTCAGGGGAGGGGCTCAGAAGTTCACAGTTTGCAGAAGTTCACATAAAAGCAGCTTTTTCTCTCACTATCCTGGACAAGTTAACTGTTGAGAGCCACAGCCCAAGGGGCCCCAGCAAACTTCCAGCTGCCAGCTGATGATTGGCTCACAGCGGCCCCAGCAACATCTAGCTGATTGGCTCCTCTGCGGTGATGCTCATTGGTCTGTTTCCCTGCCCTTTCAGACCACGGAGCTGCTCATTGGGGGACTTTTTGGCTCCGCCCACGCGACCCAGCCAATCTGCCTCAAGAGCAGGAGGATTGTGGGAGGTGGAGAGGCTTGTGGTGGGGGGAGAGGCTTGTGGGAAGCTGGTGGTGGCAGTTGGGCTCTGAGGGTTTTTCCTGAGGAGCTGTTTTGTTTGGCGTTTGTAGTTCTAAAAATAAAGTTAGTTTCTTTTGACAAGTGGCTCCTGCATTGTGCCCAGCCAGACTGCGGCATTTGGTGGGCCGCACGGGGAATGACTGAGGGTAAGTGATGAGGTAAACTGCTCGCCCCTGAGGGCAGGGCGAGAGGAGGGGGAGCCATCTTAAGATTCCTCTTTTGTTTTGCTTCACTTTTAAGTTGCCTGTCCCTGGAGATGAGTGAGACGGAAGAAAAACCGCTCACATCTGAGGAACAGATAGGGAGAAAGGACGGATGGACATTTCAGGAGGATAGAAAGGCTGATATAATGATTTTCTGTGGTTCCATTTTTGTTTCACTGTGTTTCAGTTTTGTTTGGCGTCATCTTGTTGGGTTGTATTGTAGTTATAGGAAAAAATTCAAGTAAAAGAGAAGGCCTCTCGAGCTAGTCAGACAGAGGAAAAGATTCAAGTAAAAGAGAAGGCCTCTCGAGCTAGTCAGAGGAAGAAAGTTTAGAGCAGAAAAAGCCATCGGGGGAAAGTTACAACAGGAGGCTGCTACTAACACCTTTCTATCACCAGAGGACGTAAGTGTCCAACTAACAAGGCCACCTCTATATGCTGGGAGGCCCCCAACCCCCGCAGTTGATAGTTGGGATCCTGAGACAAGATCTCAAATATTAACATGCCCTGTATTTGAGGCAGGAGGGCAGCGAATTCACCATGTTTTAGATTTTAAAACAGTGAAGCAGCTAAAAGAGGCTGTAACAACCTATGGTCCCCAAGCACCCTTCACTGTAAGCATGGTCGAATCCATTAACAACTTGAACATGACGCCAGCAGATTGGGCTAATATGTGTAAAGCTGTGCTAAATGGAGGACAATACCTGTTATGGAAGGTTGCCAATGAGGAATTTTGCACAGAGACAGCTAGGCAAAATGCAGCAGCTGGTTATCCTCAGAGAAATCTAGATATGTTGTTAGGAAAGGGACCTTATGAGGATCAGCAGCAACAAATTGCATATGATCCTGGTGTATACTCACAAATTGCCGTAGATGCAGTTAAGGCATGGAAGACTTTACAAGGACATGGAGGTTTACAAGGTCAATTATCTAAGGTAATACAAGGAGCTAATGAACCTTATGCTGAATTTGTAGATAGGCTTATTCAAACAGCTACCAGAGTTTTTGGGAATACAGAACAAGCAATGCCATTAATAAAACAACTGGCTTATGAGCAAGCGAATCTTTGGTGTAGGGAAGTCATTAGACCATGGAAACATGAAGATTTAAACACAAATATTAAATTATGTAGAGACATTAAAGAATAAGAGCAAGTCCTGGCAGCTGCAGTAAAACAGGCTTTAGAACAAGGGCAAGTCGTGGCAGCTGCAGTAAAACAGGCTTTAGATACCAGGCCAAGAACATGCTACAGTTGTGAACAAACAGGACATTTTAAAAGGAATTGCCCCATAGGAGGAGGGTTTAACCAAACTAGGTATAAAAGGAGTAGAATACCGGGTATTTGCCCATGATGCCGTAGAGGGAGACATTGGGCTAATGAATGCTGTTCTCAAACCACCATAGAGGGTACTCCATTATCAAAAAACGAACAAGGACCAGGTGTTTATCTACGATATCATGGAGAAAGGCATCGGGCTCCATTGCCAAAAAATGGCCAGGGGGCCCCAATGCTCCGGGGCCCAAAACCACAAATATACGGAGCACTGGAGGAACCCAGCAATCTCATCAGGGTAGTGCACAGGACACATTGTCCATCAGATCCCTCATCAGACAAACCAGAGGGAGCACAGGGTTGGACATCTGCGCCTCCGCCAGAGCAGTACTAACTCCAGAGATGGGAGTTCAAATCATTCCCACAGGGGTAAAAGGACCTCTTCCCAAAGGAACAGTAGGCTTATTATTGGGACGCAGCTCTTCTACTCTAAAAGGACTTATCATGATAAGTCTTGGGGTAATTGATCCCGATTATGAAGGTGAAATAAAAATTATAGCCAGTTCTCCAAAGGATATATCAGTAATTTCACCAGGAGATAGAATAGCACAGTTACTAATAATACCCAGCCTACATGATAAATTTTCCAGTCATGCTGTAGAAAGAGGTTCCAAGGGATTAGGCTCCACAGGTGTAGATTGGGCTATGCTTTCTTTAAATTTAGATTCTCGCCCCATGCTAAAACTAAATATTCAAGGACATGAATTTAATGGGCTACTGGATATAGGTGCAGACTTTAGCATCATCTCTCGTCAAGAATGGCCAAAACATTGGCCATTACAACAAGCCACTCAAACGCTTCGAGGCTTAAAACAATGTCAAAATTGTGTGACCTTTTTACCACAAGTTAATCTTGGAGTCAATCCTAGAGGATTTATACCTAACCATATTTGGCAGATGGATGTCACACACTTGCTTACAAAATTTTGCCACTGTGGGCGTTCCAAAACAGTTAAAAACAGATAATGCCCCTGGTTATACTTCTACCTCAACATTTGGCATTACTCATATAACAGGAATCCCATACAATCCATAGGGACAAGGCATAGTTGAAAGAGCTCATCAAACTAATAAAATGTACTTATCAAAGCAAAAAAAAAAAAAAAAAAAAAAAAGAAGGAATTGGGAAGGGGTATATATTCCCCAAAGATAAACTTAAAATAACCCTTTTTACTCTAAACTTTTTAAATTTGGATTCATCAGGGCTTAGTGCTGCAGAAAGGCATATGTGTCCAAAAAATGTACATAAGCCCAAGGTACTTTGGAAGGATATTCTAACAGGACAATGGAAAGGTCCTGACCCAGTAATTGTCTGGAGTCGGGGGTCTGTTTGTGTGTCTCCACAGGGAGAACAGCAGCCGATTTGGATTCCAGAAAGATTAACTAAAGCGATTTCTACAGGCCCCAGCAATCAGCTGTTTTGCTTGGCGTGTGTGGTTCTAAAAATAAAGCTCGTTTTTTTTGACAAGTGGCTCCTGAATTGTGCCCAGCCAGACTGCAGCAGTTAACCCTTCAAGGACAGCACCTGAGAAGGGGAGAGCTTCTCCCCTCTTTCCTACCCCTGAAAGCTGTTACCATGGAGCCCAATTGGTCACTTCTCTTATCTTAGAAATGTAGACATGTCTGTGAAGCCCAGCTCAAGGCCAGAGGCCTGGTTTGCACATTTCTACAAACTACTGTACTGGATAGTTTGTGAAAAACTAGTAAGGGGGTGTCCAGCTCCTGGAGAGCTGTTATCTTCCCGGCCAGTGGCCAAGTAAGATAGAGTGACGTGAAAATAGGAAGTTTATCTACATTGAACTCTTTTGCAGAGACTCTTGCTGACCGTCCTAAAATCAGCCATGGTGAAGATTTCTGGAGAAGCCCAGTGAAGACTTCTCTGTGGAGAAAGGGGGGGCCACTACAGGCTTGTGAGCCCCGAGGGTCAGAGGCGGAGGCTCCCTGGGAGGGCCATGAGGCAGGGCCTCCAGAAGGGACTGAGCCCTGTGTGCACCTGGCCCGAGGCCCAGTGAGGCCCCCTTGAGGCTGCTGCCCTGTGATGCTGTGTGATCATGAACGTGTTGTTGGGGTCACTGGTGACCCTCTGTTGTGGCAGTCAGAGACGGCACACACTCCTGTCCTCAGTGCCCCAGCCGTGTCCTTTGGTGAACTGGGCAGACTCGGGTGACCCCACCTGGTGCGTGGTGGCGGTGAAGTCTCGGGCGCGCTCGTTGAGTCCCGTCTAGACGCGCAGGGCTTCTCACTGGTCAGGGTCTCCGGTGGTTTCCACCGTGGGCGAGGGGAGCTCCGGAGGCCACAAACCTGTCTGGGGATCTCGTCTCCCCGGGTCCAGGAAGCTCTTGGGAGTGGCCCCACCAAGGTGAGTACTTGGTGAGTGCCGGGTTCGTCACTGTTACATTAACCACCAATTCTGGTGTCATCAGGGGCTTGTGCCCGTTGTAGGGTAAGTGACCGAGTCTCGATGACTGTGGGTGCTGTCCACTTCCCTGCTCGGTGGCCTCTCTTGCACAAAGCACAGTGGGCTGCGGTGTTGGGTGGACTGCGTGGGTGGGCCAGGAGGCCTCCCAGGGAGCGTTCTGACCGGGGCCGTAGATGCGGTAGCTGCCATGGGGTCCTCTCGGGCGCTGCACTGGTTAAGAAGGGCCTGCAGGCACTTGGTGACTCGTCGCTCCTAAAGGCCCTCCAGGGAGTGGGAATTAGTACCTCCACATGACAGAGGAGAAATCAAGTCCCAAGGAGGCTAATCGGGTGTCACCTCCCCAGGTGTGCCGCCACGTGCCAGCGCAGGCCTGTTGTCTCTAGCGGTTGATCTTTGGGGAAGATCCAGGAGTCCAGAGTAGACCTCCGTGAGCGCTGCTTGGACGCTCAGAAAGAGGCCCCCAGCCCAGGGCGGGTGAGCGAGAGCCTTCCAGTTGGCACGGCAGGGCTGTCTCGCTGCAGAGGGAGGAGGAGAGGGGCTGGCATGGCTTCCTGGCAGCAGCTCAGGATGACTCGGGTGTGTTTTGAAGAGAGGCCATACACTGATGGCTCCCATCACGGTGCTCAGCGTCTGCATCGATGGTCCCCGAGCCTCGGGAGTCCTCAGTGCAGCTGCCAAAAGGCTTCGTGCTCTGGAAAGCGGGGCGCCCCTTCACTGAGGGGGGCCTGGCAGCCTCTGCCTGCAGCTCTCACGTTAACAAGGCCTCCGCGGCAGTCCCCGGGGAGCAGCTGCTGCTGTGTCTTTTCTCCTCCTCTCTGGCTGCCGAGGGGACCCGTCTTTTCGCCTGTTGCTCTGGCAGGGGGTGGCAGCCACAGTTCTGCACCCGCGAGATCTGCGTGGTTAAAGCGCAAACCCAGCTCCTTGGTCGAAGAGGCTGCCGCTCAAGCGCACATTGGCTATACGTTTGCTGACCTCACGCCTGACAGCCATGGCACCATGTTGGACGTCACAGGTGCCACACGTTCCCATCGTCACAGGGATGGGCTGTCGGAGGCTCTGGTCTGACCCTTCATTCGCTCGTCCGGCTCTCACTTACCTGCTGTGTGCAAGGCCGTGTCCCAGGGTCTGAGAACAAGGGGTCAACAGGAACCAAGGAGCAAGGTGGGCAGACAGTTGGGGGGAAAGGAGCTGAGAATGAGAGGTGTCCTCAAGGAGACCCCATGGGTGGACAGTGGTGGGCAGCAGGTGGTCTTAGGTGGGCTGGCTGGGAAGGCATGTGCTGCCCATGTTGATGTTTGTCCCTCGAGTCCCCTTCCTGCCTCCGTGTCCCTGAAAGCTCCTGGCTTCAGCCCCTGCTTGAATCCCTTGGCCAGGGTACCTACTTTCCACGTAGGAGGACATCCCCAGGACGGTGGCCTCGTCTTTGCATGGATGTGCAACTCTCAGTGGTGAGAGACAGAGCTGCTCCTCGCACACCCTCTGCACACCTGCACCATGGTTCCTTCTGCCATCACCCCAGGGACACTAGGGGCCATCTGGGAATTGACCACAGCTGGGCATGGCAGGTGCCAGGACATTCTTTTTTTGGGGGGTACCAGGGATTGAACTTGGGGACACTTGCCCACTGAGCCACATCCCCAGCCCTTTTTTGTATTTTATTAGAGACAGGGTCTCACTGAGTTGCTTAGGGTCTTGCTTTTGCTGAGGCTGGCTTTGAATTTGTGATCCATCTGTCTCAGCCTCCCGAGCCACTGGGGTTACAGTGTGTGCCACCGCGCCCAGCCAGGACTTTCTCTTGACGCGTTGCTGCTCAGGGATCTCTGCTCCAAGCCACAGGCTCTCCTCCCAGTTACCACACACCTGCCACCGAAGCAGGACCTGGCGTCAGCATCTGACCCACTTCCACCCTCCCGCTCTGGGTTGACGGTTTCCTCTTCAGGGGATCGCTTGACGCAGAAGTGTTCACACCAGGGACTTGTCACTTGGCGAGAGATTTATTGCTTCTGTCTGACAGGATGAACGGCTCCTGGGGAAGTGCTGACAGACTCGGGCATGGGTTGGTCTATAGCTGGAGCTGTTCCGGGCACGCGGACTTCCACGCGGTGCCACCGTCATCATGGCTGTGCCCAGGTTCCCCGGGGCTGGGCTGGGGGTGACGGCTGCAGGTGAAGTTACAGCGTCTCCCCGTGTTTCCACCTGAGTCCCTGTTCTGGTGTCTCCGGGCTTGGGCTACTGAAATTTGAAATGACATCTGGCTGCAGATTCACTGTGAGCCCAAGCTCAGGATGACCCCTTGTACCTCGAGGATGAAGTTGACTAGTGACTGGACATAGGGAGGAAGGGCTCCGTCACTGCAATCACAGTCCTGGGTGGCGCTTGAGGGGTCCAGGCACCAGTGAGGGCTGAGGTCCTATGTTTTATCCAAGAAATATGGGCTCTGGGCTGGTCATCTAGGCTGTTCGATGTCCTTGGTGGAGACTTTGCGTGTGTGTAGCGTATTCCAGATTATGTACCTCAATTCTTAACGTGGCCCCGCCAGTCATCCCCATTTTACAAGTGAGAGAGCCAAAGGTCGACATTTGCCATAACACAGTGACCCTCCCAGGTGGCTGGGCACGTTCTTCACAGAAACACTTGCGTGTCAGGGGTGGCACCTTGCCAGAGTCACCGCCGTTGGGTTTTCGTGGCGTTCATTTTTACTTGGAAGGATATTGGCTTTCTATTTACAGTAGTGATAAAACTTTCCTCTAAAAGCAAGTGTATCTGTGTTAAAAAAAAAAGTGATTCTATCTAAGGAAGAATATTAAGTAATTGTGAATCTGCGGATGTGGCAAACGCAGTGAAGGGGGTAGAATGGTCCCCGTCTCCCGCCTCAGACAGCTTGTTGGTTATGAAGTCTGGTTGACTGGGGCAAAGGCCACCACAGAGGAGCCTGTGGACACTCGAAGATGAGACGCTGAGTGCTTCTCTGTGTGTGCTTGGAGGCCATGTGGCAGAGCTGGGTGCTGGACACTTTGATCGTGGCAAAGTGTTCTGGAATGTCATAGGAAGGACTTCTCGTGGCTCACAGGGCAGGGCTGGATTGTGACTCTTACTGAGAGACACCCCGTGCATCTTCTGTGAGGGTCGTCGGGAAGCCCTCGCTGAGCCAGGCCTTGGTGCTCAGAACCTCGTCTAACCCTCACGGCCTGCGTGGTCCCCTACCTGCCGAGAGACGGGGCTCCCAAGGTGTGAGTCGTTCCTCAAAAGTCGCACACACCAGTGAAGGATGCAGCACTTACCGTAGGGACTCCGGCTGCAGAGGCCCTTCTTCCAATGACTACACTATAATCATTAGAGCTGCTTACACATGTTTATTTCTTCTCTTTTGACTTTAGTTCTGTAACGAATTGAAGAATCACTGACGTGGGTGGGCTCATCTTCTCCTGTTGTCTGAGGGGGAGCAGTGACTCCCAGATCCCCGATGCTGTGCTGGAACTGGACAGTCCCTCCTTTGTTTTTGAAACCTCTTTCCAGGGTATAGGATCTGGGTTGGCAGCTTCCCTCCCCTCCGCGGGCCACTTTAAAGATGTCACTCAACTTTTGAGGGGGAAGGATTACATGATTTCTGACTATGATTCTCCAGTAATGTTTCTCATTGGTCCCCTGTATGAAAGATGCCACTTTCCTCTGGCTATTGTTAACATTTTCTCTTAATCTCCTCTTCTGGGGCTGTGGTATGATTGAATCTCTCTCTACCTATTAAATAGGGCCAAGGGAGCTGCTTTGGCCGTGGCATATGAGCATTGGATTAGAGACAGTACACAATTTCCCATATTCTATGCCATTTCAGACGATGGTTATTCTATACATCTGGGTTCTATGTGAGGACATTGTGGACCAGCTGACCCACTATGAAAATGTTGCATGCAGTAAATAAATTGGTATGGTTATTATGATTTGGGGCATGTTTGTTATTGCAGCAGAACTCAGACTGTCCTGTTTGATATAGACTTTCCACCTTTCTCCAGATGGAAATCCAGCGGGGAGGGCGTGTTGGATAGAACCTAGCAATAATAAGCTCTTGCTTGCAATACAACCCAGTGTCAACCATAAAGATGTTGAGAGAGCAAGGAGTGAGGTAGAGTAGGGACAAAAATGCCAGCAGCCCTCCAGTCATGTTGGCCCCCTCTCTCATTCCACAAGCAGCAGTAGCAGTGCTGGATAATTAAGATGCACACACCACCTGACATTAAGCAGCCTTTTGTGAACTGTTAATTAAGATTTAATCAGTCACATATTTTATTCTTACTGAATTAGAAGATTAGTGTTAATTTCTGGCAGGGTTCCCTTACTCCCTGTCGAAGGAAATCAATGCATTTGAACATAATTTAAAGAGAAGTAGTAGGTCCCACCGTGAAAACGGGCTAGGAAGACATTATCTTGACATTTTAGATAATTCAGTGAGTCTGGCCAGAGAGGGATGATTGACAAAGTCATTATTTCTTCTACTGAGGGGTTGCAAGCCCAATTTTGATGATGCATTTCGATTTTTGTGGAGAGAGCACACAGTGAGAGTTAAGGATGGTGGACAGAGGGCTCACCCGCCACCTTGGGTGTGGCTTCTGGACAGACCCCATTAATCATGGACAGTGTGCTCCTGCCCAGGTTGAGGAGGATGATCCTAATGGACCAAAGGAGGGTGGGCATGGGCGGGCGCAGGTGGGGTTCTGTTCTCGATTCTATTCTCATGGTGTCTTCAGCTTGGATCCAGTGAGGGCTGCCATTTGCAGGAGGTCGCCTGGTTGGGAATGCAGCAGATGCTTAGTGAGTGTCGAATGGACACATCTGCAGAGGTGGTGTGTCTCTGGAGACTGTTGGGTGTCTCACCATGAGGACTGGTCAGCTCTGCAGAGAGGCCCTGGAGTGGGCCTGTGGACTCCCTGTGGCTCCTTCCCTCACACCCCCTGAGGATGAGAAGGACCAGTGGTCAGTGGTCAGCAGTGCGTTTGCTGGCAGACTTGCTGCTGTTGGCAGGTGAGGGCAAGGCGGCTGTTGTCAGGAGAGCAGGTGGGGGAGCAGTGCACCTGAGGACGGGGGGACGGTGGTGGCCCGGGAATGTAGTGCGAGGCATCAGATCTGACGGGCAGTGACCAGATGAGGCCAGGAGAGACCAGCTCGGGGTATGGGACACGGATGGGTCCAGGAGATGTTTCTTCTGATGCTGAGAGAGAGGCACCTTGGGGCAGGCAGGCTGGCTGTCGGGGTGCCTGCTGGGGCTCCAGGCGACACCAGTGACTGGCACCCCCTAAGGACGGCTCCCGCCCTCTCGTGCGTCCCTCCCTCTCGCTCTTCTGCCCTCTCGCTATCCTTCACTCCCCAGTGCCGCCCCCTGAACCCTTCCTGGAGACAAAGTGGTGCCCATCTGCCGAGGAAGAGGAAGGGCCCACGCTGACCTCCCAGGTGCCGTCTGAGGAGGGGATACTAGTGGACAGTTCTGCAGTGTCGCTGCAGCCCACATGGGAAGGACTGGCACTGACTCTGGTGGAGGCCATCAGGGTGAGTCTTGCTGAGGCCTGAATGGAGTTGGAGAGGGTGGGGACCACAGGCCAGGTGGAGACCCCCCAGAGGGCCAGTGGACCAGCACACCAGAGCCCAGCAGGGTCTGTAGTGTGTCGTGCTCCCGAGCATGGTGGGCAGAATTTCCTGTGTCCCTAGAGCCCTGATGGCTCTGTGGCACGGCGTGGCTCCCACTGGCCCCATCTGATCACGCGAGGCCTGGAAGGCAGGGGCTTCCTCTGGCTGCAGGAGAGAAAGTGAGAGCTAAAGCAGGAGCGGGGCTCAGAGTGCTGCTGCGGCCTCAAGGTAGAGGGAGCTGCAGGAGGAGGGGCCACGGCCAGCAGTCTCAGGGAGCCCGACTTCAGTCCCAGCGAGGAGCCCAGTCCAGGCTGCGAGTCCAATGACCTGGCCCACAGAGCCGGAGCTCCACCCTGGTGCTGCGTAAGCTGGGCTTTTAGCGATTTGCTATGCTGCAATAGCAACAGGTGCGCTGGCCGGCCGGACGTGACCAGAGCTGTACCTGGGTCGGATAGCTTCAAGCAAACTAGTTGTTTTTCAGTGCTGCATTTCCAGGGGGCAGATTCAGGGCTTCTGCACATGCAGTGCCCCTTACGTAGACGCAGATCCTAGGCTTTTTATGAACCTGTTTTATCTGCATACACATGCACACACACCCACTCAAACTCAGACTTTGTAACTAATTTTTTTTTTTAATATGAGGGATTGAACCCAGGGGTGTTTAACTACTCACTGAACTATACCCCAGACTTTTTATGTTTTTGAGATGGGATTTTGCTAAGTTGCTGAGGCTGGCCTTGAACTTGCGCTCCTCCTGCCTCAGCCTCCTGAGTTGCTGGGATCACAGCCCCCGTTCCTGGCACAACAAACTTTTACTTGGGTAGGTTCCTTCCTCTATCTATCTATACCAGGGGTTGAACTTGGGGGCACTCGCCCACTGAGCCACATTCCCAGCCTTATTTTGTATTTTCTTTAGAGGCGGGGTCTCGCTGAGTAGCTTGGTGCCTCGCTTTTGCTGAATTTGTTGATCCTCCTGCCTCAGCCTCCTGAGCCGCTGGGATTACAAGGGTGTGCGTGCCACACACAGATTCTGCCCTTAGATTCTGTGAAGACGGCGGCTGGGATCTGGCTGCTTCCTCCTCTGCTGCTGTTTCCAACCAAGTGGCTTCTGGGCTTTTTGGGGGAACTTGGCATCGAGAGTCCCAGCAGAGGGTACTGGGCTCAGAAGTGCCGGGTCCTGGGAAGGAAGTGACGCCCTAGGGGACGTCGAGAGAGGCTCTGTACCCAGGGAGCCCGAGAAGAGAAGTGTGAGGCCTTCTGCAGAAGGCAGACGGGGAGTTGGGTGCATTTGACTCTTCAAGTGTTAACAAAATTTAAGCGACAAAGTGAATCATAAATAAAGCCAATGGATGGATGAGAGACTCGGGAATAGCTGCACAGAACGTGTGAAGAGCTTCCTCATCACGCGCTCAGACACCAGAGGAGCCCAGGCACAGGAGCAGGTGCCAGAGAGCAACTCCATGCCACCAAATCACAAGGGCACAGAAGCCAAGCCCAGGGTCAAGCGTGCCTGTCTGCATGTCGGGGCGCTCAGAGGAGCTGTCATGCAGGGGCTGGTGGATATATGGCCAAGGTGTCCAGGTGGCCGGGCAGGGCGAGGGCTTTCTTGCCGAGCCGCTTAGCTGTTAATCCAAACCAAAATACACAACCCTCATGACCAAGCCCCTGTCCTGGACATTGACCCACAGGAGGACAAATCCAGACGGCAAGGGTGTCCGGGGGTGTGTGCTGTGGGGGTCATTCCAGAGTCGGGGAGGGGGAGAGGCAGGGGTGGGAGGAGAAAGACGAGACTGATCATACACAACCATTTTATTCTGAAGTAATGATGGGCTCAGGAGAATTTGTGACAGGTGTGAATGAAGTCCCCTGGCTCCTTCTGCCAGCGTGCCCCAGTGGGGACAGCTTGTGTATCTAGGGCAGTCGGGAACAGACTGTCCATTCTGTGGTCTGACCACAGTGCTGTGGTCTGTCATGTGTGCGCTCCTGTGTTTCTCTCCAATGTCTCCTGTGTACGGCTTTGGGTAACCACCTACCCCTCAAGGCCCAGGGCCGGTCTGTTGCCACAGAACGGCTGTCCACAGCCTGCATGGCTGCTCCCCACCCCCTTGGGCAGGGCCACTCTGAGAGCGGAGACCCCAGCACCCCTCCCTCCACCACCGTCTCCTTGCAAAGGCTCCACTGTGGCCAGACCCAGCATGGGGGGTGCTGCGTGGCCCCCAGCCTGCCTGTCTGCGTGGTCTGGCTCCCTCTGCCCCCCAGGGGAGGTTCCTCCCACGCGAGGCCAGGTCTTCCTGACCCATTAGCCTCTCTTCAGGTCCATCCTGCTGTCTGCTCTGCCCCTGGCCTTGAGGACTGTGCCTCTGAGCAGCTCCTGGACTCGTCTGGGGACATTGGCTCTCTTCATCGACTGTTCTCGCCTGCTTGGTGTTGGGTTCGGCCTGAATTCGGCAGAAAAGGCTCTTGTTACCTTCCAGAGCTACAGGGGTCTGGGTCAAGCATCTTGCAGAAGTTTAAAAAATAAAATGCATTTCTCTAATGACCCGGAGAAGTCTCCTAGGGTTGTTACCCAAAACTCAGGGCTTTACGGTTCCCCTGACGAGATAATCCCAGGAATCGCACAATCAGCTGTTACCTGCTCCTGGGGACCTGGGCCTCCCTCCTGCTGGGGGGGGGGTCCCTTGGCCACCATTGGCTTCACACGTTTGTTGATTCTCTAGCCTTCCTCTTTCCCCGTGGGCTTCCTGCTCAGCAGTCGATCAATGAACATTCACTAATTGCCAATTAAAAACGAGAGAACTAGCCAGTCCCCCCCGCCCTGCTGAGTTGCGCTGAAAGACGGCACCACCCACTTCTGGCCAGAGGCCTGTTTTCAGCAACCTGTCTGTGAAGGTCACATGAGGGGCCGGTGCAGGGTTGGGACAAGGAGGGCTAGCTCCGTCACCCTGGGCGAGGTACTTCATCTTTCTGAGCCCCACTTCTGAAATGGAGGTTCTAGTGTCATAAGAAGCAAAGGGAATGGGGGGCCAGGCCCAGCATGCAGGACTGTAGGGAAGCTGTCTGGGGCCGGTGGGTTTCCTGGGGAACGGCCTCTAGGGGCAGGTGGGTGTTCATCAAGATCCTCGCCTCCCAGGTGGACAGAGGTGAAGAAGAGCTTCAGGGGCCTCCACGGTGGCTCCTATGGGTGCCCCAAGCTGAATGGGATTGAGACCACTCTCCTGCTGGCCAGGAGCCTGGCTCTTGTCCCCACCCCTTGGTCCTTGGACGGAGGCTGCTTGACCTTTGGCATCACAGGAGCTTCAGCTGAGGCCGTTCCTGGGGGGAGGGGACCTGAGGGCAGCTGTCCCCAAGCCTGAACAGAGACCTTCCCTGCTAAGGGTGACAACAGAAGGTGCCTCACAACCAGAGACCCCCCAGGCTGGTCTCCACTGGAGAGCGAGCTCACAGTGGGAAGCAGGAGGAGCTGCCCCTTTAGTTTTCAGTGAGGCTGGCTGTGACCTGAGTCGAAAGCCTTTTTTGGCGAACACGAAACCATTGATACAGTCCTGTTTAAAGCCCCCGCTTATGTCTGGGTTTGATTATGGAAGTGTTCCATCTGATCCCACGATCGCAGTGGACCACGTCCCTGGATAACTGTGGCCCAGTCAGTTCAGCTGCCAAGGGGTTCTGGAGGTCATCCCTTGCCCTTTCCTTGTCTGTAGGTAGAATTAACCTTGCAACCCCTTCTAGAATGAACTTCAGGAGGCCTAGAAAACCGGACTCCACTGGGTCTTAGAATTCTCCGCAGAACCCAGAATTGGCGCACTTTTTATCTTGGGCCGGTCTGAATTGAAGTCTCACCTGGGAAACCGGCTCAGGGCTGCAGGGAAGCAGCCTCTAGTTTTCTGCCTTGGTCTCCTGCACGGGAGGCAGGGGCTTCAGGACGGTGCCTTCCTCCTTAGGGCAGGGAGAGGCCGACTGCTCAGGCCCCGTGTGTGGCCTGGTCTGGTTTGCCGGAAAGAGCTCCTGTGGGCTCATCCTGTCTGCCCAGGCCAGGCCCCAGGAAGGTGGCAGGCAGGCCTTCTTGGTGTGTGTCCCTTCACCCCACGCAGTTAGGAGCCCCAAATGGGGGGACCAGAGAAGCTGCTGGTGGAGGGGCCGACTGCTCCCCACCTCATGCTCCCCCTCCCTCTCTTGCCGAGCATTCAGGAGACTGGAGTGTTATTCAAGGGGACTCGGTGACGTGTGACATCTGCTAACGCTGGCGATGCTTCTTTGCTTGATTTCTCTACAGCTGCACTAAAATATCCTCTGAACGGCGCTTTGGCTTTGCCTCCAGTTAGCTGGGTGTCCCCTGACATACTGAGTGATGACTGATGATGTATTGGTGTGTTTATATACAGTAACATGTGGAGACGCGGGCTTTATGTATGGTACTTTAAGATGATAGTTAGAGCCTGTAATAGCAACAGTTACTGTTTAATACACACCTAATGTGTGCTAGGCAGTTCATGAATCTTAACACTTTTAACCTTCATGAATACTTAGACGTCTTCTCCTCTTCATTTACCAACAGAGAAGCTGAAGTCCAGAGAGGTTAGGTGAACTTTTCCAAGGTCACACAGCCAATCTTTATTGCAGTGCTCATACCTTTCTAGTAGGTCATGCTGCCTCCTCAGGGCCTTCCAGGGTTTTCAGGCTGAGTCTAATGAAGCCACAAAGAAGGGGAACAATAGGTGATGTGCAGAGAGATGTCCCCAGCACCTGCCCAAATTCTCATTTCCTGATCCTTGGGACTCGTGTGCTGTAGACGCAGTGGGCTGTTTCTCCCGAGTGCTTGCCTTAGTCCTCTGGTTGCAATTGCAATCCATGGTCCCTACGAAAGCAGCTGGCCTTGTGACTGTGTTCAGGGAAGTGGGGGCAGGAAGCCCGGCCTGTGGACCAGCCCCGGGGCCTGCAGGGGCTCCCTGTCCCATGGCTCTGCCCCCTCTGTCACCAGGCAGGGTCTTCTCCAGGATCCGCAGCTGGTAAGTGGCGAGGCTGGACGTGAACTCGGGAAGTCTAACTCCGGAGCCCGTCCTCCAACCCATGCCCTGGGTGTGGTCCTGGGCCGTAAAGTGACGGTGCTGACTGCTGACGACCCCAGCTCCCAGGACAGCTGAGAATGAGAGGAGGCCCTTGCCAGTGACCTGTGGTGACAGCACCTCTGTGCCTGGACTGCTAGGGCGGCCACCCCAGGCACGAACAGGCTGGGGGCTCTTCTGGGAGTGGCAGGGTGTGGCCGGCTGGGCTGCTTTTCTCCCTGGCCAGGGTCCATCCTGTGCGTCCGGCAGGGGGCTCAGGAACCGTCGTCCTCCCTGGCTCTCCACGGGGTTCAGCTGCATATGGGAAGCTTGGTCCTCTCTGTAACCTGGGGAGCCAGAGATGCCCAACCCCGTGTCGAATCAGGGCTGTAGGAAGGAATAAGGAAGTTCTAAAAATACAGACCGTGTAAAGCCCGTTTCACGGAGCTTCTGGTGATGCTGGCGTGGCGCCGGTCAGGGTTCTCGCCCACTCCCCCAGCTCCTCCCGCTAGGAAGAGGCCCTGAAACATCTTTGCTTCCTCCCACTGGCCGGACCCTTGCTGCATGCTGGCTCACAGTGACCTGGTCTGCCTTGCTTGGAGGGGAGCCCTCTGTCCACAAGGATCCGAGCCTGGTCCGTCCAGATTCCTCCCACGTCGTCTTGTCCATCTTGGTGGAAGGACAGAGAAATCGCCTGTCTCCCTGCAGGCCAGGTGGAACTGGGGCGTGGTCCTGAGCGGCCCCTGCTGCAGGCGCTGGGGTGTGAGAGACGAGATCTTGTTAGCCAGCGCGGGGTGGACCGCGTGTGGGGGAACATGGTTGGGTTTCACACCTCCTTAGTTGCTGCTGGGAATTTGGAGTAAACTCTGCTTTTGCTCCTAGTCTGCAGGGCTTCAGGGAAAGAAGCCCTCAGGCTGTCCCTATCATTGTCTCCTCGGTTTCCGACTGGGCAGCGCATCTCACGCTAGGGTCTGCGACTGGCTTTGGAGAAGAAGGAACGCTGGGTTAGTGGTGTCCATGTTTTCTGTACTGAGTGAGGAGGTTCCTTGCTCTACAGGGGTCTCTTGAGATGTTGTGACCAGCCAGGAGGAGCTGGCAGTGACACTGCTGTCATGAGAGCTATTGGGCAGAATCTGCCTTCCTTGTGGAGCCCACATCTGAGGGAAGGAGCCTGCGCCCTCATTCTCTGAGTGGGGAAACAGGTCTTTGTGGGTGGACAGGCGTGTGGACCGCAGGCGCCCGTGTGGGGTCAGGAGCAGGTAGGGAGGCGTCTGCGGAGCGAGGCCCACATACTTGCTGGCTCACCTCTCCTGCAGTTGCCGCCTCCCCCAGCTCACCTGGGAACCCCTGCTAAGTAATGAGCACTCACAAGCTCGCTGGAACCCTAACAACTCAGAATCCAAGGTTCCGCTCCACGTGAGAGCACTAAGCACTAAGCACTCTGAGTTCAGTCCCCAAAAGGGACAGGGCGATAGGTGAGAGTCGACTCTGCCCGCCCCAGCTCTCGGGGATCAGTTCTCTTCCAGAGCTCCCAGGCCTCATCCCGCCTCTGCAGCCTCTCCCTGGACTCGGCCAGCCGGGCCTTTGGTGGCCCCTGTGGGAGCTCAGCCGCCGGGATGGCTCCTGTCAGCCCTGGAGGGAGATGGCGAGCGTGGAGACGAGGTCCGCAGCGGAGTTTCTGTGGCCCGAAGGAGGAACCTCAAACCAGCCAACCTTCAAAGTGAAGCACTCGGGGCCTCCGGCCTCGGCAGGGCTGGTTCACCACACGGTCAGAGCTCAGAGAGGCGGCTTCCCTGCAGAGAGGCCACTCTTGACAACGACCTGACCCACTGGGGTCGGCTGCAGAACACACTTGGGGTTGGGGGTCCCCCCTGAATTAGCCTGTGCCACCATCCCATGAGTCCAGGGTTATCCATAGCCAGTGTCCACACCTGGCCCGCCATGATGTTTGAGTGGTTTGGGAAGCACCTGCTGCATCCTTCTGGGGACACAGACTGGGGGGACCTGGGTGAATTAAAATAGACCACACCCCGTCCTCCTGAAGCGGACGTCCCCGGGGCCATTGCCTTGTGGAAGTTCCTTGTTCCGGCACCAGCTTCTGTAGTTGTTCAGGGAGACGGGGCCCCGAGGGTCGCTTTTATCATCAGAACTTGGCACGATGGGTTCTGGCTTCGTGTACTGAGGCTACACGCCTCCACTCCCTCATCCATCTTTGTGCATTTATTGAGCACCAATGGTAGCCTTGTTGGCATCTGCTTGGGATGGTGCAGTGGGGAGGAGTCCGTGTCTTCATGGAGCACTGGGGGCCAGCCGGGAAGGTAGATGTCAGGTGGGTAATCACACAGCTGAGTCCTTGCAGTGCAGGGAGTGATAGCAGGTGGCGGAGCCTGACCTGGCTTGGGAGCCAGGGCAAGGGACGCCTACAGGACAAACAGGTGGCAGCCAGGAGTGACACAGGAGGAGGAGATTGCATATACAAAGGCCCAGTGGTGGGGAGGGGGCATGGAGTTGGAGAGAGAGGGAGAAGGAAGGGTAGCTGAGCACGGGAAGCCAGAAGGGGGGCTGGACTGTGATGAGGGTTGGAGTAGCCAGGAGTGGGAGCCCCAGAGGTGGGGGAGGGCTTTAATGTCCTATCTGGGTCTCAGAGGACCAGCCCTGCTGAGGTATGACGCCGGGCGCATGACGGGTGACTCATGGGTGGCACATCTACTTCTTGCAGGAATCTAACAGAGACTTAGTGACTCTCTGCGGTGGCATCTTGGCGCAGAGCCTCATTAGAATGCTGTGACTGTGTGGGAATGAGCAAGGACCAGAGGCCCCCGTGCACTTGGTTCCTGACCCATGCGTCATCCTGATGACTGGGGTCGCGTTGCTGGCCAGCACCTGATTTTCCAAAATGCCAATGGCACTCGGAGGAGTTCTGCATGGCACAACCTTGGTCTTCCATTTTCACAAGGAAGAAATCCAGCGTTGACTTCAGCTGTGCGAACGTGCTTTGTGCCCTCCTGTGGAGTGGGGCCTTGGAGTCTGAGCTGTGAGTGGTTATTACTCATGGCTGCCGCGGCCTCTGCAGGGACTGTGCAGGGTCCATGTGGCCCTCTCTCCTGGGCTCACGTTCCCACAACACGGAATGCCACTCATGCCCCTGGGGTACTGTGACATCCAACACTGTCTCCCCAATTTCCAGCGCCGCCTCTGGTGCAGCACGTTTCCCACGAGGACCGTGGTTCTGCAGGACAGGAGCCCTGGCCCGGGCAGTAGGAGGCCCGTGGGGGTGTCCACAGGTCGAGCCGCCGGCTGGATTGCGGGCGTGGGTGGCTCGTGCTCCCCTAGGAAACGGAGGCCTATTTCAGAGGCTATAAGCCCTTGAGACCTTGGGGTTCAGGCCAGGGGGGCCTCCTGTGGGGTCTTAGTACAGAGAAGAGCGCAGGGCTTTGCCCAGGGAGTCTGGACACCACCTCCATTCGAGAGCTTTTGTGTCAGAAACCCGAAAAGCTCAGTTCCGAGTGCGAGGGGAGAGTCCCTTCCGCCTCTAGGAAGGAAGACATGGTGACGGTGGAGATGAGAGGAACGGGAGGGCGGGCGAGTCTGCAGGAACCGGTCTCCCCAGTCGCCCGGGCCCCGCACAGAGGCACCTGTATTCACCGTGTCGTGAGCCGTGTCGGCCGCGCTTTGTTGGTGCTGGATTAGGCTAAGGGCCCTGATTTCTGTAATTCCCGATTTATAGCCCTGGCTTACGGCCGGGAGGCACTGGCTTCTACCCTCATCCTCAAGCAGAAATACACTGGCAGAGAAAAGGCGCTGTGGTGTTTTGTTATCAGAGAAGACGCAGCAGGTCTAGGGGAGGACTGGCCCCAGGCTCATGGGGCCCTTGGCTGCAGCCCGTGTCCCCCTGTCCTCCCTGGACTGAGGAGGCCCGTGTTCTTCCCGGCCTCTGTTCTCCCAGGGGAGGTGATGGCCGGGAGGAGTCCAGGAAGCGGACACACCCGTCCGACCCTGGGCAGGCCCAGGGCATTAGCAGGCGCCAGCTCGGGGCTCCTCGTCCCTGCTCCCTGACCCCCTCTCCCTCCTTTCTGGAAGGTGGCGGGGGAGAAGCCGCATCTGGCCAGTACCCGGTGTCTGAGGACGTGGACTTGTGGCTATGGCTTGTGGTGACCTTGGGACAGGACTCCTACTCTCACTAGAAAATGGAGGTTCATCCCTGAGGGCACCTGGGGTGGGGGACCGTGTCCGGCACCACAGTGACGATTCACTCATGAATAACTGCTTGTCCCCACCCCGAGTCGGCTCCCTGGTGTGAACGAGGTGGCCACCTGCTCCTGGGCACTGGCTCCCAGTGTCCACCGTGGTGCAGAATCAGCCCAGTCGGTGCTCGGTGAACAGCTGCTGCGTGGAAGGGTGGACGGTTTGGAGGACAGAGATGCGGGAAGGAGGGCTGGGCTTTCACCCTGCGCAGAGCCGGCGGGTCTCAGCCAGGCCGCAGGTTAGACTCTGCGGGGACTGACTTAGCCATCCTAGTCCACCGCACCAGTGCAGCCTGCCATTGGGGTTGGTCTGGGGACTCTGGCCTCTGAGCTCTGCAACCTCCCAGCCCACTCTGCTGTGCAGAGAGGCAGAGACCCTCCGCTGTCCGCCCCACCAGGCACAGTGCTGGGTCTGGAGCTGGTTGTGGGTGTAGATGTGAGGTGCAGGTGTGTGGGAGGATGTGGGAATCACTGCCTGTGACCCGGACCACACCCCGCCTCCTGGAGGTCGGCTTAAGACCGGCTCCCTGGGCTCGCCTTCTTAGCACGCCGCCGCATCTCACCCTGATGGTGGGTAGTTCAACGCATCGGTGATGGCGCTGGGTCATTCTTGGACTCGGTCATTCTTTTAGCTTTAATTAAAATCTTGAGCCTCCCCTTTCATCGACTTCACATGCTATGTCCCAATCCCCCTGAGGAAAATGGGTTATCACATGTCCATTTCTCCTTCACTGTTCATGTCACTCAAGCTTTGTTTATAAATTGATTTCAAAAATTTAGAAAAACAGTACATGATGTTTGTTGTAGAGCAGACAATGTGGTGGACTGGAGGGGAGGCCCCATATTTCCTGGCTCCCGGGGAGGCTAGTGCTCTCTCCTTAGGCTTCTTCCTTCGTGTGCTACAGGTGTCTTCCCTGGTCTCCTAACACCTTCCCTGGCCTCCTGGTGTCTTCCCTGGTCTCCTGGTGTCTTCCCTGGCCTCCTGGGGTCTTCCCTGGTCTCCTGGGGTCTTCCCTGGTCTCCTGCTGCCTTCTCTGGTCTCCTGGTGTCTTCCCTGGTCTCCTGGTGTCTTCCTTGGTCTCCTGCTGTCTTCCCTGGTCTCCTGGTGTCTTTTCTAGTCTCCGGGTGTCTTCCCTGGTCTCCTGCTGCCTTCCCTAGTCTCCTGCGGTCTTCCCTGGTCTCCTGAGGTCTTCCCTGGTCTCCTGGTGTCTTCCTTGGTTTACTGGTGTCTTCCCTAGTTTCCTGCTGTCTTCGCTGATCACCTGGAGTCTTCGCTGGTCTCCTGGAGTCTTCCCTAGTGTCTTCCCTGGTCTCCTGGTGTCTTCCATGGTCTCCTTGTATCTTCTTTGGTGTCTTCCCTTGTCTTCTGGCATCTTCTGTGGTCTCCTGGTGTCTTCCCTGGTCTCCTGCAGACTTCCTTGGTCTCCAGCTGTCTTCCCTGGTCTCCTCCTGTCTTTCTTGTTGTCTTCCCTGGTCTCCTGGTATCTTCTGTGGTCTCCTGCTATCCTCCCTGGTCTCCTGGTGTCTTCCTTGGTGTCTTCCCTGGTCTCCTGGTGTCTTCCTTGGTCTCCTGGAGTCTTCCTTGGTGTCTTCCCTGGTCTCCTGGTATCTTCCCTGGTCTCCTGGTGTCTTTCTTGATTTCTTCCCTGGTCTCCTGCTGTCTTCCCTGGTCTCTTGTTGTCCTCTTGGTCTCCTGGAGTCTTCCTTGGTGTCTTCTCCGGTCTCCTGGTGTGTTCCCTGGTCTCCTGGTGTCTTTCTTGGTGTCTTCCTTGGTCTCCTGGTGTCTTCCCTGGTCTCTTGTTGTCCTCTTGGTCTCCTGGAGTCTTCCATGGGGTCTTCCCTAGTCTCCTGGTGTCTTCCCTGGTCTCCTACTGTCTTCCCTGGTCTCCTGGTGTCCTCCCTGGTCTCCTGGTGTCTTCCTTGGTGTCTTCCCTGGTCTCCTGGTGTCTTCCTTGGTCTCCTGCTGTCTTCCATGGTGTCTTCCCTGGTCTCCTGGTGTCTTCTCTGGTCTCCTGGTGTCTTCCCTGGTCTCCTGTGGTCTTCCTTGGTCTCCTGCTGCCTTCCCTGGTCTCCTGCTATCTTCCCAGGTCTCCTGGTGTCTTGTCTGGTCTCCTGCTGTCTTCCTTGGTATCTTCCCTGGTCTCCTGCTGACCTCCCTGGTCTCTTGGTGTCTTCCTTGGTGTCTCCCCTGGTCTCCTGCTGTCTTCTCTGGTCTCCTGGTGTCTTCCTTGGTCTCTTGGTGTCTTCCTTGGTGTCTTCCCTGGACTCTTGGTGTCTTCCCTGGTCTCCTGGTGTCTTTCTTGGCTTCTTCCCTGGACTCCTGGTGTTTTCCCTGGTCTCCTGGTGTGTTTCCTGGTTTCCTTCTGTCTTCCTTGGTGTCTTCCTTTGTCTCCTAGTGTCTTCCCATGTCTCTTGTTGTCTTCCCTGGTCTCCTGGTGTCTTCCTTGGTGTCTTCCCTCGTCTCCTGCTGTCTTCCCTGGTCTCTTGCTGTCTTCCCTGGTCTCCTGCTGTCTTCCCTGGTCTCCTGGTGTCTTCCTTGGTGTCCTCCCTGGTCTCCTGGTATATTCCTTGGTCTCCTACTGTTTTCCATGGTGTCTTCCCTAGTCTCCTGGTATCTTCCCTGGTCTCCTGGTGTCTTCCCTGGTCTCCTGGTATCTTCCCTGGTCTCCTACTGTCTTCCCTGGTCTCCTGCTGTCTTCCAAGTTCTCCTGCTGTCTTTCCTGATCTCCTGGTGTCTTCCCTGGTCTCCTGGTATCTTCCTTGTTCTCCTAGTGTCTTCCTTGTTGTCTTCCCTGGTCTCCTGGTGTTTTCCTTGGTCTCCTGGTGTCTTCCCTCATCTCCGGGAGTCTTTCCTGGTCTCCTGGTGTCTTCCCTGTTCTCCTGATGTCTTCCTTGGTGTATTCCCTGGTCTCCTGATGTCTTCCCTGGTTTCTTGCTGTCTTCCTTGGTCTCCTGGTGTTTTCCCTGGTCTCCTGGTATCTTTCCTGGTCTCCTGGTGTCTTCCTTGATGTCTTCCCTGGTCTCCTGGTGTCTTCCTTGGTGTCTTCCCTGATCTCCTGGTGTCTTCCCTGGTCTCCTGGAGTCTTCCCTGGTCTCCTGCTGTCTTCCTTGGTCTCCTGGTGTCTTCCTTGGTGTCTTCCCTGGTCTCCTGCTGTCTTCCCTGGTCTCCTGCTGTCTTCCTTGGTGTCTTCCCTGGTCTCCTGGAATCTTCCCTGGTCTCCTGGTGTCTTCCTTGGTGTCTTCCCTAGTCTCCTGCTCTCTTCCCTGGTCTCCTGGTGTTTTTCTTGGTCTCCTGGTGTCTTCCTTGGTGTTCCCTGGTTTCCTGGTATCTTCCATGGTATCCTGGTGTCTTCCCTGGTCTCCTGGTGTCTTCCTTGGTGTCTTCCCTGGTCTCCTGGTGTCTTCCCTGGTCTCCTTGGTGTCTTCCCTGGTCTCCTGATGTCTTCCCTGGTCTACTTGTGTCTTCCTTGGTGTCTTCCCTGGTCTCCTGGTGTCTTCCATGGTCTCATGCTGTCTTCCTTGGTGTCTTTCCTGGTCTCCTGGTGACTTCCCTGGTCTCCTTGGTGTCTTCCCTGGTCTCCTGGTGACTTCCCTGGTCTCCATGGTGTCCTCCCTGGTCTCCATGGTGTCTTCCCTGCTCTCCTGGAATCTTCCCTGGACTCATGGTGTCTTCCCTGGTCTCCTGGTATCTTCCTTGCTGTCTTCCCTGGTCTCCTAGTATCTTCCTTGGTCTCCTTCTGACTTCCCTGGTCTCCTGGAGTCTTCCCATGTCTCCTGGTGTCTTCCTTGGTGTCTTCCTTAGTCTCCTGCTCTCTTCCCTTGTCTCCTGGTGTCTTCCTTGGTGTTCCCTGGCCTCTGGTGTCTTCCCTGGTCTCCTGGTGTCTTCCCTGGTCTCCTGTTGTCTTCCCTGGTCTCCTGGTATCTTCCCTGGTCTCCTGGAGTCTTCCTTGATGTCTTCCCTGGTCTCCTGGTATCTTCCCTGATCTCCAGGTGTCTTTCTTTATTTCTTCTCTGGTCTCCTGTTGTCTTCCCTGGTCTCCTGGTGTGTTCCCTAGTCTCCTGCTGTCTTTCTTAGTGTCTTCCTTGGTCTCCTGGTGTCTTCCTTTGTTTCCTGCTGTCTTCCCTGGTCTCCTGGTGTCTTCCCTGGTCTCCTGGTGTGTTCCCTAGTCTCCTGCTGTCTTTCTTAGTGTCTTCCTTGGTCTCCTGGTGTCTTCCTTTGTTTCCTGCTGTCTTCTCTGGTCTCCTGTTGTCTTCTCTGGTCTCCTGGTGTGTTCCCTGGTCTCCTGTTGTCTTCCTTGGTGTGTTCCCTGGTCTCCTGTTGTCTTCCTTGGTGTGTTCCCTGGTCTCCTGTTGTCTTCCTTGGTGTGTTCCCTGGTCTCCTGGTGTCTTCCTTGGTGTGTTCTCCTGGTGTCTTTCATGCTCTCCTGGTGTCTTCCCTGGTCTCCTGGTGTGTTCTCTGGTCTCCTGTTGTCTTCCTTGGTGTGTTCCCTGGTCTCCTGGTGTCTTTCATGCTCTCCTGCTGTCTTCCTGATCTCCTGGTGTCTTCAGTGGTCTCCTGCTGTCCTCCCTGGTCTCCTGGAGTCTTCATTGATGTCTTCCCTGGTCTCCTGCTGCCCTCCCTGGTCTCCTGGAGCCTTCCCTGGTCTCCCGCTGTCTTCTCTGGTCTCCTGCTGTCTTCCCTGGACTCCTGCTGCCCACACATATCTAGGGAGCAAGGACCCTGCTAGTGATGCAGGCAATGGCTGGGTGTCCTCTGCCTAGGGTGTGCTGGGGCATCATCTGCAGGCTCTGCTTGGGATGTGTGTGAGCAGATCTGGGGACAGCCTGTGGAGCTCTCCCCAAGGCCACATGAACCCAGCTGTTCTGGGGATCAGGACACCATCCTGGAGGCACTGGGTCTATTTCTTGAGTGAACATCTGTCTGGTTTTTGTGTACAGGTGAACTTCGGTCCTCCCAGGGTGGAATGCACCTAGGTCAGGAGGGCCACCGCAGTCTGCCCAGTGAATAGAAGCATGATCGCCTCTCCTTGTTTCCTGTGTGTGGGAGTTGGGGAGGGTCTGTGTGCCTTGCACTGCTGTAATGATGTACGTGGTCATCTTCAGGGGCTGTAGCTGTGGCACAGGTGACGTGGTGCTGCGTTCCCTGCTGTGTTTTCTAGCTATCTCACAACTCTGCAGGCACAGGCATGTGCAGATGGATCCCTTTCTGGTTCTTTCTGCTGCGTTCATTGTGTACAGAGGTGCAGCACACAGCCCTGGTGCTTCAGTGTGGGCACCAGCCTTAGCTTATTTCTTAGGCATCTGAGCTCCTTGAAGGCTTTTGGCACATGGATGTAGATGGCCTCACAGGGAAGTGTTTCAGAGGCCCAAGGCCAAGGAACACAAAGCAACTGCCAGGCATTGTCAGATCCTGTCCCCCTGTGGGGGCAGCTCTGGAGGGGAGGGAATACCAGAAGCAGGGTGTCATGAGATCAGCTGTGACAAGGACGGATGAGCCATCTGGTCACTTGGAGCCTTTGGTTTCAAGGTGTAGGTGCTGGTTTGTATGGATGCATCAGGGGCCAGAAGCCCCAGTGTGCTCCTGGCTGAGTGATTGACACTCCTGCAAAGCCTGGGCTTCTGTGCCCAGCTTTGAGTTCAGGCCACGTTATGCAGAAGCAGCAGCAGAAGCTGTTCTTTTGGAGACAAAGGAGTCCTTAGAGCCTGTCTTTTTAGTCTTCTGCATCCAAGACAAGGCTCTGTTTTCTTTCAGGTCACTGACACCCTTGAATTGAATGTTTAATTTTGGTCCAGGTTGTGCCCATCTTGAGGATATTTCATCCCGTGTTGAGTTTCCTGCCTTTGATTGTTACCTGCTCCTGTTGCTGGCAGTGCCTGTGACATACGAGGAAAGGCTTTACGACAGGCCAGTCCTGGTGTCCAGTGTGTTGACTGAACTATTTGGCTATATCATATGATCCAATGGAGGACTTTTACACACTCCAGTGTTGTGTTGGCCCATGGAAATGCAGGTGTGAGACTCTCATGGGAGCTAGATGGAAAGGAAGATGCCGGAAGGCCCTTTTGAACTAGGCCAAGAGATAGTTAGGAGAGGAGTAAGGTCCAAGTCATTGTCATTCAACTTAAAAGCAAACTAGCTTTCCTGACGGGGTAAGGGTCATTTGTACATCTCTTTTGGGAATCAACTGCATACACACAGAAAAGACTTTAAATACATCTTCACTGTTGCTCAAGAGATTTGGAAGAATGTTCACAAAGAATCATCCTAAGTGTGATAGGAGCTCTAAGAAAGAAGGAGACTTGGTCCTGTTACAATGTTGTGAAGTGCCCAAGTCCCTCAGCTTTCCAGTGGACAGGCCAGGAGACCTCTGCACAGCCAGGTGATGCAATTTTAAAAACTGCATTAGAAATTCTGTTTTCAAAAGAATCTAACAACAAAAGAGTCGTCCTATGATTTGAAATAAAAATAAGCCCCCATGCTCTATCGGTAGTATCAACCCGTCCCTGTTCAAAAACTAAGGGCCTAGAGAAGTCGGCAGAGGCTGTGGTCGGCAGTGCCTGTGTGTGATGGGCTGAGCGGTCAGTCCATGGTCTATGTGGAGGGAACGGCTGAGATCGACATTGGGAGCTCTGATTAAGACACGTCCTTCTTACCAGGGGGGAGATTGCGTCTGCGGGTCCCCTGCCCATGGGTGCTAATGGGTGGATGTTCAGAAAGGAAGGCTCCGGTCCTGTCTCCCTGTGCCACAGGGTGGTTTCTGTTCTTTAGAGGTCATCTTGGTGCTTGGGTGGAAAATAGATCATGGGAGGCGCTGAACCTGTACCTTGGGCAAATGCTACAGATGGAGATGAAAGATCTGCACAGCGCCCAGGGCGGGACCCATTGCCATTCGAGAGGTGTGTGGAGCTTTTCCTTGATACCGAGGATGCCGAGGATGCCAGCCTGGAGGCCATGGGGTCTCAGGGGGGCCGCTCACAGGATTGGGGGAGTTGAGGTCATGCCTGCTGCCCGTCAGGGTTGTGGGGGTGTCTGGGCGGCAGGAGAAGGGAGAGGTGGGGAGGCCACTGTTCAGAGTCCCTCCTTCACCCAGGAGTCTGAGTATCTGCTGTGTGCTGGGCACTGAGATTAATGGGACAGAAAGCAGAGGTCAAGTGTCCTGTGAGGCCTGGTCCACCTACTGCCTTGACATCTCTGGGCCTCCCAGGCTCCAAAGTCTAACCAGGAGTTGCCCTGATGTCACCAGAGGTGTGTCCCCGACCAGTGGGAGAGTCTCCTTGAAGGCTAATTCCCACCCTCTGGCCCAGTGCCACTGGACTGGTCATCAGCCCCATGGGTTTCACCTCCCTGCCGAGTTATGGGTGGGCACAAAGGACCCAGGCTCTGTGGGAACCAGAGGGCACCTTCCCCTTTCATCCCTGCAAAGGCTCCTGGCTCCGAATCCTGTGGACAGCCCTGCATGGGAGTGGTGCCCGCCTCCCGGGGCGGTCTGTGTGACCTCAGTGCTGTCACTCCTCTGCCCAGTTTGCAGCCCACACATGAGTCAAGGCCCCTCCCCCCAGGGTGAGGGGCAGTGATTGTGGGGAGAGGCGGGAGGTCTCTTGGCTGCTGCCGTCCGTGAGCGTGAGCAGCTCCCCTGCCTGCCTGTGCCCCACCTGGGCTGAGGCTCCCAGAAGGACCTGCTGAGGAGCCGGGGGTTCCGAGGTCCTGTTTCAGGAGGCCCCCAGACCTGGCAACCCCAGGTGGAGACGGGGCCAGCAGGCAGGGGCAGGTGGGGCCCTGGCAGCTGGTTGGGCCTCAGGAGGGCAGTGGGGCCATGGGATCCTGGAAGCCAGCAGCAAGGGCTGGAGTTTATTTCCCATGTCCCAGGGGCTCACTGGGGGTTTAAACTGGGAAGTGACATGATGTGGCTTATACTTCTAAAAGATCCTTTTGGTACTCGGGTAGGAAATGGATTGGGGAGGGGTGAGGTGGACATAGGTCAGGCAGGAGGCTGGAGCTGCAGGTCCCAGGGGAGGCGGGCGGGGGCGGGTGGTGTGGGAACGGAGGGAGGTTCAGATCCCAGATGTGCATTTGGAGAGGATGCAGGAGGGAGGATGGAGAGGGCATGAGGGCTGGGGCAGTCAGAAGAGGCCCTCCCCCCCAGGGCGTTTGACCTGAGCCACTGGGAGGGCAGTGGAGCCTGGGGTGGGGAAGATGGGAGGGGGCCGGGTGTGGGGGCAGGGATGAGGCTGAAGACGGAGGGTCAGGAGTGGATTCTGTGTGTGTTCAAGTGGAGAGGTCCAGTGGGTGGCTCCTGACAAATGCCAGCTTGGCCATCGTCACTACTGCGTGGTACTTAAATTGGGTGAATAACACGGGGCGGGGGGTGTAGGCAGAAGGGTTCCTCCCCATCAAGTCATGGCATCCGGGGTGGGGGTCTGCATCAGCAGCATATGGTCTGGTAGACCCCTCCACAAACTCTAGGGGCTCTTGCGCCCTCCTCCCCGTAACTCTGGGGTCCTTGGCTCTTCTGAGCAGCGTCTCTGGCACAGAAGCCCCTCCTCCTCTCCTGCTCACACCCTAGAGCAAACTTGCCCCTCAGCCTTCAGAAAGGGTTTTTGCCGAGTACTGGAGTTTAGAGAGTGGGGTTAAAGCTACGGGTTGTCTTTTGCTTGGTTGAGAAAATTTCCACCTGAGTTATTTTAGCTTCCTCACAGGACAGGCGTCCGTCCGTCTAGGGCCTATAATGACTCGAGAGGGAGTTTGGAAGGTGTTGTGTTTCTCTGGGAGTGTTTTTGTGTAGGTCAGACTGGACCCTCCAGGGCGCTGGGTAAGTAGTCCATGTTCCGCACCGTCCCGGGGTAGAGGTTCTGATTTGGGAGCAGGATCAGCTGAGGGCTGGGCTTTTCCCAGCCAAGGGCCAGTGACAGATGACACTCCTCTCAAGGAAGTGGGGTATGGATTTTATAAGATCTACGTGGGCAAGGGCCGTTACTTGAATTTTGAAGAAATAGAATGAGAGTCTCGCGACTTGGGTTTCTAGACGAACTTTTCTTTTCAGTATTTGAACCTCCTGAAGTCCATAGAGGTGGGGGGATTCTCCAAAGGCTGCATGGCCTTTATGCAGTGAGAGCTGCATTTCCTGTCCCTGGGCCCGACTCCTCCCGGACAGCAAGCCCTCCATGCTCACCTCGTGGCTGTCCTACAGGCAGGCAGCTTTTCAAGAACAGATTGAGCAGGAACATGAAGGCTGTGTCCAGCACCGTGGTGCCTTGCACGGGGCCATAGTTCTGAGGTGGACTCTTCTGGCCCCAAGAGAATCGAGTAGGGGTCCCTAATTAAATGACACATATCATTTTGGTTTAATATTCCAGTTATTATAGGTAGAGATGTGAATATCATTTATTTTTTTGGATTTTCTGATTTTCTTAAACAAGGGGCTGCCTTTAGGTTTGGTGCTGGGAACACAAGAGAGAGACACCGTCCCTGACCAGGGAGACAGACCTGTAATCAGGACACAGAGGCGGGACTCTGGCGAGGTCAGCAGTTGCATATACAGCAGATGCTTGGCTCAACCCTGGAGGGAGTGCCTTTCCTGAGACCAGGAAGCAGGATGTGACTTGCTGGGGACACAGTCAAGGAGGTGGCATGGAAGGCGTCGTGTCCAGCGGGGGGAGCACTGCAGAGGGACACCTAGACCAAGGAGCTGAAGCCGGACCAGGCGGAGCTGGAGGAGAGACAGGCCCAACCCTGAGCTCCGGGTCACTGGACTCTCTGCTGCTCTGGGAAGCCTGAAGGGAAGGGAGCCCAATGGTGTGGACTTGTGATCCCGTCTGCACGTGGGGCAGCCCCTGGGGGTCACTGTGGGCACATCAGCTGGGTGCTCAGTGGAGTCCACATGTGCTTCTCATGTGGCCACTGACCCGCCCTAAGCAGGTGCTGCCGTCACCCTCTAGGGCTGAATACGAGTGTCCCCTGTTGCTGTGGAAAGAGGGTCTTTGCAGTTGTAATTAGCTTAGGATTTTGAGATAAATGTTTCTGGATTTAGGAGGGGGCCTAAACCCCAGGACACAGTTGACTGTGGGAAGACAGAGGCAGAGATGGGCATGAAGTCGAAGAATGCCCCGGAGCCACCTGCAGCCACCAGAAGCTGGAAGAGCCCGGGAAGATTCCTTTGTGGAGTCTTTGGAGGGAGCAGGTCTCTGCTCACACCTTGATTTTGGGTTTCTGGCTTCCAGAACCGTGAGCGTGTTAATTTCCACTGTTTTAAGCAAGATGCCAGGTTTGTGGCAGCTGGCAAAGGCGGTCCCAGGAAAGGGACACAGGCCCCTTTGAGAGAGGGGAAATGCTCAGGCTTTGTCCCTGTCACCCAACTAGCAAATGGTAGATCGGGGCTTTGAACTTCCCACGTGACCTGCAGCCCGCTGCTGCAGTCTGGCTGGGCACAAAATCACGAGCCACTTAAGCAGGAACAAACTTTATTTTTGAAACTGCTGCCAATGCCCCGTACACCCCTGGGAAGATCACCCACCGACGCACACGGCATTCTCTCTGATCCCAAGAGGAAATTCCTCCTCCGGAATTCCCTCCTACCGCACTTCCCCAACCAATGTGAACTCTCCAGGAGTCCCGTAGCAGGCCGAGGAGGTGGACAGCTGGAGTCCAATATCTATTATGTAAATCTTAACATAATCATATCATCTCAATGGCTAGCTGGCGTCACCTTTCAACCAAAAATGCCATGCATCATATTCCTTGGCTGTGGCTCTTAGCAGCCCGCTGGTTTGCACGCCCAAATAACAGCTCATATTTATTGAGCACTTGTTCTGGGCCAGGAACCATACGGAGCACTTGTCTTTGATTGGCTCATTTATCTTGAGGGGCATCTTGCGAGAGACGAGTTCATCTGAACACACGACACAGCCAGTCTATACTTGGGAGAGAGTAAACTATTTTTGAGGACCTGATATATATATATATATTTTTTTTTCCCCCTCTGTCCCTGGCATCTCATTCACTCAAAGGAGATTTTTTCCACCTTGAGAGAGCTGAGCATGAGCAGGAGAAGTGTCAGGCCTATCAACCAGAGGCTCCTAAAGCAATTCATCTTGTAATACATTAATAGAGAAAACCAAGGTGATTTCCAGTCCATTCCAGTGAATCGGTTTTAGCACTAACGAATTGTCCTTTGTGGAGCAGGGCGTTATCGACAAACCATGGCCATTAATGGTGACATAGAGGCATTTGAAACTCCATCAAAAATTATAATCTCCAAAGACTGGAAGAATCTCAGTGTTCTATTAATTAACACTGGTTGTCTGATCGATGTTGCTAATGGGTAGCAGATTGAAGTCTGGATCGTTGCACATGGGCCCATTGCTACCTGTTGCTTCCGGTGACCTCATTCCAACATTTGCATTCAAATCCGATAGCTCAGGGTTCCAGCAGTCGGTGGATCATAAATCTCCTCCCGCTCCTCTGGCTGAATCTCAAGCATGTAGGCCATGTGCTAAAAGCAAGAATGATCAGAAAGACAGTTGTGGACAAACGGAGCATGAAGAAAATCATTCTTATTGGAAGATGTGGCAGAAACAATTCTCCTCTGTGCTAGGCAGACGTCAGCTCTGCAGAGCTGGCCAGAGACAAAGGTCGCCCCACTGACGGATTGGGGCGCGGAAAGGGGTGTTGCCCTGCCCCAGCCCAGAGGTCTCAGGGTCTCAGGGCCACATGCCTGTGGCCTGGACGTGGGAACGAGGAGGTGGGTGACAGCCACGCATCCTGGCGCGTTTCCATGCTCACTTCTCTTCGCCCCGCAGCTGCCCGCTTGGAGGTGTTGCCTTGACCTGTGACCTTCCACTGTCGTAGGTCCATGGTAGCTGACCATGGGCAGTTCTGTTGAGTCCATCAACATTGTTCCTAGTGTGATTTTTCTGCTGAGGAAAGTGAAGCCTAAGCACTTGCCCAGGATCAGGGAGCAGTGATGGACAGATGGGGGCCAGGTCTGGGACCCCCCCTCCTCATCCTCTTGTTCCCCCCATGGGGTTTAACAGTGTGTGGGGGGGCTGGTCAAACAGTGCACTGCAGGCTCCCTGGGCTCCTCTGGGAAGGTGTGGTGGGACCAAGGTGGATGAGGGGAGGGGTTGCAGAGTCCAAGCAGAGAGCTGGGGGGGCACAGATGACAGTGACCGTGCAGGTGAGGTGGGGGCAGGGGCCCCTTGCAGGACTCTTAAGGGGTGAGAATCTGTAGGAAGTGGGATTCACCCTTTTAGTCCTGCTTGGTTGTCCCCGAGTCACCCATGCTCATGACACCTGTGCTTGGTCTCTGCTGCGTGTGTCTCTGCTTGTGAGCTCCCCGAGGACGGCCATCGTGACTCTCACTTGTGGCTACCTGTCCAACCCTTGTGGTCGCCATTAGAGAGAGGGCCATTAATACTCGTTGGGTTAAACTAAACCATTCCAGTGACTGAGAACCCCTAACCCAGACCCTGAAGCTTGGGACACCATTTCCCTGACTCTGGTTTTCCGTCAGGTGGAGACAGCAGGGGGGAGGAACCACCCCACCCCCGCCTGCACACGCCTCTCCGTGGGATGGTGTCCGTCGCCATCCTCGTGGGGCTGCCTGGCACTTAGCAGCCTGTTACTCACTGTGCACATTCACAGGGTGACACATCTTTATCCATTTAGCTCAGCTAATTTGAATCATTGCCACAGAATTTTTCTAGACTATTTAAAGAGGAACATGCTGACCAGTTCCATATATACATGCCAAGTAGCTTTTAAATAAGTGGAGCTCTGTCGTCTGCAAAACAAACCGTCTTTCCGCAGGGACAGTTCTGTTTCTGTCCTCCAGGTAGGCTCTGAGTGGGAATGGGAGGAGGAAAAGGAACATGCAGTTGGAGACTCTTCCTTGGGCTTAACAAGTACAGGGCGGTTGAACAATCACATTGATTTTTGTTGATGGATGTCAAGGGGTTTGAAAGCGAATTCTTATCCTGGGCCAGGCTGGCTTGGAGACGCCAGCACAGCGCTACGTCCTGAAACGACACTAGTGGGGAACGAGGGAAGGAAGACTCATCTTGCCACGGAAGTAACCATGCCACCTGGTGGACCTCATCAGAGCCACAGTGCACTCAGGTACCTACCTGATGCTCAAGTGGAGACGTTTGTAGGGCAGAGGGGACTGCCGTCTGGTGGCTGGTCTCTTGGCAGAGCATCGAGAGGGAACAGCAGCCCCAGCATTCAGAAAACCCGAGAGGTGGATGCACACTTCTCCAGAGAAGGCGGGGACTCCCAGAATCCCAAGGGCTGCCTGGAACATTCCTGTCTCTCCTGGCCCTCCTCCATCTCTAAGAAGCGTGGGACATCCCGCCTTCAGTCCTTTAGGAGACCCTGATTGCCACTTCACTGGGCTCCTCTGGCTTCCTGGAGATTTGGCCCCAGGATGTCCTCTGGTCCCTCCTCCTCGCCTTTCTGTGGCCTGGATGCCAGCCCAGTGTCAGTTGCTGAGCTCTCTAGGGGGACAGCGTCCTGCACTAGGCAGCGTGTGGGCTCAGGTCCCGGCTCCACCAGGAGCACCTCACCTCCCTACGGCTCCATTTCTCCCTCTGGAGCCCGGGTTAGCAAGTCCCACGCAGGCCCTCCCGGGGACTCTGTGGAAGGAGTGGTGTGAATCCTTCAGCACGTTTCCTGGTGCATTAAACAGCCCACATGAGCAAGCCCAAGCAGGAGAGCACCAGCAGAGCAGATCTGCCAGCACAGCCTGAGCCCTGGCTGGCTCCGCCTCCCTGGCTGTGATGTGCCCCAAGGCAGCTGTGTCCTGCCACCCTCCTGTGGGGCTGCAGGAATTGAGAGCCTCGAGTAAGGCGTGGGTGTGAATCCTGGCTCTGCCACTCACAAGCTGTGTGACTGTGAATTGTCTCTCACCTTCTCTGTGCCCTGTTCGTGAGTTGTGTCTCCTCTGCTCTCATGGTGCCTGGGCTTCACGCTCCCACTTTGCTCTGCAGCTGGGAGTCCGTCGGCCTTCCTCGCTGCTCAGCCCCTCCTGTGCTTGGCCAGCTGCGGGTGCCACCGTGAGCTTTCCGAATCTTCATTTCAAGCACCCCTTCCGAGTCTGGCCTGTTCCTGCTCCAGAGTGACTTGGATGGCTTTGCTGACCCAGGCAGTGGCCCCTACCGCATCAGGTCCCTGGTCAGCTGAGGCTGGTGGTGGAGATGCCCGGGGCAGCATGGCAGCCACAGGAGCAAACGAAGTCAGTTCCTAGACTGAGCTGGATGCGACCCTGGACCTGCTGCTCCTAAGTTGGGGTCCCGGTGACTCTCCAGGTTGCAGAGGGAGCAGCCAGTTTGTTGAGATTCAGAGAACTGACGGAGGGAGGGCGAAGTAGGCATAGGAACCTCCTTCCACCTCCACGGGGCCCTCCCGGGGGTTCTGCCAGAACGTTCCTCAAACTCGCCTCCTCCCTGGGTCAGAGAGGGAAGGAACCTGCCCGGGGTGTGCCTGGGACGTCACACCACAAAGCAGGGCTCTTCCTTGACTTCAGTGAGCAGCTGGGGACGACTCTCTCCCTGGCAGCCCGTCAGCCCAGTGCTCCCCGGAGAGTCCCTCACAAGGAACCCTTGCGCTTTCCAAGCCTCGTGTGCCCTGTTCCGGTGTCTATGGTGCAGGCAGGAGAAGGGGGTCAGGACAGTGGAGCCACACTGTGCACCCTGCGGCAGCAGCCTCTCAAGGCTGTTGGCAACAGGGGACCGTGGACTACCCTCTGGCACAGCCCCCTGTGGACTGCAGCTCGATGCAAGGGGACAGAGTTGCTAACAAGTGTCTGAGCTTGCATGTTATGAGCTCAGCAGGGTTTTCTGGGGGACACTGACTGTATGTCTGATGCTGTTCTCAGCATCTGGGGTGCTTCCAGGAGCAGAGCAGAGGGGGCTCCACCCTCCAGGACGTCCACCCTAAGACCTGCTGCCTGCATCTCCACTTTCCCCCCCTCCTGCTGCCCACCCGGGGCTGCCTGGACCAGGCAGTGATGTGGATTCCTTCCACCACGGGGCCTTTGCATACCCTGTTCCTCTGCCTGAAGTGCTCTCTCTCCCCCTCTCTCCTAATGATGACTCCTCTTCTCGGCTTCCTTGGGGCCTCTCCCCACAGCCTCCCCCACCCCGCAGCCAAGCTCCGGTTACTTTGCTACTTGGCTCTCCCAGAATTGGGCTTTTCCCTTCATAGTAGCATAGGTCTCAGTCGCTGTGTACGAATGTTTTTGTGATTTTTTTCATTATCTTTCTTTTGTACCAGACCTTAAATGGCACAATTTTCAGGGAGGTTAAAGAAATCACTTGGTCAAGTCAGAATCTGAACCCAAGTCCGCCTGTCTCTGCTTTGTGCCGTCCGACGTGGAGCTGGGGACGTAGAGCTCCACATTCCCCCATGGCCTCGTCCACCTGCCCTCCCACTTTACCTCTGCTATGCAAAGCTCTCCACTTGCAATTAGCTGTGCAAAGATGAGAATAATAGCTGCTAACATTGACTGGGGACATGCTGTTTGCTAGACGCTGGGTAAGTGCCTGCCTGGGCTGGCTGCTTGGATTGGAGGGGCAGGAGCTATAATTAGCCCTGAAGCACGAGTGAGAACACTCAGTGGGAGAGCGTGGTGCCCCAGGCCTCCCAGGCCTGAAGCCTGTTCCTGCTGGACCCCCAGCTAGGGCCATGCACCTTCTGTGTTGTCCTCCCAGGCAGGAAGGGGGCATGCGAGAGGTGGTGAGGGCCAGGCCAGGCTCTGGGTCCTGGCTAACACGGCCTTGCAGCCTGGGCAGGCTTGCTGCCCAGAGGGATCTGCCTGCTGCTGGTTTCTGGCTCCTTGATTTCTGGGCCTCAATGCAGACAGAAGCGAGAGGATGGGGGCTGGCTTGGAGCACTCTGCTACTGGCTCTCGGGCTGGGACCTTGCTGCAGCACGGCCAGGTCCATCCAGGGTCCCTGTGGGGCCTCTGGTGTCTGAAAGTGTGGTGACACTCAAAGACCTGGGATGCCTCCCCCTCTGTTTTCTCCTGGTGTCCTGCTTTGCTCAGTTTTGTGCAAAAGGCTTCGCAGAGGAATCTCGGAGCCAGAGAAAAGAGAAAGATGGTTCCCCACGGTCAGGGTCAGGAGGACCCTGGCCACCGTGACCCCTCCAGGGTGCAATTAGGCCCGCCATGCCTCTCTGAGCAAGGGCTTTGTGCAGGGGCTGCTCCAGGACCCCTCGTGGGTCTGGGGCAGGATCTTGGGGGCTCTAGTAGTTCTGAGCTGGAGGCATACACCAGGTACACATGGGAGCCTGGCTGGGGGCACCTGCCCAGGTCTCGGGGCAGTCATGTGCTGCATGAGAGCCCTATGACCTGAGCAAGCTCAAGGACAAGCCTCTCTGAGCCTTGGTGCCCTCACACGGGAAATGGGCTGATCCGGGTGCTGGACTGTCCACGTTGCTGCACTGACCATCTGAGGTCACGTGTGACCCACTTATCCAGGGCCCTGTGGGTGGCAGCCACTCCGGGATCGGCTGGTCCACCCTGAACATACCTGTCTGATTGGCGCCCTGATGTGGATTCTGCCTGGCTTGAGGGGACCCAGCCCCTCTTCCTCCATCTGATTGGTCCCCGTGGTTAATTTCTGAGGCCCCCATAGTTTCCCCTCCTTCATTCTGAAGAACAAAGATACCCTGCTGAAGGGTCAGGAAAGGAGAGAGAGGCGGGACTTGGAGAGGGAGGGTTGGTAATGACCCTGCAACAGGGACAGTCTCCGCTGCGGCGAAAAATAATGAAACATTGATTCTCAGAACCTATGACGAGTCAGATTTATATGAGAATTTTAAAAAGCAATTAGTCTAGATTGAAACTAATTAGCGTTTTCTTTGCCCCCACCCTCAGATGGCTCCGGGGGGATGTTATTAGGGACCTACTAGGTGCGGGAACTGCGGGGGAATCGGAGATGGGAAGGAAGCCTGCCACACGGGGCTCCCTCTGCTCTGCGGGGAGAGAGGGGACAGGATGGCTGTCGCTGGGGCACATCCTACCTGTGGTGTGATGGGAGCAACAGAGCCATGTGGAGGCTCCCAAGGGAGAAGAGACCCCGTCCCTCATTCCCCTTCAGCCCCATGAGGCCACCTGAGCTCCTCTGCTCAGCTCTTCTTCCTGCCCCAGACTACCTGCCTGTTGCCACTGGTTCACCTACTTCCTGGGTGGACCCCGTCATCCCCGGGCAGCCACCCCCACCTCGGGAAGGAGTCCACAGCTCCAGCCCTATGGCTGACCTCTCCTGAGAGGTCCAAGGTCAAACTCCCATCCCCGCCCCCCCCAATCCACTGCTGCTCCTGGGTTCTCTTCCAGATGAATGTCACCATGTACTGGGCACCCAGGGGTCAATTCCATGGTCCCCCTGAGGACCACTTCCCTCGTCTCCCTGGTCCTAGATGCCACAGTTTTTGCTCCTCCAGCATATCTGGGGACATTTCCCCTCCCTGTCCTCACTGAGTTCCCACCAGGATCATGAGCAACTGCTTCCCCTGTCCCCCTCTGCCCATCCTCCTGCCCACCCGTCCCTCCTCCATGCCACTGCAGGTGTCAAGGGCATTCATTGAGGTCCCCTGCAGCGTGGACTCCATCCATCACCTCTTTGTCTTCTACAAACTAGCAACTTCCCCTGTAATCTTTGTCTGTCCTTCCACCCTCCGTCCAGTACTGGTCATGTTCCTACTGGGTGCCGGGCAGGAGGGTGAGTGCTGAGTGCTGAGTTTCAGTGGTGAACAAAGCATGCATCGTCCTTGAGCTCCTCAAGGTCATGGGCTGGTGGACAGACTGGCGGACAGACTGGTGATACATAGACGATGATCAGTAGCCAAGTGTGAGGTGCGATGTGGGAACCGCAGGTGACGAGGAAGAGCAGGGGCAGGAGGCTCACCCAAGGCCCCAGTTAACTGAACGTTTGGATGTGAGGGTGTCACCGTGCCCTCCTAGCACCAAATGATCTGGGAGGACTGAGGACAGGAAGCCAGGCTTCACTGTGAGGGTGACAGGGGCATGCCTCCATGTCAGCAGTCCAGGCAGAGAGATCCACAGGGAGCCAGGAGATCCGAGGGGCAGTGGTCAGCCTGCCCTGGCTCTCTGGGTCCCAGGAGCCACAAGCAGGGTGCTAGGGATTCTTGCCTGGGGCACCCACTACAGAGCAAAGGCACTGAATGTGACACCGTCCAGTACTGGTCAAGCTTCTACTGGGTGCGGGACAGGAGACTCCTGTTCTGGTTCTTCCCAGCCCAGGTGCAAGGGCACTGGGAAGGGGTCGCTTTAGCCCTGAGCGGGGTTGCCTGGTAATGTGATTGACACCCCAAGCAATGAGTAGCTGTGACGGGGAGAGTGCTGGGAAGTGAAGACTGAGTTCTCATGCAGGACACGGGGCTTGGCTGGCCCTTGGCCCCTAGGGAATTTCCACAGGATGGTTGGGGAAGGCTCTGAAGCTTGTTCCCAGGAAGGAAAAGGTGGGGGAAGGGCATCAAGGCGAGGGGAACAGACAGTCTGGTGCGTCCCAGGAAGGGCACCTGAGAGAGTCATTGAGGATGAGGACCGGGGGGTGGACTAGGGCCAAGTCTTGCAGGATTCGCCGGAGGAGCCTCCGTCAGGGTGTCCTAATGCCACATGGCTGCATGACCAGCTGCCCTGGAGTCGGGGGTACAGAACAGCAGCTACGTCCTTGGACTCACAGTCTGGACAGGTGTTGGGGCACATGCCCAAGTAGCATTGACCTGGTTGGCTGGTGGGGGCCAGAGAGTGATCTTCAGGGACACCAAGGCTGAAGCTGGGTGGCCTTCCGCAGTCTGGCCTCAGAAGTCATGTGGCATTACGGGGATTGAAGCTGTCATGAGCCCACCCAGCTTCAAGGGAGGAGACAGTGGCCTCACCTCTTCAGAGGAGGAGTGTCAAACAAATAATGTGTGACCTAGTGTTTAAGGTGCCACGGAAGCAGGCCTTGGAGAATGCTTAGGATTCACTCTCCCGTCCTGACCCAGGTGATGCGTTTTCAGTATTTCTCTTCTCTTGGTGAGGTCTCTAATATTCATCTGGATCCCCTTCTCCACAGATCTCACTGCGACCCTCTTTGTGGTCCATGCATCTGATTTTCAGCAGCAGAGGGGCAGACTTTAGAAATCTCCACCTTCTCTCGCCTCTTCTCACAGTGGGGTGACCGGAAGATGGTGCTGGGGCCACGGCAGAGGTCTAGAGGAGACGGGGGTGAAGTGCTCACCAGGATGTTTGGTTCGGAACCAGAATTAGCTTTTGACTATGCTTCTCATGTTCTGGGGGACAATTCATAGCATTAGCTAAAGGCTTCTGATATTTTTGTTAGGTGTATTATTTTGAGTAAATTAAATATCATGAGCTTTTTTTTTTTTTTTTTTACTTTTACATTTTGAATGCCAAAGCAATTCACTGTAGAAAAAGTCAAGAAAACGTAGGGGGGATAAAAGAAAAAAATGAAAAGATAACTAACGTAAGTCTTGTGCCACAGATCATTCTTTTAAAAAATTTATTCTAGTTATATGTGACAGCAGAGTGCATTTCAATCCATTATACACAAATGGAGCACAAAGTTTCGCTTCTCCGGTTGTACATGGTGCAGAGTTGCACCACGTGTGCACCATACATGTACCTAGGGTAAAGACCTTCAGCCCATTCCACCATCCATCCTGCCCTCCTGCCTCCTCCCCTTCCCTCCCTCTCCTTTGCCCAATCCGAGTGCCTCCATTCTCCACATGTCCCCCTCCCCCCATTTTGAATCACATCCACTTATCAGAACATTTGGCTTTTAATTTTTTGGGATTGGCTTAATTTGCTTAGCATGATATTCTCCGACTCTATCCATTTACCTGAAAATGCCATGATTTTACTCTCTTTTAATGCCGAGTGGTATTTCATGGTGTATATTTACCACAGTTTCTTTATCTGTTCATCTATTGAAGGATATCTAGGTTGGTTCCACAGTTTAGTTGTTGTGAATTGAGCTGTTATGAACATTGATGTGGCTGTGTCACTATATTATGCGGGTATAAACTGAGGAGTGGGATACCTGGGTCAAATGGTGGTTCCATTCCAAGTTTTCTAAGGAGTCTTCATACTGCTTTCCATAGTGGTTGCTCCAATTTGCAGTCCCACCAGCAATGTATGAGTGTGCCTTTAGAGCACTAATCTCCAGGATATATGAAGAACTCAAAAAACACCAAAAAACAAACAACCCACTCAATAAATGGGCTAAGGAACTGAACAGACACTTCTCCAGAAGAAGATGTATAATCGATCAACAAATATATGAAAAAATTTCAATTCCTCTAGTAATTAGAGTAGTCTTGATTTGCATTTGTCTAAGATTTCATCTCACTCCAGTCAGAATGGCAATTATCAAGAATACAAGCAATAATCAGTGTCGGTGAGGATGTGGGGAAAAGGTACACATACATTGCGGGTGGCACAAATCATTCTTTAAAAAACAACACCAATATCTTTAGACGACATGATCCTATCTACACCAGGACGCTCTGCCTTCGGGAGTCTGTTTCCCATGCCATTGGGATAGATAACTAACGTAAGTCTTGTGCCACAGATCTGTAACCTCTCAGGGCTGCAGGTGTGAGGGTGCCGTGCTTCATGGGGCCAGACCCCATGCTTGGCGTGCATGTGGAGGTTGGGGCGTTGATGCACATGGGATGAAGATGCGTGAGAGCCAGCCCACCTGACATCACACCTTGCACCTCGCAGTTGTTGAGTGGCTGGGGATGGGTGGATGGCTGGCAGGGCAGTGCTGCATGGTGAGAGGTGCTGTTCCGCGGCGGGACAGGAGACGGGAGAATGCGTCAGTTGTTGAGTGCTTATCATGGGCCATGTTTGCTTTGGGAACAGATTTGAAAGGTCAGGCAGTGGAAGTAGAAATGGCCTCACCTGAGGGAGAGGCACGGCCCCAGTGACATGGGGAGTGAGGGCACTGATGACAGCCGCGTCCTTGTGGTCCACATCATTTGCTCCACGCACCTGCTTAACGGTCCCTGGCACAAACCTGCACATCACCATGCTTCTCTCGCTGCATCCAGTCACTAGACCTTTCAATTCAGCATCCTCAGTATTTTCTTTCCTTTTGGAATCAGGGATTGAATCCAGGAGGGGTTAACCACTGAGCCACATCCCCAGCTCGTTTTTGGAGACAGGGTCTCACTAAGTGGCTTAGGGCTCGCTCCATTGCTGAGGCTGGCCTTGAACTTGTGATCCTCTGCCTCAGTCTCGAAGCTGCTGGGATTACAGGCATGTGCCAAGGTGCCCAGCTACAGCAGCCCTTCCAACGAGCAGCCCTGGGCACGTGGTTCCAAGGTTTCAACCTCACCACGTTTGGGCCATGTCCAGAGCCCTTCTCATGGCTCAGGGGGCCCAGCCTCATCTCTGGTAGCTCCCCACTCTTGTCCCCAGCTGTCCCAGCTCCTCTGCCCGCCCTGCCTGGGGGCCTTTGGGCTGCTGTGACGAATCACAGGTGGGTGGCTTCAATGACTGGCGACCGCTCCCAGGTCTGGAGCTGCAGTCTGAACTGAGGTGCTGGGGAGGGAGGCTGAGGGAGAGGGGGCCACCCCTTATCTCATCAGAACACCGTGCCATTCACTGGTGGCCTCGTGTCTACCCCCTCCCATGACTGAATACCATCCACTGGGGCCTGGAACTCGGCCTGTGAATTTGGGGGGGGGCACAGAGGGTGACCCATCACACCCTTTGGGTCAACTCCCCTCAAGGCCTGGATGCCTTCCTCCCTTTGCCTGCTTGGGCTTGGGCATTGCCCTCTCTGCCCTGCTCCCGCCCCTGGGCCCGGAGCCCACTAGTGCTCAGCGTGGCTCTGGCTTCCCTCCTAGGACTTACTGCAGCCCCAGTGGCCTGTGCTTCCCGCTGGGTCAAGCGCTCTGTGAGAGGAGGGCCCTCCGGGGTCCCCACAGGCCCAAGCCCAGGGCCAGCATGTACCATGCCTTGGTTATGAGTTCAAATCCACGAGAGCCATGACGTCCCCTTCCCCACTCCCAAGATGGCAGCTGTGACCCACTTGTACCACCCAGCCTGAATATTCACCCGGCTGCCTCCCACGGGACAGAACATTGCCTTCTGGGAAACACGGAACAGGAAAGCATTTTTGTGGATCATTGATAAATCTGTTATTTTTATTTGCATCGAATATTAAACTAAATACTGCATTAAGTGAGTTAAATATTAATAATTCATTAAATATATATCCCTTTTAAAATTTAAGTGTGAGATGCGCCTCCTTAGAGCTGGAGTGCGAAGGCTGTGGCGTGATCATGGCATGCACTAACCGTGCTGGTTACTTTCTGTGCCATCTGTGATTTACTAGCATCTGTAGAAGTCAGGGAGCATGTGAGAGGCTGGGGATGGGTGGGTGGCCTGCAGGGCAGTGCTGCATGGTGAGAGGTGCTGTCCTGCGGTGGGACAGGAGACGGGAGAGTGGGTCAGTTGTCGAGTGTCTATCATTTGCCACACGCTGTCCTGTGTGGTTACATGGACGGGTTCCTCTCCCTCTCGTTGGACACAAATGAAGACGGGATGGTGATTACTGTGTGTATAGGTGAACGGAGCCTCCGAGAGGCTGGGGGACGCGTGCAAGACACACAGCCCTGGCAGGATGCGTTCCCAGGCATGGCCCGCTGCTGTTGGAGGATCCAAAGGGATCCAAACAGATACACGGGTTTTAAGGAATTTTAAATATTGGCTGTCTCTGTTTCCAACAGAAGGGGAAGAGGATAGACTTTAGACCTGTTCCTCTGTCTGTCTGTGGAGCCGTCCACTCACCCACCCTCTGTGCTCCCTCCCTCTTCCTGGGATCCCTGATGGGCACAGGAATGGCCAAATCCTTGGGATATGACCCCTTTGCTAGTGCACCACATAGTCCAGTGGCTGGAGTCAGGACCCTCTGGCTCTGGGTAACCCAACCTCTCCCCAACCAGTGTGCTTCCCTCTCTGCCCTGCCCGTATCTCGGAAGAGACAGGACGGGGATGGTGCTCAGGGGGAGCTGTGGTCACCAGGCCCTGTGTCCTGACCTCCTGGTGGCTTTCTCAGAGTGTCCTTTGTTAATACCGTCTCCCGATGGCTGGGCCCCCACAAGCTGGGTGAGAGGGGTCTTGGAATCAGAATCGGTCCATGCAGCTCTGTGTCCCAGCTCTCTGACTCCGGGGCCCTGAGGACTTTGCTCGTGTTTTCACGGTCTGTGAGGAAGGACTGATAGTAAAGACCCTCCTCATGGCTTTGACGTGAGGGCCCAGCACTTCATCTCGCTCAAGGTGGAGGGCGTTCACCACCTCCCACTGCCCCGTACATCCCACTCGGCTCAGGTCTCCTTTGAGAAAGGCGAACACTGTAGAGAGAGGCGCACACGGAGGAGTTCACTGGGGTTTCCCAGAGGCCCAGGGCTCCGTAGGAATCTTCTGGACCCTGGGGAGCCTTTGGACTGTGCAGATAGCGGTGGGGAGTCAGCCCAGGAGCCTTCTTAGCCCCACGATGGGGTCTGCGAAGGGCGAGGAGTGCTCTCTCAGCAGGGCTTTGCAGCTCCTTCAGACATCAAAGGCCCAGCACCGCTTCCCTCTCTCTCCTGCCAAAGGGATCCGGGTCTTCCCTGAAGCAAGGAGGCTGCTCTGACCACGCAGGGGCTCACGTGTGGGAGAGCTCAAAGGAAAGGCAGAGATGCTTCTGGGCTCTGATCCCATCACAGGGCAGAGCACATCACCTGGCTCCCGCTGCAGGGCATGGCGGAGAAGCTGATGTAAATGTCATTGCTTGATCTCCAAACTCTATGTACTTGTCACCAGCGGCGGGGCTGGCGAAGGGATGTGCTCAGATGCTGGGGTTAAAATTCTGCTCACAGAACGGACGGATGTTCTCGTCTCTTTGGGCATAGGGATGGAGAGGCTGCTTGCAAGTCTGTCATTTCGCAGGGGCTGCTGCAGCCTAGGGCTCTGGTGTGCCTCCCAGGGCGCTGCAGGCCAGGCCCTCGGGGACTTAGTCTGGCGGTGGTCTGCTTTTCACAGGGTTACACCCGCAGAGCCCAGAGCCATCTGGAATACGGGCAGACTGGCCACCCTGAACTTCCGGAGTGCACTGGGTTGGTGACGCCAGGGTGCAGTTAGGGATGCCATAGTCCTGCACCCTGGTGATGGCCGCTGCCCGCCTCCCTCTCCTCTCCTCTGCTCCTTCCTGTCCCCTTTCCCTCAGGCACTCCAGCTCCCAGATGTGGAGAGCAGAGGTGAGGAGACCATGGACAGACAGTGAGAGCAGGTGCCTAATTATTGCGCTTGACATGCTGATAATTAGAGCCGGAGCCCAGCTCCTGCAGCCACCAGCTGTGCCTGGCAGTGGACATTTCATCTGTTCTCCTCTCTCCTTTCAAGCCTTTTGGGATATTTCCAGTGGAGGAAGAAGGGGTTGCGTTTCCCTTAATCCTTCCCTGTCCTGTATTTCTGCCTTCAAGTGGATCCAAGTCCAGGCTGGGTAATTATCTCAAAAATAGGCCCCACGGCCGCGGAGCTTCCTCTGTGGGGTGTGATGAAACTGCGCGGCCAGGAAGAGAGCCTGTTGGCAGGGTGGATAGATGGCCCGTGTCTGCTAATCTCACATTTCATCTCAGTTAAGCAGTCTCTGAGCTCATTAATTGTCTCTCTGCGAAGGGCCAGGCATTTATCTTGGAGAGCCATCTAGCTTCGCCCGGTTCTCGGAGCCCAAAGAGAAGGGGAGGGACATGCGGCATCCGTCTACCTCTTCACTGAGCAGGAAACGTGAGCCCAGACAGGGCAGGGGGCTCCTGATGGACTCGGCCTGACTGCCCGCCAGACAGAGTGTGCTGATTTCCGCCCCCAACAACCGTGCAGGGGAGGGCCCCCTCCCCAGGCTGCCAGCAGCACTGAAGCTCCTCATCTCTCCCTGACACAAGGGGACACAGTTATCACCCACGTCCTGTGAAGAAACCGAGGAAGCTCAGAGATGCCCCATGTGCCCAAGGTGCCTGAGTTTCAGGCAAACATGGCGCTCGATGATTCAGAGTAGACGGGAAGGATGAAGCAGAGCACCCGTTTCTCTGTATGCCGTGGGGTCTCTAAATCATCTAATTCCTCCGACGCATTTAAATTAGGTTTTGGATGTTGGTCGGTTGGGGGGCATTAGGTGAATGATGGGGTGACCAGGTGTGAGATTCTCCGCACACTGTGCGTGGGGGTTGGCTCCACCCCGGGGTCTCCACTGGTGGTTCCCTGGTGGGACATTTGGTCACATCTGGATGGGGTGTGTTCTTGGCACAGGGGTAAGGGCCAGGGATGCTAGTGATGTCCTCAGTGCATAGGATGGCCGTCTGTGATTAAGAACTACCTGGCCTGTTAGCTGATTGTGCTGAGGGTGAGGCGCCCACGTTATGCGAGTTTTCTGGAACAGGCGTCCCCGCTAACTTGGTGAGTTGATTAAAAGCCAACGTGCAGGTCAGTACCTAGAGCTTTAACACTTCCTAATGCTGATTGAGTGCCCCATGGGAGTGTGTGTCTGTGTGTACAGTGTGTTTGTGCATGTGTAGGAGGAAGGTGTGAAGGGTGCTCCTTGAACCCGTTCCATGGGTTGTCCTCCCGGGGAGGTTGGGGGGGCACTTAGCTGGCATTTGTGATTCGGGAGAGTGGTGGGGAGCAGGATCTTGGTGGTGGTGGTTGAAGTCCAGCTGACACCTTCCTGCCTGGGGTGACGGGTGCTCCAACACGGTTTTTCACATGGGACAGGTGGGCACGCTCTGGTGGGTCTGTGCAGGCGTGGAGAGGCTCCCCGTCTCCACGCCCCGGTCAGCTGGTGGTGACAGCTGAGCCCGGCAACACCATGGGTGACGTCTCGGCTCATCTGGGCTGCTGTGACGATGTGCGTCAGGCTGGGCTCCCTGTGCCTGCACTCACGGCTCTGGAGGCCGGGAAGCCTGGGTCGGGGTGTCTGAGGCTCGGCGTCTAGAGAGGGCTCACTGGGCCTCAAGATGGCGCCCACAGCCACGTGCTTGGGTGGTGGAAGAGATAAGCCAAGTCCCAGTGCTCTTTTTATAAGCTGGTGTTTGATGGTGGAATCTTCATGGCCTGGTCACCTTCTAGGACTGTTGCTTTGGGGATTAGGTTTCAATGTGGGGGTTTTGGGGGGAACACATACATTCAAACCATAGCATTGGAATAAACAGATCCAGGGGTTCGAGGTGACCACAAAGCTTGAAGAGCCACCTCCAGGCAACCACAGATGAAATACCACTGCCCCGAGACGGGCATTGGGACTGCGTTGTCCTCTGGTCCCTGCTGGTACGCACCGGGGTGGGGGGGGGCCTGGGAGCCCTGGAGGGGGCTGTTGTGGGAGTGACCAGGCCAGTGAGCATGGTGCCAGCAGAGGCCCAGCTGCCAGGGGTTGGGAGGCTCTGGTGACTCGGGGACAAGGGGGAGGAGGGGAGCAGAGGTGATGCCCAGGCTTCAGATTCGAGGGCTTTGAGGCCGACGGACGCTGTCTTGGTGCCAGGAGGTGAAGGAGCCATGGCTGGGAGGAGGGGCATTTGGCCAGGGTCATTTGGGGTTGGGGACCAGAGGAACACTCAGTAGAAGAGGCCAGGGGACAGTTGTTTGAGCCTGGAGCTCGGGAGAGCAGTTGGGCACAGAGGTGGTCACAGGAGGGCCCGAGGGGGAGCAGCCATGGAGGTCTGCAGAGGGTAGCAGAGGAGGCTCTGCAGGAGGCCGGGGAAGGAAGTCCACAGGGAGGGAGCGTCTAGGGAGCAGATGTCAGAGGGGGACGAGGCAGAGCCTAGGAATGGAGTGAAGCGCCGGGGCGGGGGCTGCAGTGGGGGCAGGGCCGTTGGGTGGGTGGGCAGCGCCGGCACTGAGCTGTGGGCGTGGGGCGAGGGCCCTCCACACCTACAGAACTGCTGCTGAACATGCTTTGGTGATTCTCTCATGACCACCTACTCCTGCCCCATGAGGACAAGGACCTGGTCCATGTGATTTCAATGTCCTTCTCCTGTGTGGGACAAAGACCTGGAGGGTGACAGGTGGCTGGTAGAGCAGAAGGCCTGGACGAGGGTGGACGCAGGAGAGGCTGGAGCAAAGGCTGTCCTGAGAGCCTGGGAGTCGGCCTGGACTGCCACTGCTCGTCTGCAGGCCAGGGCTCGGCCTTCTGTACCCACACTCTGTGGGCGCCTCCTTCCAGAGCCTGAGATCGGCCCCTGAGCTGGCACATGGATGGAGCATGAGAGGAGGCACCGTACCAGAGTGAGGAGCCCTCTCATGCACACCCTGCCAACAGGAGAGACGGGTCCTAGGCTTACCGGGGCTGCAGGTACCCACGCTGGCTGGGCAGCTTGAACAACAGGGTTGTCACTTGGTTCTGGAGGCTGGACACCAAGGTGTCCACGGGACTGGGTTCTTCTGAGGCTGCTCTCCTTCCTGTGAGGTTGGTCTTCTCCTTGCTGGGTCCTCTGGGGTCTTTCTTCTGGGCCCGAGCATCCCTGGTGGCTCTTGACGTGTCCAAATGTCCTCCTCTCAGGAGGACACGAGTCAGACTGGATGAGGGCCAATGGGTCTCTGCAGGCGTCTGTCCCTAACTCATGGGCAACAAGGCACTGTGAGGAGCACTCCATCTCTCCGTCCTAGAGGTGCTGGTGTGGGTGGGCGAGCTCTGGGCCCCTTGCTGGCCTGGCCTTCACTCAGAGCCGTTGGTGTTGGGGAGCGTCCTTGGCTGGGCACAGCCCCGGGAAAGGCCCACCAGCGCCCCGGGCCGGGTCTGAAGGCTGTGCCTGACCTTCATGAAGGGGATGATGGAGCCCCCTCAAGGCAGGAAGCCGTTCTGATCAGTCCAGATACAGGGTGGAAGTAGAAGCTGAAGTCGGGGGGCGGAGGAGAAAGAGGAGGTGACTTGTTTGGAGAGCAAAGTGCCGGGCCTGGACAGCGGGCTCACCCTTGCGGTTCACAAAGTGCTTCTGGGTGTAACAGGTCCCTTCTGCCCAGCCAGAGCCCCTGCTGTGGGGGGAGCAGAGCAGAGGTGTGCCCGGGCCCTCCGCCCACGGAGCTGCACCTGCAAGGATGGAGCTGGGTCGGCTCGGCTGGGCTGCTTGTCCAGGCCCCTGTGCTCAGGACTGGGCACTCTGACACTCAGAGGCCTGACATATGAGTGTCCCCCTGAGCCAGGGCTAACCGAGGTGACGAGGGTCTCCCTGGAGGCCCCATGGATGACACCTGGAAGTCCTTGCTTGGGAGCCGGGCGTTTTAGGAGGGAGCAGAATCTTCCCAGGCTTCCGTGTCCGTCAGCTTTTTGTTACTGTGACCACAATGCCAGGTCCAGTCCTTGGCTGGCCACGTCCCTAGCTCTAGCCCCCAGTGGTGAGGCAGAGCATGGTGGTGGCAGGGCATGACAGAGGACAATAGCTCAAGATGTGGCAACCGTGGAAATGGGGAGAGGGAGCTCCGCTCACCAAGGACAAAGTAGAAACCCCAAAGCCATGTCCCCAGTGACCTACCTGTCACCTACACCCTGCCTGCCTACAGTTGCCACCCGTTCATCCACACTGCTGGGTCAGTCCCCTGCTAGGTCACAGCTCTCAGGACCCAGGCATTCACCTCTGAACATTCTTGCATTCAGTTCTGGGGGGCCCCTCACAGCTAAGCCATAGTCTTCCCAAACTCCTTCAGCAAACACCCAAATTCCGCACGTCAGTCTTGAGACTGAAGCGCTTTGGTCCCCACCAGCCTCCCTGACCTCACCTTTCTCTTCACCACTGGTCGCCCCTGCTGCTCTGGCCTTCCCGCTGGTCCGCGTCCACTGGGGCCTGCCCCAGGGCCTTTGTTTCTGCCATCCTTCCGTGTGTCCGGCTCCTTTCTGTCATTTCCCACTCAATGCCCCCTGACCTGCCTTGGACTCATCACTAGCTGACTCAAGCTTCATTTCTTGGTCCTTCCTCGCGGTCTTATCTGTGTCACCACCCGCCTGTCCCTTCTGCCCCCTGTTAGGGATTGGTCATCTTGTTTGTGGTTCACGTGCAGAGCCTGGCACTCAGCCTGGCACTCAGCCTGGCACTCAAGACACTCGGTAGATCTTTCTGGAAGGAATGAATAGAACATTCCTTTCCAAGGAATGTCGTTATCATGTCTAAGAGAAAAATCCAAGCAGCCATTTCAACGAGAAACTCACCGTTTCCTGTCTCTGTCTTTGACGCAGGACCTGCTGTCCCTGCCGCTCAGCCCGGCCGACTGGCGGGTAAGTACTCTTTCTGTCCTGACTTAGGCTATCACGCCTGTTGGAGGTGAAGGAGGTGGAAGGCCCTTGAGCTTCCTCTCTTGACAACTCAGCCATGTGGAGGATGTGACCTGAGGAGGGGTGTGTGTCACCAGGGGTGACAGCCATAGTCTTCTCAGCCCCTGTCCCATGTTGCAGGGGCTCCTGGGCATAACTGGCACACACTTGCCTCAGGACGTGGGACTCCAGTTCCCATGCCCACGGCAGACACCTGTAGCCCACCTCAGCACTGTCCACCCCTGGGGCAGGAGGGTCGGCACTAATGGTCAGGGAGGCTCCTAGGTGAAACGTTTGAGTCTGCACTGCATGAGCTCTGGAGGGGAGTCAGTCCTGCTGAGGCTGCTGGTGTTGGGCAGCCATTGAGATCTGTGCTCGTGGCTGTCGAAATGGGAGCCGTGTGCTGGCCTGTCTTACTGCCCAGCTTCGAAGGCGAGGGCAAAGCCCCCATGTCCCTGCACCAGGCCATACTCTCTTACCAGGAGGTTCCCGAGCTTGGCCATGGACAAATACAGTTGAAACAAACTCATCTGCACCTCGGGGCAATGCATTTGTTTTTTATTGATCCAAGCTCCCCGTTATTATTGTTGCTTAATGAGGAGCTAATGTAATTCCTAAAGAAGCCAGGCGGCCCTCAGATAGACCAAGCAAGATTTTATTTCCCCGGTGATGCTGTGTCTTCCCTTCAGTTAAAGCCAGGAAGGAAAATTAATACAAATGTAAGACATTTCCCCCCTAAGATGAGTGTCAAGGAGGTGGCTTTTTATTACACTTGTAAATTTCCTGCATAACGGGACCAGAGGGGGCAGCTGGCTGGCCCCCGCGTGCCGTGCAGGGGGTGGCAGTGACACAGAGGCTTCGAGTCCATAGGCAGGCTGACGCTGTGGCCACGGTGCTTGGGATGGTGATGAGGCGTGCTCCTGCCCCTGCCCAGGTCCCTCCTGTCTGTGCCAGTCAAGTTCAGAGGAATTTGAGTGGCTATCTTTAAAAGCACTCTCATTGAGGTGAATTTCACGGGCCATAACATCAATATTGAAACATGAACAACTTAGTGGCGTTTAGTACGATCACAGTGTCATGCCACCGCCTCCTCTGTCTCTTCCCAAGGATTTCTGTGGCTTGGAAGTCGAGTCCCACCTCCGTCAAGCATGGGCACCCCTCCCCCCAGGCCCCCGGCAACCCCCAGTTTCCATTCTGTCGCTGTGGGTTCACCTGGTCAGGTATTCATAAAGTGGAATCCTGCAGCAGGTGACCTTTTCAGCCCAGCTGGCAGCTCCTCAGCAGCTTAAACAGAGGTGGCCATGTGGCCCAGTGGTCCCACTCCTGGGGGTGCTCCAGAGGAACAGAAAAGAAAGACTTAAACAGGCCCAGGGACACACACATGCACACAGCACTGTTCACAGCAGCCGGGGTGGGGACAGCTCAGCCATCCACGGTGCACCAACAAACAGTTGAGAAGTGTGGTCCGTCGGCACAGTGGGGCTATCCCCCGTGACAGAATGCAGTACCACCGTGTGCTGTGGCCTGGGTGAACCTTGGAACGTCACACTGGTGCCTGTTTGACCCGAGTCCCCTCTGTGCTGATGTCCCTTCTTCACCAGGGCCTCAGCTGGAAGCTGTGAGGTCCAGGGCTGGACTGTTCTCAGTGCAGAGACTCTACCTCTTCACTGGGCTTCCTGCCCGGCCACTGGGTGCAGTCCGAGCCTCCTGGGCTGGAAACTGAGAGCAAACGTCTATACCATCACTGGGCCCTGGCGGTGTCTGCTGAGCCGTGGTCGGCCAAAGCCAGGCTGCTTTCTGCCGAGCGGGGGCCAGGGGCTGAGGAGCCCCAAGGCTTCCCCAGGAGGCAGGTCCTGGAGCGGGCCCAGTTCTGCCCATCTGTTGCTGCCACTGGTTCAGGGGAGCGTGGAGCGATGGCCGAGCAGTGGTTCTTCCAGGTGTGTGGGGAGCCCAGCCTGGTGGCCTGTCTCTGTGAGCACCGTGCTCGTGCCCAGGACCCCTGGTAGGTGGGGAAGCTGCCCCCATGGCCCTTTTCGTCGTCCTCCTCTCCCTCCCTCCCTCCTGCCTACGTAAAGTGCGCGTGGCATGAACTTGGTCACTTGAAAGCAAACCAACGGTCCCATGGTATTTAGTGCATTCACAGTGCTGTGCGGCAGGGCTCTACCTAGGTCCTAAACATTGTCGTCGTCCCCAGAGGATCCTATACCCAGTATGTTGTCTCTCCCCCCGCCGCCTCCCCCTGCCGCCTCCCCCTGCCTCCTCCCCCAGTGGCCTTGCCTCTCCTGGTCGGGCCATGCACCCGGAGACATGCAGCGCGTAGTCCATGTCTCTCCGCTCCCTGACCTGGTTCTCGAGGCTCGCCCAGGTGCCCAGTTGAATCAGTTCTCTGGCTGTGGCTTCCGCTTCCCTTTGTGGCTGGGTGCTGGACAGCCACCCAGGTCCTTGGGCTCCTTCTGCCTTCTGCCCGCTGTGGGCAGGGCCCCGGGAGCCTTAGGTCCATGCACTTGTTTCAGGCCTGGCTTTGCTTCTCCCAGGGTCCACCTAGGGGTGGAGTTGCCCAGCCACAGGGGGAATCTGTGTCTAACGCTCTGAGGAGCTTACCTTGGTGTAACCAGGGGAAGCCGAGACCCTGCCGTGCACCTCCAAGGTCCCCGGAGTGAGGGGCAGAGCAGGGGAGGGAAGCGGAAGCCTGGCCGCCGTCCTGCATACAGGGGATCAGGCCGGGCACGCTCTCTCCCGGGCACTATGCTGTGCATGGTGGCTGGGAGGGCAGGAAGAGGCAGAAGGACATCTGAAGGGCCAGGCATGTCCCTTCCTGTGGGCTCCACAGTGGGTTTCCAGCCCCTCTTTTGCCCTCTTTCCCACAGTGGCCCTTACCTCTGGGCTTTGGAAAGGTGGTGGGACTGCCGTGCCACTTGACTGACTTTGTTCTGTTTGACCCCTCATTCTGTCTCAGGCCTGGCAAAATCTCATCCAGGAACTGTCACCACACCCCAATCCCCACAGCCAATCCTATTCCTGGCCTCCCTTTTCCACCATGGGGTCGAGGCCCAGAGAGGGGAGGTAATGCTTCCAGCTACTCAGCTTGTGAGCATCAGAGCTGGGATTCGAACCTGGGTCTGCTCACCTCTGGAGCCTGGATTCCTCCCGTGGTGTCTGGGAGCCTCCCAGGGCTCCCCACCTCGGCGTCTTGCACACCAACGCTGTAGTGGACATCTTAAAACCTCCTACATTTCTGGCCTTCCTGGCTGTCCACAGGGCTCTGAGCATCTTGGGAGGCCAAGAAGCCCATGGTGGGGATTCTGGGCCAGGAGGCTGTGTTCCGTGGCTCTCTGTCCTTAGGGGCTCAGGAACTAGCGTCTGGTGAAGGAGACCTGCAGTCTGTGGCCGGGTGATGGCTGCTGTTCCCACCTGAGGTGCCTCTCGGTATTTAGGTAGCAGGTGAGCCTCAACCTGGCTCCACCTTCCCCACAGGGGGTGTCCCAGGAAACTGGGCAGGCAGGCTCCACGTCCCTAGCCTCGCTGCCTGCTCAGGCCCCTGGGGATGAGAAGCTTCTCAGATGAGAGAGAGAAGAGGGTGATAGCGGTGGCAGGGGCAGCTAGGTCCCCAGAGTTCCCTGGCTCCCGGGCCCTGCAGCAGCTCAGAGCTCCCAGGGGATGCGAAGGCGGCCACGGAGTCTTTCACCTGCTCCGAGCGTGAGTTTCAAGGGCGGTAAGTCTCTGACCTTTTAAAATGGCTGAACCTCCTCGGCTGGAGCACGTTTCTCCAGCTTAGCCCGAAGCGGGGGCTGAAGCCCTAGAGTATGTGCCAGACGGAGGGGGGATTTATGACCCTCCACGGGGTCTGTCTGGGGAACTTGCCATGCCCGCGGCCCCACTCAGCGTGTTTTGGGTAGAAAAAAATGTGTTTTTGGCTGAAGTGTGAGTCTCTGCCCCACCCCAGAAGGATGACAGCCGCTGCTGTTTGCAGCTGGCGCTGGGTTTATGCTCTGACCACCTTGCCCGTGTCTGCCCGCTCCCCAGGTCAGGAAGGTTGTCACTAAACCCCTTTGCGGGAAGGCAGCCTCAAGCTCCGAGAGGCAGTAACCTTCCCAGGGCTCCCAGATTTCCAGAGGAGGGGTAAGGACTGAAATCCGGGGTGAAGGAGACGGAGCACTTGCTCTTCCTCACGCCACCTTGGGCACCAGGAGAGATGGGGCGTGTGAGCTGGCGCCTCCTTCCCAGCGTCCAGGCCCCCGAGGGTTTCCGAGAATGATGTCTGCTCTGTGTGCCCAGGGCTGGCCTCCTCTTGTCAGGGGCCTGGACAGTCCTAGCACCTTCTTGGTCTCTGATGGGGGCCTGGCTTCCCCGCCACAGCTGCCCAGCAGAAGGGCTGCTCCCTCCTGCCCAGGGTCAGCTCTAATTACCAGAGTCATCAGCGCAGGACTTACCACCTGATCCTGGGCAGAAGCCGCACGCTGCCCAGGCAGGGGCCTCTGGCCTAGGAGAGCGTGGGTCTTCCCAAGGACCCCGGGGTGGCGTTGGGCCCCGGCAGAGCCACCTGGAGCATCCTGACCGCAGTAGTACCCAGGCAGGTCCTGCCGCTCCCTGGAGGCTGCCCTCTGCTCCAAGAACAGTGCTTGGCTCTCAGCCCCTGGCCGCTCCTCTGGGCGCCTCTCCTGCCCACACCCTGTCTGTCCCGGGGCCCTGTTTTCCCTTGTTCTCGGCACTTGGCACGCTGAACGATGGTCTTGTCACCATGCTCATTCACGTGAGGCCCTCCCACCAAAACCTGAGCCTCCCAAGAGCTGTTCCCTCGGCCAGCTCCCGGGTGTGTCTCGGGCACCTAGTATCCCTCAAAAGAAACATGAGGGCCATGCGCTACTCGGGAGGCTGAGGCTGAGGCAGGAGGATCGTGAGTTCAAAGCCAGCCTCAGCAAAAGTGAGGCCCAAGCAACTCAGTGAGAACCTGTCTCTAAACAAAATACACAATAGGGCTGGGGACGTGACTCAGTGGTTGAGTGCCTGAGTTTAATTCCTGTTACCCCCCCACCCCCCCAAAAAAAGAGACACGAGGCTGTTCTGACACCTGGGTGCTCCTGTTTCCCTCCTGTGGCTCCTCATCACACACCCACTTCAGTTACTTTGTCTGTTTATCTTTTTGTTTTGCACGACGGTGCCCATGAGCTTCCGAGTTCTGCACCCTATCTTTGCTGTTGTGCGCTGACTCCTCAGCATATTGATAAGGAGCAGATTCTCAACACACCCAGCAAGGATAGACGAGCAGGGGTGGGTGGGTGGGCGGATGAGCCTTGTTGGACAGCTCACGGCCTTGTTCCAAAGCAAGCGAGGCCTTGTCTGGCAGGGCTCTGTCGGGGGCTACCCAGCGCCACCCATTCTCCAGCAAGAGCACCGCGGGCCCAGGCATTTCTTAGCACTAGGAGTCTGTGGCCGCGAGCTGACCCCTTAGGGCTTGATTTCCATTCTCAGGACACTGTGGGCTGAGAACGGGGCCTGCCCAGGACCTATGGAGGGGACTTCATTAAAGTTAAACGTTGGTGTCACCATGTGACTATGGAGAATGCCCCGTGTGCTTGTGTTCTCGTAGATCTTACTGATTTTATAGTCCGGGAGCTTGGGCTCCTTGATTTAATGAGGGAGGTCGGTTAGGGTCTCCCAGAGTCCCTCTGGTCCTCTTGATTTCTCTGGGGGGCTTGTCAGAGTTCGTGCTCAGTATTTTGGGGACTGCATCATGTGACAAGCGTGGGTCAGGACTTGACCCTGGAGTTGCGTAAAGGGACCGTCTTTTGCCGCCCCACCGCTTCCTTCCTGGCTTCTCTGAGGTCAGCACCAGTCCTTCTCTGGGGTCTGGACACATCTTGTTGCTATTTTCATTTCCTTTCAGCACAGGTGTCCTTTGGAAGCAGCCTGTGGGAGGCTTGTGTCTGCCCACGGTTCTGGGATTCAGTCTTTCGACGGAGGAGTTTCGCACAGGGACATCAGACACGATGCGTGTGTTTGGTCTTCTGTCCTTTAAAAGTGACTCCGTGCTAACAGCTTCTCGGGCTGCTTCTGTGGTTTCTCTGTGCTCCTTGCTGCAGGGTTGGTTTGATCTGCCTCTGCCTTACCTGGGGATTTGGAGGTGAGGCATCATGCTATTAATTCTGCATGGGCTGGACTGTCCAGGTTGGAGGAGGACGTGAGCTCACCTGCACCTGGCAGCTTTTCCACCTCCTTTCCTCCTCTCCCAGGTGTGGTCAGTTCAGCTGGGAACTCCAGAGCCCACCTAACATCAAGCAGTGGTGATCCTGACAGTCATGGTGATGGGTGGCACTTGTGGGAGGCTTCATATGTGCCCGGTGCCCTGCTCAGCACCAGGAATTTCTCGACCCAGCACCCACCCAGCCATCCTTGGCCTCCACTCTTTGTGTGGTAAAACTGAGTCTCGGAGACTCCACGAGTTGCCGAGGCCTCTCACTTGGGAAGAGCTGTACGTGGCTCCAGCTCCCAACTGTGGCTGTCCCTGTTCCTTGTCAGCACTGTAGAGCAGCTGTGACACGTGAATTCCCACTTGGTCACCCACCCGGTCACCCACCTCGCCTCCCCGGCTCGGCTCTGTTGCACAGAGCTCTCCTTTTGGCTCTTGACTCTGGACCTCTAGTCCAGCCCCACTCAAACTCTAATGCATGGGGAGGCTCCTGGGGACTCCTGTTGAAATGCAGAATCAGGCCACGAGTGTGTGAAGCAGCTTGATTAGCCATTCTGCAGTATATATATACCTGCTCCAGAACCTTGTCTCGTATGCCATAAATGCATACAAAGTTTACTTTACATTTTAAAAAATAGAATCTGATTTGGTGAATCTGGGCAGAGGCCGAGAGTCTCCATTCCTGGGCTCTGTGCTGGGCCAGCACCCCTTGCTGGGTGGGGCTCTGGATTGCTCCGGTGCCCAGGTTCTGATGGTCCTCTAGCTCCTTGCTCTCCAGCGCAGAGTTCTGGGAGTGCGGTCCAAGGACAGCTTCCTGGGTCCAAAGCCAGCCCTGCCACTCAGATAGGACGGCCCCCTCCTCCTGGGGACTGTGGGACTTGAGCCGAGTGGGGTAGGAGAGGTTTGCAGAGCTGTGGTGCCCGGTTTGGGGTGAGGAGCAGCCTCAGCTGGGTATTACCACCGGTTGCGTTGAAGCCCTTGCAGGGACTGTTGTGCCCTCTGCTTGCCCTGGCCACCTACCCCAGCCTGCGGGTTTGTTCAGACCACCTTAGCCCCTGCGCCCCACGGTGGCCTCCACAGGTTCTTCCCCCAGCGGACTGCAGCCTGCCTCTTCCCAGCAGCCCCCAGCTCTCCCATCCCGGCCTCCTCTCAGCTTCCTTCCCACATGGCCCCAGCAGGACTTACTGGGTTGTCCATGGCTGACCTTCTGGTTCATCGCCTTGGGAAACACTGGTGGATGGTGGATTTGGAATAGAGAGCGGCTGCTGGTCCAGGGACTCTCTCCCCAGGGGACTGCACATGCTCAGCTGCAAAGGAGGACCAACAGGGTGATGGGGTTCAGGGCTGTTGGGTGAGGTAGGGCAGAACAATGGAAGATCCTGCTTTTCCAGAGAATTCTAGGGAATGCCCAGAGCTGGTTAATGGGATTGTGGGATGTGACATCTTCCTCTTTCCCTTCAGCCTGTAAACTGTTCTCAAAATGTCAGTATTTTGTGGGGTTGGCTATTTGGGGGAAAGCAACCAGGTGCTAGTTGTGGCCGTGGGGTGGACATGGCCTCTGGTGGGTGTGGCCTTGAAATGGGTGAGACAAAGGTCTGGGCGACCCAGTGGCTGGGACTCAGATGTGTTTTAATCTCCCAGGTGATTGCAAAGTACAGCCCGCCTGGGGATCACTGACGTGAAGCCGTGTGGGGTGTTCATGTAGTAAGCCCCAGAAGAGTCTGATTTTTGTTTTTCAAGATCATGGTTGTGACGCTGTGGTCATGCAGGTTTGGGAAACAAAGCTGATCTGGTTGGTCGCTGCAAGACTCATCAGCACCTTGAACACGGTCACGAGGTTCTCCACCTCCCAGACACTAGCGCTATGTGGGCAGCGTGCGCAGTTGTCCAGACGCCCTTGATCACAGAACCTACCGAGGAGTGTCTCTCAGCTCTTGGTGGCTGTTTTTGTTTTAACCCTTTTTGGCAGATTTGAAGGGTTCTGCTCAACAGCCAGCTGCGTTGGTGGATGAGGAGGATTCTGACATGGTCATCTCCCTGCCAAGCCAACTCCCAGAGAGCCAGGAGGGGGAGGCTGTGCCCCTCTGGGGGACGGGCTGTCTCTTCTGATTTGGGAGCCGGTCTTCCTCCGTCCAAGTATTAAAGCAATTGCACTGGCTTTTCTCTCCGTCCACGCGAAGCTGCCAAGCGATGGCACAGCCGAGGGGGTCAGTCTGATTTTCTTCAGGTTGTTATGGATCCATAGTCCCTGCTCACCCTAACTGCGAGCTCCCCACCAGGAAGCTGGATGCGTGTGGTTCCGACACTCCCCTCCTCTGGTGGATTCGGGAGTCAGGATGGGTTTCTCCCTCTGTGGGTGCTGCCCAGCATTCTGGTCATAGAAGTGGCTCCCTTGAGATATGAGCCTGCAAGTCCAGGTGCTGTGTCACAGGACAGAAGGCCTGGTCCACGCGTCTGTCCTTCCCTGGGCTTGGCACGAGGCAGGAAGGGCTAGAAACAAAGCAGAGCTTGCCAGTCCCCCTGTGTGTCTTGCCACCCAGCGGCCCCTCTGGTAGACCGTGGTGTGCTTTTGTTTTTGGGGGCTCAGGAGGAAGGAGCTAGGAATCCACAGGCCCTAGAGCTGCCTGTCTGTCTCCCCCACTTTCCTTGGAGGAGCAGGTGACAGAACAGGCAGCCAAACATTCCCTGATTCCACAGCCAAATGTCACCTCCTCCCTGGGGGCTCAGCTTGGCGGAGTAAACTTCAGAGCCTTGGCATTTCTCACCCCCACTTAGGTTAGCCTGGCAAAGGGGCTTTGATTTCCCAAAGCCTGACGATACTCGCACGGTCCCATGCAAGCTGCTGGAGGGTCAGAGTGGGGCGCAGAGGCGCAGGAAGCCTGCTGCAGGAGGGGGGCGCCCTGTGCGTCTTCCAGTGATGGGTAATAAACGTGCAGTTGTTTAGTTTGGAGGCAGAGGTGCAGCAGTATCGATTGTCTGGAACGTCTAAAGCTCTAGAAGTGAGAGCCTCTTGCATGAAGAAGGGTGTCTGCAGCAGATTGTCCCACATTGAATTAAACAGATATGCATGAGACACTTGCATTGGCCTGGTGGATGTGGGACGAGACAGGCTGATCCACTAAGGTGCCATCTCAGATGTCCACAGGTAGAGGATGGAGGGTCTGGCAGCACATGCTTGTCCCCCAGCCTGGTTCTGCTCTTACCCTGCCGCGTGCTCCTGGAGGCTTCTCCATGCAGACTGTGGATGGTGACAGAGCCGGCAGTCCCTGTGGCCAGTCCTAGAACCCCGCATCATTCTCAAGGTTCCCCTGCTCCCTGCTGGCCCCTTTATGAATGGTCCTTTTACTCAGTTCTCCTAATGCCCACGTGCTCTCGTTCCCCACTGGGGCGCTGGCAAACAGAGTGGGCAAGCCACGGCTCAGCCCAGCATCTGAAAGTGGAGCCACCATTTAAAAGCTCCCTCTTCAGGATGCCCCTCTGCCTGTCCCCTGGGCTGCAGCCCCTGCCGACTCCCTGTCCCATTTGGTGCTGTCTCCGATTGGCTTGTTGGCCTCCTTGTTGCTCATTTCCCCCAGGGTGGGAACTCTCTGAGCACAGAGAAGTCCGGTGACTTGCCTGAGGCCACACAGCTAGGAGGAGATGGAGATGCCACTTGAAGAGCGTCTCTCGGATTGCAGAGGTCTCTCTCTCCCAGCCACGTACAGGCCACGCTGTAGGAGGGGCACGATCTCCCTCGAGTCCTTCCTCTGCTCTCTGCTCATGCTGGACAGAGAAGCTGTGGGTTCCCTAAATATTCCCTGGGGTCTAAGTGGCCTTTTCTCTCCCTCCAGACATTAAGCTCAGATGAGGCGGTGGATGGGGGCTTCACATCCAGGGCCCTTCCTGCCCCACCCCCCAGCCCAGCCAAGAGCTTGGCCTCCCCCTTGTCCACAGGCCCCTTCTGGGCCAGGAGGTGGGCCCTCTACAGACAGGAGCTCCCTGGGATTCAGAGTGGCTTGTGACCTGGTTTCCCTCCAACAGGGGACCATCCGAGAGAGCCCACTGGACCCCACAGCATCCCTAATGACGTTGGGGGAGCATTTGACACAGGCCAGAGCCCCAGGGACAGGTGTTCCCATCCACAAAGTTCTCCAGGAGGAGGAGAGACACCTTGTCCCTCTACCTGTTGTGTCTAGACTCAAAGGAACCGAGTTTTCCCAGAGTCTCATTTTCTCCAAAACAATTGTCAGAAGAAAACTAACAAGTGTCCCGTGATCCCACTGTCAGAATAACCCAGGTGCACTTGTTGGATGATTCAAGTGAGAGAGAAGGTGCAGGCTGCCCTGGTCCCTGGGTCCCTTTGTCCCCACCTGGCCCACTTCCCAGGAGGCCCTGAATTCCCTCTTGAACATGCCCCAGATGAGGTCAGTGTTACTCTGAGTGTCCACAGACATGAGAGGCCAGCACTGTGTGGTCACCTCAGCTCTTCCTGTGAGCACGAGAGGTCTTGTCTCCTGGGGGCATGGGTGTCGTCACAGGGGTGCACCATGATGATGCTCTTGGGACCGTTGTTCTGTGAGGCGCACAGTGTGTATCTGGTTTCCTGTTGTGGGGGATGCACAGCGTGTGCCCTGGTCAGAAGTCCCAGCGCTGTAAACGTGGATGGACGTGGCTGGTTGCTGTCTGCAGGGTTGCAGCAGCACCCGGGGTGGGGACACACTGAGTTCATCCTGGAAGCCCTGGGATCCAGGAGGGGCTCTCGTGTGCTGCTGTCCATGTGGCCTCCTGGTGGAGCTGACCTCTCTTTCCCTGGCCAGCTCTGCTCATGGGGGTCGCTCAGGGGGCACCTAGTCTCCAGCTGGGCCCTCTCCCCAGCACAGTGCCTGGCTTTTGCGGTCAACACCAGATGGTTGGCCTGACCCCATTGGTGGCCAAGGAGACACCACTCAGCTCTCAAGGGTGTGACCCTTGCCCTTTGGTGACGGCGTTTTTCTTCTCAATGTTGTTGTTTCCCGAGTTCTGGAAAAGGAGGCTGCGTATTCCTTGCTTAGCCTGAAACCTCTTGGCCAGCCATTGTGTTGGTCAGCTCAGGGTGCTGTCACCAAATGCCACAGGCTGGGCAGCTCGAGGGGCAGACCTTTACTTCCACATGATTCTGGGGTCGAGGTCCAGGACAGGGTGCCACAGGGCGGTTTCTGCTGGCTCCCACCCCCACCCGCACGGAGCCACCATCCTCTCCCTGCGTCCTCCCGCGGCATGATCCTGCATCCCCATCTGTCCTCATCAGGAGGTCATTCGGGTTAGTCCAGGGGCCTCACGTCTGCCTCGTTTACCTTAATTACCTTTTTAAGGACCCCCATCTCCAAATGCAGGTCATTTTCAAGGGACGGGGCGGGGGGGGGTAGGAATTCAGCATGTGATCTTGGGGGACATCATCCAGTCTGAGCTGTCGTTTCCCCGCAGTGATGATGGGGACAGGTCCCAGCCAGGTCCCCCGGCAGTGCCTCTCACGGTGGTGAGTCCCACGGCATCACACAGACTGTCACTTTGTACCACCGTGCTAACTTCCTCCGCCTGCCAGAGACTGGGTTTGGGAAACCCTGGGTGCAGGGAGCCCCAGGAGTTGGGCCAAGGCAGTGGGGCTGGTTTCCCAGGTGCCCCTCATCCACGGCCGAGGGGGCCTGACGCACAGCAGGCTGCCCTCGGAGGCCAGGCCTTCGCCTCCCAGCCACAGATGAAGCCTGCGGCCACCTTCTTCCTGCCTCTCGCAGCCCAGCCAGGGGCCACCTGGTGCAGAACAAAGCGTTGGGGCCGGGAAGGCAGATGGAGCAGGCATAGGGTCAAATGTCATTTGCCACCGTGATTGAGTGGACTGCTTTCTTCAAGTGCTGTGTGCACAGGTTTTGAGGCCACATCAGGCTCATTAAGAGAGTGTCGTGATCACACAAGGTGCTTGCCGAGGGCCCAGGGCAGAGTGGGGTGAGGGTGTCCCACATCATGCCGCCGTGTGCACTGGGCTGGCAGGAGCTGGGCTCAGGTACCTTCTGTGTCCCTTTACACTGTGACCCTCGGGTTTTATCATCCCCTTGGGCCTCATTTTCTCCAGCTGTGAAGGGGAGGCCGCCATGGTTCCCGTGCCACCCAGTGGGCGGAATTCAAGGAGGCTCCTGGGTGGAACTTCCTGCCACCTGGTTGGCCCTCTCCCCGATTCCCAATAATTCACCCTAGTTTTGAGAATTCTTTTCTCTTTCCCCAAGCACTTCCTCTGAGAACCGCTGTGTTATGGATCCTTTAGAGTCATAACCCTTAAACTCTGTAAAAACCCTGCACTTCTGACTGGGTCCCCCAAGGAAGTCCCAGGGATGGGGACGTGACTTCAGGGTGGGCAGAGTGACGGGTGCTGGCCCTGGAGTTCCATCGAGGGCCACTCTACGTCCTGGTGCTACCTGTGACAGAGATGGAGTCTGGAGAGAGGGACACGGGGCTCCTTGGAGCTGCTCCTCCCCAGCTCTCCTCCAGCTCAGGTGTCACATTTTCTGAGTGACAGGAGAGGCCCCTGGGGCCTGGGAGAGCCTGTTCCCGAGCACCCGGGCAGACAGGGAGGCTGAGGAGAGGGCTGGAGCAGATGGCAGCAGGTGCGTGGAGTGCCCAGCTGCTGGTTCCTGACAGCTCTTCCTAACTCGGGAAAACGATGCTCAGCCCGAGGAGCGCCTGGGACCTTCTTCCCCAGCCCCTGCTTTCTCTGTGGGAATGTGGATCTGCTTCTGGGTCCGCTTGGATCATTTCCCCGAGACGGAGAAGACGGGCCAAGGCCTGTGACCTTCCCACTTCTGTGTGTGCTTTGTAAAACCCATTTTTTTTTCTCTTAAAGAATTCTCAAGGATTTTAGGAAAAAAATCCTAGACTCCTTTATTGGGCCTACAAGACCCAGTGAAGTCAGAACCCTTCCACCAGCTGACCTCGTGTCCACCCTGCCCCCTTGTCCTCCACACTCACCTTCGTGGGTGTTCAGGTCCGTAGGCCACTCGGGGCCACTGTGGGAGCTTGCTCTTCTTTCCAGGAGGCTTCTGCCCAGCCTCTCCCTGTCCCTTCAGGCCCAGCTCCAGGGTCACTCTCTCAGTGACCTTCCTAGAGTTCCCTGGACTGTGGCCAGCCCCTGTAGACACCTCCCTGATCACCCACCCCCTGCCCAGTGTCTGGCTGTCCCTCTGGATGGGGGACCTGGAGGCAGGGAGAAGGGCCACCTTGGTCTACTGTTTCCTGAGTTCCTTGCACAAGGCCTGGGGAGGGAGGCCCGGGGAGGGAGGCCCGGGGAGGGGACGCCTGGTTACTTGTCAGGGGGGGAATGATGAGGAGGTGGGGAGCCCAAGAGGTGTGACAGTCCTAGGTCTTCCAGCAGGGGTGGCTCTGGCCCACCCAGGGCTATCACATGAGCCCGAGGGTGAGGTGCACTTGCTCCCTGGCTCTCTCCCAGGAACGTGCATCTGAAGTGGCTGGTCTTGGTCTCTGTTCCAGAGACTGCAGTGGGTGGCTTCAAGGTCTGTTTCCATCCCTGGGATGTGCTGGACACCTGACGGACGGGGTCCGAGGAGCTAGGTGGGCTCCAAGATGCTGGAGCGTGTGTCTGTCTTGGGTGGGAACTTTGCCACACCTCCCCTTGCCCTGGGTGTTCTGTGCCTCCGGGTTCATCATCTCCTCCAGATGCAACGGTGGTGACGATGGGGGTGGCAGGGATGGCGATGGTGACGACAGTGACGGTGGTGTGGGGATAGTGATATGATGATGGTGCTGGGGTGGGGTAAGAGTGACGATAAGGAAAGATCGTGGTGATTCGAGGATGATGGTGGTGGGGTGAAGATGACTGTAGTAGAGATGCTGATAAAGATGGTGATGATGACAATGATGGTGATGATGGTGATGGTGATAAAGATCATGGTGGTGGTGGTGGTGGTGATGATGATGGTGATGAGACAATAACTTAAACCTTTATGTTGACGGGTACGTCAGTGGCTTGGGTAGCTGAGGCAGGAAGTTCATAAGTTCAAGATCAGCCTCAGCAACTTAGCAAGGGTTGAGGCAACTCAAACCCGTCTCTATGTGAAAGATAAAAAGGGGCTGGGATGTGGTTCAGTGGTTAAGTACCCCTGGGTTCAGTCCCCGGTACAGTCACGTCAGTGTGAGCACTCCACACACATCTAGTCCTCACAAGGGCATCTTCCAGTCGATTCCATTCCTGGAATCATTCACATTTTCATAAATGGGGTGCTGGGGCACAAAGGGGAACCTAACTTGGCCACTGATGCGCGGCTGATAAGCGGCAGAGTCGGGCCCAACGTCGAGCTCTGCCTGACCCTGAAGCTCCGTGGGCAGGACCAGGAGAAGGCTGTTGCTGTGCATGGCCCTTGTCTGAGAAATGGGGATGTTGGAGCCTATGTTCGGAGCCGTCATGCCAAGGAGTAGCGCTTCCTGTCTCTGAGAGCGTCGTTCCTGCTCTGTAGTTACTACTCCAGAGTCAGAGTCACCCGGGGAAGGGCAGCCAACACCCCAACACAGCTGTCTGCCAGGCACTCGGGGTAGTGACCTTCCCGCGCCATCACAGCAATCCCAAAATGGGGCATTTCCCATGAGACAGGTGGCTCCCCAGGGTCAGGCTGCGTTCCCAGCTACTGAGGGCTAACGAGGTTCCAGGGCTGGGATGTGGCACTCAGCTCGGGCTTCTGAGAGGTCTCCCTCCCTCCACCAGAGCCAGGCGTCCCAGGCACCTGGCAGCCTCTTGGCACCGTCAGTGCTGAGTGCTAGGCTGAGTCAGCCCAGAGCATCTGGAAGGGGTCAGACCCGGGCCAGGCCTGGTTTCCTCCTGCTGTCCACTTCTGTGCTCTCAGCAGGCTGACCTTGGCCACAGCCCCTGGGTGGGAGGCCTGTGGACTGTAGGACTGGCCTGGACATCCTCAGCTGCGTATGAGGTGGAGCTTGAGGGACCTAGGGCTCGGGGAAGGGTGACTTCCATTCCCGCCACCCTCTGTGGCCTCACGGTGCTGCACGGAGGTGGGAGGGTGGGCCTGCCCTGTGCAGGTGGGAGGAGCTCGACTCCTGAAGGCCTCCAGAGGCCGACTCTGCTGGACAGATGAGCTTACTTCTTTAAGTCCTCCCCTGACCCTGTGAGAGGGGCGGTGTCACCCCCCTCTGCAGAGCAGGAAACAGAGGTGGGGGGCTCAAGGTCACCCACTACCAATGCTAGAGCCAGGACTTGAACCCGGGTTACTCAGACGCAGCTCCAGTGCCCCCTCCCTGTGTGCTGGGCTCTGGGGGCCAGAGAGGAGGAAGGCCCCTGGACATTGCTGTCAGCAGCTTTTCTGGAAGAATTGTTCCAGGATGCTGAGAGCTTTTGAGAACAAAATCTCCAGCACACGGTGGTGCAGAACCCAGGGCTGAGCGGGTGAGTGTGGCTGGGCCCTGCCCTGGCTCCTGGGCATCCTGCCTGTGAGCCCAGCGTGTCCTCTGCTCTGCAGTCTGCCCTGACACTTCAGGGAGGCCTGGCAGGCGGATTCCCTGAACCAGAGCAGCAGCGAGGGAGAGCGGGGTTCATGAGGCCGCTGCGCCCCCTGCAGGCCCACGGTGGAGGTGCAGCAGTGTCTGCACTATGAGTTTTTTGCTTTCAGTAAACTTTCTTTTCCTTTTAAATTTAAGCACAGTGAACATTCATAAAGGCAACCAACCCCACGAGGACAGCTAAATGGTTAACACAGAGTGGACTCACCTGGGACACCAGAATCCAGATAAAAAAATGGAAAAGACATCTCTCAGAGTCTGGGGGGCTCTAGTTCTGGAACCTTCCTGGATACCAAGGTCTACAGATGCTCAAGTTGCTTCTATATAATGGTGTAGAGTCTGCATGTAACCTCTGCAACCCACCTGCATATCTTACATCATCTCTGGGTTACTTAAAGTGCCTAATGCAATACAGATGCTCTGGGGTGAGTTGTTACACTATATCGTTGAGGGAATAATAACAAGAAAAAAGTCTGCAATTAAAAAATATTTTCCATCCGTGGTTTGTTGGATCCATGGTTGCAGGACTGGGGGATAGGCACCTGTGGCTGCAGAGGGCTGACAGTGTCCCCAGCACTGCAGAGACACCACCTCCCCAGCACCCACACTTCTACGCACTATTTGGCAGGTTAATGTTGCCCATTCTGAAATTCCTGCCCCTGGAATCACTGTGGACGTGCCTTCCTTTCTGTCTGGCTCCTTTTGCTCACCAGAAATGCTTTCACATGCTCACCAGATGACATGTGCCAGGGTGCTTACAGCAGCACGATTTGCAAGAGCCTTAAACCCCACCGACTGGAGGATGGGCAGGTAGCTGTGGGACATTCGTGCAGTGGGATTCTCACAGCAGTGAAGCAGGTTAACAGCTGCTCCGTGCACTGAGCCGATGATCCCTCACTGAGTTGTGCTCAGTGTTCACGTGCCCTTTAGATGTGTCCTGGGAGCTGCCCTAGCAGCCATGAGCAAGTTGCACCTAGAGATGGATGCTCCAGAAGGTTCTCAGACGGCCACCGAGGACCAGCTGGAGCCAGTGGTGGAGCCCGGGCCATAAGGATGAGTGAGGCTTGTTGATGAACATCTTTTAACTCCAGTGCACTCAGGCCCAGCTGCAATTAGAACCACCCAGGGAGCCTTTAAAACCCAAACAGCCCATGACAAAGACAGAAATACAGTGCGGTCCTAACCTCAGAGAGGCTTAGAAAACACCAGTGTCCAGGCCCGAGCCCAGCCCTGCTGCACCAGTGCCTCTGGCCTGGGGTGTTCGGCAAAGCTTCCCTGGTCCTGACGTTCAGCCAGGACCGAGAACTGCGACTCGTCCCCAGACCTGCAGCATCTGCATCCCCTGGGGGCCTGATGGAGTGCAGATGCTCAGGCGGGAGCCTGGGAATCTGCTTCCGCCAGCCTCCCTGGGACGTGGACGTTCCACGTGAGAGAACCTGGACAGCTCCTGTCTCTCTGCAGATATCAGGCATCAGTCATCGATTGGCCATCCGTAATCTTGTTTTCCAGCTGTAACTGAAACGTTTCTGCCCACTTATTTTATAAATGTTCCCTTAGCAGTTCCTGGGCTGCGTGGGCGCTCAGCTAGGTGTGACCTCATGTGGTTTGTAGTCTACTGAGGGAAGAAGGACTGACGCACGAAGACCCTTACAAACTGAGACGAGCGACGGCAAAATGCAGGCACCTCCTAGTGCTTGTGGGGGTGGGAGGTGCCAGCAACTCTCTCTCGGAGAACATAACCTTTGAGCTGAGATCTGAAGGTAAAGAGGGTTTAACTGAGAAACAGTGAGGCAGGGAACATTTTAAGTAGAGGCATTTAGCCCCTGCAAAGGTCCTGACTGGAAGGACACACCTAGGCTTTCTTGATCTAGTGACGGATTTGTTGGAGTGAAACGCCATTTACCATCTCCCGCCAGAGCGTTAGCCATCAAGAGACAGCAGCAAGTGAAGATTTCCCTCTGATTGAAGCAGTGACTGTTGCCAAAGGGGAGGTTTGGCCCTGATTCTCCGCATCTTCACTGTGGATCCTGTTCACTTCTCTTGCTCCTGGCGTGCACAGCAGGGGTTGGCCAACTGCAGCCCGTGGGGCCAGTCTGGTCGACTGCCTGTGTTGCCGATAAAGTTTTATTGGGACACAGTCCTGCCCATTTGTTTGCCCACTGTCACGGCTGCTTTCATGCTACAAGGGCAGAGTCCAGTAGGTGTGAGGGTGACTGGTAGCTCCTACAGAGAAAGCACGCCAGCGCCTACCTTAAAGGGTTCCTGGGCTTTGGATCCCCAAGACCTGGCTCTTGCTGTTGCCCTGATCTTCCCAAGACCAGCCTCTCCTCCCTCCGTGTGTTTCGGCTTCCTGGGAAAGAGGCCCATCTGAGACTCCGGGTGTGATCAGTTAGAAGTCCAGGCCGAGTCTCCCTTTTCCAAAGAACCAGACACGTTTTGAATTTGAGACTTTTTTTTTTTAGGTTTTGGAATATTTGCCTAAACATAATGAGATCTCTTGGGGATGGGACCCAAGTTTAAACACTAAATTTGCTTCATGTGCACCTGATTTATGCACATAGCCTGATGGTAATTTTATGCAATATTTTCACATATTTGTCCTTTAACTGTGACCCATCCCTGGAGCTCAGGAGAGGATTTTTTTTTTCTTGTGGCATTCTGTTGTGAGTGCCCATAAAGTTCTGGATTTTGGAGTGTCTCGAATTTCGAATGTTTGGATTAGGGATTCTCAACCTGGAAAGAGAATTAATGTGCATCTTGCAGCACAGAGCATTCTACTCTCTCAGACTGGCAAAACTTTTCCAAGTCCCCACCCTCCTGGTTTCTCCTGTGCTGACGGACAGAACAGCACGTTCTCCCTGCTCACCTGGGCTGGGGAAACGTAATAAGAGCTGAGAGTGAATGACGGTACCCATCTGGCAAGATTGATGGAGGGCCCCCAATTCTCCCTGGTGAGGCCAGGCCGAGTGTTGACGCAGCAGTGTGCTCGCCTGCTCTGCTCATTAAAGTTTAACGTTTGCAAACTTTTTCATTGCCTCCATCAGAGATCTGGAACGCACAAGGTAACCACACTGGAGACTGATTAAATCTCTCCTCTTTGCACCAGAGTTGGAGAGAAGGTGTTTCTGCAGCGGTAGTCAAAATGTGAAATTAATCACCCTGTCTCATTGGTAGCTCTGCTAAAGCAGACAATGGAGGGGGGAGAGGAGGGAACATAAAATAAAGGGATTTTGGAAGGGCGGAGGACAGCCTTCTTGTGGGGCTTTGTGAAGATTTGCAGGTGATTTACTTCATAATGGAGCCATCGTCGGGCCCCAAATCAATGACAGTGTGTTCTTTTCTCCTTTATCCTCGGTGATGTGCTCTGGTGTCCTGAGGCTGGGGGGTGAATCCCTGTCATAGCTCCAAGTGGAAGCCAAGTCTGAGCCCTTAATATGCATTCTTCCCAGACAAGGCTGTGCAGTCTGGTTGGCCAACCCTGTCCTCATCCAAATGCCTTTGTTCCCCAAGTCCAGACATTTGGATTCCAGTCTTGCCACTAGCATCTGCAGAATGTGTGACCTGGAGCCAGACGCCAGACCTGGGTGTCAGAGGAGAGTTGTCAGGCTGACCTGCAGGCACTGGGGGAGAGCAAGCACATGGAGAGCTAGCTGGGTTGCGGCTGTCTTTTACACGTGCATGGAATTTGGCAGTGATGAATTATTCTGGGGGCATCAGTAAATCTTGGGGAAGTGCCCAAGGTCTGAGTCTGGGGCCTGGGAGAGCTGAAGGGAAGGGCTGTGGCCCACAGGGTGAGGGAAGCAGTGGGGGATGGTCTTGGCTATGTACCTCCCTCACCTCCAAGGTCTTTGGAGGTGACATGATCCTAGGGGCTGTGGGCCAGTATGGGAAGAGGCATGTCTTCTTGGTGAGTGTGTTTGGACTGGTGCCGTGGGGTTACTCGAGGGTAACTGGGGTGGGGTAGAGGGTCAATGTGAAAGCGAACCAGCTGGGGGACCATCTGGAATCAGTTACTGGATAACTTCTTGGCTGAGCACCTGGGATGGACCAATTGAGAGATTTTCTGAGATGAAGATGGTGGGTGGAGGTGATGGAAGGCCCCACAGCAAACATGGCCCTCGAATGACTGGTTTCTGTCCCTTTTCATGATGCTCTTGGTGAGTTTTCTTGTTCCCTTAGGAGAGTACCTGAGACTGGGTGATTTATGAAGAACAGTAGTGTGTTTAGCTCTGTGGTTCCACAGACTGGGAAATCTAAGAATGTGGCGCCGCATCTGGTGAGGGCTTCCCGTTATGTTCCAACATGGTGGAAAGCAGATGGTCAAGCAGGCCCATGGGGAAGAGGGAGGGCACAGAGGGCGGCCTGGCTGGCTAGCAACCCACTTTTGCGAGAATGAACCTCCTTCTGCAGGAAAGGCACTGATCCTTGTTAATAACCTCATGACCTCATAAAGGCCACCTTGCAACATCACTGCAATCAAGTCCCAACATGAGTCTTGGAAGGGACTGGCCACAGCAGACTCTGAAGGTGTGTCTTTGGGCTCCTTCAAAATGTTTTTAGCTCTTTTTCTCTACCTTCCCATGCCTGGTTCCCATTCACCATTTGGTCTTACCTCGAGTGTCCTCACTCAGGGAGCCTTCCCCCATCCACAGTGTCCTCTGGGCCATACCTCGTCCCGTCCCTCTGTCTCGAGAATCACAATCTGTCTTTATACCAACTGCTTATTCACTTGCCCATGCCTGGGAGGACCCAGGCCTCCCTTAAGCAGAGCTGGGGAGCACGGGGCAGGCCCTCAGTAAAAGTGTGGGGTGAGCGGAGAAGGCCTTTGGGTGGGGACGGGTTCCTGCTCGATCTCCTGGCATCGCCCGAGAATTTGGCTGTTGCTACATCTTTATTTGCACTCGCCCGTTCAATCCCTGTGTTGGGAGCCACTTCTAGTTACAGATCATTCTCAATTAAAAAGCGCATCAACCACAAGCAAAGCACTGATACATGGCTGCTCAGTGGAAAGACCCATATCATGGATTTTATCATTTGCCACCATTGATTTTCCATGAGTAATAATTACATTTTATACACAACATCTGCACTAAGTGATATTTATATCAGCAATTATCTGAAGAAACTTTTAATGTTAAATATTTTTTTTGTTTGTTTTCAGGGCGGGGGATGTTGATAAATTGATTTTTTGACTTTCATCATCGTGGTTTTTTATCCACACAATGCTCTTTCTCATATGAAATAATAATTTAGCAATCAGAGCCTGAAATCATTTTTATAAATGAAGTTTGAATTGACATTTCCACCAGCTGGTGTGGTAATTTTCAGCCTTTACCCGGATTGGTGAATTCAGATCCGCTCTTGAAATTTATTTTGCTATTATTACCCTTGAAATCCTTTGGGCTTTACCCCTCAGACAACACGGGCACTTCTCTCCTCTGGGGTGTGGCCCCAGCTGTGGCATCCCCAGCGGATCTCCCGGCCCTTCAGCTCAGCGTTCACGGCCTCCCATGACCACCACCTTTCGTGCATTCTGAAATGCTCCTGGGGACTCCCCATGTTCAGTGCTCCCTCAGGCGGGTTTCCTGTTCTGCTCCTGGGGTTTGCAATCCAACTGGGACCAGAGACAATAGGCCAGGAGAGAGTTTGCAGATTCTGATAATTGTCTCCAAAAAAAGCAGATAGATGGCTACTGTTTGGACACGTACCCAAAAGTCCATGTGCTGGAAACTTAATCTCCATACTCATCTGTTTGTAGCCTGTGAAGGTGGGTCTTTGGGAGGTAACTGGGACACATGAGGAGGTCTGGAGGGTGGCACCCCCAGGAAGGCAGGAGTGGCTTTATGAGAAGTGGCAGGGAGACTCGAGCTGGCGGGGGGCTCTGCCTCACCTGGGATGCCCTTTGCTATGCTGTGATGTTGCAGGAAGGCCCTCACCAGGATATCTTGCCTACAGGTCTCAGGTATTTTGTTATAGCAAAGAAAACGGATTAAGACAGGGAGGCAGCCAAGGGCTTGGGGGTAGTTTAGTTATTGGGAGAAGCTCCTGGGAGAAGGTGACCTTTGAACTGACACCTGAAACGTGAGGAGGAGGCGCAGAGGGATGGGGCAGAGCCTTCCTGTGGAGGGAAGCATGTGCAGAGGCTGAGGTGGGGACAGTGGTGTTGGTGGGGCACACAGAGGAGTCCGGAGTAGCTGGCATGAGACGGCAAGAGGGAGGGAGGTGTGGGCAGGTGGTGGGGACCACGAGGCTCCCCGGGGTGGCATCCCCTTCTAAGAGCAGGGGTTGGGGTGTCAGAGGATGATGCGCCGTCTGTCGTTGTGCGCTTGAGTCTGTCCTTAGTGCCACAACAAGACACCGCAGCCTGGGTCACCCGCAAAGGACAGGGGCGTATCTGTCATGGCGCTGGAGGCTGAGAAACTAAGACCCAGGGGCTGCACCTCAGTGTGGCCGAGGGTGTCACAAGGCAGCAGAGCCCTGGAGAGAGAGGGCGGGAGCCGAGCCCATGCTCACTTTTGTAACCAGCCACTCCCGAGGGGACTAACCCACCAAGTGTCCGGACAGATGCTGAGCCGAGCCCTGCCTGAGGGCCCTTAAAGGCCCGCTTTCTGCCATCACAGCGACAAGTCAATTTCTCCAAGATGTTTGAAGGGGACATTGACACCACAGCGGCTCTTATTGTTATGGGGAGAGGCAGGTGAGGTCAGCAGATGGGGGCGAGGGGTAGCAAACCCAGGGTGTTCTTGGGGGCGAGGGTGGGTGAGGTGGTGCAGAGGGCAGCGGCACGGCACGGGGATCAGACTCTCCTGGGCAGCAGGAGGAGGGGCACGGACAAGCCAGCCTGTGGACGAGGAAGCTGGCGGGGGAGGGAGGTCCGCGAGTGCCGACCGTGTGTGTAAGTGGTCGGGCCACCCTGGGGTCCAGCAGGAGCAAGGCTCTCGAGTGTGCTTCCTCAGCCTGCCGGAGGGTTTGGGCAGGGGACCATGTCCCGGGTCTCCTGGAAGCTCCTGTTTTCCCTTCTTCAGGTCTGGCTGGGACCTGCCTGTTCTGAAGCTCCTGTAGGTGGCAGCAGAAGCCCAGCCAAACCACCTGTGCAGGCCAGCCAGAGGGGACTCGCCGTCAGGCAGCAGAAGCTGGGCCTGCCTTATCTCCTCGGTGGTTAGGCCAGACCAGGGTGCAGCAGGCAGCAGCCACATTAGCGGAGTCCTCTATTGAGTTACGGCCTTCTGCAGACCTCTGTGAGACGGCAGCCCTGCTGGAGAGTCGGATCTTTATCAGACCCCGTCAGGAGGCTCCAGTCTGTTCCTGGCCTCAGGGGACCCTGAGACCTAGCCAGAGCAGGGAGGCCAGGGAGCAGGCTGAGCCTAATTAAGAAGCTGGTTCTGGAAGAGATGAACAGACCGCTCCCCCCCACCACCACATGGAGTTCTGATCTTATCTACGATTGCTTTGATTTTTCTATTTAGAAGTGTCTAAAAGCACATCTTTTCCCTCAAATAACCTCCCTCCCTTCCCTGATGCTGTGCGGCTGTCCTAAAAGTGTGCATTTCAGCTGCTGATGGGTCAAGGGTGGTACAGCACGGTGGTTAAGAGCACAGGCTTTGCCACCATATGGCCTGGCCTGGAGCCCTGTCCCTGCCATTCACTGCTGTGTGACTTCAGGCAAGCGGATTAGCCTCTCTGTGCAGCAGTCTTCTCGGTAGAGGGCCTCAAGTTTGTACTCGTTTCTTGTTCTTGTGGGAAGATCCAGGAAGACCTTCAGTTTTGTGGACAGACGTGTGCTCCTGAGAAGTCATTGTAACCCTCAGCCCCGGCTCTCTTTTTATGTCAGCTTTACAGAGAGAATTCTTGTGCTGTACGATTTGCCCACTTAATTGACACGGACAGGACAGTGGTTTCAAGTTGTGTGACCATCACCACCACTAGTCTTAGCACATCTGTGTTACCTGTTAGCTGCCATCCCCAGCCCTCCAGCCCTGTCGATCCCTAACTCATCCCCTGTGTCCTTGGCTTGGCCTGACCTGGGCATCTTGACGACATGGCCTCTCCTCTGCTGGGCGATGGCCTGCCCTTCCTCCCTGTAACAGTGGGGAGCTGGCCCTGGGCCCGTCTGGGGCTGTCTCTCGGGAGGGCAGCCTCTCAGGTGGAGGCGGAGGAGACCGCCAGCCCTCACTGCTCATAGCAAGGCCAACTGGCTCCAGATTACTCACCCAACTCAATCTGTGGAGCAGCCAAGTCCCTGGGGCACGTAAGTGGATTGCTCCCAGCCGGCCCTGTCCCAAGAGCCGGAGCACACAGCCAGCAGCTTCCCTGGGACCCGTCAGCTGTCAGCCGTGAGGTGGGGCCTGGCAGGATCCTGTTGGGCTCCTGACGTGGCACCCAGTGCTCGTCCAGCCTGGTCCAGGTCCCCGGGCAACAAGGATGCCCTCAGCAATGGTGGTCAGGCCCTGCTGAGAGGGTCCTCCTGCTGCAGCGCTGGCGCCTGCTGTTGGGACCAGACGTGCCATCCTCTGAGCAGGCAGGGGATGTGCTCTTGTGCCTGTCACCTGTGTCTTCCTGGAAGCCCGTGCTTGGTCTGTTGCTGTTGAGGGGGTGGCTCCGTGCCCCCGGGAGCCAATCAGAGGCAGACGTACCAGCCCGCACTGTGAGGTGGCGGACGCCATGGAGGGCACCAGCCTGTGTGCAGCAGGTGGGTGAAGAGCTGGGTCAGCTCCTCCTCAGGGAGGCCTGAGCAGGCGCTGGCCCCCAGGGGAGAGCTGCAGAACTCATGCTGACCCGGCAAGGGAAGAAGGGGACCATTTCTGTGACATTGAGAGAGGGTGGCAGTTGCTGGCGGCTGGGGTCATGGGTTTGGAGGGTGAGAGCCAAAGGCCACAGCGTTTCTTTTAGGGCTGATGAAAACATTCTGAATCTGCCTGGGTGATGGTTGTGGGACTCTGTGCTCCAGTTAAACGACCACTGAATGGGTGGACCCCGTGTCCTGGACCAATGACGCAGTGGGGACTTGGCCTTGCGGCTGCCAAGCCTCATGTCACCACCCCCACCCCCATCTTCTGCTTGAAACCTGGAAGCTCCCACCTGCCCGTGTGACTGCGGGGCATCAGATGACCCTGAACCAGATGGTGAAGCCCTGGGACCAAAACCTGGGTCTGCCACCAGTGACCACTGTCTTATTCTGCTTGTGTCACCACTCAGAACCCAGGCACTGTCCTCTTGATTTCTGTTGTAGCTGCTTGTTCTCACGGGGTGGAGAGAGTCTGACCCAGCAGGTCTGGGCAACCGCACCGTGTGAGGGTCTGGGCAGCTGCTGTGAGGAGCGGAGCCCCACCCCAGGCCCTCCTGCCCCTGTGGCGCTCCGGTTTCAAGAGGAGTCTATGCACGGCCGCCACCCACCTGTACCAGCCCCTCATCATGCAGGGTGTCTTCTCCAGCCTCAAGTTGAGTGACAGAAGACCAGCTCACATTTCCAGGGAGCAGGAGAGGGAGAAAAACTCATTCCACCTTGCTTTTGAGGCCAGCAGGCTTTGGGGGGATGCTCCTGGGGGTGTCTGGTGCGTCTGGGTGGCTGGAGCCCTGCTCTGCTGGATGTATCTGGTAGCAGAGGAGGCCCAGGACCACCCCACCCCTCATCCTGCCCCTAAATCTGTGTGGCAGACCTTGCTTATCTCCCCACCCCCAGCCCCACCTAGGGCTTGGGGACTGTGCCACACCAGCTGGGACAGGAGATCTGGATCTCAGGCTGGCTGTGGGAGTCCTGGACCTTGAGCTCCACGGGGATGAGAAGCAGCAGCCCTTGCCATCCTGGAGCCCACCCCACTCTGGACGCCCCCCCCTCCCCCCGCAGGCCTGCCAGCTTGCCTTGAAGCCATTACTGGGCCTGTTTCCCTCAGTGCCGTGGGTGTGGGACCTCTGCAGCCAGGGACCCTCATCCTACCCTCCCAGCACTCAGTGCATGTCTGCAGGGCCACCTGCTCAGGCCCGTAGGGGGACGCTGGGTGGCCCTGCAGTGGGGAACAGACATCCCCAGCTCCCCTGCCCTCTCTCCTTGCCTTAGGCATTCTCTGACTCCACCGGACTGTTTATGTCCCCCCACTCCACCCCTAGGCCATTGAGCCTCCATCCTTTCTGAAGTCCAGGTAAGTAAAGCCAGACCAGAGAAAAACAAACAAATTAGGAATGTCCCCAGTGCAAAATGAATATAAATAAGTTTGCAAAGACTTCTGCTCGCCCACTGATTGCTCACACACTGCTCCCCAGACGCCGCCAGCCTGGCTCAGCTCCGTGGAAGTTAATGATAAATTAAACCTATTAATCACCCCCAGCGGTGGGGCCAGCCCGAGGCTACCCGGGGAGGGCGGCTGCAGGAGGGAGATGAAGCTGGGGCAGGGACGGGGTGTGAGTTGGCAGCCCCCAGTCTCCCCCATCTCCAAGACCCTGCTCGCTGCTCGTGTGATGTGGCCCCTGTCCTTTCAAAAGTCCTCCTCCACGGCAGGAGCCTGGCTTTCCGCACCCTGCACCTGCCCTAGTCTGGCATGGACCCAGGTGGCTCTGGGAAGCCCGTCCACTAGACACCTGACCTGGACTCTGTTCCCCTCCCGCCTCTCGCCCTTGCAGTGAGCCCTGGAGCATGGCTGCGGGGTTTGAATCCTGGCCCTGCGGTTAGCCACGGGCAGCCTCCCTGGGTCCCGGTCTCCCGGTCTGTAGAGCGGGTTGGGAAGTGCTGCTGCTCAGGCTGCGCTGAGGATGAAGAGAGGGACTGCAGCTGAAGTGTAATGACGTGGCGACAGAGCCTGCAAGGTCAGCTGTGCCACCAGAGCTGCTGTGACGGTCACTCCTGCCATTTGCCAGGTCTGGAGGCATCTCCCGTGCCTGTTGGCTGTTGCCTCTGGTGTGAATGATTTTCTTGGCTCGGTTCCCGCCAGTTTCCCCGTCGGGGAGCAGCAGAGGTGGGTGCTCGGTAAACGTGGGAATGAGCCAGCATCGCATAGGAATGGGGAGGGGGTGACCACCTGGCGTCGGCAGGGAGACCTGTGCTCTGCTTTCTGGGTGTGCATTGCATCATGTCCTCCCCAGAGGTGCGTTGAAGCCCTGGCCCTGTGCACTCAGGAAGGGGACCTTATTTGGGAAGAGTGTCTTTGCGACTTAGTCAGGCTGGGATGGGTCGTACTGGAGTGGGGCACACCCTGGTCCGGTGGCCACTGCTGTGATAGAAGGAGAGAGTTGTGCTGAGGGCAGAGCTGCGTGAAGACGGGCAGGGACGGGTGGTGCCTCCAGAGCCGGTGAGTGACAGTGGCTGCTGGGAGCCAGTGGAGGCCGGGAGAGACGAGGCCTCTCTTGTAGAGCACAGCCCTGAATTGAGACTGTGTTCTCCAGAACTGCCTGGGGGTGAGTGCGCATTGCCCTTGGCCATCTGGCCTGTGGTCATTTGTCAGCTGGGAAGCTGACCGAGCACAGATCCAAGGATACAGTGTCCCATCAAAGGTGGGAAGCCTGTGGGCATCCCAAGAACGGTCCCGTGCCTTCTGAAAGGCTGGCTCTCTGTTCCGACACGGCCAGCGCATAGCAGCGTGGCAGCTTCATACGCACACACTTAGGATCCCACCGTTTCTGTGGGCAGGAGTCCGGGTGCGGCCTAGCTGGGCCTCTGCTTCTGGGTCTTGTGGCCTGGAGTCAAGGTGCGCTGGCTCAGCCTGGGCCCTTGTCAGAGGCTTTACTGGGCACCCTCAGTCCTTTGTGGCCATCACACCCAGGGTCAGTTCTGTGCTGTTCATGGGTCCCTTGCAGGTCCTTGACGTGAATGGCTCCCCTCCTGGACTTGGCCTCTTGCTTCATGAAGGGCCGCCAAGGATGGCAGAGGGACAGTGTTCTTGCCTTGTGGACATCGAGTCTCCACTGGGTGTGAGCAGCATGTTGTCTGTCCACAGGAAGCCACAGGCCCTGCACACATTTGAGGGGAGGGGCTGCATGGGTGGCCACAGACAGCGGGTCACAGGGCCTCCTGTGTGTGTCCCTACAAAAGCTGAGGGCTGCTGTCCTCTGGCACCAGGTAGGATGATGCTCTTGAGGCCAAGCAGACGTGGAGGTGGTTCCCATGGCGACCACCAGCCTGGGTTCTCGCGTCTCTGGCTGTGGGATGTGGGGCATCCTGCCCACCGTCTCTGGCTGCGGATGGCTTACACTCAAGGGCCTGGTGGTAGCCGAGTGGTGGTCTGGTAGTGGCCAGGTGGTTTCTGCTTACGCTCTCCTCAGCACGGCCATGTCCGAGGCCCTGGGTACAGACATTTAGCTAGACCTGGGGGAGTGTCCACCCATGGGTCTGCGAGGCCCAGTTGGAGACTTAGAAATGAAACAACCCACACATCCCGGAGCCTGTTGCCCTCTGGGGTTTGTACTTGGATGTCCAGATGCAGGGTGGTGTGAGAGCATGAAGCGCGGGGTCTGACCAGGCCACCCAGGGGGCAGGTGAACCGGCACAGGGGAAGGGAGAGTCTGAGCAGGGTGTCTGGCTCTGCAGCTGGGCAACCTGAGCTCCTGGGGGCCCAGAGAAAGCCAGTGTTCGCTGCCCACCACCACTACGGCCCCTCCACGCTGACTCTAGGTCTCAAGAGGGCAGGGCACTTGGCCACTGTCCTGAACTCTACCTCCAGCACTGAACACCGTGCCTGGATGGTCGTTGGCGCTCACGGCACAGCTGATAATTGAGGCGGAAGGCGGGAGGAGCAGGGGAGCGTGGGGCGAGGGGTGCCAGCCTCCCGGCTTGCTCTCAGATCCAGGGAGCACTTCGTCCCCGGGGACGAAGCCATGATGATGGGTGGTGGGGGAGTGCAGGAGAGGGGAGGGCAGGCTGCAGGAGGTTAAGGGCCCAGTGGACTACATGGAGGCATGGACAGACCTCGAAGGTACCTGTGGAGGAGAGTCTCCAGTTGGGGTGATGGACGGGCAGGTGTGAGTGAGGGGTGGCTGAGGCAGAGCTGGGAGCCTGGGCCACAGCCTGCTGTGGGGACCTTGAAGCAGAACTTTGCATCAGTTAATTCCTTTGATTGGAACTGGTGGCCATGTGACGTCAGGGCCCAGGGCTGGGTTTGGAGCCAGAACACAGCATTCTGCACTCAGCCCTATCCTTCCCACGGCTGCTCGCCCAAGGGCTCTGTGACATTTCCTTGTCTCCTGCAGAATGGCCCAAGGGATCTGCTCGCCAGGGCCTGCAGAGATCTGTGGCTGTCAGAGGGGAGAGCAGCTCCCAGGGGCCTGGCAGGGCCAGGTGCAGGCTGGGCCTCCAGCTGTGTGGCCACCTGATCACCTCCATTTCCCTCGGTTAACGTGGGGTCTCTCGCTCTGTTGCTGCAGAACAGACCCTCCCAGGACTCGGTGGTTTTGAGTGGCTGTCCCTGTTGTGGTTCCTGGGGCTGCGGGCTCTGGGGGTGGGCTGGCCTTGGCTGGACTCTGATTCGGTCTGCAGATATTTGGGTAGGCCTTTCTCTAGTGTCCCTTGTCCTCTGGGGTCAGTGGGACAAGCAGGGCCTGTTGCTCCCTTGGAGTTGGCAGAGGAGGAGCAGAGGCATGAGCCTCTCCAGCCTGGCCTTGGAGCCAGCACATGGTCCCTGTCCCTGTGTCACTGGTCACGTGGCTGAGTGTAGACCCAGAGCCAGGGTGAGGGCAGAGGTATGGGGGAGGTGGGACATCCGGGCTGGCAGCTCACCCTGCAGGAAGGCCTCTTCATAGGTGGCCAGTGAGTCACTGGTGCCAAGGGCCCAGTTAACCTTGGCACTGCTGGCAGCTTGGGCCCGGCAGCCCGGGGCGGAGGGTCTCCAGACACTGCAGATGTGAAGCAGCTCCCTGGCTCTGTCCCCAGGGGGCCACAGCACCCCTTCAGCATGACAGTGACAACCAGACTGCCCCCAGGACTGCCCGACCCCCCCTGGTTGAAGCTGGGTGTGAAGGCTGGTCATCCTCAGCATCATCGGTCCACACGACCACCATTCTCCCTTTGCCCCTTCACTGGACCCATTGCTGAAAACAGGAGGAGGACTTCTGGGAGAAAGGGTCACTTCAGGATGCACGTGGCTGTGAGTGTGCAGTCTATTCTCTCACTGTCTCCAAAGGAATCAGGAAGTTAAGAAGGGCTGAGCCCAAGCCCTGGCCACGGGAGGGTTCCTGGCTGAGCCCGAGGCAGGCATTGCTCCCCACAAGCAGCAGCAGTGGCCGCATTGTAAACAAAGGAACAGGTCAAGCACTCAGGCACCCACAGCCCTGGAGCTCTGGCTTGAGACCTATACAGAGCTGAGAGGAGCTAAGGCCTCCAGCTCCCAGCTCCGGCTCTCCACAGAGGTCCTGGCCAGCCTTTCCCTCTCCCTGCTGGAGAAAAGGCCTTCTCTTTAATGTTGTGCTCTGAGGGTCTTTCAGCCTTGATTTAAGTGTGGCCTTGTCGACAGCTGCTGTTGGCCGCACACAGTCGGGAGCGCCCTGCACCAGCACCTTGCTCATTTTCTTCCTTCTTCCTCTTGCCTCTCTCTCTCTCTCTTTCTCTCTCCCACCCACACATCATGAATAATCAATAGCCCTGTGAGGCCAGCTCCAACCATATCCTTGTTTATAGACAAGAAGTGGAGGGTCAGGGAGGTAGGACAGCCATCCAGAGTGGCGCCGCTAGCAAGAGTGCAACCAGGATGGGAACCCACGTTGGTCTCTTGCAGCGTTGGGCCTCCAACCCACAAGTGGCACTTGATCAGGGTACATCTAGACTAGCTGTGTCCCCGAAGGTGTCAGAAAATGGAGTAGGGGAGCCAGGAACATGGAGTTGAGCTGGCACTCCCAGCTGTGTGGAGCAGCTCCTGAGCGCAGTGTGTAATGCACCAGGTATTAAAGTTTATGAGTCTATTAATCCACAGCTTTGGAGGAATTAAAGTTTCATACTGATGATAAACCTTCCCTAATAAAATGCAAAGGAAGCACGAATAAATCTGTGATTTCACAGGACCCCAAACCACTTAAACAATTGTACTCAAGATGGATGTGTGCGTGGCCGCCGGCCGGGATGTCGCATCCAGTGGCGGGTACCCTGGCAGAGTGGCTTTTGCTTCTGCTAAATGGTGGAGTCCCAGTGATGGACATGCATATGCTGTTGATTTCCCAGAGCTTGCAGGAGGGTGGGCACAGCTGGATGGGAAGCCCGTGGAGCTGTTGATAGCTGCTGAGTGTGTACCCAGAGGGCGGTGGCAGCAGTGGCGGGCCCTTGCCCTGGCAGTGTTTGCACTAAATGCCTGGCCATGGTTTCCCTCCCTTCCTCCCCTGTCCTGTCACGCATCCCCCCTCCTTCCCCTCTCCTTTTTTCCTTAGGTGGAAAGCATCCTAGGATGGGTAAGCCCCACGTGCTGGCTTTAACACAGCCGTGGACTAGGACTACAACTCCGTCACCTTGGGCAATCTGCCTTAGTCACTTTTTAAAAATGCTATTCACTTTAGAATAGCTTTAGAATAGTTTTAGATGAATAGAAATTTGCCAAGAGGGTATGGTGAGTCCCCGCACACCCACTGGGCTTCCCCTGCCGAGATTGACTCGTCACTATGGTGCATTTGTCAAAGGTGATGGGCCGGCACTGGGGCCTCAGTGTTAACTAAAGCCCAGCCTCTTCTCTCACTTCCTGTCTGACTTCACTTCCTGTCTGACTTCACTTCCTGTCTGACTTTACTTCCTGTCTCTCGTTGCTTCCCTTCCCCTCCTGTTGCAGGGGCCTCTGTGAAGACCCCACTGCACTTGGCCCTCACGTCTCCTCTGTGCTGGGCAGCACCTTGGACTGTCCTGGACTTCAGTGACCTTGACGCTCCTGAGGAGCCTCCTCCATGGTGACCCTCTGGAGTTGTCCTCAGAGGTGGAGGACAGGAGGTGTGGGAGGAAGACCTCAGGGGAGGCCCCCCTCATCCGCCAGGGTTCATGCTATTGACAGGGCTCATGGCAGTGGATTTGGCCTTGACGGGCTCAGGCCCTGTGCTCAGGTGTCCCTACCGTAAGGTCATACCTGCGCCCTGCTTCTCATCCTGTGCCTTTTGGAAGGAGGCTGCATGTGCGGCTTTCACTTAAGCAGAGGGGTTTGCTCTGCGGAAGTCTCCGGAGTCCTTCGCATGGATTCATTCACCCACACTGATCCCTTCACTCAACCAGTTGCCTTTTTACCTCCATATGAAACCTGGATATTTATTTTGTGCTTTGAGTTATAACCCAATACTACATTATTTAGTTTGTTGCTCACATTAGGTTTTTTTTTTTTTTTTGATGGATTAAGTTTTATGAGGAATAAATGTGGTAATTGGGGCTGGGTTTCAGGTGAGGGGAGCAGTGCAGTATTTAAAGGGATGCCCCCCAAATCCTCAGAAATTGAAATAATTTACTGTGGCCATGTTTTAAAAAATGATAGTGATCGAAACAGATTTCATGATGAATAGAACATCAGCATTTTAAGTCCGGGTAGGATCTGTAAAGTCCATAAATCATTCCACCAGGTACTTTGCATTTACTGTGTGTTTAATAGACGGAGACTTTTAATTTAGGTTGGATGTGCCGGTCTGTTGGTAGCTTCTTGCCCAGTCAGTCATGGGAAAGTGGCTGAAAGCAGGCCTGTCACTCAGCAGGGCCAATGTGTACCTGTGGGTGGCTGTCCACTGGTGGTTCTTGGATGGCCTCTGTTGGATGGCCAGGGCTGCTTGGAGCAGCTCCTAAGCCTCTCCTTTCTGTCCTGGGACAAGTAGGTTCTCCTAGGTGTCCCCCTGGTGACAACAGGGCGTGAGAGAAGTGGAAACACTCAAAGCCACCATGGTCCTGGCTCAGAAGGGGGCATCCTCGTCATTCTGCTGCCTTCTGCTGGACAAAGTGAGTCAACCCATTCCAAACTCAAGGACAAGGGACAAGAAGGCCGTCCTCTATAGTGAGAGGACCCCTGAGGCATGTGGCAGTGGCAAGGTGTGGACACCTGGAGGCCTGGAGTGTCGGGCTGTGACGCCTGCAGTCTGGCAGTCAGGTGCTGTTTGGTGCTTGGAACACACAGGGGAGCCCCTCGGCCACAGCCGCACTTCAGGAGCTGCTGCCTGAGCTGCAGCCGCCTTGCTGGAGGAGGATTTAGCTCTGCCTCTCGGGCCTGTGGCTGCTGGCAGCTCTGTGCGAACATAGGAAGGGGGGTTCGGGCACCTTGCCCTGTGGCATTCTGCTCCCTGGTCCAGGGAAGGGATCGAGCCTGGAATGCAGCTCTGAGGGGAAGGAGACGTATGTGAGAGGAGCTTGGTCCTCCTGGGGCTCTCCCGCTTCAACACCCTGGCTCCCCAGGCACTAAGATCAACCGCTCCTGCCTTTGCAAGACGGAGGGTGTTTTAATGGAGATATTGGAAGATGTATTTCTTTAATTTTTGCCTAATGGAAAATCCTTATGCCCAATCAATTCTGATCATTTTGAAGCAACCACTGCTATAAAGTTATTTGTGTTAAAAATCAATATCCAATGGTTTGGGGAAATGTGGAAAGTTCTGCTACAGAGAAAAATGGAGAGTACCGAGGTGGGCGGCTGGCTGCCTCAGGAGAAGCACCGCGGCGGCCAGCTCTCCAGGGTGTCAGGTAGTGGCTCCCAGCACCCTCTTGGGGCTGCTCAGGTGCATGTGGCCACTTCTGCAGGCCTTGTTTCACTTGGCCACACAGCAGCCTGCATAGGTGAGTGGCTTCTATTTCAACGTGGCAGGGGAAGAAATGGATGGCATCACAGAACCTGGGAGAGGGTTAGTTGAGCCCAGGAGCTTAACCAGAGTGTCCCCTTCCTGCCAGCTATTTCCCAGGGAGGCTGGCGGATGTTGAATGAGCATTCCTGCCTCTGGCTGGGTTCAGCCAGCAGAGGGCACTGGCCAAGAGTGGAGGCCTTCTGAGCCCCATGTGTGGCTCTGAGGCAAGGACGTTTCCCCTCCAAGGGAAGTCAGGCCTGGTGGGAAGGAATAGGCTGTGGAATCAGTCAGTTGTCCAACACCTCCTGCATCCTCTCACTTCCTGTCTGACTTCACTTCCTGTCTCTCGTTGCTTCCCTTTCTCTTACCACTTCTTATCTTCCATTTCTTCCTTGCTGCTGGGCCACTCGATCTCTCCGAGTCCCAGTCCCCGTGTTGTTCAATGACTATGATAATGTGCACATTTCAGAGTAACAATGAGAAGTAAACATGATCATGTAGTAACTACTTTATATAGTGATCTGCATCTGTCAGAGTGGGCACTCACCCGTCTTGATTCATTTTCCGGACTTCCCTCCTCTCTGGTCCTTGCCTCAAAAGTCTCCCGACAAGTTGGCGTGTTTGGAGGTACAGCAGTGACAGGCAGCAGGCTGACCAAGTCCTCCCACAGGCACACAGAAGGAATCATCCGGTCGTCCATGTGAGAGCCGTAGAGGGGATGTTCTGCGTCTCCAGGACAGAGGTCCACCTGGCCTGTCTCCTGTTAAATGGAGACAGGTACATCTCGCCATGGGGTGCGATCAGGAAGTCGGGGGGATTGCAACATGCTCCAGGCCCTTCTTGAGGGTGGTGCAGACTTCATCCTGCCTCTCCCTGAGAGGCAGGCCAACTCGTCTTGCTATAGGCTGGCTTCCTCTGCCCACTTACTGACCCATAGCTAGCCCTTGCTGCTTCTCCAAATGGGGCTCGAGTCTGCAGGACTTTTTAGCTTGACTTCCAATAGCTTCTTGGCATAGTTGACCAAATACTGACTCCAGAACCCCATGAGAGAGGAGAGAGTGAATGGCCCATAGCTGCAGAGCTGCCTAACCCTGGTCCAATCAGCTGTGAGTGGCGGTTCTGCCTCTGCCAGGGCTGGTTGGGTGAGCTCTCTCAGAGGTATGGTTGGCAACTCTAATATGGTGGACTTTCTGCAGACTCGTGATGGTGAGGAGATGAACCAGACCAGGAACATATCTGGGTGGTGCTTTCTTTGCTCACTTCCTCTTACTTCATGTGGGAGTTCATATCCAGGGGCTCAGAAGCCGGAGGGCGGTGATGTGTGGTGCAACATGTCTCAGAGGTGACCAGTGTGTACATGGTGGTTTCCCTGGGAGGACGTTTCTCATGGAGAATTAATGTTCACTTAAATTACTCAGAATTAATGCTAGACCTGGTATTGTTTAAACAGTCCACACATAAACCTACCTATAAATGCCTTATGCTCATTGCTTTTATACAGCTGCAAACAACTTTATGAATTAAATGCAAACAAGCCTACCAAACCAATAAAATCCAAATTAGCCACATTAATTTAACGTGATGGATGATGTTGCTTGACTGAAACCAAATCATATCTCATGGAGCACATTGGGCTGCAAGCTGGAGTGTGGGTCTGTTGAGTTCCATGTGCCGGGACAGTGTTGGTCAAGTAAGAGCACACTCTTCTGCCATTTTCTCTCTGTAAAGTGGCATTTCTTGACCTTAATGGTGACCTTCATCAGTGGTGTGTTAAGATAGCCTCTGCTCTTTCCCGTCAGCTCAAAGACAATTCGGGCTTGGCTACTGGCACCACGGAGGGATCAAGCTTGCAGTGAGACAGTGTCATTAAGGAGGTGGATCCTGTGACTCAGAAAAGGCACATATTATTTTAGAATAGGTTGTTTTGAGGTTAAAATTTAGAAGAATTAAAATACTTAAGAGCAAACTCACAAACCTGCCAGGAGATGCCTGTGCTAGAAGTCTGTGCCAAGACTTGGATGAGTCTACCGGTTGGTGTCCCCAGAGGCACCACCATAACAGAGCTTGTACCTCTGGATTTCCTCGGCTGCCCTGCAGGAGACACAGCTTGCTGTAAGGAGCACATTAAACGGAGTATCTGAAATTGCCCCGAGTCCCAAGTTCAAGGTCATGGCTGTTAGGGGTGTGAATGGTGCCACCCCCATTCACAGGCTGAAGTTGTGACCTCTGGCACCTCAGAACATGAATGCATCGTAAAATAGGGCTTTAAAAGGGAAGTTGGTTACGGTGGGTTTACCTGAGTGGGCAGCGCTATTTCCATGTGACTTGCATTGTTTTAAGAAGAGGAGATTGGGACACAGACCCGCACAGAGGGACAGCCACAGGGAGATGGGGACCCCCACCGCCAGGGAGCTCAACCTTTCTGACACACCCCACTCTCAGACTTCTAATGGGGTGCAGAGGTCAGCTCTGGAGGCATTAAGGGCTGGCAGGTTGGTCATCAGCTTCTGGTTCTGAGCTGGCGTGGAGGGGTGTGCCCTGCGGGCAGTGATGGTACTTCCTGGTTGACCTCCTTCGAGGTGGGAGATCGCAGGAAGACTGTGCTCATCCCTGCTTCATGTCAAAACAGGCCACTGGAGGTCCAGACCTGTCATTGATGGACAGGGCAGCCTGGGCCACTCACTCTCTGACTACGTGGGAGCCTCCTCATTCTTTGAGACTTCTCCTGCGTCCCACTCGTTCACTGGGTCACTCTTCGTTGCCCAGCCACCTGCTGAAATGCGTAAGTTCAGTGGTTACGGTGGCGAGGGAGCAGGGCGCGGATCCTTTCCACATGGAAGTTGTGTTCTGTCGGGGGCGGGAGTACAGGGATACTGGCATCTCTTGCCTATTAGTAGTCTTTTCCACCTGCAAGTAGAAGAAATCTTATTGGCATAAATGACTGTCACATGAGGAGCAGTCCAGAGGCAGAGAGGTGGCGTGGAGGCCTTGGGATGACTAACCCGCGCCCATCTTCTTAGCTTTCAGACACATTTAATGATGTGATTTAGCTCTGGCCAGTGATCCCAGAAATGAAATTGCTCTGAGGCTTCTGGGAAAACTTTTGTGCTGCCCTTTTCCTTCCTATTTCTTTCTGCCTGGGCCAAGATGAGATGACGAGTGTTATAGCAGCCATTTTGCAACCTGGAGGGAAAGGCCATGTGCTACGCTGTCTTCTTGATCACACCTGTTTGTTCCCCGTCCTGTCAGGGGAGTATACATCCTCCTCTCTCCATGTGGCTTGCCAAGCTTTGCTATAGGAGGAATACACTTGCCCTCTTCATCGTCAGACTGGCCCCTGTGCTTTCGGCCAAGAGAATGTGAGCTGACTGACGATTTGACCCTCAGAGCAGATGCCTCAGATGCCATCTCCTGGTGTTGGTCAGAACCCCAATACCAGGAGGTGGCATTGTCCTTTGGTGATCTACCCCTTCAGTCTGGATCCTGCATGAGGTCACACAGGCAGAACACAGCTGACTGCGGCCTGCATGCCCCTCAAGTGAGCATCTAGTGCTGTAACTGAAGGCCACTGAGATTCGGGCCCATATGTCCCTTCAGCAGAGCTGGAGAGCAGGCTGGGAGGAGATGCTCCTGAGCCTTCCTCTGGAACCCCCTGTCCCTCTCGGCAGCTGCAGAGGTTTCCCAGCCCCGTGGCTGAGAGCCCCATGGCTGAGAGTGTTGCTGACTGAGTCAGGAGCCCGGGTGGTTAACTCAGATGCATGGAGGCCTCCCTGGGTCACCTGTGGTGCCCGGGTTGACCCCAGGCAAAGTCCCCGCATGTCTGCATGATTGTTGCCTCAGATCCAAATAGTCCAGGGAGGCAGACCTGACCTTGGAAGCCCCCAGTGGGCATCCCCCTTCTCCTTCTCCCCCCACCTCACTGTCCTGAATGTGCCCCTCCCAAACTGCCTACCTGCCTGGGTGGGTGTGACCACCATGGTGGCCTGGGCAGGCTAGAACTCCCGAGTCCCACGGGGGCAGCCAGGGTGCAGCAGCGTGGGAAGGAGACCCACGGCAGGGTGAGCAGGCGCCAGGGTCTGCCATGGGCCTTCTTGGGGAGCCATTTCTGAACCCAGGCAGCAGTACGGCCACCACACCCTGTCTTCACAGTGCTGGCCTCTGCCCATCGCACCTCAAGCTGCAGTGCGATCCTGTCACTGCCCCCGCCCAGGAGGCTCACCTGTTGTACCTCTGTATCCCTAGGGGTTGTCCTGAGCCTGACAATTTGGGAGTACCCAATAAAGATGGTGGGGATGTGCTGGAGGAGGCAGCCTGGAGGAGGCTGGGCAGGGACACGGCTCTCTAGACTGGAAGATATACCAGGGGAGGGACCCAGGATTCAGCGGGGGTTCATGAAATTTTATCGAGTGAATTTAAAGCTATCTGCTTGTCTTACTCAGCTTTCTGTCACTGTGACAAAACTCCTGGAGAAAGTCAACTTGAAAGGAAGTTTCAAGTTGGCTGGAGGTTTCGGTCCACAGTAGGTTGGCTCCGTTGCCATTGGGCCTGTGGTGAGGTGGTCCTGTGTGGCACAGCGTGTGGCCAAGGAGAGCTGCTCACCTTGTGGTGACCAGGAAGTATAGGTGGGAGTCAGTCCCAGATCCCCTTCAAGTCCACGCCTCCTGGGACCTAACTCCTTCCCCGGAGGCCCTAGAATGCCCCAGCTGGGGACCAAGCCTTCCACACACCTCCAGGGGACATTCAAGGTTCACCCCTAGCAGAGGTGGGGGGTCAAGGCCTCCTCCATTCACCGGGAGGGAGTCAAACTGCAGAGGAGTTGGGTCCCTCACTCCTGTTGTGTGACCTCAGGCTGGTCTGTGTCCCTCGGGTCTCCGTGGGTCTGAGAGATGGGACTAACCAGCAGTGTGCACAGAGCACCTGACCTAGGGCGAGCGTGATGGGCACTCAGGAATGGCTGAGCTCCACCATGAGCCGTGTGCCCTTCTCACTGCCCCCAGGGCGGGCAGGAGATGGGGGTGGCGGGAGGAGCAGGCTGCAGAACCCTCTGGGTCAGGGGGTCCCTGGGGGCAGCACTGGAGGTTAGTCCTTCCATCCTGTCCTCCTGAGCGGGTGACCAGTGAGCAGGTTCAGACTCCCCGAAGCCCCAGCTCCCCCTGCCCAGCACGAGGCAAGGCCTTTCAAGCTGCCACCCGGTTAAACCTGGACGGTCCAGTGACACCTGGTAACTGTGCCACTGGCAGCAGAGGGTCTGTGACTGACACCGTGCCGGGTTCCTCCCACAGCTTCCTGGGTGCAGTGAAGAGCGCTCTGGGAGAAGCTATTGAGGGAAAACTGAATGGGAGTCGGCGATTGTTGAGCCTAGAGCCAGAGCCCAGATTTCAGCTTCCAAGAGCTGGAGCTCCGGGTCCAGGCCAGCCCTTCCCCAGGGGAGAGCAGAGCCCAGCCGCTGTGCTGCTGGAGGGAGCCCGGCTCTGAGCTGCCCTGTCCCCTCCCTCAGCATAACCCTGTCCTCTGGGCTCGCGCATCGGCCCTCAGGGGCTCCCTGAAGATGCTCTTGTGTGGACTGGCTCTGCAAATCACTGAAAGGGTCTGAATCTCTTGTTTGGCTGGCAAACTGGCCGCCTGGGTTTCCCGGGGGCATCGAGGGGGCTGGAACCCTGGGGCAGGGCGAGGGGATGTCTCGGTGCCAGCGAAGCTTCTCGCAAGTTCTCTTGCTCCACGCTGCTTCCCTGGTGTCCAGCACACGGGCCCTCGAGGCCCGCGTTGGCGGGACCCAGGAGAGAGGCTGGGCTGTGGGGAGGAGCAGCTGGGCCGACGGAGTCCAGATGGTGGCTGGAGGAAGCCGTGTTCACAGCTGCCCCCTGGCCTGGGAGGCTGGGGATTCAGGCAGCGCAAGTCCTGCTTCTCTGTGAAGTGGGTGAAAGGGAGGACTTCACTAAAGGTCAGCACTGGACAGTCAGTGACTCAGAACTGTGGGGACGTTCAACAAAGAACAGGACTGCCGTGGAGTGGAGCCAGTGGCAGCAGCATCCCTGGGTCTGCACAGAGGGAGAGGAGCAGAGGCCCGCGGATCCGGAGAACAGCCTGACTTCGCTGACCTGGAGGCTCAGTGTGCCCTGGTGGTGGACTCGGCCCTGTGTTCCCAACTGGCCGTGGGGAGCTGAGCTGGGGCCATCCTGAGGCAGCCACATTGTCGGCTGCTGAAGAACCCGGAGGTCACAGCAAACAGCTGTGTCCCTGCCCTGCTCCTGCCCTGCCCTGAGGAATGGGAGTGGAAGGGTGCCGAGAAGCCTGTGCCCAGGGACTGAGTGGGCACCAGAGGGAGGTGACTGAGTGGGCACCCTTAGAGTGAGGTCCTGCGACCAGCTGAAGTGGTGGGAACCTGATGGGTTGTCCCCGCCCCTGGGCAACCTCCCCTAGAGGCCCCCCCCCCCCCGCAGGCGGACCCCCTAGGGCCCCCTGCAGGCCTGAGAGTTGAGCTCCTCTCCGGAGAGACCCCAGCGAGGTTCTAGGCTGAGCAGAGCCAACCCCCCTGTGGAGCTCCCCTCATAAGGCAGCAGGTGGGGCAGCAAGCATGGACCTGGCCTGTGCCAGGAATCCAGCTGGCAGGACTTCCCACTCCGCCCACACCTGCTGGGGAGAAGGCAGCAGAGCTGGGTCCACCTGCTTCAGGCTCAGGACGCTGCTCCCAGAGCAGCACGAAAAGAGGAAGGGAGCAGGGCCCGGGCTCGATGGTGGAGCTTGCCCAGAATGTGTGAGGCACTGGGTTCCGTCCTCGGCACCGCGTAAGAGTAGATAAGATAAAAGTTAAGAGGGGAAGGGGTTAACAACCCCCAGCACTGCCACCCTCATAGCCAAGAAGAAACTGGAAGGAAGTCGGGGTGGGCACAGAGGGGGGGCCTCCGACTATTTCAGCCACTTCAGTGGAAAGGATTTCTCCATTTGTCATTAGGAATCTCGTGTGTGTGTGTGGCTGTGCTGATATTTGTTTCATTTTCTTAGTTTTAGCATTTTATAAATGGAGGTATTTTTCCTTCTTTGTCTTTTGAGATGTAAGGGTCTTGGTTTGGTTCTGTTTTGTTTTGCTTTCATTTGTATCTTTTTCTTTCTCTCTTCTCCTGCTGGCAGCCAAATTCTATTTTTTTTCTCTCTCCATTTACTTTGTTTCTCCTATTTTTTCCTCCTGCCTTATGACCATCACCTGTACATCTCTTCTGCACTCTCTCCATTCACCTTTTGAGACTGTGAACTCAGCATAGTCGTCATGATTCCTTTTAGAGAAGAAAAAGGAGAAATCACTACAGACCTCACAGAAATCCAGCAGATCAATAGGGATCATTTTTAAAATGCATACTCCAATAAATTAGAAAACCTGGAAGAAAGATATGCATTTCCAGACAAATACGATCACCAAAACAATCAAGAAGACATAGAACATGGAAACAGACCAGTAACTAATAATGAGATAGAAGCAGTAATAAAAAGCCTTCCAACAAAGAAAAGCTCAGGAACAGGTGGATTCTCAGCTAAATTCTACCAACTCTTTAAGAAAAACTAAGGCCACTACTCCTCCAATTACTCCATGAAATGAAAAGAGAGGGGACACTTCCAAATTCATTCTATGAAGTCAGCATCACACCTACCAAAACCAGATAAGGATGCATCAAGGAAAGAGAACTATAGACCCAACTCCCTGATGAACTTAGATGCAAAAATTCTTAATAAAATATGAGAAAATCATATTCAACAACGTGTTAAGATTGTACACCATGACCAAGTTGGTTTTATTCCAGAGATGCAAAGATAGGAGGTTTAATATATGTAAATAAGTAGATGTAATTCATCACATTAACAGAATTAAAGACAAAAATCACTTAGTCATCTCCATAGATGCAGAGAAAGCCTTCAAGAAAATTTAGCACCCATTCATGATAAAAGCACTGAAGAAAGTGGGGATAGAAGAAACCTATCTTAACATCTTAAAGGCTGCATATAAAAAACCCAAATCCAACATTATAGTAGATGGGGAAAAAACTGAAAGCATTTTGTTTAAAATCTGGAACAAGATAAGGATGTACACTCTCACCACTCCTATTTAATGTAGTGCTAGAAATGCTAGCCAGAGTAACTAGGCAAGAGAAGGAAATAAGAGATAAAAATAGGAAAAGAAGTCAAATTATCACTGTGTTTAGATATGAACCTACACTTAGAAGATTCAAATACCTCCAGCAAGAGTTGCTAGAGCTAATAAATTTGGCAAAGTAGCAGGTTGTAAAATCAACATACAAAAATAAATAACTTTCCTGTATGCCACCAATTCATCTGTGGATAAATCAGGGAAATAATTCCATTTACAATAGCCTCAATAAATACATACCTAGGAATAAATCTACCCAAGGTGGTGAAATACTTCTACAATGAAAACTGTAGAACATTGAAGAAAGGAGCTGAAGGAGACATAAGAAGATGGAAAGATCTTGCATTTTCATGGATAGGCAAAATTAATATTGTTTAAATGGCCATATTACCAAAAGCAGCTTAGGGATTTAATGCAATCCCCAGCAAAATACCAATGACGTTCTTCACAGAACTAGAGAAAACAGTCCTAAGATTCATTTGGAATAATAGAAAACTCAGAACAGCCAAAGCAATCCAGAGTGAGAAGAGTGGTCCTGGAAGCCTCACAATACCTGGCTTCAATTACATCACAGAGCTATAGTAACAAAAACTGCATGGTTCTGGCATCAGAACAAACACACAGATAGACCAATGGAACAGAGCACGAGACTCGGGGACAAATCCACTCACCTACAGTCATCTGATCCTTGACAAAGGGGCTCAAACATACACTGGAGATAAGACAGTCTTTTTTACAAATGGTGCTGGGAGAAGTAGTTATCCATATGTAGAAGAATGAAACTAGACCCTTAATGTGCACTCTGCACAGATGTCAACTCAAAATGGATCACGGACCAATATAATCGGCAAAATCATACTGTCGTATTGTGTGCATGTACGAATGAGTTACAACAAATCTGGTCTAATTCCATAGCTTCTGGAAACATACCAGAAACTGTGCATCTCCAAGACAGAAACATAGGGTCAGCACTCCAGCACACAGGCAATGACTCTCTCAGTAAGGACCTAAAGCTCAGAAAATAGGGCCAAGAGTTAATAAATGGGATGGCATCAAATTAAAAAGCTTTTACACAGCAAAAGAAACAAGAATGTAAAGAGAGAGGGACCAGGGTTGTGCCTCAGTGGCAGAGGGCTTGCTGAGCATGCATGAGGCACTGGGTTCGATCCCTGGCACCACATAAAAATAAATAAAATAAAGGGATTAAAAAATGTGGGGAGAATCTTCAGAAGGGGAGAAAATCTTTGCTTCTACTCTTCTGACAATTAATAGCTAGAATATATAGAGTTCAAAAAACTTCAAAAAAATCATAATAACCCAATTAACAAATGGGCAAATGAATTAAATACACTACTGAAAAGATACAAATCACCAACAAATACATGAAAATATGTTCACCATCATTAGCCATTAGGGAAATGCAAATCAAAACTACACTGAGATTTCAGCTCACACCAGTCAGAATGGCCGCCATCAAGAATACAAATAACAAATTCTGGAGAGGATGCGGAGAAAAAGGAACCCTTTTACACTTTTGGTGGGACTGTAAATTAGTAACAACCAGTATGGAAATCGGCATGGAGATTCCTCAAAAGACTAGGCTTGGACCCGCCATATGACCCAGATAGTCCCCTCCTCAGCATTTATCCTGAGGACTTAAATAGTCATACCACAGTGACACACACACCTATGTTCACAGCAGCACAATAGCCAAACTATGGGACTCGCCCAGGTGTCCACCAACAGGTGAAGGGATGAAGAAAGTGTGGTGTCTATGTACACTGGAGACTTATTCAGCCATGAACAAGAATGACATATGATTTGTAGGAAAATGGATAGAACTTGAGACTATTATGTTAAGTGAAATAAGCTGAACTCAGAAGGTCGAGAGTCATATAATTTTATCTCATATGAAGAAGCTAGAGAGGGAAAAGGAAAAGAAAGTGGGGGGGGGAGTTCGTGAAAATCAAAGCAAGATCCTTAGAGAAAATGGACCTAGTGGAAGGAGGTGGTGGGGAGTGGTATTGGCCAAGTTAAAATGCCGTATTGTGTGCGCACATGAATATGTAACAACAGATCCCATATTGCAGAACTGTGAGGATGCACCAGAACAAAAAGTGGGCGGAAAAATGCTGAGAACTGAAATAGGAGGAAAGAAATAGGCTTATTTAGATGAGCTCTCCAGCAGGTCCAGTGTGTGGCCTTCACCTCTCAGGGTCAGAGCTTGGCTTGGTCCCTGTCCCTTGCTTTAGCAGACGGGAGGCACAGAAGCACACCTAAGGTTTGTAAAGTGCGTCCCAGAGTCTTACCCGAGGCACCTCACTGTGCACACACCTGTATGAGTGGGTTTGCTGCTAATTCAAAACCACAGTGAGGAAACGGGCACAGAGAGGGTGAGTGGCTTCCTCAAGGTCATTCAGACAGGCAGAGCTCGCCTTCACGCTCAGAGCAGAGGCTGTCAGAGCCCACCCCGCGGTGTCCTGTCACACAGCCCCAGTGGAAGCTTGTACCAAGCGTCACTTTTTAAATATTCGTTTACACCAGGTCACAAGATGGCGTTATCCTCTGCCCACTCTGTGCCAGTAGCAATCATCCAGCAGCCGTCCACTTGCAGGTGTGATCAACAAAAGTGCCTCCAAACGTCACCAAATGTCCCTTGAAGTCAAAACTGCCCCCAGTTGGGAACCAATTCTCCTGATGTCCCTTTAAAATGACTCCCTCCCTGGGCTGCTTATGAGAGTGGCTACAGAGATGGGAGCTGGTGTCAAGGCTGACACTTGGGGACATGTGGCTGTGACAGTGGAGCGCTGACCCCTGGGCAGTTAGCAGGTGGATGCTGTCAGCCCCTCCCTCCCCCCTCCCCCCTCCCTCCCCCTTTTCTCGACTCCTTAACGTCTCAGGCCCCATCTCAGGGGTGACCCTGCTTGTCTCTCTGCTCTGATACACATGGGTTGACTTTATAATCACACTTTTAGAAGGAAGCACATGCTACTTTACGGAGTTCCCCATACAGTGGCAGCAACCCTAAATAACAAAGTGTCGCTTCTCCCTGTTAGGCAGCTCAGAGAGGCTGGGATATTTCCCCATAGACACACAGGACAGAGCTGGCATCCAAACCCAGGTCTGTTTGGCTGCAAAGTCTGCAGACCCAACCTCTCTGCTGAGCCCGGCTGCCTCTTCTGGGATGAATCTGCACTTTGTAAAGCACATGACCAGGGCCTGGTGTGGTCAGCAGGCATGTAACTTTGAGTTCCGGTGTGGGTGTGAAGTGAGTCCACCCTGTGGCTGTGCCAGCTCGGGGTTGCCACCTGAGGTTGGCTGCCTCCCCGGGGAAGGGATGAGAGCAGCAGTGGCCTCTGGGAGGGTTAGAGGTCTAATGAGCCTGGAGTGTCCGCGTGAGCTGGACGGCCATGTGTCTGGTGAAGGGGCCTCTTTTTGAGTGTTGGGGACAGAAACGGACTCACCGGCTTGTGAAAGCAGTCAGGTTGCCCACGGCTGGCGGAGGCTCACTAGCAGGCTGTGAGCACAGGTGGATACTCTGCTTCTCTTCCCCCAGCTGATTCAGCTTCAGGGGTCCCTTGTCACAGCTCTTGGCCATTAGAGTTCCGGGCTGTCACATCTCATTCACCAGCAGAGCAGACACAAGCCCAAGGCTCAGCCCTTCCGATTAGCCCAAGTCCCGTCACGTGCCAGTTTCTGAGTGGCTGGGGCAGGGCCTTCCTTTGTTTGGGCCTCGGTGACATGACTCCATCTCCTGGCCTCCAGGGGAGATGACCCTGTTGGAACCAAACTGTCTGAGAGAGGGGGAGGCATGATCCCCGAGCCAGGGGGGTGGTTGCTGGGTGAGGACCTGGGACATGTCCACAGGACACTAATGCCGTCGTCATTGCTTTCGTTGGTGTCATCGTGGCTGGCTCCTCAGTTCCCCGGGATGACCCACGTTAGGTGGCATGGGTGTGGGTGTGGGGAAGGGATGGCTCGATTTCCACCTAATCTGTTTCCATTCATTGGTCCAAAGCTGGATGCCAGTAGCCATTTGGCTCACAGCCTGTTGGCTAGAGTCTCATCACACGACCTCAGCTCCCTGCAAAGAAGACTAGGAAACAGAGTCCCTAGAATCCTCCCCCAGGGCACCCTGCATGTTCACTCCTTCCACTGGCTTGAAGCAGGTGGGTATGGTGATCTGAGAAGCCACAAGCTGAGAATAGGGACGGGAGGGTGGATTGAGAAAAAACAGGCTCAGGACCCCAAGTCATTGCTGGAGGAGAGTATCTCCCTGGTCCAGAGCAGTTGTTTTGGACTTTATGTGAGCAAAAAGTAACACTCTACCATGTTTGGTCCACTATGTGTGCCGGGGCTTGTTTGTTATAGCAGCTAGTGTTGTACTGACTGATATAGGGTTATCCTTCCTCCTTCCCTTTGGCCTCGGAGGCAGGGCTGGACTGGGATGGACCTCCAGCCTCTGCCCCAGTGGTGGACTGGGGAGGAGAGGGCTATGGGAGAATGATATCCTCTCCGCAGCTTCTGGTCCCCTGCACCAGGCACTGGACGGAGTTTTGAGGGGCCCCTAAATGATGACCCATCTTCCCGGGCCTTTAGCTTTTATTTCCAAAGCCCCAGGTAACAAAGTAGGGTGCTCTGAGAAAGTATTGGTCATCAGTTTAATTATGAAGCACTGAGGCTCCCTGGATGAGCGTGCACAGCCACTTCTACCTTTATGAGCAGTTTTATTACTCGGAATTGCCTGTCAGGATGCTTAAATAGCCCCTCAGAGCATCTGATTGCACCCTTGTAGTCGATACGTGCTGCTAATGGGTGCTGTACTTCCGAACGCCTATTTGCTGTGTGGATTTAGTCATCCTGGAAGACTGATCTCTGGTTAAGTAATGCGTGATTCCAAAGCGTCTCCATAGAGTCTTGGTGCCCAGGGCCGAGCTTCTGGGTCCCGGTTCCCACATGCTTTCTGACAGAGGTCCACAGGGACGGCCCTGGTTGCCAGGGTCTGAAGCCACAGGCTGTTGGTTTTCATGGGGGAGTGTGGGAGCTGTAGGTCTGGGGCCCCACCCTGGGCAGGAGGTGGCAGGCTCAGGGTGTGGGATGTGGTTCCCAGGCAGCGCACCTGTGCTTCTGCATCTCAGGACGCCTGCTGTCCCCCTGCTGAAGGAGCCGGAGATCTGGGGTCCTGCTTTCTCCCTGATGCGTTTTCAGCTTCTCTTGATCCCCAGTTCTCTGCTGAGCACCTGAAATTGATTCTCACCTGGTGCACATAGCAGGGTGATTGCTGGCCCCCTATCTCCTTCTTGATCTCTTGCTGTACCAAGAGCCCCTTCCCCTCCCTCTTCCTTAACTCAGGCCCTGTGGAAGGAGGACTCTTAGGCTTTGCAACTGCGTGCCAAGTGCTCAGCCTTTCTGGGCCTCACTTAGCCAGCTGTAGTGGGGGGACGGCCAGTACTTACGTGGCTGAGGTGCATGACCTTGCTATGGGGGGAAATGTCTCCCTTCCTGAATTCACACGTTGGAATCTTCAGCTCCTGTACCTCGGGGTGAGAGGAAACGGGGCTGCTCAGATCTGGTTAAGATGACATCAGATGGTATGGGGGGGAGGGCTTCTTCCTTACCAAAGGGGGGATTTGGACGGGAACATGGGACACACCATGTGGAGGCTGGAGGTGAGCTGCCACAAGGCAAGGAGCTTAGCCACAGCTGCAAACCCTGGCAGCTGAGGGGAGGCACCGGCAGACCATCCTCGGAGGGAGACCTGGCTGAAGATGCATCTCTGTGAAGCGCTGCTCCTGCGGCCCTGGGAGGCAGACACCTTGGGAGCCTGGAGCCCAGGAGCTGGCTGGTTCCCAGCGGCCCCAGCGCTGAGAAGGACATCAGGGCCTGCGTGTGCCACCACCTCCAGGTGGACAGCTTCCCACCACGCCTGGCACTGTCCCGTGTGTCTCCCATCGTCCGTGGGGCGGGTCCCCAGAATCCTGTCTAAGGAGGCAGAGTGGAGGTTCAAGGGCGCAGAGCGGCTTGCTCAGGGCCAAGCAGGTCGTAATCGGGGAGGGAGTGGGCGAGCCCAGGTCACTGCTGCCGGCGGGGGCTCCGCTGCCCTGTGGAGCCTCTGGTGCCTGTGAACCTGGGTGTGGTGTAGGCGTGACTTCCTGGGTGGGGGGTGGCGCCCACCTGTTGGGTGGGGGTTGGAACAGTCTGTGTCGTGGGGCATCCTTTGAGGTGGAGCTTTGCTTTGTACCCCTCTCTGCCGATTCTGTCACTCCCCCACAATCCATCCTGGTGTGACAACCAGAAATCATCTCCAAACATTATGGAGTGTTCTTTAAAGTCAAAACTGTCCCCAGTTGGTATCCTTTGCTCCAGAAGTCCGTTTCTAAGTCACAGCCCATGTCACCAGGGAAAGGGTGGTTAGGCCGGGAGGGTGTTTCAGGGTGCTTATGGGGAGCCCTCTGCACCGTACCTCACAAAGGTACTGTCTGACGGTGAAGCCGTTGATGCCGTGGCCCTCTGGGCCGCAGAGGGCAGGGCAGGGCAGGGCAGGGCAGGGCTTCCATCTTGCCGGGGACGTGGCTCTTCCATTGGTGGATGCTGGATGATGGTGTGAGGCCTGAAGTCCAGGCGAGGGTGCCACGGCCAACAGTTGTCCACGTTGTGACAGATCTTTAAAGCCTGGGGGAGGAGAATGGCTGCCCGCAGTGGCCCAGGAGTGGGGCAGGTAGAACTAGTTCATTCCTTTAGCTCACCCTGGTTCCTCCTGAAGTACCTGCTGGCGGGGGCGCTGATGAGGGCCCTGGATCGAGAGCTGTGTCTGAACCCCCGGGGGAACTGGGACCCTGTCTTAACCTCTCCAAGCCTCGTAGTCCACTAGGACTTCAGCACCGGGGGACTGCTGTGAGGAGCAGAGGAGCAGCACCCTGACAGGGTCACAGCTCAGCCTGGCAGACCAGGTGCTCACCAGATAGGTGGCTTCTGTAGCCTCTCCTATCCAGGAGTGGAGCCAGGCTACGGGGACAGGAAGCATCAAGGCCACGCTGATCTGAGTTTCTGCACCTCAGGGTCATGACGTGGAGACAGACCCTTCTGTGCTGCGCTGGGGCTGAGCTGTGTCTCCTTGGATGTAGCTGCACCCCTGGCTCTGACCGCTCTCTGCCAGCAGCACCCTTCCTCTGCTGCGGCACCCAGACCCTCGTGGTTGTGTGGACATTCTCACTGAGCAGAACCTCCCCCAGGTGAGAACTGTTGTTCTGGGTAATCGGCTCTTAGTCCCTTCTGCTCAGTGCAGGGACTCTGGTGTTGGCAGCAGCTGGGAGCCCCAGGAAATGCAAACTCTGAGGGAGCCTCCTCGCTGATCAGAACCTGCCTTTCAGCAGAGGCCCAGCTGAGCCTGATGCCCAGGCCAGCTCCAGGGCCGACAGAGCATGTCAGTCTCTGTGACCCCAGGACAGGCCACAGAGTAGCGCTGACGTTGCTGAATGAATGAGTGAATTGCTGCAGAATTGTAGATGCCCCCCTAAGACTCCAACAGCCAGCCTTGCTGCCCACCGTCCTGCCTCGTGTTGCTGGCTCCGATCGGCTAAAACCAGTCCTTTGTCAAGGTGACTTCACCCTACGACTAGCTCATCTTGTACTTCCAGATTGGGGGCCCTGGGTGGGTGGCGGGTGGCACAGCAGCCACTGTGGGCAGGTGTGGCTCTCAGTTCCCCACAGTCCTCCTCCTCCCCTTTCCTTCTGGAGACCCTACAGATGGCCTGGGGTGGGGGGACCTTGGGCAGGGATTTTAAGGCTCTTCACAGTGAGCTGGAGTGAAGCGGGTCGAATTTTCTTCTATTTTTAAAAAAGTTTGTGTTGCAGCGAGTCTAAGACGAGGCACTGGGGGGAGATCCAGATGTGGCAGCTGCAGAACTTTTCTTGCTCTGTCTCCCAAAGTACCACACGAATGAGTGAGCAGGCGGGTGGGGTGGGGGAAGGGACTCCAGAGGAGGGCGAGGGCGCCGTGGGGGTTTGGGGTGCTCTTTCTCGTGGGCCAGGGCCTGGAGGCTGAACTGTGCTGAAGGCAGTTTATGGAGCCTCTGTTCAGACAGCCTCCTGTCTCAGATTCGGGGCAGACTTGCGGATTGGATCCAGTGCTTTCAGAAGCGAGCTGCCTGTGTTGATAGGGCTTGGAGTGTCTGCTGAGCCCACTCGGTGGGAAGGCATCTGCTCTCGATGGTGGCAACCAGCAAGGCCCACGGTGTGGGGAGAGCCCCATCTCCAGGTGGGCGGCTTGGCTGCGGGTATGCTGGGAGTACTTCCTGTTGGAGCGTTGTCTGTTGCAGGAGGTTGAGCCGGTATGTTGTGCAGAGAATGTAGGACATTTAGACTCCGAGCAGACTTCAGATGACCTCAGAGGCTTGGCCGAAATCCCTGCTGAGTCCCAGTAGCCATCACAGCATGGATGAGGCATTATCCACTCCTGATGAAGATTGATTGTAGAATAACTGGATTCTCAAAGATCCTAATTCTGGAAATCAATTAGATTAATCGGTTTTGTAAAACGACCATGCAGAGTGTGTTTCAAGGTGACTGGGGAAGTTCCAGAGCCACTGAGTGCTCAGCTGGCTGAGTGGTGCGGGCGGTGCTGTTGGTGAGTGGTTTGACTTGGTTTGCAGGGTGGCTTTGACATGGAGCTGAGTCGTCTCCCCGGATGAGGGACGTGGGCAGGAAGGTCTGTCCGAGCTCATACACGCAAGCAACAGGCTATGACCCAACGTGATTCAAGAAGAGGAATGGCTGAGACGGGGACAGCGAGGGGCCCACGGTCAGAGGCTGGGTCTCTGGTTCCCTCGCTGAACTGACCCTGGCAGGGCACGGTTGTTGTGTGGGCTGGCCGTGATGCCCGTGACGAGCTTTCGGTTCTGAGTGAGTGCGGCTGGCGGCCGAGCCCAGTCCTGCAGCTGTAAGGCAGGCTGGGGAGGAGGGTGTGGCTGCGCTCTGCTTTCCTGTGGGTGACGAGGCTTGTTGCTTAACAAGTCACACGTAATATACGGAAATTCATTAAACACAAGAAGGCTGCTGATGCTAGGTGGCCACAATAAGGCCCCGATTTTCATTAGGGTGGAGTAGACATTTCCTGTATTCCCTCAATTCACCGATTGAACAAATTATGGGGGCTCACATGCTACTGGGAGAGACACAGAAAGTTAGGTTCTAGAGGACACTAACCCACATGGGAGCACTAGCTACATGAGGCTACTTAGGTTTAAACAATTAAACTAAATGTCCAGTTCCTTAGTCAGGTAGCCACTTCTCAAGTGCTGAGTAGCCACACGCAGCCAGTCACTACTATGTTGGGCAGCTCTTCAATGCAGAGTAAAACACCCTTCCTTAATCTCTCCCGCTCACCTAAACGATGTAAATTCTCATGGCTATGACTACGACTGTGCCCCACCTCGGGTAGGATTCCTTTCCAGCTGTGGTCGTGGGAACTGAAGAAATGAGCCCTCTGTCTCCAAAATGCCACACCAAGATGTGGGATGAAAATCCCAGGCTTCCTGACTCCAAGTAGAAGAAAATGGAAAGTAAAAGGGGCCACCAGTCCAGGTGATGGGTACACCTGCACAGAAAGCTTCGGCAAGGCTTCAAGCCCTGGGAGTGAGCTGCTGCTCTGCCCTTCAGCTGTGCAGCTCTGCCCCCCGGGCTCCTGATACTGCTGTCTGGATCCCGCCTCTGCCCCTTTCCTGGGACAGGGAGCGTGTGCTTGGTCACGGAGCAGTCTCCGTCTGTCTCTTGACTAGAACACACAAATGCTGAGAGCTGCCTCAACTCTGTGCCTTCTCTTTCCTTCCGGTTTGACCTGGGGATGTCTCTGCTGGGGTCACTTCCTTCAGAACTTTGTGGATCTCTCACGTATGTTACCGGGATTCGCACAATAGACAAGAGGCTCATCCACACCCGTTTCTGAGAGAATCTCTACCTTTGGCTACCCCTGAGATGGCCGAAGGGGCCATGGGTCTCATCCGTAATCTCTGCAGGGACCTTTTTGGTGAGTGAATACTCTGAAATATTGATCTTTCTGATCAAAAGGTTATACAGCCACACACCTGGCTTCTTCTCTAGGGGACAATTTCTCCAACAGCTGATGTCTGATTTTAGCATCCTTGGCCGTCTGTGAAGGCCAAGGAGTTCCCAGATCATCAAGCCCTGGATCTGTTTTGTGGACTTTCATTGATCTCCCTCCTCCCCCTTTTACTCTAGGTAGTGAGAGACAGCCGGGCTGTTCCCCAACACACCTGGACACTCCCGAGCTGAATACCTGAGCTCTCTCACGAGGTCTGCATTTCACGACGGCAGGACACATCTGTCCCTGCATAGCAAGGCTCGTGGGTCCTCTGCTCTGCACGGTGCTCCCACCTCTCCCTGAGCACCCACCGCAGCACCCTTAAGGTCCCACACCGCTCCTGTTTTTACTAATAGTCAGTTCATGTGGCCCGAGGTGTCCTCTCAGGCAATTTGGGGTTTTTCTGTGATGCCTCTCACTCCTCCTGGCCCTGCAGCAGTCTCTCTAACGTGCAGACCCTCATCTGCCCAAGGCAGTCAAGGTCTCCTGTCATGCCCCCAGGCTCCCGCTACTCACCACCCGTCTAGTCCACAGGATTGTCCATATTGTGTGCACCTACTGCAGCACAACTTCACATGCAGGTTTCAGGTTTTTGCTCCCATTCTACTGTGGCCCTGACAGGTCACCTTGTGGTTACACTGGTCGGCCGTCGGGCACGGGTCTCATGGGTCGCCAGGGTGGCAGCACCTCTTTCCCTCCCGGGGGCTGGAGTGGGGGTGGTTTCCCTGCTCCTCTGTCTCGCTGGCAGAATCCCGTCCCCGAGGTGGGATCGAGGCACTGGTTTTCCTGCTGGCTACAGTCTGACGAGCTCGGAGGCCATGCACTCCTTGGCTCATGGCCGCCTTCCCTCATCTTCCCAGCAATGACAGGTCATGTGGTCCTCACGTCACGTCCCCTGGACTTTATTCTGACCCTGTTGGGAACAGTGATCTCTGCTTGGAAGGACTTATGTGATTAGATTGAATTTACTTGGATGATCCCGGATAAACTTGTCTCAAGCTTTTTGTCCTTAATCTGCAAAGTCCGCTTGACCATGTAAGGTGACATGGCCACTGATCCTGGAGATTAAGCTGGGGACATCTTTTGGGAGCATTGTTCTGTCTACAGCGAGAGTCACACAGGGTTTCCCCGTGTTTGCTAGGAGCTGTGACTCATCACCAGGTCAGGGTGAGAGTCACAGACACTGAGGATCCCTTTGGATCTTGGTGACTTCCCTGCCTGGGCTCTGGAGCAGGCATATCCTGACCCCATAGGCACAGAGCTGCCGTTGGCTGGAGCAGGGCATTTGTGGGGACTTCAGTAGCCCAGAGTGGGAGAGGGTGGAGGCCCAGGCCTGGGGCTGAGTCTGAGCTCGTGAGATGGTGTGGATCCGAGTGCCAGCCCCTCCACTTGACACGGAGCCCTTCATGCCATAACTGCCTAAAAGGGTGGACATTCAAAATGCACCCAGGGTGACTGTTGGTCGGGCTTACGTAGTCTTTATGCTGCACCCCAGCACACAGAGACTTGGTGGGGGGCCTTGGGAGGGGTCGGAGATGTGCTGTGATTTGTAAAATGCTCCTGAGCACAGGCAAGACTTGCCTCCCAGAATTCCCTGTGTCTGGCGTGGGACTCAATCCTCAGGCACCTGTGCTTCCCGGCGCTTGGTTCAGGGACATGCAGGAAGTGGTGGGGGACACTGGTCCCAAAGAGGCCCCAGGTGCAAAGGAGTCTGGGCTTTGTCCCCAAGGAGGGATGTGGGGAGGTCACTCTGTGTCCCTGTTGTTTGCCTTTTAAACCCCATCCTAAGTGATCAGTGGAAATAGTTAACTTGCAAGTAGGACGACATTGTGAGAATTTTCTTCTTATCCTCCTGCCCACCAGATTATATTCTTATATTGTACAATAAAAAAGAAACTAAATTCAAACTTTGAATTCTGCTTAGATGTATTTCTTGAGGATTGTGATCTTGGAAACTTGAATGTATAACCAAAAAAAAAAATGACAAGGAGTCTTTAAAATGACTTTATTTTGGTCGCAGGAGAACTGGGAATTTAACATTGAAGAAGTAAACAAGCATTTTATTGCGTGTTTCAAGGAGGGTTTTGGCTTTGACAGGGTAAAATTATTTTTGATTGGAAAAAGCACATTTCAGCATTTAACCAAGATGAAAGTCTTACATTACTTCACAGATTTTTTTCCCCATCCTGATTTCTGCCAGCTGTCTTGGATAGAAGGCATTTCTTTTTCTAAAGCTAAGAGACGGATAAGGATAAAGATGTTAAATAGCAAGAGCCCTGAAAGGCAAGACAAAGGAAGCCAAAACTTTTTTTTAAAAAAATCAAAAAGGATCTGGGTCTTATACACCACTCTGCACTCCTTAAACACCCGTTTCTACCCTTGAGCATGGAATTCGCTGACCACTGCTGCTGGCTGCAGGCTGTTCATTGCTATACTCTGGAGAAGGGAGATGGAAGGTTCCATGTGTGCAAATTTGGGGTAAAACTCAGCATAAGTCGGCGGAGCAGATTTCACTAACACCAGAGAACTTCTCAGAGGTGATGTGTATTTCGAAATGTCAAGATACGGCTGAGTAGCGGGGGATCTCGAGTCTGTTGGACCCTGGGATTCTTCTGTCAGCTTAATGGGAGGCCCACCTGTGGTTAGACCCTCGTGCTCCAACACCAGCTTGGATAGTGAGACCTGGGGAAACCCATGGTAGTGGAGCCAGCGCTGTTTCTCAAATTGTGGCCCCTGAAGCATCTGGGTCTAGGTCACCTGCAGGGAGTGTGGAGTGTCCGAACATCTAGGTCTCATCTTAGAGCTACTATAGGATCCCTGGAAATAACATTCAGGGCTCTGAGTTTCTACAAACACCCCAGGTCTATGCCCAACGTGTGTCCTCTGGACCAGCAGCTCCGGTGTCACCTCTGAGCTCCTCAGAATGCAGGGTGTCAGCCCCTTCCCAGCGGGAGTCTTAACCTGCATGTTAAGAAGATCCAGGGGGACGGGTACGTACAGTTAAGGTGGGAAGCATGGGGTCAGAGAATACAGCATCTGATTTTATTTTCTTTCTTGCTCTAACCAGGCATTTTATGTAAAACAAAACCAAATACAGAGTTCTATTTTTGTTAAAATCGTGATTAAAGGGACATGCCTGGTGATCTCTCACTTTGTTGGTCACCCCACGGAACATGACGCTGTGCTGATTGGGGCCTCGTGTCAGGGTTTGCTGCTCAGAGGTCATCAGTGTGTTCACTGACCTTATTATTCCAACTGTCCAAGAGAACAGCCTCCTGGGGGCTGGTCCCATTGCAGACCTGTGGCTGTGACGGTGGCCGTCAGGCTCCTAGTGTGGGATGTTTGTCAGGAGCAATTAGCTCTACGAGGTGTGGTCCCACCCTACTCCCTGTGCCATCTCAGGAACTGCTTATACTCAACGGTGGAGTTTAATAACTCTGCTATTGATTTTGCTGAATGCAGCTACCTTGCATCCCAACCTAGGAAAGCAACAGAAGGGCTGATTTTAAGTGGGCAGCATAGACCACCCTCTTATGTACAGATGCATTGATTTTCAGCAAGGACAGTTAAAACTGTCGGCTTGAAACACTGGTTTCATGAGTTTTTGAGTAAGTAGGCCACAACTGTGTTTTATTTCTTTGTAGATTCTGCACTTTGGTACTTTACCATCCATGTTAATCGATAAAACAGGGGTTCAGTGTCTGCTCAGTGACCCATCCCGGGAACATATTCTAGCAGCCAAACATTGTTTTAAGAGCCACTCGTAAGAGGAGACAGACCATGCCAGGGGCTTGCCCAGGGATGAGCCTACTTCCACCAGCCAGAGCAGACAGCCTCATGGTTCATGGAACCCTGGGTGCTCCACTCAGGAGACCTTGCCTTGGGAGTGGGAAACAGTCAGTCACAGGTCACACGTGACCCTGGTCTTATCTGCAAACCTTAAACACAGGACTCCAAAGTATCCTACTATTACGAGTCACTTAACTTCATCCCTGATCAGTGCTTTAGAAAAGAGAAATCTACGACTAGTGAAAATCTCTCTTCCAGATGAAGCCAGATAAGACTTTCTAGGGTTACGTGAAAGCTGAAGGAATCCGGTGGCCGCAGCCCTCGTCCGTGGGGGATGCTCAAGGAAGTCCTAAGGTGGAGGAAGCTGATAGAAGGTGTGGGTGTGAGGGAGGGAACAGCAGGAACCTTGCAGCACGGAGGATGGTCAGGTCTTCTCTGGCTGCTTAGGTCACCGTACATCTCCTGGCTGTTTACGCACAGCCACAAGGTCGTACGGTGGCTGTGAGGTAGGTCGATGCGCATGACCATGTTGTCACCAGAGCCAGCTAGAAAAACAGACGGGGCAGTGCAAGGTGCTGGGGGCCTGGGTAGGGTGTTGCTTGAAGGAGACTGTGATAAACCCACATCACCTCTACAATGAGAAAAGCCAGAGATATCGCTGATATGCCAACACAGAGAAAATGGAGTCATTGAAAATGTTCAATGGGGGGAAAAGGCAGAAAAGGAAGGAAAACAGACCCAAAATGTGGGAAATAAACCTCAAAACGCAAGCTTCGAGTCAGCCTTGTGGGTCCTCACTGCAAACTCAGATGACCAACCCCCCTGGCAGACTAGAAAAGCAATACTGAGCTGAATGCTTAAGAGACAGATTTTGAATATGAAGAAATGGAGAGATCACAGAAGTAAAATAAGAAAACACACCATCCTCACAGTAAGTGGATGAACCTGAGGGCCATAGTGACATCAAACAATGGATCTCAAACGTCGGTTTTTGCTGGGCACAGAATGGGCTGTTTGATCATGAGAAGGGGTGGTCATCGGGAGGACTCAGGAGCCCACACGTTTGTACGCCAGGTGACAGAGAACAGAGCACACGAGGCACAGCTGATCCCCATGCAGGGGCAGGTAGGTCACCCTGCAAGGGCCGTAAGCAGAACCAGTCAGATCCAGAATTGCAGGGGGCGTATGAATACCCTCCTGACAGCATCCGACAGGAAACGTGGACACTAAGTCAGTGGTGGACAAAGGCCCAAACGGCACAGCCAATCAGTTTAACCCAACTGACACTTACAGAGCGTCCCCCCAACAGTGACAGACACTTGATCTTTTCAAGAGCATTCAGAACATTTGCCCAAATAAATGATATTCTGGGCCATAAAACAGTCTCAGTGACTCTAGAAGGATGCAGGCTGGGCACCGTGTGTTCTGGGGGCATGACAGCATTAAATCAGGAATCGATGTCACAGGAAAACTGATGACTCTGGAAACCCCCAGGTGTTTGGAGACTGAGCAATGTATTCTAATAAGCCCCGGGTGGGAGAAATGAAAAGGGGCGATAAAAATCACTTTGAATTGAATGAAAACGAAACAACAAAATGCCAAAATATTGTGGGACGTTATAAAAAGATGAATTTATAGCACTAATTAGACAAGAGGAAAGTTCTCCAGGTTAGGAAACTAGGAGCAAAGAAGAGCAAATAGAATCCACAGTAAGCAGAAAGACAACATAAAGATCAGAGCAAAATGCAATAAAATGAAAAATAGAAAAACAGAAAATCAGTGAAACCAACAGGAGATTCTGTAAGAAGATCAATACCTTGAGAGACATCCAGCCAGAGTGATTAGGGCAAATAAATAAATAAAACCCAACACTGAGAGTGTATCTATGTATGAGAGTTTATAACTTCAGACATAGCTATAGCTTAAAGATACTAAGGGGATATTCAGAACAATTTTACACCTATAAACTTCAAAAACTAGATAGATAAATTCCTCGAAAGATACAAACTACCCAAATTCACTAAATATCTAGGTGATTTGAAGTTTGAATTTGTAGTTTAAGAATCTTCCCCCAGAGGAAAATCCAGACTCATAGGGCTTATTGTTAAATTTTAATAAGATTTAAGAAAAATGAAATTAATTGTATGAAATTATTCTAGAAAATTAGAATGTTGATGATCTGAATTGAAGGCTTGATTCCCAAGGTTCAGAGATGTGCTTTTGAGAAGTGATTAGATCATGAGGGCTCTTACATCATCATCGCATTGATTCATTGATGTATTAATAGCTGAATGGACTACTGGGGGGGTAGAAATGACAGAAAGTGCGACTTTGTTGAAGGGGATGGGTCCTTGGGAGCATGCTTTTGGGGACTATATCCTGTCCCTGGCCTCTGGCCCTCTCTGCTTCCTGGCCACCATGAGGTGAGCAGCTCTGTTCTGCATCACCATAAGTTCACTGCGATGGAGCCAAGCAACTAAGTACTAAAACATATGAAATGTATGTCCTATGTAAATCTAAATCTGTCAAAATAAATCTTTCCTCCTTTAAGTTGGTTTTCTCAGGTATTTTGTCCTAAGCATGAAAAGCTAACACAGTTATTTAATTTATTTTACGAAGCCAACATTACCCTGATACCAAAACCCAACAAAGAAATCACAAGAGAATAAAACTACAGACCAGCTACAGACCAGCATTCCTCATGAATATTGAGGCAAATATGCTAAACAAAAACTTAGCAAACCAAATCCACAATACATAAAAGGGATCATATATCATGGCCCAAGGTGGTTTATACGGGGCTGGTTTGACATTCAAGCATCAATCCATGTAATTCATCATTTAAAGAAATGAAAAGTGGGCTGGGGCTGTGGCTCAGTGGTAGAGCGCTTGCCTAGCATGTGGGAGGCACTGGGTTTGATCCTCAGCACCACATAAAAAGTCTTATCAACAACTTAAAAAAAAGTGAGAAACTCATGAATATCTCACTGCATACAGAAAAAATATTTTTGGAACCTAACACATATACCTGATTCAAAACAATTCCTAACCAAGAAGGAATAGAAGGGAATGGTCTCACCTGATACAAGGCATCTATGAAAAGCCTCCGCTGCGTACTTACATTAGAGGCTGAATGTCTTTCCTAAGATGAGCAGCGAGACCCAGGTGCTTGCTCCTGAGCCTCCCACTCCACACTGTGCTGGGATAAAAGTCACTTTTACATGCAAGAGAAACCTGGAGCCCAGGGTGGAGAGGAAGAAATCAACCTGTCCTTATTTGCAGATGACAAGATGATCTATGTGAAAATCCAACGAGGTCTAAAAAAACAATTTGGAGCTAATGAGTTTTGCAAGGTTGCAGGACAACAAGATCATTACACAAAAGCAGTTATTTTTCTATATGCCAGCAGCAAACAACCAGAGATTGAGGTACAGAATAAATACCACCCACAATAACATCAAAGAAGGTGGAACTACCTGGGGATAAATCCGACTGCAAGATCTTCACACTGAAAACCATACGATGCTGAAGAGAGAAATTAATGAAGAATTAAATAAATGCAGAGATGCTTATGGTGAGAAAAGGTCAAATATTGTTGTGCTGTTTCTTCTAAATTGACCTACAAATTCTGTGCAATCCAACTTTCATGTCACAAGGGCTATTTTTTGGGAGGGGGCATAGAAATTAATATGCGGATTCTCAAATTTAAACAGACATTGTGAATAGCCTAGCCAAAGGCAGCTTTGAAAGGGAACCAAGTTGGAGGGCTGATGTTATGTGACTTGGAGATTTATTATAAAGCTGTGGTAATCTCGGCAGTGTCGTATTGACATCAAGATAGATGTTTAGATCAATGGAACTGTAAAGAGAGTCCATGGAAAGAGTCTTTTTAGAAGATGATGCTGGGGTAATTGGATATCTGGATCCAAACAAATGAATGCCAGCCTACGTCTTGCAGCAAATACAAAAAAATAACTGAAAACGTGTCCTATGTAAACCTAAATCCGTAAACCATGTAGGAAAGGCCGTAGGAGAAAAATCTAGGTGACAAAGACCTCTTGGATTTGTCACCAAAAGCAAGACCAACTTAGAACTGATGAATAGAAACTCTATGGAAATCAAAAACTTTGCTCTTTGTATAACACGGTTAAGAGAATGACAAGCCACAGCCTGGGAGAAACTGCTTAGAAATTATGTATTTGATAAAGGACTTGAATGTATGAGGAATTCTCAAAACGAACACAAAAACGCCCAATGAAACAATGATGAAATATTTGAACAGGTGCTAACTGAATTACGTGGAGAATAATCTCATGAATAGATGCTCAGCATCCTACTCACTAGAGAAATGCAGATTAAAACCACAATGCAGGCCCACTGTGTGTCCACCTGCGTCACTAGCCCTGACAAGACTGACTACAGCGTGCGTCGGTGAGGATCTGGGGGCCTGGAACTCACATGCGGCTAGGAGGAGAGTCAAGTGGTGTGACCGCTTTGGAAAGCAGGTGGGCGGTTTCTTACCTGGAGAACGTCTACCCGCCCCCCCACTGGGCCCAGACATTTCCCTTGGAGGGTATTTCTTGGCCAGAAAGGAGATGGAATGCCTGAACGCACATGCACGAATGCTCATGGTGGTTTTATTTGTACTCGTCAAAAACTGGGAACAACCCAAATGTCCACTGTCAGACAAATGGTGGAAACACTTTGGGACATGCACCAACAATAAAATACCCTTCAAGCAGTGAGAGGCGTGAACTCTTCCTAAGGCAGCAACGTGGGTGAATCTCCAAGGCTTTCTGCTGACTTGAAGATGCCAGATAGAAAAGACTATGTATCTAATGTTCCTGTTTACATGAATTCTTAAAAAACCCCAAATAATCAGATCACTGTTGTTTGGGGATGGGGTGGGGGCTGGGGGCCTGAGGGGGGAGATTTCAAAGGGACGTGAGGAACTTTTGGGGATGAAGGGTGTTTACACCATCCCAAGTGAGATGATGGTTTTCGGATGCGTGCATGGGTCCTATTTCCTCAAGCTGTGCACGTGGCCACTAAATCCAGCCTCTCGGTGAACACGCCGGAGCTCTCCTGGATCAGGTGAAGACAGGCTGGGGCCAAGGACAGGGGAAGGGCCACCTGGCATTTCTGCCAAAGGAGGAGTCCTCTCCATTGGACATCTGCTCTTTGCTGTTTCCAAAAATTGTCTTTCGTGAATAGCAAGCCGGGGGGTGGGGGGAGGTGACTGCATTTAGCCCACGCTGGCCACAGGGCAGTGGAACGTGGATCCCGTCCCCAGGGGGACACCAGCATTCAAAGATTGTGTGTGTGTGTTCTGGGCATCCCACGTGGCGGTTGTCTGGGAGGTGGCTGTGAGACAGTGGCAGCTCTGTCCAGGAGGAATGGGGAGCCCCTCTTCTCATCTTGGCAGTATCTGAGCGTGACCCTTCTGGGGTGAGCATCCTCATCTGGAAACAGTCTTCTCACCCACACAGGACCCCAGTAACTGTGATCCTACGGGTGAGCATGATCAGAAGGAATTTTACCCTATCAGAGTCGTCCCCACAGGTGATGATGCTTAGGTATACTTTGCTAGGAGGTGACTTAGCCAGAAGGACACACAAGTAGCTATGACAGAGGGGAAGGAGAGTGGGGATTTAAGGTGACATGCTTATTCCTAAAATTCACCCTGTTGTTCATAATCACAGAGTAAGACCAGATGTGAAAATGGGGACAGGGTTGGACACAGCATTCAAAAACATCAGCAGCGAAGCCTTAGACAGAGGCAGACACCTCTTTCTAATGCTTTTAATCTAGGCACAGTGTCCTAGATAATTGAGGGTGAAGAAACACATATTTACTCTAATAAACACCACTTTGCCTTGAAAAGTCCTGAAGTTTGGTGGTGTGGAGGTGGGCATGGAGGGGGTGTGCTTTGTGAGTTGCTGTGCATGGGGAGGCAGGGCTGTCTGCAGTGAGCTGTGGGTGGGTATGGACTGAGCACTTCTGCAAGTGCCTGCAGAGAAACACTGGCCTCGTTTTCCTATTCCCAAGCGTCTCGGCTCAGCTGTGTTCACCTAGTGTTTCTCACAGGTGAAATCATGCATAAGAAATGTTATCTTTCTAAATGTGGTGAAATTGTTCCCTAATGTATCAGCGGCATTGGAACAAATTCACGTTTCCAAAACAAGATGCTGCAGAACTGACCCTGCAGCATGCCGACGCCTTGGCGAGGGGCATTGGTGGAAGACAGGTCTGGAGGGCTGTGCTGGGAGATCCTGAGGATGCCACGTCCTGGCACCTACCCTTTGTTTTGCTGCTGCCGATTAACTCGCAGCCTTCAAGCCCACGTTGCCCCGTCTTTCCTGTTGGCATTGTTGCATGGAAAGGACTGGAAGGGCGTTTTATCCTGTGGCTGCTGTGAGTTGCTCCAGGTTCTACTTACTACCCCGTTGGCTCCATAAGCCACGGAAGAGGGCAGAGGCTACCCAGAAGAGCAGGTGAGCAGGTCAGCTGCCCCTTGACCCAGAACCAGAGATTTGTATAGAAAACAGATTTCCAAGGATCATTATATGAAACTTATAACACTAAAAAAAATTGAAAGCAGTGACACAATGTTGCCATTTTAACCAACAGATTTGTATCGGTTTGTTGAGCACCTACTAGGCATCAGGTACCCTTTCAGGATAGGTGAGCAAATAAAACAGGCCAATGTCCCCGCCCTATGGAGTCCATATGGGAAAGTCCAACAAATGATGTGTCATTTTCCCCACCGAGGGCACAGGGATGAACACATCAGCAATAACAGTAAAAACTCAGGCTTTCGTTTCAGAAAAGAATGAGGTCATCCTTTTCAGAGGGCATCTTGCACCAAGAACACAGGGCTGACATGATCTCAGAGTACAGGGTTGGCCTTTTAAGAAAGTAGCACTTCCACTTATCGATTCTTGGAAACCTCAGCCGCAGAGCGAGGGAGGTCGAGCTGGGGGAAGGGGACGGTGTCCTCTTTCTGTCCTTGTTGCAGAGTTTCATTGCAGGGTTAGAGCTCCGGGAGCATGTGGAGCCACCTCTGGGTTGAATGTGCTCCTGGAACACCGCCCTCAGGTCCTTCCTTGCCGGGACCTTTCTCTTCCACCTTGGCTCAGTTTCCCTTCCGGCCTCCTGAGGGGAGAGGGTGATTTCCTTCTGGTTTGACGAGGACTTTGTTTCCCCTCTGCTCAGGCTGAAGACAACGTGGGCTGTTGACGCTGCAGTTTCTTGGTGAATCACAGCCCGTAGCCTCTGTTGAGGCCGTGGCCGCCCTGGGTGGGTCGGGGCCTGGGCAGGACCCCAGAGCTGCTGGGTTGTTGGACAGGGACGAGGCTCGTGGGGCTGGTGCAGTGAGAGTGGTTCACACAGGCCCCTCGCTACCCCCAAAGTGTGGTGGTGCAGCCGGGGAGAGTGCTGGCCGCGGCGGGATATTTCAAAACAGGTCAGGAATGCCGCCCAAGGCTGCCCTGTGGGGCCGACTCCCGCAGCGGGGTTTCATGCAGCAGCTGAGTATGTGTGTTTGGGGCCCCACGGGTCTGGGTTCCAATCTCGCCTCTTGTTCTCAGTAACTGTGGGTGAGTTTTTAAAATTTTTCTCAGCGTTGGCTTCCTCATATAGGGATATGAATAATAACTGAGAGGACCCCAGAGTGTTCGGGTGAAGTTGAAATAAGATGATGTAGTAATCAGCCTGTTCTGTGGTCGGAACTTGATGCACGCTGGCCTAGCCACAAGTTTGGGGCAGCTCCTCTGAGATAGGCTTACCTGGTGGCCCCAGGACCTGGGTGATTCTGTCTCTCTGCACTCAGAGTAGCTGGTTATTGGGCGATTAATCGTATGGGTTTGCACATGGAGTGTACCTGCCTAATTTTCCCTGAGTTTGTAAGTTCTTCTTATTGAGCATTGAGCCAGGCAGTTTTCAAACATTACTGTGGGGCTGGGGCTGGGGCTCGGTGGCAGAGCGCTTGCCTAGCATGTGTGAGGCACTGGGTTTAATCCTTAGCACCCATAAAGGTGAACAGATAAAAATAAAGGCATTCTGTCCATCTACAACTACAAAATTTTTTAAAAAACCCAAAGAACATTTCTGTGCTTCTTCCTCACATCAGCCCTAAGAGGTGGGGTATTACTTGATTTTTCAGGTGAGGAAACTGCAGATCAGGGAAGTTTAGTAAGCTGCCCCGAGCTACACAGCTAGTCAAGGCAGAGCAGTGGATAGACAGCTGCCTCCTCTCTCTGCCCTAAGTTATTTCACAAACTTGGAATGCAGAGGTCAGATGTGCTGTACTGTTTATAATTGCAGGAGGCTCAGCAATTCAAATAGAACTGGAAGTTGATGCAGGTATAGAAGACCTAACCTGCCAGCCCTCCCTCCAAAGGGCTTCTGAGCAGGCAAATTCCATGTCCCAGTGGTGTTTCAGGACTCTGCTTTGTAATGGGCTGCTAATGACATTGTAGCTGCTAAACAAACATGCCCCAGGCCTTGTAGTAGTGAGTCCTTGTCTACAGGAATAAAAGTTTGGTGTTTTCCTGTCTTGATGTACACTTCCAGGCCCTCCCACCCAGGGGCTAGGGTTTAAAAGGCAATGTGTGTGCCAGGTTTCAGGATATTTAAGAACCGGGCATTAGGTTAAAACTATCAAATAAGCGGTTCTGTCTTGCCATCACAGTGTGTAACCTCACACCACAAAATTGAAAAAGATGTGCACACAATGACATGGTGTCCACATAAATGGAAGTCAGGAAACACCAATGGGGTTGGATTTACCTGTCCTTGTATGTGTCTGGGTGTCCTGGGGATGGGCCAGAGATGCTCAGATGGTGGACAGGCTGAAGGCAGGTCTCATCGTAGTCAGTGCTTTCTTACACTAGATTTTGTATGGATAGCAGTGACCTCAAGGCATGAAACCTTCTAAAACATCATTGTATTATTTTATAGAAGTACATAAAATATTACGTATTTCTATAAAATTTTTATGTTTTAAAAATAAAAATTAAACTCCTTTCCCTATATTTTCAAAAGGGCTTATTCTAAAATATTCAAAATTATCAATTAAAATTAAAAGGAAAAATACAAGTCACGTCAGAAGTTACATGAACACTTTAATGGCACTGATCATTTTACCTAGTTTTTAGGGACGTTAGTGAGTGTCCTTGTACCTTTCCATGAGAAGTCTACCCGTCTACACACATTTAAAGCCCAGCCTTGGTCAGCACTGCAGCTGCCTCCAGATACCCATTTGCGCATGTCACAGGAGTTGTGAATGAGGACACTGAGGGACATGGGGAGCGAATGCTGGTGTGTGATATGGTCCACAGGGCCATTCATCTGTCCTTTTCTTGCCCAGAGTCTCCCTATCTCCTGACCTGCTGTCTCCAACGCCAGGGCTCTCAACTTCAGACCCAGGGTTTGGGGGCTTGTGGGCACGAGTGCCTCTGGTTTCAAGGTTGGTTGTGGAAATGGTTTCCCTGGGCCTGAGCGGTGTTAGCCATGTGATAACTGTGGTCCCAGAATGTGCTGGGGCAGCCTGGCAGCTGGGTCCCAGAGGATGTAGCCTCTGTAATAAATCACTCTTTGTGCGCAGGGTGGAAGCCGCTCTTGCCTGGGTCCAGCCATCTCCTCCATGGCCGTGGTCAGTTTCAATTCAGTGGACAGAATAGAGCTAGGAGGGACCTTGGGCGTTACTGTGAACTGGAATTGTGGCATGTTCTGTCCATCTCCCTGGGGACTGGGCTCCCCCTTGATGTACTGTCCAGGAGGTGGTCTTCATTTGCAGGCCAGGAGCATCTCCGCTGATTCTGTTGGTAAAATGATGTGTCTAACTTGTAACCCGAGGATCTCCGGATGGAGGCAAGGTGGTTACAATGGGGCCCATCAGAACAGAATGTGGCAAAATGCTGGCCAGATGGGTGGGATCCATTAATGCTGGATGGACAGGCAGATGGATGGATAAATAAGGGGAAATGTGAATTCTGGAATCTCCTTGGAGCTGGTATCTTATGGCTTTTAACTGTGAAGGACGTGCATTGATTCCCAAGGTTCTGAGTCTCTGAGCAGGTCGGCTGGAGGAGATGAGCCTTTATAGTTCAGCTGCTCACTGGCTTAGACGCGGTGGGCCTGAAGAGACAGGTCACATGTGAAGAGCAGCCCCAAACCAGAGGTGCCTCCTTTGAGCCATTGGGCACACTTGGTGGTGCTCGGGCGTGATGGTGCAGGTGGTGTGGAATGGGCCTGTGCTGCGTAACGGAGGGGCTGGGGAAAGCCCTGGCCACCGGGGGACCCTGAAGGCCTGCTGCCCGTCAAACCGCTCACTGCCTGCCCTTCTCAGCCAGGCGCGGATTAGGGCCAGGGCAAGCCGGTACCTGGGCTTGGAGGTTATACAGGAGGAAGGGGCCTCGGGTAAGTTCAGGGGGCCTACATTTTTATGCAAGAATTACCACTGTAAAACTTCGCCCCTGTTTGGAGCCAGGCTCCATTTGTAGCTCCGTTGAAGTCAGGGAAGCCTTGGATAATGTTCACAGGTTCTGTGGAAGGGCCTTTCCCATATTCTGCTGTGACGGTTTCCACAGGAGCCAGAGCACTAGAGTCTATGCTGAGGACACGGAGTCCACCTCGTTAGGTCAGGACGCATCTCGTGTGGCTTCCTAGGTCCGCAGAGGGACCCTGCTCACCCTAACGCAGGCTTTGCTTTGCCTACAGAGTAATTCTGAGCCGCCGTAGACACAGAGAGCTATCAAAGGAACCTCAGGGTAGACACTGGTGACTGGCCTTGGGGGTGCCCGCCGCCCTCCCTGGTAGCTGTGGAAGTTGAGCTGTCAGGCAAAGAGGAGGAAGCCTGCTTTGTTCTGTGGCTCACGCTCCCAGAGGCAACGCTTTCGGGCCATTTGACATGACTTCAGAGAATGGGAAGGATTTATCTTTTTTTTTTCCCTTTTTAAAAACTTTCTCTGCTCTTTGATAAGTAGGAAGTGACAGCTCCCCAGGATGGCTTCCTGCATGTCGGCAGGGTGACATTTAACAGGGTGGCTGTCGGTGCCAGCCCTGTCACCAAGGGAGTACTGTGCCTCTGCTCCCGGCCCCTTGCCCTGGCGACCTTCAAAGCACTGCTCCCCAGAGTGTTTCTGGGGACACTCAGTCCTCTGGTTGCTCTAGGGGAAAAGGCACGGTGAGGGGACTTGTTTTGTGGTCAAATACTTCGGCGGAGTGCCGCGCGCTGGGCTTCTCCCCCTGTCCTGGGCGCGCACCTCCTGGTGGGTGGAAGGCTCTGAGACACCTGCAGGCTCAGGCTTGACTGGCTTGGTTGAAGCGAGAGGGTCCCCAAGTCAACCTGAACTTTCTAAACCTTCTGAAAGACTTCTGAGTTTCTCCCACGCACCTGCACTTCACAAGGCAGTGTGAGTTCGCACACGGGCCTTGAGCGGCCCCACGAAGCCCGTATGTGGGAAACAAACAGGTCAAGGGACAAGATGGGGAAGAGTCACACCTGGTGACGCACGGATGATGTCAGAGCAGGTGCTGCAGGGAGGAGCAGCAGCCGGGGAGGACTGATGGGCTGGAAGGGAGCCCAGCAGCTCCAGGAGGTGACGGGTAGAGAAGGGGGAGGACATGAAGTGTGGCAGAAGGAGCCAGGAGGACATGTGCAGGGCCCAAGGCAGCACAGCAGTTGGTCCTAGGAGACGTTTCAGACTGTGGCCTTGGCAGCTGTCCCCCAGACCAGAGCAGTTTCTAAGATGTGTACAGAGGGCCGGGGACAAAGCAGACCTGCAGAATCGGTCCCTTTCCGTGCCAGATTCTGAGCATGCCTTCTGGAAATGTCTCAGTATTAGCAGGCTCTGTTGCTACCGTCACCTCGGTCACAAGGCAGGGTTCTCTGAGACGGCCGCCTCCCTCACAGAGCCCAGAGCCTGGTGTTGTCCTGTGGCTCCCTGGCGAAGGCCTCAGGTGCATGTGGAGGTAATCTGGACTCATGCAAGGAGCAGCCCAAGAGCACAAACGCGGACGAAGTCTGCAGTAGGGGCTCTCAGACATCCGTGTGTGGAAGAGACCTCACAGTGGACTGCACCGTCCGTGGGCTCAGGGCGGGCCCTGGCACCAGAGGCCTGAAGCCCAGCTGTGGGAGGCATGCCACAGGGCACGAGGGGTGACCAGGGCTCCTTGGACTTCCTGGAGCTCCTCAAAACAGTGGTGGTGCTCAGAAGGGCCTGGGCTGGCTGGGGCCCTGAGGGATCTAAGCTTCTCAAGTGGTCAGTCTCAGGAGGTTCACGGAGCCAGGAGCCCCTCGCTGGAAAAATCAGGGGAACAGAAACGTGGGCAGAGCCCTGGCGGCTCAGCAGGGTACGTGGCGGTCCCCCTCTGCTGCCCTCTGCTGTGGAAGCATGCTGGTGTGTTTTGGTTTCCACACTCTGTTAGGTACATCTTACGGGCAGCCATAAACTTGGATTTACAGCCCATTCCGTTAATGACGTGGTGTGGCCGCGATCCTAAATCTGAAATATGACACGGTGTGATAATACATGGGAAATGGACTTATTCATGACCTCCTAAAATAAGAAAAGCAAGAGCCTGGTCTCTGCAGGTCGGGGAAACCCACCCCACTAGAGGCCGGTCAGGGTTGGGGCTTGGCAGTACAGTGGGAACCGGCCTCCACATTCCTTCCTAGAACCTGACCCAACTCCCTGTCCTGCAGGACCCTCCCTCTGGGACCTCGAGTCGTCTTCTCCTGGAAGTTACTCGGTCGGTTTCCCCCTGTGAAATGGAAATAAATTCCCCGGATCTCTCTCTGATGTCCTGTCCTGCAGCCTCCAATGCTCCTCATGTGCCCACTCCTGGCCTTGTACTCAGCTACTCCAGCTGCGTGCCGTGGCTTCTCTCAGACTGGCCCTGCCTGCCCGTCTAGTGTGTCCCCTTGCTCTCCTGCCCACTGTCCCGGGGCCCTCCTGAAGCCCTCCCTTCTGCCTCTGCTGAACTTTATTAGTCTGTTCTTCTGAGGGTGACCTTACAGGTGTATGATCATGTCTTCCTGACTACACAGGAAGTCCAGGGGACTCTGGAGTCTTGTCTGCCTTGCAAACTACTGCTGCGGTCTGAGTCCAGAGCAGTGCTTACGTAAGTGGCCATTATGGTTTGGACATGGACTGTCCCCTGAAGTCCCCCGTGTACAGAGGTGGGACTTTGGGGGAAGTGATTGCCTCCTGAGGGCTCCGTGGATTGACCCAGGGATGGCTGAAGGGACTCTTGGGAGCTGGACCCTCGTTGGAAGACGCAGGTCCTGAGGCGTGCTCTGGAAGGGGTCACCTTCTCGCCAGCCCATTCTTCCCTCTGTCTCTCTGCTCCCTGGCTGCCACGTCCTGAGCTGCTTTCCTCCACCACACCCTTCCGCCACGACGGTCTGCCTCACCTCAGGCTCAGAGCCACGGAGCTGGCTGACCACGGACTGAACCCCTGACACTGTGAGCCCCAAATAAACTTTCCCTCCCTCAGTAGTTCTTGCGGGGTTTTCTGGCCACAGCCACACAAAGCTAACACAATGGCCAAGACACACTTCTCACAGTACACCTCCCTTCTCCTTCCTGGGGTATTGGCGTCCACAGAGCAGCCTTTCTTCCGCACACACACGTCTTACGTGCTAACTGCTGCACGTCCTTGAATCTCAGCTCTTGAGTCACTTCCCTCAGGAAGGACGCTCTGACCTTCCGGGCTCAGATGGGCCTCCCACTGATCCTTTGTCACATTAAGGATTAATTACATTTGCTCACCTGTTTTATTTCTCTGTTGACTATCTGCTCCAGGAGGGCAAGGGCCTCCATTCCTGCACATCTTTGAGTCTTAGGATCCTTCCCACAAGGTCTAGCATGGTGCCTTTTCTCCGTAGATATGTAGTAAATATTAATTGCATAAGTGATTTTTTTTGGTGGGGGCAGGTACCAGGGATTGAACCCAAGAGTGCTTTACTACTGACCTCCACCTCCAGCCATTTAAAAATTTTTTTTTGAGACGGGGTCTTGCTAAGTTGCCCTGGCTGACCTTAAACTTGCAATCCTCCTGCCTCGGCCTCTGAAGTCACTGGGATTACAGGCTTGTGCCACCACTCCCAGCCCCTTAAATGACTTTTTAAAAAATCTTCCTCTCTTTTCCTATTTTAATCCAAAGACCTTAGCAGTGGTCTATGCTCGGTCTCTCCTCCCGTCTCAGTTTCTGCGGTTTGTGTCTGGGATCGCCATTTGTGTCTGGGATCGCCATTTGTGTCTGGGCAAGCGCCTGCGGATCCCTTGCTGCCAGACCTCAGAGTCACTCACCAGTGCTTCTCCCGCTTGTCTGCATGGCCCTAACGCTGGTGGCTGGTCCTCCTTGACACTATCCTATGGTGATGGCCAGGTGCCTGGGTCCTGCTGCATTAGTTGCAGCAACACCAAGGCGTTTTGGTGAGCAGAGAGGAGGAGATTCTGTTGGCTAGTGACCTCCAGCAGGGCGTGGGACTCAACCTCATGAAAAGAACTTTGTAAAGGTTTTATGCAGTTTTGGGGTTTATCCAACCCCATGTTCCTTCCATCATTTCTGTGTACCCCCAACACAGCACTGTAACTGTGTCTGTCCCTAGGGCAGGTCGAGAGGGTGAGCAGGTGTGTCGGGGGTCACACACATTACGATTTCCAGGACACTTGAGCAGACTGCTCTATTTCCTGTGGATAAAAGTCACTTAAAAATTACACAGTTATTGATTTTAGCCAGTTCTACATCCACATTCAGACGGCAATCTTGAGATATCAATAGACTTTGGTAAAAGGGGGGAATTGTAGCTTTATTTAATTTTTTTCTTTATGAATCTGAAATTCTTAGTTCTGTCTTTTAAATTCCCAGTGGTATGAAACAGATGTGCTCCTCCTCGTCTGCCGCCCAGACGTTTTGGAAGCAGATCTTGTTTAGCAGAACTATTCTAAATTACCTAGAAATAAAATGTACAATAGAAAACCATGGTATAAGTGCCAGGCAGTGTCAGACCTCAGGGACAAGGACACTTGGAGCACATTCCCAGTTCTCACAGTAGGGCTTTGTAAATTATCGCCAACAATGCACCTGGACGCTTTTGCCCCGGTGTTCTCTAACCTCTCGGCTCCGTGAGGTTCCCCGTCCTCTCTGCCGGACTGTCTGCTCCCTCCTTTGGGGTAAGAGCAGATTTTAGGGCATTTTCTGAGTCCTCAGATGCATGTCAGTAGCAATTACTTGAAGACTGTGGACTTCACAACTTGAGTTTAGGATGATGGCCCTGGAAGTAATTGCAAATTTTCTTATAAGTGTACCCCACCCGTTGAAATATTGGAGTCCACCTGCTCTTGTTCTTTCGGGTGTCATTTGTTAATTAGTTGATGTCTTGATTCATCCGGCGTGGAGCTAGGGGCGCGAGGACACAGGGAGGAGCCTCTGGCCCGTTATCTTTTGTTTCTAGGGTGGGAAGCTGGGGGATCCTGGCGCTCATCTCGTCTCCCATTCGAAGGCAGAGTTCTTCCTGAGCTGGTGGCAAGGTCGGAATGACCTCTCAGCATCCAGGAGAAAGAAAGACCCGATGGAACAGATTTATTTCTGCTCCGTCCAAGTTTATTTCCGAGGACATCATCCGTGGCAGAGTGTGGTAATTGGCGGTCTGCAGTGATCTGTCAAGTTGGGCCCCGAGCCCCCAGCAATTCCACTTAGCAGTCAGCTGGCTGCCTCGGAAGACTGCCTTTCCCCAGACGTTGGCGCTGCCTGGGTCAGACCTCAGGGAAAGAGCCTCTCCGTCTTGTCACCTCTGGTTATGTGTTAGAGCAGGGCTCCGATGGGACATGTGGGTGCCAGGACCACCATTGCATGGGGTCAGTGGGAGCCCCAGAGGAGGGCAGGTGGCTCCTGTAACTGGAGGGTCAGGCACTCGGGTGTCACTGACCTTGTTTTTCCCAGGGCAGATTTGGGGTTCCTCAGACTTGTGACCAATGGCACCTCACCAGAAGCAGGTGTCTCCGCCTCCTTGTCCAGGACAGGAAAGCTGACCAGGAGGACGGTGATCAGCGAGAGACATGAGGACACTGGCCTTGATCCCCAAAGTCCATTGGACAGCCCTGGGGAGTCCTTCAGGTGCGTGGCACAGCTGTGCTGGTCCACTAGGTAGCTGGCCACATTCCCTACTCCTGGCACAGGTGCCTCTCTGTCCTGATTTTTTTGGTCCCTAAGTGACAGCCTTACTGAGATATAAGGCAGAAAATACAAGGCACTCGTTCAGGGTCTACGATTCAGTGGTTTCTAGTATATTCACAGAGCTGTGCAGACATCCCCGCATGAATTTCAGAACATTCTCGTCACCCCACGAGAAACCTCGTACCTTCTCTCCGTCGCCTCTCATTTCCCATCCTCCTCCCGGCTCCCGGCAACCACAGATCTGCTGGCTGTCTCTTTCCATGATTTATTTATGCTCTCTGTCTGTCACTGACACTAGACAATGAGCCAGCTGTGGTTCGGAGCCATGTCAGTTTTTTTCTGCCACTCCAAGTCCTGGAGATATAGTTGTTAAAAATAATAGGGAAGAGAATTTCTTTCCTCCTCCCCCACCGCGTCACCTCTGCCACTCGATGGCATCTTCTTTCTGGATTTCGTTGCCGTTTCCTCCTGCTGAATTTTGCTCTGGATTGCCTCATTTTTACTTTGGTCCAGTAAGAAATGAGATTGGTAGGTTTTTAGGTCTTCCTTTTGTCTTGAGTCGACTCGTCACGACGGTTTGTGTGGGCGAGGTACGTCAGGGTGTGTCCGTTCCTTGGTGACATGCCTGTGTGGGTTCTGGGGAATGCAGAAAGGTGGCCCTTCTCTCCCAGCTGCCTACCGGTGGCTGAGAAAATGAGACCTCGTTCTAACATCAGGCTTATTCGCTCCCCGCTTGAGCCTGTAAGGTGATTTGTGGGCTTGTCCAAAGGTGTGGCCCCCATTACCTGTCACTTAAAGCTCAGCTCTATTATTCACAACCTCACAGATGCCTTAGAAGCTGAGACCCAGGCCTGTTGGGCGAAGGGCAGGGCCAAGCTGTCCAGTGGACCGTGGGGATCGAGGCCAGTGCTCTCGTGACTCTGGCTGATCACCGTCAGGCTGGCCAGCATCCCCGTGCTGCACAAGGAAGCAGAGCTAGGTGTCCTTCTGGTGAGGTGGCTTTGGAACAGAGCCCAGGGCCTTGGAAACACAGCCAGCTTCTTATGTGGCTAGGATTTCTGCAGGATGAGGGGCAGCCCTTGAGAGAGCCCTAGAGTTTCAGACATGTCCATTTAGAACTCAGGTCACAGTTGTTCTGTCACCCGCACGCAGCAGATGAGGTTGATATCAGGGAACACGGAGGCTCAGTCCTGTAGCTGCCCCCTCATGGCACATCTGTACAACCAGGGTCCAGGGCAAACAGTAGCTCTCTCCTCTTCATCCTCTGGTAAGCTACTCCATGCTGTTCTGCAATTTAAAAGGCAGACAGGTTGTGTGTGTGTGTGTGTGTGTGTGTGTTTGTGTGTGTGTGTATGTGCATGCCCTGGGGTTTGTGGTCACCTGTGCTACTTCATGACCATCTATAAAGCTAGTCCAGGATAAGTTTCCAGGGCTGTAGCCCCTGAAGCCATCCTGAGAGATCTGTGATAGCCCGTCCACCTGTGGCTTAGCTTCGTGTGGAAAGAAGAAGCAGGGAGACTCCTGGTGGTGGGAGGGGTCTTAACCCAGCCAGACCTGGTTCTCCTCAGCTTTGTCCTGAGGGTTGAAGTGTTAACGTGATAGTGTTGGCTGACTCTTGTCGCACACGTCTGGATGATAGACAATAGACAACATGCAAACGAGTATCTATTTGCAGACGTCAGCACAGTAGCCAAAGCACGGGCAGTGTGAGGTGTCGGGTGGAACTGACTTCAGATGGCGTGGTCCAAAAGAAAGATGGACATGGAGTTCAGTGCAGAGTGTCCATTCCCTCCCAATGTGATTTTTAAGGAGGCCGATTTCCTTAGATTGGCTGATTTTTCTTATAACTGGCCCCATTTTCCAGAGATTGCAGAAAAGCAGGAATAAAAGAAATATCGACCACACTATGGATAAACCACCTGGATAGCTTTAGAATGCTCTGAAGTGGTTTATTTGTTGTTGAGTGTTAGACACTCAAATGAGCCACCAGACAATTCACCCACAGACAGTCTGTATCGACTCATCCTTTCTTGTGTATTTAATCAAATAGCCCATAATAAATTAGCAGCGATTCATTTGGACACCAGATACCCAGTTGTTCTCCTGAGTGACCTGGATTGATTTCCACATGTCGCAATTCATCAGACAGAAGTGGCTTCACCGGCTGGGAGTCTAAATACCCTGGCACATTTCTGTTCTCACTTTCACTTTAACCAGCATTTGGTTTTCTGCCTTAGTTGGTAAGCCTCACCATTAGTTGGACTGCAAATGCGAAAGGCTCAGGTGAATTGGCTTTTCCAAAACACGACAGCCCGGTGGGCAATGGGAGGGAGCAGGGTGGAGCATCGAACTGCAACCCACCCTTCACCTAGTGGGTCATGGGTCCACGACTGCTTTGCTCTGGGGTAGCTGGGTGTCACGTCACATGTGTGTTAGTTAATATCATCTCCAGTCTTTTCAAAGTACTCTCTTCTGAGTACTAACTCCTTTAACCTTATGTCACCGTCCCCACCACCCCCACCACCTCACAGTGGTCACACCATCGTCCTCTGCACCATCACTTGTAACACCTGAGGCTGATGTGCGGGGCGTCTGGCTGAGCACATCATGTCCGTTATCTTAGTTAATCCTCACCACTCTCTTGTTGAGTGAGTCGGGTTAGTGCCCTGGCTTCCGATTGGGGGAAACTGAGGCTTAAAGAAGCTAAGAGACAGGCTTGCAGAGTGGAGGAAGGTTGCATTTCCGCTGCCCCTGGCACAAGGCTGTGGGTACTCTTCCCTGGGAGCAGGTGCCTCATGACAAATTTCCAAGGTGGGTCCGAACCACAAGCCAGCTGCCTGAACGTCACCTTTAGAATTCTGCGTGGGCCCCCCCAGGGAGGGCAGCCTCCTACTGTGCTCTTTATTTCTCTCCTTCCTCCCCCTCTTCCTCCTCCAACAGTTCGATTTGCTTGTTCTCCTTCCTCGTCTCATTATTTTTTTCCTTGAGTTGTTTTTGACTCTTCCTGCTCTTAAGCCATCACTCTCTCCTGCTTCACCTCTGTTCACCTTCTGAATATTTACAAAACATTACTTTTTCCTTCCCGCCCCATTTTACTTTCTCTTAATGAACTGTAATTCTACCATCTTTAAGGTCAATTTAGTTCATATAGTTACTCCCCCACCATTCATGCTGGTGCTGTTATTGTACTAGGGAGGGTACAGTTGACACCTCCTGTATACTTTCATGCTAGATCCAGCTGTTTACTTGTGGCTGTTGTTAAATGCTGACCCTGCCCTCCCTCTCTGTGGCAGTTAATGGGGTACACATCATAGGCACTGGGCATTTTTCCTAATGCTGTGTGTCAATAGCTGTTGTCAATAGCTGTTGCTTGCTTCCCCTTTCTCTGAGAGCAGCTGGGGAGTGACTGGTACAGCGTGAGTATTTAGGGTAGACACTCCACAGCTGAATTACACCAACTCAGAAAAATGACCACACATCTTTCTCCACACCACAAAACAACCCCACAACTCGACCTCAAGTAGGATATCAGGTCCCACACTTGGATGTCTACTCCTATTTGAGAATCAGAGAAAGATTCCAAAATAATGGCTCAGAAGAACCCACAGTGTTAACAGCTCTACAAGAGTCATTTAAATCCTCAGTTCCACAACAGAAAATTGAGAAGCATTGGAGGTAGAAACTAACGCTGAGACTACACGTTGAAGCCAGGAGACACCAACATCAAGGACTTATGACAGAAGAGGTAACTACACCCCAAAGAACATCCTCACAAAGAGGAAGAGGAATCCATCAACAGATGCACAAATCCAAGATCCAGATGCATAAATCCATGAAAACACGAGGAAACAGGTAAAGAAGTCTCCCCCCAAAGTTACAATCTCCCAACCAAGGAAAACATGGACATGGAAGGGGATGAAATTTCAGAGAAAGACTTAAAAATTGATTATTAAAATGATTAATGAGCTAAAAGAAGATCAAGGAGTAATGAATGAATTAAGATTGCAATTATGCAGGCAAAAGACCATTTAAATAAAGAGATTATGATTTAAAAAGAAGGCAGTCAGAACACCTGGAAATGAAATACATTAAATCAAATTAAAAATTCCCTTTAGCCAGGCATGATGGTACATGCCTGTAATCCCAGCAGCTCGGGAGGCTGAGGCTGGAGGATCACAAGTTCAAAGCCAGCCTCAGCAACATAGTGAGGCCCTCAGGAACTTAGACCCTGTCCCAAAATAAAAAATAACAAGGTCTGGGTGTGTAACTGGGTGGCAAAGGACCCCTAGATTCAATCCCTAGTATCAGAAAAAATTTTTGCTTGAAGATCTCACCAGCAAACTAGGTTACATAGAAAACAGAATCTCAGGCCTTGAAGACAGGATAAATGAGCTAGAACACCCAGTAGACAGTAAAGGAAAAAAATATAAAGGAATATGATCAGAGTATACAGGAATTCTTTTGTACCCCTAAGGGACTAAACCTAAGAGTGATCACGGTAGAAGAGGGCAAGAGATATAGGCTAATGGCATTAAGACACGTTTCCAAGAAAAAATAGCAGAAGATTTTAAAAACTTTAGGAATGAGACAGATATCCATATACATGAATCCTGGAAGACCTAAATAGACAAGATCAAAAAAGAACCTCTCCAAACCACATCACAGAATATTAAATGCCACAAGAGAAAAACATCAGATTTTATTTAGAGGTAAACCAATAAAGCTCATTGAAGATTTTTCATTATCAGGCCCCCAAAGCCAGTAGGACTTGAAAGGATCCAAGTTCTTAAAGTGACTAACAGCCGGCCAAGAATGCTGTATCCGGCAAAAATAGACTTCAGAATTGAAGATAACTACTTTCTATAGTAAAGATAAATTAAAAGAATTCATGGCCACTAAACCTGTACTGCAGAAAACATTTAAAGAAATACTACACAAAAAAGAACTCAAAACCAAACCTCGGAGCTCTCAAATGCATGAAGCTTTCCAGAAATGTAATTAAGCAAATGAAAATTAAGAATGAATTAAAACTATGAAACAAACTAGAATGACTGGAAAAAATAAACATCTCTCATAGAAACTCTTAATGTAAATGGCCTTAACTCTCTGATTAAAAGACATGGACTGGCAGAATGGATGAAAAACAAGACCCAAACATGTGCTGTTCGCAGAAATTCATCTCATAGGCAGAGATATTCACAGACTGAAAGTTAAAGAATGGAAAAAGATGTTCCATGAAATGGAGTCTGAAAACAATCAGGAGTAGCTGTTCTCGTTTCTGACAAAGCAGATTTCAAACAGAAATTAAGCAGAAGAAATAAGGAATACCACTACATAGTGTTAAAGGGAAAAGTTCAATGATAGTAAATATTTATGCTCCAGGTGTTAGTGTACCTAATGACACTAAATGCTTCTTAACATTAAATCCCAGATAAACCCAGTCCACCCCTCCAAACAACACATCACCAGACATAAAGCCCATAAAGACACTTCTGACTTAAAGGATACTGCAAATCAGAAAGACCTGACACCTGTCTATAGAATACGTCATTCAACAGCATCTGAAGACACTTTCTTCTCAGTGGCCCACAGGACCTTTCCCTAGATAGACCATATATTAGGACACAAAGCAAGTCTTAGCAACACAAATAATAAATATTATCTCATACATCTTATAAATCATCATGGATTGGAATTAGAAATCAACAGTAAGAAAGCTCATAGAGCCACATAAACACAGGAGATTGAACAAGACTCCTTTAAACGGGGAACAGATCAAGAAATGAGAGGAGAAATTAAAAAATTTATAGAATCAAATGAGAACAGTGATAGGACATGCCAAAATCTCTGGGATATTGTGAGGTTTATACTAAGAGGAATGTTTGTAGCATTAAATACCCACAGTTAAAAAGCTGAAAGATCCCAAATAATCTAATGTGACATCTCAAGGCCCCGGAAAATCATGAACAAATGAAATCCCAAACTAGCAGAAGACAGGAAATAGTTAAGATCAGAACTGACATTGATGAAATAGAGAATAAAAAATACAAAAGATCAGTGCAATGAAGAGTTGGTTCTTTGAAAAGATAAATGAGATGAAACCCTCACTAAATGAATGAGAGAGAAGACCCCAATTATCAAAATTAGGACTGAAAAAGGAAATATCATGCAGATGTTTATGGAATTCAGAGTATCATTAGGGACTACTTTGAAAACTTATATTCCAATAAACTGGGAAATCTAGAAGAACTGGACAAATTTCTAGACATATATGTCCTACCCAAATTGAACCAAGGTGATGCAGAAAGCTTACACAGACCAATATAGCAATGAGACAGAAGCAGTAATGAAAAGTCTTCCAACAAAGGAAAGCCAAGGACCGGATGGATTCTCCACTGAGTTCTACCAGACCTATAAAGAAGAATTAATTCCAACCTTCCTCAAGTTATGCCATGAAATAGAAAGTGAGAGAATACTCCCATAATCATTCTGCAAGGCCACTATTACCCTGATACAAAAACCAGATGTAGCACATCAAAGAAAGCAAACTACAGACCAGAGTTCTTGATAAACATAAATGCAAAATCTTTAATAAAATATTAGTAATTGTATTCAAAAACACATTAAGAAGATTGTACACCATGATCGAGTTGGATTCATCCCAGGAATGCAAGACTGGTTCAATGTATGTAAGTCAATAAATGTAATTAATCACATTCAACAGAATAAAGGGCAAAAATCACATGTTCATCACAAGACACACAGGAAAAGCCTTTGACAAAATTCAGCACCCATTCATCTAAAAATAAAAGGGCTAGATATGACAAACTCAAAGCCAATATCATACTGAGTAGAGAAAGATAAAGCATTTCTTCTAAAATCAGGGATAAGCCAAGGTCATATACTCTCACCACTCCTAAAGCTCTAAGTGGAACAACTGGGCAAGAAGAGGGAAATTAGAAGAATACAAATAGGAAAAGAAGAAGTCAAATGACCTGTGTTTGCTGATGACATAATTCTGCATCTAGCAGATCCAAAAACTTCACCAGAAGATTTCGAGATCTGATAACAAATTTGGCAAATTTTCAGGATACAAGATCAATGTGCAACAACCAGTAGCTTCTTATACCCCAATAATGAATCTGCCAAGAAGGAATAAAGGTGCTTCATTCACAATGGCCTAAAATATTTAGTAATAAATCTAGCTAAGATGGTGAAAAACCTCTACAATGAAAATTACAAAGCACTGAAGGAATGAATCGAAAAAGACCTTTGAAGATGGAAAGACCTATCACGTTCATGAGCAGGTAGAATCAATATTGTCAAAATGGCCATATTACCACAAGCAATCTACAGGTCCAATGCAATCTCAATCAACACCAGTGACATTCTTCTCCAAACTAGTAAAAGCAGTCCTAAAATTTATATGGAAGATCAAAGACCCCAAGTAGCTAAAGCAACCCTGAGTACGAAGAGAGAGGCTGAAGGCCTCACAGTGCCTGACTGGCATCAAAACAAGCATGGAGACCCGTGGGGTAGACTAGAAGACGCAGAGACACTGCTCCACAGATAGTCATTGGATTTTTTTTTACAAGTGCCAAAGGCATACGTTGGAAAATAGACAGCGTTTTCAGCAAATGGTGCGGGAAACACTGGATATCCATATGTGGAAGAATGAAACTATCTCCCTACTTCTCACCGTGCACAAAAGCCAACTCAAGTCCCATTGTTGATGGGACTGCAAATTAGTACAACCGCTTGGAAAACAATATGGAGGTTTCTCAAAAGACTACACCATGTGACCACCTACCCTGCCCCTTGGAATTTACCCAAAAGAACTAAAATCAACATACTGTAGTGATACACGTGTCCCCATGTTCAAAGACACGGAAATCAGACCAAAATAATGCAACTGCTAGCAGAAAACATAGGAGCAACATTCCAGTGCACTGACGGAGACGTTGACTTTCTAAATAAGACTCATAAGGCCCAGTAAATAAAACCAGAATCAATAAATGGAATGGCACTGAATTAAAAAGCTCCCACACAGCAAAGGAAGCCGTTGAGATGGATGAAGGGAGGGTCTCCAGAAGGGGAGAAAATCTGCCGTCTGCTCTTTGGACAGTCTCAATAACCAGAATATACGAAGGGCTCAACACCAAAATAACTACACTAATAATATCTTTAGCAGGCAGAGAGAAGCAAACCCAAACCACACTGAAATTTCATCTCCCCTCAGAATGGCGATCATTGAATAGTGATTGTAGAGGGGATGCGGGGAAAAAGACACACTCGCACATTGTTGATGGGAGTGCAAATTAGTACGACCGCTCTGCAAAACAATGTGGAGGTTTCTCAAAAGACTACACCATGTGACCCACCTACCCTGCTCCTTGGAATTTACCCCAAAGAACTAAAATCAACATACTATAGTGATACACGTGTGCCCATGTTCATAGCCGCACAATCCACAATAACCAAGTTATGAACCAGCCCAAATGCCCCTAGACGAGTGGATAAAGAAAATGCGGTGTGTGTACCAGAGGGGGTTCTACCCAGCCATAAGAGGAGTGGAGTTACGGCACTCGCTGGTAAGTGGATGGAGCTGGAGAACCTCACGCTGAGTGAAGTAAGCCAAGCTCCGAAGGTCAAGGATTTAATGTCTTCTCTACTGTGCAGACGCTAGAGAGGAGACAAGAGGGTGAAAAAGATGGGACCGCATGAAACAGAAGGGAGATCCGGAGAGTCAAAGTGGGGACCAGTGGGGTGGGAGGAGGGGAGGGACAGGGGAGACTTGGGGAAGGGGGCTGGCCAAGTCAGGCTGTGTGCATGCACAAACATACCACAGTCATTCCAGCTGTGTACACAACTACAATGTACCAGCTAAAACACAGACAAGCAGAGGAAGACTGACAGATCAGGGGAAGGGGGCAGGGGAAGGGGGCGGAGAGGAAGTACGGGGATTGAAATCAACTGTGCTGTATGCATTTATGGATATGTCAGGATGAGCCCCACTGTTATGCAGAACTGTAATGCCCTCATTTAAACACAAAGCTAAGTGACTTCTTCAAGGTCACGCCGCTGGTGAGGGGGAGGCTGGGGTGAGAACCCAACCGCATCTTTCCTTCTTGAGCATCTCAGTGCTGGCTCCTCCTTCCCCGTGCTGTTTCCTCTCTGGTCTCTGGTCTCACTCCGAGTCCAGGACCTCCTGTGGACCACACCCTTTCCCTCTCTGGTCCTCATATGACCTGTGGTCCTGTCCACCCAAGCTCCTTCCCCTCCCCCTTCCCTGTATCTTGCTGGCAGAGCCATCATCAGTCTTGGTGGAGATGTAGCAGGTGGCAGCCAGAGCCATGGGATAAAGGCAGAAGGCTTGGAATTTGTGGGCTGGACGCAGCGAGATGGGGGCAGGTGTCTGCTTCACGGGCAGTGGTGGAAGCACCCCCGACCTGCTGGGCCTCCTGTGCCCCTGTCCTGCTGGGCCTCCTGTGCCCCTGTCCTGCTGGGCCTCCTGTGCCCCTGTCCTGTTGGGCCTTTTCCACCCCTGTTTTGCTGTGACCCTGCGGCACAGGCTTTCTCTGTCCTCAGGGCCCTGTGGCATCTTTGCTTGGTGATGGTACTGAGAACCCGGGCTTTGAAGTCGGCTCTACAGCTGTTTGTCACTGTGGTTAATGGCTCACCTGGAGTGAAAAGTCCTGACCCTGTTCTTCATGGTCTCTTCCGAAGGGTGGTCTCCTTTCCCAAGCTCCAAGGCTCAGTGCAGTGTGCAGGAGACCTCTGAAGGATGGAGGCACCCAGTGCAGAGCCTTGGGAACATGCACTTTGAACCAGCCCCATGGGACCAGCTTCTGACCTCTCTCCGCTTGGGTGGGGCTGCTATCAGCTGGTTCTTGTTTGCTCTCTGTACCGTGGAGCGAGCGGTGCCCTCTTCAGAAGCCTTGGTGAGGGTGGATGAGAAGGTCCCTATTTTTCGAGCACCCTCTGTATTTTGGCCCCTGTGCTGGGGACTTCAGCTCAGCATCTCTCTGATGGGATTCCCAGAAGAGCTCTGTGACCGTGATACTCATTCCCATTTCACAGACGAGGCATCAGATTCAGGGGCTTAAACTCCCTACACTTGGCCGCGTGCCGTTTTTCCTGACTACTTGGCGTGAGGCCCCTTCCCTTTCTCAGGAGCCTGCCTCTGCTGTTCCTGTGGACACCCCGCCCTGGGGGTGAGAAACCAGGGTTCCTGCCCTCCTCTCTCTGTGAGACCAGTGTGGGGTCCTCCTGAGCTGTATCCGAGTAGAGCAGGTGCCACTGGCCCCACTGCAGATGTCAGGGGGCTAAATCCCACCGTGGCGGGGCTCGGCAGTGCAGTGGGTGAACACTTCTGCCCCAGGCCTTGCTGGAGGCCTCGTCGGCCTTTTGACAGCACCAACGCTAAGTGACGGTCCCAGGGGAGCATTTTATGAGGCATGGAGTCATGATGTGTGGTCATGACGGGGGGCACTGGTTCCTGGGTGTCAGGGTCACCCTGGGAGAGGAGGGAGACCAACTGTAATGGTCTGGTGGAGAAAAGCTGACCAGGGAGCCACAGGGGTTGCAACGTGGTGAGGTGGGCAGTTTTACAGGGGGAGGGGAGCAGAGTCTCCCAGAGGTGGCCACTGGCCAAGGCAGAGGTGCAGGGCAAGCCCTGTGGACGTCGGGGGAGAGGGGCTGGGCAGGAGCAGCCACGCCGGGCAGTGTGTTGGAAATGGAGGAGCAAGGCAAGGAGACTTGGGGACAAGATAGGTGGCCACAGGAGGCACTTCCTCCGGGAGTTCAGGGTACTGAGGCACTCTGAGCAGAACAGCAGGCCCTGGCCTTCTATGGAGGACATCCTGGCGGCCAAGTGAACAGGCGACGTGGGGCCAGGGCGGGAGCAGGCTGGACGCCGAGGCGGTGGTTGAAAGGATGGTGGCCAGGAGAGGACACCAAAGCTCAGGAAGAGGAGTGCTGCTGCTGCTGCCAGCCTGGACAGTGTGAGTTCTGACCACTTAGTGGGAACCTTGGGCTTCCTGCCTGTGGGGGGGGGTTTTCCGCCCTCTGCAGCCCCCCGGCCCCTCCCAGCAGCTGCCCTGTTTAACTCAAGAGCTCTGTTGGACGCTCTGGGCTTCCCGGGCTCCCTGGGCTTCAGTCCATGTCTCTCTGAGCTCCTTCGTAGGGAAGTCCAGGGGTTTTATGTGAACTCTTTAAGGTCATTGCCCCAGTTTCTCATTTTGCAAGGAAGGATCAAGTCCTGGGAAAGCCGCGGGTGAGTTGGAGAGAGAGTGGCATGTCCCCACTGTGCCCAGAGCCTGACTTTTCAGACCTGCATAATGAATGCCGCGCTTCATGGGTTCTGGCTCTGTCCCCTGACCAGTCAGATAACAAATGGGTGCTTTAACAACTCTGTGACGATAAGGGTCACTCCCCTCATTGTCCCACAGCTTCTGCTTGGGGACAGTGGGATATTTTATCATGGAAGCTATTTGTTTTATGAAGGAGGCATACTTCATCTTGACTATAAAGCTTCTTTTACCCTAAAAACACCCTTAATCACTCTCTCCAAATAGTCTCTTTCTTAATTTTAATCCTGAGAAGTCAGATATCCAGGAAGAATGGATGTAAGGAAAGGGAATCCATCCCCTTCACTACCATGCTGTTTTCTTTCTTTCTTTTATAATCAGGGATTGAACCCAGGGGCGCTTAACCACTGAGCCACATCCGCAGCCCTTTTTAATTTTTACTTGGAGATAGGGTCTGCTGAGTTGCTTAGGGCCTCACTAAGTTTCTGAGGCTGGCTTTGAACTTTCGACCCTCCTGTCTCAGCCTCCCAAGCTATAGGTGTGTGCCAGGGTGCCCAGCATCACCACCGTCATCTTCTTCATCACCACTCTCAGCAGCCCACCACGACCTGTCCTTCACGTGCTCTGTCTCTGGGGGCTACCCTCGCTGCTCATTCTGTGGAGAGCACATAGCCCTGGACCTCAGAGAGGTGAACTTTCTTGCCAAGCCACCGACTCCCCTCCTGACAGTGGTGATTTCTGGCCCAGTGTTCCCTGGCCTTGGCTTCTCTCTGATGGGACTGGAACCTGCATCCCAGGCCCAGCAGGGCTCCCAAGCCCCGTGGCACAGGGGCCGGGTGGTGCAGCATTGTGTGGACCAAACACGGTCCTCAGCCAGCCTGGTGGCTCTGGTTGGGCCTGCTGCCTCTCTGTGAAATGGCAAGGAGAGGGAAGGCCCCCTCTGCGTGGCACAGGACAGGAAGCCATTTTTCCTCATTTAAAAAGAATATCAGCATCAAAATCTGGCTTGATTGCAAGTTTGCAGCCAGTCAGTCACCAGTGTTTGTGTTTTGCTGGGAGGACATCTGCCCTTTGGCCAGGGTTGGGGGGGTGCTGCGCAGCAGTTTTTTCTGATGAAAACTTGTCGAGGTGAACTCACGTTTCTCCTTCCTTTTTTCATTTCTTTCTTTTTATCGATTCCAAAGTCCATATCCACTAAGGAGAGGGAGTTCAAGCAAAGCACCCATCCACCCCACGAGAGCAACTGAAACTTTTTTTCATCTGCCCGTTCTGCAGGCTGTTTACCTGGTTAGTGATCATTTCTCAGATGCATCCTCTAAAGATGTGCACCCTGGCCCCTTTCCCCCAAAGATCCGGGAGCTAGGCGCAGTGCCAAAGTCAATTTTAGGTTGGTTTTGGAGATGCGACACTCACGCCCACTCCTTTATCTCCTTGTTTTTCCATGACGGGGCGTTCCCATGAAAGACGGTTTCTTCAAGCCTCACGTTCTGGGAGGATGTATCATCAGCTGCCCTGTTCAGGAAGGAGGTGAGACTCAGATATTTAGACATCGTGATGGGGAGCGAGAGGCCGAGTGTCTGAGAGCTGGGAACTAGATAAACACAGGGAAGAGGTTTTCCGGGGCCGTTATTGATTGGACGCTGAGGAGTTATTAAGTTCCTAGAGTGACTTATTACAGCACTTGGCCAAGATTAAAGAGGAGTGAAGCCGTGAATATCCATCAGGAGCGTTTCTGAGTTCAGGGCCTGGTGCTGAGGCCTGCCCTCTGCAGCCTCCTCTCCCCTCTCCTCAGAGCCCACCTCCCCTGCCTGCAGGTCTGGTGCGAGGTACTGTCGGGACATTTTCCAGACTGTTTTCTCTCTCTCAATCCAACGTCCCTAGGAGCCCCATGGGGGATGTCTCCATCACATCACATTCTCCAAAGCTAAGGAGAAGGGCTCTCTGAGAGAAAAGCAGCGTAGTTATTTTGCAAGGTCATGCAACGAGTGGACACAGTGGGCATCCTACTAGCTGACTGGCTCGTAGCCAGGTGCAGGTTTTCCTGCAGTTCAGGGGTGTTAGGGAAGCACAGACCTGTCCTGGGGTGGGCTCCCCTATCCCAACACCACTGTGCGAAAGCCACAGGTGTCCTACCAGCAGGCATGGGGTGGGGAAGGGGTGCCACCTTTGTGTCCTGTAATGACTGCTGCTGGAGAGATCTGCCTTCAGTGCCTGGAGCAGAGGAAGTGCCCAGGAAATGGTTGTAACCACCTTTCTGTCACTTCGGGTTTGCAGTCCCTTGGGCCATGTGGGGTCTAGGATTCATTGTTTGCAGATTTTAGAAAGGCAGGCTAGTGCCTGGACTCTATGTGACATCCCCTGTCCCCACACCCCATGAGGTCCGGGGAAGTACTCCGTAATCAGAGCGGAGGTATTTCAGCAAAAAGGATGGGTATCCACCCTTAGAGGAAACCCATGAAGCCGATGGTATGGTTCTTCTTTAGGACAAAAAGAGCCAAATGCTGGAGGTTTCTTTTGGTTCAATGTCATATGAAGACCCTTATAAAAGACCAAGGAAGACGGGAGCATGTCATCTTCAAGAAGAAAATTTTAAAGCCAGGTGTAGTGGCTTGTCTGAGAGTTCAAGACCAGCCTGGGCAACAGAGGGAGAGTGGAGCACTCGCCTCGCTTAGGTGAGGCCCTGGTTCCATCCCCAGCTCCACAGATAAGAAAAAACAAGAATATTCTGGTTTACAGAGAGGTTTGGGGGCTTTTCAGTTTCTGAGCAGCCTGGGTCCTGGGGTGGACGCGCCTGGCCTTATTTACCAGCAGGTACTGTGCCCTCTGTTCTGTCTGGTAACCTAGTTTTCCCCTTGGGCAGGGTGCGTGTGTGCACGTGTGTGTGTGTGTGTGTGTGTGTGTGTGTGTGTGTGAAAGAGGGCAGGAGAGAGAGCACAAGAGGTTGGTTTCAGCTCTGTACCCTTCCTGTACCCCAGAAAGGTCCTTGGACCCCAAAACCCCACCGGGAAAACCCCATTCACAGCCTGACATTTAGGAGTTTATTGGATGGATGAAAGAATTGTCAGTTTCCAAACACAGAAAGCCGCTGGGAGATCAGGTGCTGCCTGTGAACACCCCGTGTGGGACCGAGGCTCAGAGGAAGGCTGGCTGCCTTGTTGTTTTATTAATTTAGTCCTGACAGCTGCTGGTTCTGAGGCCTTCGAGGTTCTCAGCAGAAATTAAACGAGTCTGCAGGAACCCCTCTGTGAAGTACCCGTGATGCGCCGTGTCGCGCCGTGTCGGAAGTGGAGGTTAAGTGAAGATAAACTTCTCCACGGGGCGGTTGCTCCAGTCCCCCAGCCCCAGAGGTCCAGGCACACGAGACACCCACACCCGAATTCCCCGTCCAGCCCACCACCTGCCCCCAGGATCTCGCCCTCACTGAGCAGCCCCTGCTGCTCCTGCGGAGACCCCTGAGGGCCTCGCCTCCCTGCCGTCCCTGGGCACAGCCCTGACCTCCCCATGCTCCTCCCTCCCTCCCTCCGTCCCTCCACCTCCCCAACGTCCTTGCTCCGTGGGTTCCCCTTGTGGCCAGCTGTTGTCCCTCTCTGGGTCATTCTCAGAGGAGGCCTTGTGTGACTTGACGGACCAGGCAGGGTCTCAGGGCACCTGGACTTCCCCGGCACGGTTGTTTCCCGCGGGACTCCTTAGTTACCGGCTCAGCAACAGCCCTGTGCCCCGAGAGGAGCCCTGCCCCCTCATGCCAGCTGCCTGGCCTGGCTCTCCACAGCAGTGGCACACGGAGGACCCAGTTGACAGGGATGTGTGGGCGACAGCTGGACCTGGAGAGGCAGTGGTGGCATCTTGCCCCTCGGGGCTCAGTCGGTGCCGCCTGATTTGGTTCCTTTGCGATTCAGAAGGAGCTGCAGGTGCTGATGGGTGATCGATTGTGCTGGGCAACGTTCCCAGCTGCGTGGCCTCAGCTTTGGCTGCCCCTGTCCTCGTGGGCAAGTGCCCATCAGGCTGGGGGATCTTCTTGAGGCCTGAGAGAGGCGGCTTCTTCCACTTCCTCTCCTGTGTGACCTGGATGCTGTCCAGTGCCAGGCCACTGACCCAGCAGGTGTTAGACCAGGGCCAGGGCTGCTTGGCTGGGGTCCCTCCTCGGATTGGTCCTGTGTCATTGCTTGGTATTCTTGGGATCTTTCAGCCATCAAATGCCTGCTTTCTGGGATGCCATCTTTGGGGACAGGGTGGAAACATTACTTTTGGTCATGACTGGCTTTGCTCAGGGGCCTTGGTGGGGTCTCCTATGCTCAGGTTTAATTAAGGCAAACAGGTACAGAGGGCCCCCAGACGCAGGGAGCTGTGGAGCAGATGGCGCCATAAGCATGTCGTGATCATCATAATAGTCCCTTTCCTGGTGACACCAGGCTGGTCCTTTCCATTGGCTTTAGACTATAGGACAAGGACAGGGTGGAGATTTCCTGGGACAAGCCAAGAGAGGGCCATTTTCCTTTGATTTCTCAGAGGCCATGAGTCTGGAGGTTGAGTCTGGAGTCTGATGGTTGAAGGGGGCAGGGCTCTGGGTGTGTTTTTCGTGAGCCAGAAAGGGCGGTCTGTCTGTCTGTCTTTCCAGGTAAATGTAAGCTCCCGCCTCCTCAGCCCAGCATTTCAGGCAGCACTTAATGACTCCAAAGGAGCAGGGGAGGGCTGCCTTGAGATCCTGTTTCCAGCTGCACCAGCTCTGCCTGTGCAGACCGAGCACTGTTCAGGTGCCAGGGACGGTGCCGAGCTCCCTGAAGAACTGAAATACGGGGCAGAGACAGACCTTACCTCCAGCAAGTTGCGTTCATTAGGAAGAGCAATCTATTTGCATAATTGGACATGTGCTCATTCAGCACACAAGAATCAGGTACCTACTGTGTGCCCAGGGGCACATCCAGGCAGCATTTACAGAACATAGATGTGGCACGTGGGCCGGGGGGTGGGGAAGGCAGTCACCCACTTTACAATTATGCAGACAGCTAGCGTCTACAAGCTTCAGGAGGTGCCTGGGGTTGGTGTGCAGGATGCGCAAGAGCCTGTCGCAGGGTTTCCCCCTGAGACTGGTGCACCAGGGAGGCCCCCTGGAGGAGGTGAGGTTGGACTCAAATGAAGGACGTGGAGCTCAATAGCATGACTGGGACAAGGGCCTCCCGGGCTGGGGTGACAGTTGGTACCAGGAGCCGAGACCAAAGACTCACATAGGGCGAAGGGGGTGGAGACATGGGTGGGGCAGGCCAGGTGCAAGGCCTCATTGGCCCAGGTGAGGCACTGGACTTGAGCAGTAGAGAGAAGCTGCTGCGGAGGGAGGGAGGGAGGGGCCACGTGAGTGTTGGGAAGGACACCCAGGGCATTCCCACGTCAGGGAGTCAGGGAGTGGAGGCCAAGCCTAGGGCGGCTGTGGGTGCACCACTGGGGAGCAGTAGTTGCTCCCGACAGAGGCAGCTTCTAATTGCAGTTGTTCAGCAACAAATAAACATGCAAATGTGCAGTTGTTTCCCTGTTCAAAGAGCTGATAGCTCCCTCTTCTACAGGTACACCGTCTTCAGGGGCCCTTCTCCCAGGGACTTGGCTCCTGTTTGGCCCCCCCGGGTACCAAACCACACTCCCGGGCTATTCCTCGGGAAGCCCTGGGGAGAGATGGGCTGGTGGGAGGAGGAGCCCTGCCAGGGCTCGGGAGGCTCCCACTGGAGGGCAGGCTGAGGAAGGGCGTGGTCGGGGCTGACCTTCCTTGAACAGAAAAGCCAGAGCAGAGGGGGAGTCCAAGCACATCCTCTCAGGTCTGTTCCCTGCTGGAATTTTCACCCCCCAGTTGAAGGAAAGGAGGACTCCCAGCCACAGACTGTTGCGGAGGAGCTCAGGCTGCTTTTCCTCTCTGGGCGGCGACTGTAAGCGCTCATGACAGTGGCGATGCTGGTGCCTGCTCGGTTCTCAGACCCGCCCACTCGTGAACTCCTCGGCCTTCCTCACAGCCCCCGTGCCCGAGCTTCCTGCTTCCACAGCTGAGGCAGTTGAGGCTCTGAGAGGCCACAGAACGTGTCCCAGGTCAGACAGGCGGGCCGAGGTCAAGCCTGGCTTGGAAACCCGCAGTGTGGGTGCTGGACATCCGGCGAGTGATGCGATTCAACTTGTGGCTTAGATGGCTGCGTCCCCAGCAGGAGCCGGTATGCAGGGAGGTGCTCTATCTGTACTGAGCCACTCTGGACTGGGGCTTCCTCTCTGTGAGACAAGGACCGTAGCAGCTGGGCTTTTGTGGGTGGTCTTGAGCAGCTCATTTAACAGCCTCTGACAGTGAAGGAGGCTGTCGGCTTTTACAGGCGGGGCAGCTGGGCCCCAAGACCCCACTCTTGCTAAAGGCAGAGCAAGACTCCCATGCTGACAGGCCCAGTCTAGAGCCCCTGTTTATAGCCCCAAGCCCACCCCCAGGCATTCCTGGTCCCCTTGGGCCTCTCTTATGTCCCTCCATTCAGCCTGCCCAGCTCCCTGGGCTCCAAATACGCTGTTTCTGCACAAATGGCCCGAGATGCCACTTGGATTACTGATGGCCCCTCTCAGGAACCCTGAAGAAATCCTGGGCAGATTGGATAAAAGGCCCTTGTCAGACATCCTAATTTTAGTGTGCTCCCTCGTGATTACATCCAGGAAGTATTTATTTAACACTCCACTTGTTCTGCCATCCTCCCGACTTCATTGTGCAAAAGCCTCTGTAATAACCCGCGTCTCGTCTCCTTCGCTGGCTCCCTGCGCCTCTCGTGCTTGGGAGACTGGAGTGCTGTGTCCAGCATCTGCGGCCAGGGCGCGCGAGGTTCACCCTGCATCACTAACGCCCCGAGGCTGAGCGGCATCCCCGGCACGTGCAGAGACTCCTTGGCACCCTGTCTGCCCATCTCGCTGTCTCTGTGCCCGATGTCATTGCCTGTGGGGGAATGGGCGTCCTTCCCTGTAAGCGCCTCACAAAGGCAGGGGCAGCAAGTGGTCCTTCTCTCCCACTGGGCTGCAGCGTCCCTCCCCAGGGCCCGTGTTTGGAAATTGCCCCTTGCCAGGCCATGAGGGCAGCTGGGTTGCTGCTCCTCCTTTGACTGGGTGCCCTCTGGGTCCCATGCTGTCCCTAGCTGTGGACGGGGCCAGGGGACAGCCTGCCATCCATGAGCCTCCCTCCCCTCACTTCACGTGAAGCTCTCGTGGTGCTGTGGGAGCCGCGGTTGGTTCTGCCGTGGCTCCTGCTTGTTTCTTGATTCAGTGAGTCGCCAACTCCATCAGACCCTGCTACAGACCCTATTAATTTTAATGGCTTCTGAGATGAATGGAGGGGGAAAACCGCTTTTGATGGTACAGATGTATGTAGAAGTCTGTTGTTTTATATATTTATTTTTCTTTGAAAAAAAAATACAGTCAAAGCACAAAAGAGGGATAGAAGCCTGAGTCGGCTGGGAGTTTTTTGGGTCGTCTTAAAAAATAAAATAAAAGCAAGTAGATCCCCGTAGCAAGAGGCCAGCCTTGTGCAGTGCTGTTCCGGTGGCGTCGACTCTGTCTGGTGTGGAGCAGCACTTGCTCCCTCCAGCTCCCAAACAAGCCTGTCCCCGGGAAGCTGCTGCTGCCGTCCTCCCCTGCCATAGTCCCTGGACGTGGCCCCGAGGCCTCCTTGCCCTCTACCTCCCAGGTCGCCTGCTCTGAATGTCTCACACGAAGGAGTCAGGCAGGGCGTTGGGATTTTCACTGAGCACCGTGGTTCCGGGCTCGTCTGTGCCACAGGTGGCGTGTGCCAGTGCTTCCTTCCTTTTTACGGCTGGCTAATACTCCACATGCAGCTGGACGGCGTTTCCTCTGTGCACTTGTCCCCTGATTGGCATTCGGGGTGTGCCCCCCTTTTGGTTTGGTGGGATCCTTTGACTTGTCCATGTAGCTGTCCTGATCTGCACTGCCCTCTGCACTGGCCATCTCTCTCTCTCTCTCTCTCTCTCTCTGAGAGTGTCCACCTTGGTTCCCTTGCCCCTGCTTGGAGTGCACAGTGAGAGGTTTCTGAGCTGCCCTGGTGTGAAGACTCTGCCTTGTGGGGTGACCCAGACTCAGATGACGTTCCGCCCAGATGGGCACTGCACAGGCTCAGGCCTGGATCCGTGGGTCCCAGCCTGGGCCGCACATTGCCCCTTAACAGCTGCAGAGGCTGCTTTACCTCGGGCACTCTGGGCCTGGTTCTTGTGGGAGGCAGCCCCGCTGGTTTATGCATCGGGTGAATCGTGGTTATTGGATAGGGATTGAACAGAGGCTCCCAAAAGATAGGAACAGGTACGTAACCCTGCAGCCCATGACTCTGACTTTATTTGGAAATAGGGACTTTATAGCTGTGGTTAATTTAAGGATTTCAAGAGGAGGTCATCGTGGATTTAGGGTGGACCCTAGATCCAAAGACCAGAGAAAATGACCCAGAGGCACCGAGAAGGGCCACCTGGAAAGGGCGGCAGGGGCTGTGCCTGCAAGGTAAGGAGCAAGGGCTGATGGCCATGGTATCTGCCTACAGGAGGACCCTGCCCTGCCACCTGGACTTCAGTCAGACTGCTGGCCTTAGTGAGGCCATGTCTGTCCTTTCAGGCAGCACTGCGGGTGTCACCTGTTACAGAGAATGATCACATGAGCTGTTAAAGCTCCCCACCGCCTGGTCCCTGTTCTGCTGCCCTAACCGGGTCATCTATGAGGATGAGGGGTCACTCTGGCTCATGGCCCTGGGGGCTGGAGTCCAATAGCAAGGTGCTGGCAGGTCTCCTGCTGAGTTTAACTCAGGGCTGAGAGTGGGGCCAGTAGAAGAGAGAGGGCGAGGGGTGGGCCCTTTATGACGACCTCTTCACCGGGTGACTCTGTGTCCCACAAGAGCTCATGCCAGGAGAAAGGTGCTAATCCATCGATGAGGATTCTCACCTGCTGCCCCATGACCCAGACATGGGCTGCCCCCCCTGCGGTACTGCCATCTGGGGGAATTCAGGAGCCCACACGTGGCTTTTGAGGACATGCTCAAACCATGGGCTGAGTGGCTATAACACAGCCACGTTGGAGCCCACGGGCTCGGCTGTGCAGGACCTGGGCGGAGGGCCCTCTGTTCTTTCTTCCCCTCTTGACACTTTGGACCCTTTACTACTGTTGATATCATCATCCTCAATGGACAGAGAAAGAAAGGGCAGGCAGGGCAGCTGCACAGGGTGTGGCCTGGGGCCTTGTCTTCTGGAAGGTGATGCCCTAGCCCCCATTCCACGGCCTGGCACTGAGCAGGTTCTCCATAATCTTGGTCATCTTGCACCTGGTACCTGACCCTCCTGGGCTGCCTGGCCACACTGCCCAGGGAAACCCTGCAAAGGAGCCAAGTAGGAGCAAATCTGGGTCACAGGGCTTCGAAAAGGTGGTGACCTGCCTCGTAATAGTATTGCCACGCCGTAGATATGAGACATCGTTCAAGTGACAGGGCAGCCCATCACACAGGAGGCACTATCCATCACCCACGGATCCGATAATGAACCTGAAATGCACAGAAGAGCTCTTCTACTCAACTGTACAAAGGCAGCCCAAATAACAATGAGGCAGAGTATCTCTTTTTTGTTAGGTGCTGGGAATGGAACCAGCTAGGCAGGTGCTCTCCCCCCTGAGCCCTACCAGCCCCCAGGCAAAGGACTAAGTAGACTTTCTCCAAAGCAGATCTGCAAATGCAACAAGCCTAGGAAGAGAAGCCCTGCTCCTGGCCACCAGGGGATGCCAGTCACACCCACAGGGAAGCAGCAGTACCCTCCAGAGCATGGGTAGGATGGGACGAGGAGGTCAGGGACAATGTGGAGCCCTCACCTGGCCATGGAAATGTAAGGTGCTCAGCCCTTGGGCAGCATCTGGCAGCTCCTGGAATGGTGACGCAGCGGGGACCACATGTTCTGGGAATTCCAGGGAATTCGTTACCCAGGAGCAGTGGGTGCCTAAATTCACACTCTGCTCCGTGAGCGCTCACGGCAGCATTGGTCACTGTTGACAGCAGGCAAAGGCCACCCCTGTGATTGTCAGCAGCTGAGTGGGTAACAAGAGGCTCTCCGGCCACACGACGGAGTGTGTTTACCCGTAAAGAGAAGAAGGCACTCGCTCATGCTGCGACCTGGACGAGCCTTGGGAATACTTGGTAAGGGAAATTCACAGGTTGTGCGATTCCATTAGAGGCAGATTCAGAACAGGTGAATCCAAGAGACTGTGTAGACAGGTGGCAGGGTTGGGGCGGAGGGACAGGTTCCCTTGTGGGGGACACTGTGGGGTGGTGGCCCACGTCTGAGAGCAGAGTGAAGATGGCTGAATGCACACTGAACCATGGATCAGTGTCAGGAACCCATCTCACGAGGAGGCTGTTCCTCTCTGTGTCTCGGAAGGGCTACATACCCAGCAGGGGGTCTCGGGTAAGGCCAAGGCTGTGGGTGTGGAGAGGGACACAGAGAAACCCACTGCCCACAGATGCTGCAGATGGGCTTCCCGTTCTCCTGGCCCTGGACCCACCATGAGAAGCTGCTGGCCCTGTTCTTGGGCACATCATGTGGGCCTGGGGGTGACGGAGGGAGTATGATGCATGGTGACACCTCTGTTCTCTTGCAGTTGGTAGGACAGAGTGTCATCTGTGCTGTGACCAGCTGCCTGAGCTTAGGGCCTCAGCTCTGTTCTTCTAAGGAGGCACCTTGAGTGAGTCATGGGACAACTCTGAGGCCAGGGTATCATCCACCAAACGAGGACGGTGGTTCTCTTTCTAGAAACCCAATGTCATGACCCTCACCTCCTGCAGGAACAAACTCAGAGAGCAGATGTGTGGTTGGGATTGTATGGTTTATGGATGGCACCGAGACCCTTCGGCTGCAGCTCCTGTCTCCCACCTGCCTGTCGGTGAAGTGCACTAGTCAGCTTGACAATACTGTGATGACGCACCGGAGGCAGCTCACTGGGTAAAGAGAAAGGGCTTATTCAGGTCTCTGTTTTGGAGTTTCAAGGTCATGTGCTGATGTTGGTTCAGTTCTTGAATGTGCCAGTGTAGGGGGAGCATGACATGTGGGCCCAAGCAAATGACCACATCTCTCGCCAGGGGGAGATGGGGGAGAGGCCCACCAGGCTTTCCTAGCAGCCCTGTCAGGAGAACTCTTGGGAGGCCCCCAGACATCTTCCAAGATCCTGCCTCCTAGGACCGGGGACTTCCTCTTGGACCCACCTCCCAGCAGTACCACCGTGGGGACCAAGCCTTTAACCACACGGATGCTTGGAGGACAATCCATATTCAAACCACTGCAAGATGGCTCTCTGCAGGAAGTATCTGATTAGGCTGGTTCTTCAGGGTGTCAACCTTTGGCAAGGTCCCCAGTGGACTGGATTAAAAGTTTGTGCAAAGTCACCTAGCCCCATTTTATTTTAAATAGCCTCTGAGGCTCCGAGATATTAAGTAATTTCCCCAGATTCACACAGCCAGCTTGATCTGTCTCCCAGGTCAGCTCCTTCCACTCCCCTGCCTTGACCTTGACCTGGCTGAATCCCATTAACCCTGTCCATCCCAAACTCACCCTTGGGGCCCTTGGGCAGTAGGGCCTGAGTCTTCTGTGGCATTTCCCTGACTGAAGGGAGACCGGGTTTTCTGAAAGTGCGTCTCCATGCCCTCGACAGCAGTGCACCCTGTCAGGGGAGCCTGTGTGTTGCGAAAAAGCGCAGCAGGTGTTATCTGGGCTAAATTGACCTTGAAATTGATTTCTTTATTTTATGACTTACTGAGAGGAGATTAATACTTTTTTTTCCCTGCAGTCTGAAACAATTTACATGGTAATAGAAGGCATAGTCAGTCAAATAAATTGCTGGAAGTGGTCGTGTTCCAAGGGAAGAAAGCCCGAGCTTACTCACATTGATTTCTTTGCCCTGGGGAGAGGCAGAGATTTTAACATCTGGGAATAGGGAGCTCAATTTAATCTCTCATTTTAAAAGCAGAGGGATGAAGAGCTTCATTTGACATTTACACAGAGTTTTCTGAGTTGGGGGGAAGAAGGGCAGCCTGAGATCCTGGCTGGGGGGACTGAGATCCTGGCTCAGAGTGGCTCTGGGTGGTTGGGTTCTGGAATAAGCAACTGGAGCCCCGTGACACAAAGATGGTCCTGTGAATGTTGACCACCTTGGTGCTGGGCCCAGGCAGAGCAATGGGGTGGTGGCAGGCTGGACCACAAACTCCAGCCAGGCTGGATGGGGTGCCAAAGAACCATGTGTGTGATAGGAGACCCCACTTCCAAAATCCTGGGGTCTGTGCTGTATCACTTTGCCCTGGGTAGGAGGTGATATTAGTAGGTGGGATGGGGAGCAACGGCTCAGCTGTTGGTGTGGATTCTGAAGTTGCATAAATCATAGCAGTCAAGTGCAGGGATTGATTAGTACTGCCTGCCCTGGCAGCATGCAGGGAGAAGGGAAGAGCCGTGGCCCATTTGCCTGTAGTCACCTGCTAAAAATTGTTAAGATGCTGCCCCGAGTGCCGGCATTTAGGCCGCATCAACAGAATCTCACCCTCCTAAGCAATTCTAAATGACCTGGTGCATTAGATAAGCTAATATTTTTCCCCCAGGAAATGTCAAATGAATCGCTACCCAAAGGGTTCTGGCTAGTATGGACGTGTGTTTTTCTCTTCAATTGTTTTCTTTAAAAAACCCAAAGATTTAAGGTAGAATGAAGGCATTTGGTCGATAACACCTAACCCAGAGGACAAAACCTGGGAGTCAGCAGAGTAAAAGGCGTTTCTCTCCCACCTCTTCCTGCCTGGGCTGATAGCTCCTCCTTCCACAGTCAGCCGCGATGTCCTGTCTGTCTTGTCCTCAGGTCGGATTCTGGTGATTTTAGTGACTATGTTAGATGCTCGTGTTCTCCCAACAGTGAGCAGACGCGTGTGCTGCGTGAAAGTGTGTCCGGCTCTCTCCCCCTCTTGTCCCTGGAGGTCCGACTGGCCCTCTCTGCTGAGGCCATCTGGATTTGCTTGACCTCTGAAAAATGGACGCTTGTATTGCTCTCAGTATTTCATTGTCACAAAACCGCTTCCGTGAGGATCTTGGCAGAGGCCATTTTACACCTTGCAGATGGGTATGCTGCAGTGTCTAGGCTGAACATCAGCTTTCAACATGGTGACGGGGGCACGACTCCACCGTGTTCGAGACACACTTCCCTGCACACTCGTGACGTCTGCCCCGATTTTCATCTTTGTCGATCTCAGAGGAAACATTTGTTGTCTCAAGTTGTCTTTCTCTTGTCCTGAGGGAAGTCAAGGACTTGATGTGCGATGGACACGTACTTGGCCGTCTCCCTGGGAATTGTCTGAGCGTCTCCTTTGCTTGTTTTTAAACTTCATGGCGTGGCCCTCATTGATGGGGGACACTCTTTATAAAGGAAGGGACTGCCCCTTTGCTCGGTGCATTGTGATTCTGTATTTCACCTTGGCCCTTCTACGTGGTTTTCGTGCATGACGTCATATGCGTGCAGCAGTTTGGATCTTTAGTATCGTGGCCCTGTGGTTGGGGTCCTAGTTAGAAGAGTCCCTGTCTCCTGTGAGATTCCAGAGTCCAGGGGATGTGCCTGAGCCTGTGTGTCCTCCGGGTTGTCCCTGGATTGAGGAGTGTTGCTGAGTCTTTCTCTTGGAGGCCTCAGTGTCGGGGGCTTAATGGACACGTGCCTTGCCTGAGATCACCAGATGACGTGGTCTGGCCCGGGGGCTCCTCGCACCTCTTTCCCTTGCAGCCCGACTTCCTGGGGAAGAACATCACACCTGTGTCATCTCAACACTTCAGGACGCAGTGGGCCCAGGCGGTTTGGTGGACCTTCGGAGGGGCTGACTCCCTGCTGACTGTCACCAGCTTGGTCCCTGCCCATCTTACTGGCTCCATTCTGGGAGCCCACCTGGGCCCCTGGTCACACACATTGTGCCAGCTACATCCTCCGTCGGGAGCTTCTCACACCCTGGCCCATGTGGATTTCGTGGGCTCCGTTGGAGGGAGCTCATCACACCCTCCTCACCCCACTCTCCCTCCATTGCTCAGAAAGGCCAGCTGGCCCTAGTCTTGGCCAGTTCATCTGAAAGACGAGCCCTTACAAGGTTGTTTCATGCAGAGAACAGCATGTTCCCAGCAGCTCTCTCCTACCCAGGCCCTGGGTGGTGACGGCGCAGGGCCCTTCTGTGCTCTCTGCCTCGGTGGCCATTTAAACTGCCCCAGGGGCAGTGAAGCTGTGGCAGTGGCCGCCAGGCCCTGGGCTCAGGACATGTGGAGGCAGAGAGAGCAGTGATGCCCTTCTGAGCTTCGGGTCCCCAGATTTGGCCATGACTAAGTCTCCTGGGAACTACAGAAGGGGACTCGCCAGAGGTACAGGCCTCCAGGTGTGGGCTCCAAGCTGTTCACGGACACACGATCTCAGGCCCCAGAGTGGGCTGTACAGCTTGCCGCCGTGGCACAGGAGCGAGGGAGTGGTAGCCTCTTGCCCCTCAGTTTCTCCCTCCGACGGCCTCGCTGTCTCTTCTGGTCTCCGTGTTGGTCTGTCTCTCCCTTGCCTGGACACAGACCACTCTCTCCACTCATGCACACAGGATGACTCCTGGCCAAGGCCCAGTGTCTTTCAGTTAGTGAAGATTTGGAGCCTTAGGCACTGCTGCCAATTTCGAGATGGTGACCAACTTAAATAGTTCCCAGGGGCCGCGCCTCATGGGAGAGGGGAGGAAGCGTCCCGGGAAGGCGCTGGTGACAGCACCGGGGGTGTGCGTGGACACGCTCGTTTCTAGATTCCACTGTTCCGCAGCCTCTGGGTTCGTTGGTCTAGTCCTGCAGCATCCCACATCTGTAAAACAGGACGGAGTTTCAGACCGACCTCTCAGTGTCCTTGTGGAGACGAAGGGGCTGCTCAGAGAACCCCCGGCCCGCAGCACTGCAGTGCTCCATGTGAGCAAGCTGGGGGGGCTGGTGGGTGGTGGGAGGGAGACCCCCACTCTCAATAACAGGGCAGCGGTGTGGCCCTGAAGACTCCCGCATCCTCAGCAGGATGGAGCATCCCCGCAGAGAAAGGCCTAGACCAGCCCCCGCCTGACGGAGGTGTCAGGAGAATCATAGGCGCAATTTAAAATTTTCTAGTGGCTACATTAAAAAGTAAAAAGAAACTGATGAAATTAATTGTGATAATAAATTTTATTTTGGGTATTCATAACATATTTATATTTTTAAACATGGCAATATATTTTATTTTTTATGTATTATTCAATATTATCATTCCAACATGTAATTGATATAAAAATATTAATGAGATGTTAATATTAATGAGATATTTTATATTCCCTTTCTTCCCAGCATCTTCAAAATCCAGCGTGTATTTGGTACTTTTGGCACGTTTTAGTAGCCATGCTGTAGTGGGCAGTGCAGGTCTGGACCCTGGGGGGAAGGGCACAGATGCAGAATGCTGTGGCTAAGCCTGGCTGGACGTCCACAGGTGGTGCTAAGTCACCTGGATCTCCTGGTCTCCTCCACCTGGCTGACCAACCTCCTTGTCTTTGTCTTTTCTTTCACCAGGGCTCCAAGTCGGAGGACCCAGCCCTCGTCCCCAGCGTGAACCCCAGCCCACAGGACTTGGTGAGTTGAAGTGTTTTGCTGATGGCATGAGATTCTGAAGCTGCTTTTGCATTCCGTTCAGCCTCTCTGGTCCATGGTCATCAATCTCCAGGAGTGGTGTTCTTTGATGTGCGGCAGATCTTGCTGGAGAAGTCCCTGGGTTTGAGGGGATGCAGCCCCAAGCCATCCCACAGTCTCTATTAGGACACACCTGGGGTCGCGTTCGCAGCCTCTGCACAGGGGGTGAGGGCTGAGTGAGGCTGTCTGAGCAGGACCAGGTCCAGCTGGAGCACAGCTGGGTTCCAGGGCTGGCGAGGGGTCCTGGGGGGAGGGGAGTTGATGTCATGTGGTTGTCCTAGCGGCAGAGGTGGTGCGCTTGCTGAGGGCTTTGGGCCTCGCGTCACAGTTTTGGATGCAGAATTTAGGGCATGTTTGTCTGTGGGTGGTGCCAGGTGTGGGTTCCCTTGTACTCTGTCACTGTGAGCGTGGTGGCCAAGGGGCTCTGCACTGATGCTCCAGGGTTACCCATGCACAGCCTCTTAGCTGTGCAGCATCGGGGTGGCCTGTCCCTGGTGTGCCTGCTGGGACCAGCTGGGATCCCAGGTAGCAGGGGCGCTGTGCTGCTGCTCAGTATCAGTCGTGAGGCATCTGGCTCTGTGTTTACCTTCTCTCCATAGCAGGCTGCGTGGGTGGTCGAGGTATGAGGTTACCTTTGAAAATACTTAATTAATTTAAAAAGTGTATTGCCTTAAAAAAAAGGATGGTATGAAATAATAATGTAGATGCGGCAAGTCATTGTGATAGTGACAAGTGAAGGTCTGAGAATGGATTCTTTTATCCCAAGGTGCTTACGAGGCCCTGGGTGCTGTCCACGTGTGCACTTCATATTTGGCAGGCCCCTGCCACTCTGTGCCCTGATCTGTGCTGACACTTGGTACAAACTGGAACCACTAAGGTGCCACTGACTGGCCTCTGTCTCTTCCCTCAAAATGCCTTTCCCAGGGGGGCCTCTGTGATGAGCCTCATGGACGCTTTCCCTGAAGAGTTTATGTGGATGCTCAGAGAAGGACAGGGTAAGGAGAGTCGGCCAGCCCACACGGACATGCTTGGCCCACCTGGCCAGGTGTTCTGAACCTACCCTCCGAGCCCTCTGTTGGTTGGCACCTGGGAGTCTTGTGACTCCCAAGTCTGAGAGTCCCCCCATGTGCCAGACAAGACCATTGTGGGGCAGGGAGCATTGAGTTTGTGTCTTTGCCCATAGCAAGTCACCCTGCCACGTGGAGACTCAAAGCTCAGTCCTTTACACTCAGGCTGTGTGGGTTGGGGTGGGAGAGGCTGGTGAGCTGGCCCTGGCTCAGGGCCTCTCTGGGCTAGGGCTTCTGTCATCTGCAAATGTGACTAAGGTCCGGAGGCCTCAGTCTCTCACCAGGTTGACCTCACCACAGAGCTGCTCAAATGTCCTCGTGACCTGGCCTCCCCTAGGTTGAGACATCTAAGAGAAAGACAGCAAAGCAGAAGCCACGTGCCTGTTGTGACCTGACTTCAGAAGCCACCGGTTCCCACCTCTGATAGTCTATAGGTGCCAGAATACACCTATGTGTAATGTCCCCAGGAAGTGGGAGGGGACCATGTAGGGAATCAACACCCAGAGGAGGGAATCTCAGGGTCATCTAGAGGCTGGCTAACACGCTCTTCATTATCTCTAGATAGCTGTGTCTTTAGCTCTGCATCAAGTGCATGAGAAGAAAACAAGGAGACCAAACCCATTACAGATGGGAAAACCAGACATGGAACAGAAAGGGACTCCCTTCCCAGAGAGTCTTGGAACTGTTGGCGCAGAAGCTTTCAAAGGGAATGTGCTGATGCCACTCAACTTACAGTGGAGTTAGTCCCTGGCAAGCTGATCACAACTTGAAAATATCATAAAAATGCATCCAGCACACCTAACCCAGCGAACATCATAGCTGAGCCTGGCTGACCTTAAATGTGCTCAGGACACCTTCAGGAGCCTCGGGTTGGGCCAGGCCGTGTGACACTGAGCCCTGTTAGTAATCGGGTGTTGGCTATCCTGTGTCATTTACTCAGTATGGTGCCAAAGGTGAAAACCGGTGCACACCATCCCGCAACCTCCTGTGGAACCACTGTGAGGGGTCCTCTGCAGCTGGAAATGTTGATTACCCAGGACAGGATCAAGGATGGCGAGACCTCCGCTTCCCAGGGTCTCCCAGAGCTTCAGCTGGGCTGGGCTGGGGTTAGCATCCGGGCCCCAGGACCCCCTCGGTGAGGCCTGTGGGTTTTCTCTGCGGGAAGGAAGGTGAATTCTGCTGGCCTTCTCCTGTGGCCGCTGGGGAGGGGGCAGTGTGCTGAGGTCACACTGTGAGGGGCCCTAAGCTGCTGCCCCTTCCCAGCCCTGGTGTTCCCAATGCGCTGGTCTCTGACCCAGAATGTGTCACAGGAGGAAGTTGCTGTTTTTTGTGACCTCTGTTGTGGCCCGACCATCATTTCTAGATGGCACTTTGGTTCCCAAGTTTCAAAATGTGAAACTTGTTCCCTCTCTGCTCTAGTAATCCACGCTTTCTAAATGCACCTCTGAAAGTCCACGGTCTCCAGAGGGGAAATTCCAAGGATTCCCACCCTGGGGAAAGGTGGTGTGCCTGCGAGAAGATGTCTTTAGGTATTTACAGAGCGGATGGCTGTAGTAGCAACACGACTTTAAAAAAAGACGCACCTTCCATATCCATCAATGCAGGGTTGTTTAAGGAACTCGCGGGTATCCATAAAACTCAACTCCAAGCTGCTGCTGGGTTTCGTGGTGAGGATTTATGTTTGTTGACTTGGAAAGATGCTGTGACATATTGTTGTGTGAGAAATACGGCATGTATCATATGATTCCAATTATGTGCAATTATGTTCATAGATCTCCCGTTCTCTGCATGCAGAGAGATGTCGGACAGGCTGGGTTTGCGGCCCACACCCTCTCTGCACACTGCCCTTGGGGGGAGCTGGCTCTGCTGTCTGTGGCCTCTGGCCATCTGTGTTGGCTCTCCTCCTGGGAAGGGCACCTCCTGGGTGCAGCGGGTGCACCTCACTGGCGTCTCCATTCGGGACGGTACAGGAAGCAGCTGGCGTCACTCAGCCTTGCCTGTGCACACCCTCAGCCCCCAGGTCAGTCTCTGCACCCTTTCTCACAAGTGAGGAAGCTGAGGCTTGGAGGAGAGTGACTGACTGAGCACCTCAGAGCTGACAGGAGAAGTGACAGGAGACTCAGTTGTGGTTTGGACGTGAGGTGTCCCCCCGAAGCTCACATGTGAGACCACGCAAGAAAGTTCAGAAGAAACGATCGGGTTGCGAGAGCCTCGACCCAATCAGCGAGCCACTCACCTGATGGGATTGAGTGGTAACTGGAGGCAGGTGGGTGTGGCTGGAGAAGGTGGGAGTTTGGGGCCGTGGATTTGGGGTGTGTTTTTGTATCTGGTGAGCGGAATCTCTCTCTGCTTCCTGATGATCTCGGGAGCTGCTTCCCTCTGCCACTCTTCTGCCATGATGTTCTGCCTCATCTTGAGCCCCGAGGAATGGAGCCGGCTGTCTGTCTTATCCTCTACGATTGTTCTGGTCAAATCTTTTAGTCACAGCAGCAAAAAAAGCTGACTAAAACAGCCGCAGACCCAGGTGAGGCAGAGGCCTGAATCCTGAAGGTGAGGCCGCCTGTTCATAGGTGATACGGGAGGTCTCGGGGTCTTGAGTCTTTAGGAATGAGGTTGATTCTGAGGCAGCAGGTGAGGTGCTCATCACACCTGGCCAGATCACCTGTATGGCATGTGCAGGTAAATGGATGGAGTTGGAGGATATCATGCTAAGTGAAGTAAGCCAGTCCCCCAAAACCAAAGGCCGAATGTTCTCTCTTATAAGAGGATGCTGCTCCATAATGGGGGGGCATGGGAAAATGGAGGAGCTTTGATGGGGCGAAGGGGGAGGGTGGGGTGGGGAGGAGGAAGGGGGCAGGAAAGATGGAGGAATGAGATGGACCTCATGACACTAGGTACACGTATGGGTGAACACATGGTGCCACACGGTGTCATGTCCAACCAGAGAAATGAGAAGTTGGGCTGTAATTGTGGACATTGAATCAAAATACAGTCTGCTGTCATGTGAACCTGATTAAAATAAATAAATTAACTTACAAAAGGTCTCCTGGAGGCTGCCAGGTGGAGACCAGTCTTCCTGCCTTGGGATGCTTCGGCAGCTGTTTCCCCCAGCGTTGGAGAGGATGGGGGTCTTTCTTAGGTACCAGATGAAGTGATGTGTTGAGGTGACAACTGGAGAATGGACTGTCCCTCTCCTTAACCCCATGTCTCTTCTCTCAGCTTCTGTCTCACTGGACACAGTGCGGTTAAGGGGCAGAGCCTGAATTTCCATTGTTTTGCTCCAGTCCACAGCTGTATTTCCTGGGACAGAAATGTGCCACATGGTGCACGACGTCACAGCGAGCTCACCAACACAACGCTTGCCTACGGTCTCTCCTCCCCACGGTCTCAGGTCTGGACGTGGCTAGGCTGGGTCCTTTGTGTGGGGTCCCATAGGCTGAGTGGAGGGGAGTGTCAGGAGCTAGGGGAGGTATGATCGGAGCTGGGTGGTTGTAGGAGGAATTCCGTTCCTTGTGGCTATTCACAGGCCGTCAGGTCCCAGAGGTGGCCTGCAGTTCCCTGCCACGTGGCTGCCCTGTGGGCAGTTCTCACATTGGCAGATTTCTTCTCAAAACCAGTCTCTAGTGCCTGCTGGCAGGATAGGGTCTTACACCTTGACATAGTCCTCCACATGTCACCCGTCACCTCTGTTACTGGCTGGAGGTGAGTCACGGGTCCAGTGCACTGGCCGTTAAAGCAGAGGAACACTCACAGTGTATGCTCGGGGCCACCCCTGATCTGCCCAGCACAGTCCTGAGATGAGCTGACTTCGGCCCCTCCTGGGGCCAGCCCTGCTGCTCCTGTGGTGAGCATCCTGCCTTCGTCCCCCAGGAACCAGACCCATCAGTGCCGGACCCCTCGACCCTCCCCGTCCTAGAAGGCTGTCGGGGTGCCCTTGCTTCCTGCCACGTCTCCTCTGCAGGAGCCCCCGACAGCCTCAGCAGCAAATGGATGTTTAATGGAATGCTGCCACCTTTTGGAATTCAGCAACAGTGAACCGTGAGGTTCAGGGAGGGAGAGCGCTGGTCCACTTCTGGGCGGACTGAAGCACATGGGGGCCACTTGCCCAGCCTTGAATTGATTAAGGTTGGATGCCGGAACCTAGAAGGAAAGAAAGAAAATGATCTGATTTTCCTTTGGCTGGTTTGTGGGTTGGTTCTGCCCTGGATTGTAATTGCGATGAAGGCCCTCAGGCCCCTTCCCTGGTCTGCATGTCAGAAGGCAGCAAGACGCAGAAGGAGCTTCGCTGCGAGGGACTGGATTTCATTCTAGTTCTTCCACCAGCAACCCGAGGACTTCAGCTTCCTGTGCAAAGAAGGCCCAGCCTCGGTCAGCTCTCCTGTCCACTCCCTTTAGAAATGCCAGTCCAGCAGGAGGGGCTGCTGGGCCCAGAGCTGGGCACGGGGTTCCAAGGTCCTATCTCTGGGCAGTTGATTAGTGACTTTGCCTTGGACGCAGGTGGGGACAGTGACGGTAGGTCCCCTCTCCCGCTGCTCCTCTTCCTGGGCAAAGTCCTCGGGGTCCTCCGTTCCAGGCGTCCTTGCTGTTTCCATCTCTCACTCAACGTCTGAAGCTGGCGGTTTGTCCATGCTGCTCTTGGTGTGTCCCTAGTTGAGCCCCTGTCCAGTTGGTCAGCTCCACTTGCTTGTCTCTGACTGTCCCTGGAGCACACTGCAGCGGCTCCAGGGGACAGGAGGACAGTTGCACGCTCCCCTGCTCCCAAACCTGCCCTCGGCCTCTCCCCTGGCCTGTCCTTCCCTGCTCCCGTCTGCCTGAGCCGTGTTCTCTGCCTGCAGACCTTGCCCCGGTGGTTTCTCTGCTTGAATAGCCCCTCCGGTCTGACCACGCTCCAGACCGTCCATCACTGTCAGAAAAGCGTCGTCCCCGACTCTTCCTTAAGCCCTCTGGCCGCACTGACCTCCATCCATGAATGCCCTCTGCCCACCAGACCTCCTTTCCCCTCCTCTCTCTTCCTCCCTCCGTCCTTCCCCTTAAGCACAGCATATCGCAGTCCCCACAAGGACATGGAGGGTAAACAGGTGACTGGGACCCCTCAAAGGCTCTGCAGGACAGGACAGATGGTGGATGGAGAGGAGCCCAAGCCTGAGATACAGGGTGCATCTCAGTAGAGTCCAGAATCCAGAGGTGGCCCAGGGCATCAGGGAGGGCTTCACGGCAGAGGTGAGAGGCCTTGAAGAACAGCGGGGCATCATCATGCTGCTGACCAGGGCTGCAGGGCCCCAGGAGCAGCGTGGGCAGAAACGTGGGCCTGGACTTCAGCCTCCGGTTCTGGAGGCGGGATCTCGGGGTTGGCAGGAGAAGCGGGCCTCCTGTCCCTTGGTGGGCAGGAGTTGATCTGGGCTGTGGTTGGTGTGGAGCCACCAAGGGTTTTAAACTGGTGACGGTCTTGGTCCGATTTGCATTTTAGAGAGCTTTCCCTGGGACCCGGCTTAGGAGGCGGAGTGACGCAGGAATCCTGGTCCCTATCGGGCATTTCCACTGGAGCCGGCCTCCGAGCAGAGCAGAGGGGTCACCTGCTCACCGCGGGCTCCTGGGCACGCTCTGCTTCTTGCGGCTAACGGGCCTTTCTGTGGCATCTGCTCCGCAGAACACCAAGTGTGCGGCGGAGATAAGGGCATTAGAGCAGAAGGGCAAAGCTGATACCCGGGGCAGCGAGATGCGGAGGCTTAACTTCCTCCCCTTGCGGTGCGCTGCTGATTTCGGCCCACGTGGCTCTGATTAGCGCGAGCTGGCCAGGCCGGCACAAAACGCTGAGCGGCACTCGCGACCTCAGGCGCCCTGATGCAGGGGTCCGCTGCCCTGGGGGCCATCCCTGCCATTTCTCTCCACTGCTCTCCGCCAGATAAGAGGGGAAGTCTATTTAGCGATTTCCCCAAATCTCCGAGGACGGCTGTGCTCCTCGGAGACGCAGTTGAACTGACAGATTCCCTGTGAGCTCCGACGTCAGGCTGGACCCCCCCTTTCTCCTGAGGGCGTCCCTGAAATACAGGGGAGCCCAGTGAGTGCTCATCCTGGAAGCACAAGGGTGAAATCAGCATCCTGTTGATTTGGGATGCCCTCACAGGCTCCCTCTGCCTCCTCCCAGGCTCCCTCTGCCTCCTCTGGGCGCCGAGCCCCAGCCTGCTAACCACCTTCTGACCCCGTGGCCGAGGCTGGCCTGGCTCGTCCCTGAGCTCCCTGAAATGTGACCTGCCTGCCTTCTTCCCTCAGCGTGGCAGCTCTGTCCCTGACTGTGGGGGCCACTGGTGATTCTGTGAAAATCATGGAGAGACTCTCACGCATGGTGGCAGCCTCACCCTCCACAGCGGGGCTTTGGGCCGTTGTGGGGCGGGGGCTGTATGCTGACTTGTTAGAGTGGACCCGGGTGGACACATGCCCTCCTCTCTCTTGGGAACATACTCAGGAACCTATTTCTGTGGTCCCAGAACAGACCCATGTTTAGTCTCAGTAGCTCCAACCTGGTGTTTTCCAAAGTGACTGTACAAATGACCGTCCTCAGGGCCATGGGTGTGAATCCCACTTCGTGCTGGGCCCCCACAGCCCAGGTTTGAGCTGTCACAACACCCGGAGCAGCAAGTGTGGTTGTCAGCGCCAGATCACGGCCAGGCTCTTTGGGTCTCGGCTGAGTGGGCAGGGTCCAGGGTCGCGTAGGGATCCGGTGGTGGCAGAGGACTTAACCCCTGGGTGGACAGCAGCTTTGAACCACAGTGTGCCCCGGCCCGTGAGCCAGCTCTGCTGTGGGGATGCCTGGGTCCGGACCGGCCCATGACAGAGGGGCCGTGTAGTGGACAGTCCTGTGTGCACATTCAGGAACAGACCCGAGCGCTGCTGCCGGGCTCTGCGCTCACCTGCACTCACCTGGGCCAGCGCTTGCTCTCTGTGGGCCAGGCTTCGCCCTCTGTGAAATGGTCCTGAGGGTTAAATGAGCTGAGAGAGGTGAGGATCAGAGAGGGAAGCTTCAGCCGTCAGCTCTGCCCAGTCTGCGTGGTCTTGCCGGAACTCTGGGGAGAGGGCCACTGTCTCAGCCCACTCTAGAAGTGTCCGTGGGCAGTGTGACCCTGGCCCTCCCCTCAGCTCTGGCTGGCTCCCTGGGAAACCCAACGCCCGGTGGTCCCGAGCCCCACACGGCTTCACTGTGCGCAGACGCAGCCAGCCCGTCCCTCTTGCTGGGGTTTGAGATGCGTGGTGTGTTTGCTCAGGGTTTCACCCTTCACAGAGATGGCCGGGCTCCTTCCATCTCTCCATCTCCATCTCCATCGCACAAATCCAAGCCAAATATTGATGTTTGATAACTACAAATATCACGCATGCTTTTAATCAAGAAAGACGGAGTGGAGATAAGGAGAGCAAGTTCATCTCTGTATGGAGTCCAGAATTCCGAGTAATGATTTTGCTAAGAAATAGAATCGCAGGGGCGGGGGTCTGATGTGCACCCAGACAGGCCAAGCCACCCCGAGGCTCCTAGGGACGTGTTTCCAGCCCGTGGCTTGGCTTGGAGTGAGACGTGCGTTACCTGGATTGGTGGGTGCTGTCTCGTTTGACAGCAAGAAGAGGTCTCTTAAATGTGAATTTCCAGTGTGCTGTCTGTCTATGCCTCTACCAGCAAAACACATCGAGCCACCTTCTGTCCCCTGTTGTTTGCCATGGGAGGGGTGTGGGATGTGAACACTGCAGCCCCCACTCAGGAGAGCAGCCTGCAGAGGGGAGCCAGCATCCAGGGATTTATTTCCCCCAACTTGGAGACAAAGGGTATGGTGATGCCAGCATGCTGGCCAGTGTCAGGCTCTCAGAAATGTTGCCAAGTATAGCCAAGGTTGACCAGGGCTCCTCCAGGCACATGAAGCCCCAAGAGGGCCCTGCCTCCAACCCTCCATGTCCAGGGCAGCCTCCAAGGTGCTGATACCCTTTAGCTCAACTCTTTCTCAGGATGTGCCCTGAGGCCTTTGCACATGCTGTTCCCTTGTCCAGGGATGCTGTTCCCCAAGATTTTTTAACCTCATAATTTTTTATTTATGTACTCCATGCCAAGTGCTATCCCTGGAGCTGGGGAGGGAGTGGGAGAATAGAAGGGACACCAGCACTATTCTCACCTCACTGCCTTCAGGCCTTGATTCAAATAGAACTTCTGCAAAGCTCGCTCTCATTGCTGTGTCCAAACCCCCAAGCCCTGTCCAGCACCTGCTGTCCCCTTGCGCGGCCTTGTTTCTCGCCCAGCACCCAGGGCCCCCTGAGTCCTACTGCCTGCTGGCTTCCTGTCCTTCCCGGTGCTAGAGGGCAGGGTTTGTCTGTTTTTCTCACTCCCGGGCCCCTGGACCTGGGAATCGGGCCCCAACTCAAGGACACTGGTCTCTACCTGTCCAAAGCCTCCAGTCCCGGGACACGTTTGCCACACACCCATGGAGCCCCTGCCTCCCTCACACAGCCATGTGTCATTGCCACGCATCTTAGATGGTTCTTACTGTCCCCATTTAACAAATAAGCTGATGCCTGTGAGGCAGGTGACCTCGAGGTCGTGTGGTGGACAGAGGAGGAGGAGGGTGCAGGACAGTTAAGATGGGCTTCTGGACAGCTGGGGCCCATCATGGGGCCCAAGACTCAAAAATGAGCGTCAATCTCTCAGTCCCTGGTGGAGGGGCTTTCTTAAGTAGTAACATGACGTTCACTTACTCTGAGGTTTAGGATATTAGAAATGTTGGTGATGAACGCTGAAATAAAGAAGTTTATGTGTCCAGAATTTGTTGCAAGTCCTTTGAACCGTACTTGCCTTCTTCTAGTACAACTTAGGATACAAAGAGCAGTTTCCCTCTTAGCTGATGGTCAGGCTCCATTTTTAGTTGTTCAGCAGCTGGATGTCTGGATTTCGCTTTAGTTGACACGTTAGAAGCTGCACACACCAGCCAGGCGCAGAAGGACGAGTCTGAGTGACCTGGCTCCGGCAGGGCCTGGGGAGCAGTAGGGTGGTTCCCGAGGCTGGAGAGCTGGGCCAGAGGGAGGAGAGGGGTGGCGGGCGGGAGGAATGGGTTCTGGGGAGCTCCTTTCACAGGCACCAGGGCTGGCCATTTTGCTTTGCGTAATTCGAAACAGGAGAGATCTGGAGCATTCCTGGCTGAGCCACTTGACACACGGCCCTGGTGGCTCATGGGAACACCCCGCTCTTGAGGAAGGCTGCAGGGCATGCTGCCTGGTGCCTGGCCGGCTCGGCTCCCTGGGCGCAGACTCTGCAGCCTCCCTCAGGCTCTGCGTCTCGCCCACCTGCTCTGTTGGCAGCGTCCCTCCTCCTGCCCCTGTCCAGCCAGCCTCCTGCTTGACTTCCCGAGGTCCGGGGCTCCTCTGGAAGGCCTCAGCTCTCTTGCTGGGATCACTGTGTGTCACGGACCCCAGGCCCCGTCTCCCTTCTCCCTCAATTGTCGATCACACTGGACTCTATTTTTTTCCTTCTCTTTTCCCGTGTCTTGTGTGTTTTGTTTGGCAGCTCTGGGCAGCCCATGCCATCTCGGTGCCTGCGTGCATGCCACCCCAGATCCTGACAGAGGGAGCACCTGACCCTGTGGGTGCTAGCTCTTGGCTACTGTTTTCTCTGGCTCCTACGCTGGCTTTTCACTACCCTTCAGTAGGAGTTGGCTCTGTATCTTGATGTCTTCAACTTGACTTAGTAAACCAGTGTCAACGAAAACTAGGGATTTCCCCCATTCCTCCGTCTACTCCCCCACCTACCCCCCAGCCACCCACCAACCCATCCAGCCACCCACCCACCTACCGACCCACCAAATCTCCTACCATTCATCCATCCAGCAGTGGGCACCCACCACGTCCAGGTCCTGCGTAGCTGCCGAGGTCGTGGCGATGAGCCAAGGTAAGCCTGGACTCACCCTCTGGACACCCTGCAGTTCAGGGTGTGAATGCGGGGACAGGTGTAGAGCAAATACTCATGAAAAAGGGTTGTCTCCATCTGTAGATAGGTGGACCAAGGCCCAGGAAAGACTGTTACACTGAAACCTGGCCCAGGTGGGGCGGGTATGTGTGAGTCCCTGAAGGGGACTCAGGAGCTGAGCTTCACGTATGTGTACAGGATCAAGATGAGGGCGGGAAAGAGTAGAGCATTCCGGTCAGGGGAAGAGTACGTGCAAAGGCTCTGTGGTCAGGAGAGCACCATCCTTCTGAGGGACTGTTAGAGGCCAGCCAGTCTCTGGAGCTCAGAGCAAAAGGGAGAGTTTTCTAAATGGAGCCAGAGGTCAGCAGGGACAGGTCATGGTGAGGATTCTGATCTTTATCCCAAAGAGAAGGAAGCCCTGGAGGGTTTTCAAGAGGTGATGTGATTTACATTTGTAAAGATCTCTCAGGACCCTTTGAAGGGCCTCAGGTGGAATCTGGTGGAGACAGAATCCCAGAGGCCCCAAGATGGAAATGCCGGGAGGCATGGTAGTGGTCAGCTTCCATCAGGCTTGAACAGGACCTCCACTGACCATCCACGGAGCTTTGTTCAATTCTCAGGACACACATAAGTCCACAGTGTGTTTGCATGAGCATTTGCCCGGCAGGAAGTGGATTTCTAATACAGCCTTCTGCGTTCCTGGAAGAAGGCAGAAATGGACATGAATATGTGCATGGAGATCCGGCACGTGGGCTGCCGCAGGACCCCACCCCTGCCCCATGACAGCGGGGACCTCTCACTTGCTTTTAGACCTGCTGTCATGCCAACGGCACCAGGTCAGTCCAGGTGGCAGCTCTCGGAGGCCGAGAGGTTCCGTGGTCTAAACATGGGGACAGAGGGAGTCCCATCCCAAGTGAACGTTCATTTCTAGGAAACACTGAGCTGATGAGATGCGGGGTATCGGGTCTAAATCAAATATGGTTCAGACCAAGGCTTCTAGGAGGTGGCCATGGGTGCTGGCCACACTGGGGTGGTGTCCAAGGGCTGAGTTACACCGCTGAGTGCAGAGATCACAGGACACACTGGATACCTGGGTGTCTCTGCACAGCCCCGAGTTCAAGTTCCTGCCTGTTCTTAGTACACTTCCTAAATCAAGGTAGATGATTATTTCCATCCAGCGTCACAAGAGGGTTCCGTGGATGGGCACAGAAGTCCCTCCTTCCAGCCCACTCTTTTGTCTCCTAGTTTCCTCCTGCAGAATGCCTTGGCCCTCGGACTTTTTAACAAACTGCTGCCACCGTCCAGGGACCTCTGGTTGATTCCCCCTGTCCTTCCCTCTGGGCACTGAAGGGGGAGCGTCAAACCCTGCAGGAGCACCTAGAAGGCAGTCCAGGCTTGCTTCTTCCAAACAGTGGCCACCTCTCATAGGAAAAATACCGAATCTCCTCTCGATGGTATTGGAGACCCGCTCTTGGCTGGGGAAGTGGGGTGGGATGCGGGAGCCTGATCTGTCACCCACTGCCTGGGACTGGTGTTTTCTTCCCTTAACAACTAGGACTGCAGACATTTTTAAATCAGGAGAAATCAATCAGGGCATGAGTTAAAAAAGAAAGTCCACCCTCCACTGTCCTGCCCCAGTCCTCCCTAGGGCCAGTGCAGGAGGGCTCTGGGCAGGGGTCGGGGGTTGGGGGGAGCATTTCCAACTCAACTTTGATCTCCCGTTTCCCTCTCGGGTCCGTGGGGATTTCATAAACAGTGTGTTGCTCAATTTCAGTTCAATGGCACAGAGTCGTTCCGATGTGTTCTAATTACTCAAACATAAATGATTTCTGGTGCACTTTAAATGATTTCAGATGCACTTTTGTCTATCAGGCTGCTGATTTATAACTCCCCGGGACTTTGATGTTGCGCTTCATTGATTTCTTTTAAGGCTCTTCAGAGGTGTATTTATTATAGACCGAGCACTCCCCTGCTCATTTGCTCCACGATTCGCAAACGCTTTCATTTTCCAGTTGTCAACACTCCACCCCTAGCCCCTGTGCGTGTCCTGGACCGACGGCAAGAAGACACATTTATTGAGCGCTGGCTGAATTCCGGTCCAGGTACCGGATGCCATGGGTGAGTGGAGATGCACAAATTAAATTTAAAATAACAAACACATTCCTGCCAGGGCGCTTATCATTTAGACAGAGGTGTGGCCCGCAGGTCGGACTCGAGACTCCAGGGAGGAGGGCGGATCCAGGGAAGGATGCTTGGAAGAGCAGGGTGGGAGACGGGAGGTCAGGGCTGGGCCTGGGTCTGCTTGATATCAGGTCCAGAGGCCAGGCTGGGGCCCTGGAGTGGTGCGTGGGCAAAGCAGCCATCGGCTGTGCTGGGACGCGGAGGGAGTCCCGGCTCCATCCTCTTCCTACAAGTTACAGAGCTCTGTTCTGCCGTCTGTTAAATGGGGCCACCTGTCTGGCTGGTCAGAGCTCGGGACTGAGCACTTGCTGTGACCCAGGATGGACAGAGCCAGGCTCTGTGGGACAAGAGGTTTTCTTTAGGGTGTCACAGCAGGGTTTGTCTTCACAGAATCATCAGTGCCCAGAACACAGCTCCTTCTCCACCCCAAGCACGTCCCCTTAGCCTCCCCTCCTCCCTCCCTGGGGTCCCTTCCTCTTCTCTGCTGGGTGGGACTGAGTCTGGTCAGCTTGGGGGAAAGCCCCGCACGCAGCTCATGAATGCCTGGCTGGCCGCTGCCACCTGAGAGGAGCCCCCGAGGGTGAGCTCTGGGTCTCCAGTGCGTTTTGTTCCCTGCCACATGATTGTGGCACCGATGTGTCGAGCACAGCCCTGGGGCGTCTGGCATTGGGAACCGTCCTTCCTCGAGGCTGGGCTCCCAGACACCTTCAGGAGCGCGGTTTGCCCTGCTCTTGTGAGTGCCCTTCTCACCCCCCCAGCCGCCCACCCCATGCTGTTTCTTTGGGGAGTGTCTGTAAGGCCGTCCCTGCCCTGCCCAGGGATGGCGTGGACCTCCTTCACGAATTCATGCCCCCTCCGGCTGCCCTGCAGCCCCCTGCGCTGGCCTCAAGGGCCATCAGTGACAGGGCCCTTCCACTTGCTGAAGTCCGCAGCCTCAGCCTCTGGTTCCCATGCTGAGGACCAGGCAAGGGAAGATGAGGAGCACGTGCCACCTAGTGGCCACTTCCTGGAACTGCCACTCCTGCTCCTGCAGAGCTGGGGCAGAGCTTCCCTCTGGTCAACCAGGGCCAGAGTTGCTCCTGGGGAGGGCCTAGCTCAGATTGGCATCCAGCCGTGCTGGGGCAGGAGTGACCCACGTCAGAGTCATAGTGCCCTTGCTGTTCCCACCAAAATGCTGCTGGTGGAAGCAGACGCCCAGGAGTGACCACCTCCTGCCCTCCTGCCCTCAGGATCCTGCCCTCCTCTCTTCCTCTCCTCTCCCCTCGTTTCCTCCTCCCCTTCGCGATGTCCTCCCTCTCTCTCCTGCTCCTTTCCTCTCGCCTCCTCCCTGGTCCCCAGTCTCCCCTCCTTCTTTTTGTTTTGGGAATTGAACCCAGGTGCTTGACCACTGAGCTGCCCGCTCCCCAACTCTTATTTTGAGACAGGGTTCTGCTAAGTTGCTTGGGGCCTTGCTGAGTTGTTGAGGCTGGCCTTGAGCTTGCAGTCCTCCTGCCTCAGCCTCCTGAGCTGCTGAGATCACAGCTGCGCCAGCCTGCCCTGCCCTTCCTCTCCCTCCTCACTGTTTTCCTCCCTCCTCGCCTTGCTTGGCCTTCCTTTAGCTAACAGACACTGTGTGCTGGTGCTGTTACTTACAAATACAGTAGAGGCCACCCACGGGGAACACAGGTGAGGCTCCTGACCGTGACCCCACAGACTGGGCGGGTGCCTTTGCTCCTGCCCACAGGCAGGAGTTTCCAGCTCTGGTCTCCTTAGACCAGAGGCAGTGGTGCTCAGCAGTCCAAACCAGCCTTCCCAGACCAGAACGTGCCAGAAGCTGGGCCTCCAGCCTGTTTGTGCTCCCAGTACCTCTTCTGCTCTCCTCTTTGAGGATTCCTGAGCCAGCCGAGTTCCTTGAAGTCCAGAGCCCTGCACCATGGACGTGGGGTCAGGGCAGGTGCTATCTGTGCTCCTTGCGCTGCCGATCCCCTTCTGATGGAGTGCTCTTCCCCCACAGGGATGGGTGAGAGCCAGTACCTCCTCAGCACTGTTTCTCCGCATTCCCAAGCCCAGGCTGATGGGAAAACGAGGCTTCCCATCTGTTCTCCCAGAACACAGTCAGGTGGCCGGTTAAGAATGAGCCGGAGGACATGGACAGCTCTAGAGGCAGTGTCTCTCAGCTCCCCGTGGGCATCTCGGGAGGTGGCTCTCTTATCTGGCTCCTACCCACCTGGTAGCCCTGAAGCCCAGGGGGGCAGCAGATGCTCACGAAGGGGGTTGAAGTCGAGGTGTGGTCTACATAGAAGGTGCACACACTGAAGTCTGTCGCCAGCCCCAGATCAAGATCGGGAGCGTTCCCTGCTCCTGGAAGGCTCCCCTGTGCCTCCCCGTGAAAGCCACCGCACCTGCAGCCCCTCTGCTCTCTCCCTCCCAAGGTCAGCCTTGTCAGGGTTTGAACGGCACCTAAATGAAATCCTGACTTTGGGGGGTCTTTCACCTCTGTGTGGAACGACTTCATGGGTGTTTGCCTGAGTCCCGAAGCATCAGATCATAAGTGTTAAATATGTGCAGCTTTTAGCATATAAACCACGCATTACTAATGCTGCTTTTTACATATATACACCCTCTCCTGCGGGTTTCCTGGAAAGCAAGGAGGAGATCAAGGGATCAGTTCTGACTTCTTGCCACATTGTGTCCATGAGCATCATCCATGTTGCAAAGTGTTGACAAACGCGAGCTTGCTTCTTGGGTTACTTCCTTACCACTTTCAAATTCTTCTTCTGAGTCCAGTTGAAGCCAGCTCAGGAAGGTAGATGAGACTGGTTTCTGTTGAAGACTTTACTTTTATGTGAAGTGTGACCTTTAGTGTGGAATTCGCTGCTCCAGGCAAGCGTTGGATCGGTTACACAGCTCTCCAGTGCTGCCAGGCAGGATTGCGGGGTATGGAGGACCCCATGTGGGGCACCGAGCCACCAATATTGCCAGTGCTCCCAGATGCAGGGGTTTGGGGAGACCAGGATGTTGAGAAGGAGTCTGATGCACCTGCGGTCACTAGGTCTCTCCTGATTTGCAGCAACACAAGACCGTGGGAGGAAATTATCCTGTTCACTGGGTGTCTGGGGTCCCTTGTGCGGCCTGGCTCTGGGGCTAGAAAGTAGCCTTGGCGACAAGCTCTCCATGCTGCTGTGGGAAGCCAACTGAGGCCTCCTAGACTCCGCCTCCCTGGCTGCAGACACCAGGATGGGATGCCTGCTCAGGACAGATGGCCTAAACTCCTGGGCAGCAAGAATCTGGGGATGGGCATGTTCAACATGAGATTAACAGGCTCTGGGGGGGGATGTCTGGGGACCTGGGACTTGGACTAGATTGCTTTGCAAGGTAAGCTCTTGATTTCCTGACCTCCTCTCTGGCCCCGACCCCGAGACTTCACTTGCGATCCAGGTTGTTAACAGGGAGCGATCTTATCCTGTTAGCCTTTCACTTCAGAGAAATTGGATTGAAAATTCCACCCGACTGCCTCTGGACAGAGCTTTCCATCAGCAGTGGATGACCTCAGGCGGGAGAGTCGCTTTCCTTCACAGGCCGATGCAGGTGATGGAGGGACCTCTGTCTCTGCCTGGCCCCTGTCAGCAACTGGTGGAGAGGAGGCCCTGCCAGGCATGACCCGAGCGAGGCACTTCCCTTCTGTGTCAGGGTCGCCTCTGTGACATGTGGTCCTTTGCCAGAGTTTCTGTGAAGATGGGCACAGCTGGCCAAGTCCCCTGGGGAGGTGGGGCTGGAGTCCTTCTCTTGGGTGGCCCAGTCTTTATTTTTACTGTGCTTCTGCACTTTATTACATCTCTGGGCAGGAGATCGACCCCCGGGCACATTAAACAAGCTCTGGAAGCTCTCCAGGGTCGGTGCTCACAGCACGCTCTCATAGGCCGGCTCTGCTCCTGGTCCAGCCCAAGTGGGTCACGGCCGGAGCTGCATACAGTGGGGAGCCCCACCTCCAGGGCATCATGGGCATGAGGAGACGAGGGCAGGTTTGACCCACTGGGCACCATGGCAGCCTGATTCCTGTGTTCTCAAGGGCAGCTCCTGATGTCAGCAGTCCCCCTGGCTCTGGGCCAGGGCTGGGCATTCATTTCTGTGATGGTCACATTGTCCCTGGACCTGCAGTACTAGTGTTATCAGCAGTACGTGCATGGGAAACTGAGTCCCAGGGGGACCAGCCAACACAGCCAACCTGAGCTGCCACCTGTCTGAAGTCTGAGCTTGGTCCCTCCCGGCTCCCTGGGCTGTGTCTCTGAGGACTGGCAGCAGCCCGCCATCTGCAGTGCCTTCTGTTCCAAGCGCTCCTCTGGTTTGCCGGGGCTGCCCGAGCAGGGCACTCTGCCTGGGTGGCTGACGTGACACCTGCCACTCAGAGCCCTGGGGCTGGCAGTCAGTTGAGGAGTCGGCAGGGCTGGTTTTTTCTGAGGCCCCTGTCCTGGGCTGCAGATGGCCGTCTTCCTGATGTGCCTTCTCATGGCCACCCCTCAGAGTGTGTCTGGTCCTCACCTCCTCCTCTTCCAAGGATGCTGGTCATACTGGATCAGGGCCTACCTTAGTGACCTTGTTTTGACTTACTGTTTAGAGATCCATCCCCAAGTACAGTCCCATTCTGAGGGTCAGGGCTTCAGCCGATGAATTTTGGAGGAATGCAACTCGTGCTGTAACAGATGCTTTGCGTGTATTTAGTTGGGGGACCTTGGCCACACCCTGTGAGGTATACAGTCATTGTCAACCCATGGAATCAAAGAGGAAACTCGGGCATCGAGGACGGACACAGAGATGGGTGCAGCCTACAGCTGGGCTCAGCGCTTGTCCCCTCCCCATGCTGTCGCCCGTTGAGGTTGATCCTCACACCTGTGCCAACTTGTGGTAAAGGAGGAGGATCTGGAGAATACCAGAATGGCAAGAGTTTTCTCTGGGCAAAGGACTTTCCCTCCCACCAAGTCCAAAACCACGTGAAGCCACCGTGCAGGCAGCGTGACAGGACTCTGTCAAGGCTGTGCGTTTCCCAGGGCGTATTCACTCCTGGGGACTATGGGCTCTCCGTGGGAATCGTCCTTCGACACCCAGAGCCGCTGTCAGGAAACCCTGGGCCAGTGTCTCCGGGAGGGACAGGGTTCTTCAGCCAACCAAGACCTGGCCACGGGAGGAAGGGTGCCCTGGCCTCACCTGACCCTTTGGCTCCTGGAGAGCATCCTCCTCAGTGCAGAGCCAGGCCGAATGGAGTCTCCTCTGAGGCCTCGGCAGGCGCTTCTAGTGTGACGATTCCATTTGCTGTCCATGCGTCACACCCTGCAGCATGCCCACTGGCCTCTGGTGGGGACAGCAGTGTTTTGGGCACTAACCTTGGAGCCAAAGCTCCAGGCCTGGGATGTGAGGAGGACTTCTCCTTCTCTCTGTCACCGTTCACTAACTACAGTTCATGTCTCTCTCTCCCCCTGGCATATGGGCCCATGGGGGCAGGGAGCGCTGCACATGGCTCTGTCCTGAGCCCAGGCAGAGCCAGCACCCAGTGAGTAGCCCCGGGCTGAGGCAGACACAGGTCTGGGTCCTCAGGGCCTCGTCCCTGCTGGAGGAAGTTCTCCGGCTCTAGTCTTGACTTTCCCCCTAGTTTTACACTTATTTTATTCACTTAGACCAGAGCTTGGCAAACTTGGCTCATGGGCCGAATCTGGCCTGGTGCCTGTTTTTGTAAATCGAGCCTTCCTGGGACGCGGCCACACCCGTCGCCACTCCTGTTCAGCTTGTCTGTGGCTTCTCGCTGCGGTGTCAGAATCGAGGAGTTGCAACAGGGACCGTGCGGCCCACAGAGCCAACCATATTCATCACTACTTCCGAGTTAACTCCCCTCCCCTCTGGGATAAATACCCGAGAAAATCAGCTTCAGAGCAGGGAGAGTTTGTTTGGGCTGGGGTTTCAGAGCTTCAGTCCATGCCTGGCAGCTCCACTGCTCCGGGGCTGAGAAGAGGCAGAATGTGGTAGAAGGGCGTGGTGGGGCCAGGGACAAGACACGTCCCCAAGGACCTACTTCCTCCAACCATGCCCACCTCCTAGAGCTTCCACCATGTCCCAGGAATGCCACGAGGTCACGACTTCCTCAAGGGCCCTCACGGTCCAGTCACCGCCCCACAGTCCCTGTACGTCACTGCACAGGGGACCAAGTCCTCAACACCTAAGCCTCTGGGGGAGGCTCTGGATAGAAAGCACTCTGCTTCCTCTCCTCTCCCCCCCGCCTGCCCCCTAGGTGTGGCTGAGAACTGACTTGAAGCCCTAGATGACAAGGCTCCCTCAGAGTTTATCGAAACCTAAAACCCAGCTTTATTGAGGTGAGATTCACGTATGACTCTGGGGTCTTTGCAATCTTCAGAGTTGTGCAAACCACCGCGACCAGCTGACCAGCGCTGGGCCCTTCTCCTCATCCCCAAAGACACCCCGTGGCGAGGCTCCTGCAGGTCCTTTCATGCCACCTTCATGGGACCTGTGAGAGGAGAGCAGGGGGGTGGTCTCCTCCCTGTTGCGCATGTGCACACAAAGGCTTGGAGAGCTCAGGAGGAAATGCAAGTCATTGTCCTTCCTGAAAGGTGCCAATGAGTTCCTAAAGGCAGCGATTTGGAGTCTGGGCCATTTGGCTGGCACTTGTCACATTCTGCAGTGCAGAGCCCCCTGGGATCCTAAGGTGGGATCCTGAGGCAGGAGCTGGGGTGGGGCCCGAGAGCCCGCATTTCTGGGGTGATTCTTGCATTTCTGAGCTCCCAGACTCTGCAGGAGGCAGGAGGCATCTCTAAGCACGCACACAGGATGGAGCCCAGGGATTCATCTTCTGGTGGGGACGAGGGTGTGACAGGGGGTCTCTAAACCCCCAACAGGTTCCTCTGGGCCATCTGGCAACATGCACTGTCCCCAGGGACCCCACTCTGATCTGGGCAGTGTGACTGAGGGTGACTGTGGCACCAGAGAGCCTGGCATGACAGTGTGAGCATCTGCCTACCGCTGGTGACACTGGACTGCACTCTGTGGGACTCCGAGTCACCGCACAGAGCTCCATGAAAGGGACCCAGCTCACAGTCCTGCCTGCAAGTCACCCTTTCTCTTTCCCCTAGGATGGGCTCTCTCTCCTCAAACAGCAGACTACGTGCAGGGGTGGGGCAGGATGTGCTGCCTGTGTCCCCTGTGGAGACCAGTGCCTGGTGGGGTGGGAGCCAGGGGCACTTACTGAAGGGGACAGTGTAGTGCTGCCTGGCCTTGATGCTGCCTGCTGTTCTCAGGGGAACAGATGGAGGCCCAGAGAGGTCGAGGAGTTGGTGGGTCACACAGCCCCTTGGCGGCCTGGCTGGAATTCCAGCTTTCCAGCATGCCCGGCCCCACTCCACCGCTCCTCTCAGCCACCTTGTGTGGGCGCTTTGGGATTTATCTCGAGTTTCCTCACATCCTCAGAATTCTCCACTGAAGACAGCAGGGTTCAGTCAACCAACCTGCTTCTTTAATTCCCCTCTGGGAGGGCAGGGGTCAGGGACAAAGAAATAAAGACTGACCCCATCCCGGGTGTCCCCGTAAAATGGGAGAAGAGATCTCAGGGGGTGGTCGGGGTGGCTGAGATGGTGTCACCTTCTCGGCCGTCACGACTTGCTGCTGTCCAAACTGGTAGCTACGGCCACAGCAGGTTCCTGGGGTCTCCCAGCTTTGGAGGCTGAGGTCTGGGGTCTCCTGATGCCTGCCCCCAGGCTGTGGAAATGACGCCTCTTCCTGGGGTTCACGTGTCCTCCCTTGAGTGTCCGGATCTCCTAGGGGTGCAGGCAGGTTGGGCTGGGCCTTCCCAGAGGGCCTCACCTGACCTCTCACCTGTTCCAGGCAGCAGGGTTGGGCTCAGCCTTTGAGGGCTCCTGCCACCTCCTCCAGACCCTGGCCACCATGAGCAACCTGCCGCCGTCAGCCCCTCCCGCCGCCCCCAGGTCCAGGCCAGGTGCCCCGTGTGACCTGGCTGCCAGGTCCTGCAGGCTGGGGAGCTGCCCCTGCTCAGCCCTTCAGCAGGGTGACGGCTCTGTCTGGGGGACCGGATGGCGGTTTCAAGTGGAGGTTACAAAACAAAGACTGTGCTCTCTCGCTTCCCTCCTGCCCTCAGAGCACGTCGGAGCAACTGTTTTATCTAAGTCATTTTTCTCCCCCATAAGAAAGAACTTTGCTTAATTGGGCTTCATTTCTGTTCTCCCCTTTACAGCCGCGCATCTCCATTCCTGCCGGGATTGAAAGCCCCAATCAGTTCAGATAAATCAGTTTCCTTTTAAATGATGATCTTGGAGGAAATAATGATCTAACTTACTTTTTGTTAATTACTTTTAGGTGAATGAGACATCCCAGCTCCGCGGTGTCTGCTTCCCTCAGAAGTATTTAAGCCCTCAAATCTATTTAAGCCCTTTTTTCCCCCACTCAAATTAAGATGCTGAAAAATTCTGCTATTAGAAATAATTTAGGTTTTTTTCCCCTTAAGTTCAGCTTCATGGTGGTGTAATTTTAAATAATTTGAGTTGAAAATGATCCTATCATATCCCATATAGAGGCACCAAATTACCATTTTCCCTTGAAAAATTTTCGTCTTCTAATTGGTATGCGAGACTTAGTCAACAAATAAATAGAACAGGGAGGTAATGAGGGGCGCCATCCGTCGGGGAGGATTGCAGAGGTGAACCAGGCGGTACGCCCGCTTCGCTGCTAGCCAGCTCTCTGTCCTGTGAGCCGCTAGCCTGGGAAGGAGGGAGGGATCCTTGCCTTGTGGCTTCAGAGGGTTCAGCCATGGTGGCTGGGCCTTGTGCGTTGGGCCCACGGTGGCACTGCACACCAGGGTGGGAACGCAGGAGGTCGGTTCACCTCTTGGTCAGGAGACAGGAAGGGACTGGACCGTGGACCCACCATAGCTCTAAGGCCACCCCAGTGACCTCCCTTCCTCTGCTAGGCCCCAATCCCCAGTGACACCACTGGCTGGAGACCAGACCTCCAACAACACACAGTCCTTTAACCATAGCAGTCATAGTGTGTGTGTGTGTCTCTGTCTCCAGGGAACAACATAATCCATTGATAAAGCTCAGCTCTAAAAATGAACAATTCCGATTTTTGATATTAAAAAATGCCAAACCTTCAGAAGTAAAGTAACAACCTCATAAATAGCAAGGTTGTTAAGAAGGGAATTAACATCCCCAAAGAGAAGCACACGATGAAAACTCGTGAGGAGTGGCCAGAGCGGTACCTGGGGGGTTCTCCTAGACTAAGGTACCATCAGGGCTCTTCTGACACCAGAGACCAGCCCCTAACTCTTGCCTTGAAGCTTTAGTTGTCAGAAAAGGCAATCGGGGGGTTAGGATTGTGGAGAAAGGGGTCAGCCTGGCTCCTTCAAGGGGCACTACTTGAACTTTACCTGTTTTTTGGCTTGCTGAAGTTTAATGGCCAAATACTATATAGATAGTTTCTGACATTATTCATCTATTATAAAACAGAGTGGCCATATTGGGCATTTAAGAGGGGGAGAGCAGAGTAGTGAAATGATTTCTCTTGAAAGGTTGCATTTGTGTCTAGAGGTCACCTACAGTTTGCAGAACTGACCATGGACACTTGGAGGGGGCTGCTTCTTCCATGTTGAAGAGCAGGCAAAGCCCTGGTGGGCAAGGGCAGGGGGTGGATAGGAAGAAAACTCAGCTGGCCACTGAGTCGTCAGAACTTGCTCTGATGAAGGCGTGCGTTTGCTGATTACGATGTGGATGGCGGGCGTCACTGGTGGACTGTGTGTTGGCACACAGTAGGTGCCTGCTTACATTTATTGGTGGGTTGATTGAATAAATGAAATGTTCCATCTGGAGAAAGGAATTTTAGCATTATTTCCTGGATGAGCTTCTCTCTCCAGTTGGTGTGGCCAAAGGCAGTGGTTGGTGCAGGGCCGTTTCCTGAGATGCACTCTGGGGTAGTCTCTTAGGGCTGAGTGAGTCATGGGATGGGAGGCTGGTGCAGTGATGTCTCTATGGCGTTGCTCTCCTCCAGCATCTGCCCAGAAATCTTAGAGGTGAATTGAGTGCCAGGAACTTCTTTTCTGGTCTTGCTTAAGTTAGGCAGCTCGGGAGGGCATAGGGATGCAGAGTCTCTTCAACCAGGGAAGGTGGCTAGAGACTGTTCGCCTAGCCGTGGTCTGATGTGCATGGGGTCGGGAATCTGATCGGCTGGGTTCTTCTTCTGTATCACTACACTGTGTGCCTTGGTCAACTCTCACCCTCTCTGAGCTGTTTCCTAGTCAACATCCTTTTGTCTCCTGTAAGATGGAGACAATAATACCTATTTTGCTTTTTTTTTTGGTACTGGGGATTGAACTCGGGGTGATAAACCACTGAGTAACATCCCACCTCATTTTATTTTCTATTTTTTATTTTGGGACAGAGTCTTGCTAACCTGCTTGGGGTCTTGCTGAATTGCTTAGGCCAGCCTCCAACTTGCAATCCTCCTGCCTCAGCCACCCAAGCCACTGGGATCACAAGCATGCGCCACTGTGCCCAGCCCTACTCTGCATTTTATGGTAAGGGTGAAAAATGCCCGACAAAAAGTGACCCAGTAAATAAGAGCCACTGTTTTGGTGACCTTGTTAGGGCTCTGTCTTCCACCAAAGCAAAGCCTTTGATAGGCCTCAGGCGGAGATGGACTTGGCGTCACATGTAGTATCAACGGGGACCCATCCAGAATCAGCAGTCTCCCCCAGTCCCTGCCCATGAGCTCCCTGGCCCCACTTGCTGGCTCTGTCCTCTGTACCTGGACTCTGCCGGGACAGTTGAGGGACGGAGTTGGAAGTGCTCTCGCTGCTGTCTAGTGGCACCTGCTGGGCTGGCACGTTACAGAGATGACCGCAAGTTAGCCTTGGCTGAAGGGTGCTCTCACGGAGGGGAAAACTGATGCCCACAGAAGGACAGTTCCCGTCTCAAACCCACGGGGCAGGGAACTGTGCCCGGGCATCCAGTCTCAGGGCCTGAGTCTGATGCCTTCAGACCAGTGTGAGCTAACATGTCGTGAATCCCCCTCTCCTCCTGCAGCCGCGGGCTTTGCTCTTCCCCCATCCCACAGCAGAGCTGGATGCACTTCTTTTGAGGGCCAGTTGCTTTTCCTTAGCACACCTGTCATGAGTAGGGTGGCTAGTGTTCCCTCCACTGCCACCAGGGGCAGGACCCAAGTGAGTGACCCAGTCACACCAGCCTCACTTCTTTAATTCAGCCGATTCAGGCTCACCTACATCAGCTGGCATACTGACATTTGGGCTATTGCTGCGTGTACTGCCTGCCAGCTACTGGTTCAATTTTGGCAAAGCCCGTGATCTTGTCCCTACGGCAATGTTAGTGCAATTATTGGACTATTTTATTCCACTTTCTCCCTTAATATTTTAGAAAGCGGAGGAAACAGGCAAATGAAAGTGCTGATACAAGTGATAAAAAGCCAGGGTCTCAAATACAATTGAGACAAAAATGGGGACTCTTTGGCTTTAATTGGATACTTAGTGGATCTGAGCTAATTAATCATTTTATATTGCAGAGGGAGAAAACAAAATTAAAGAACTTGTACAAGATGCTGAGTTTATTTATCAAATATCTAAGTGTGATTAAAGATCTCTATCTGTCCTTTCTGGAATTGATCCCACTGCAAGTCACTTGGATGCTTTCAGTGGCAGAGACTCCTGCGAGTCATTCAAGCCAAGGGAGTTGATCAGCTCACATGGTTGGGAGGATCACGGCTCACTCAGAGCCCAAGGAGAGCTTCAGGAACCTGGGACCTGGGACCGCCGGCCTGCTCTTGCCATTAGTTTTGCATTTCTGATTGGCTCCATTCTCTACCCAGGTAGCCTGGATGGTGGGGACATATCTGCTAGACTCATGGCTTTACAACCTCATATATAACAATTCTAATAGGGAGAGAATCTTTTACTTGCAATGCCTAGATGTGCACCCCAGGTCAGATTCTGATAGGCTTTCCTTAGGGAGACCCTGTCTCTCCACCAATCACTGCTACCAGGGGAAGAGAGTCACCACGATTGGTCAGGACCTGGTCACATGATCACCCTGTGTGGTCAGGAAGGAAAATGGAGGGGGGAAATAGACTAAGTAACACCAAGCAGAAACTACTGCGGTCCATCCCTGAGCCACATGTCCTCCTCATCTTTCCGTAATACTTTCACATTTGACTTTTATGCACACAGTTTCATGATATGTAAAAGAAAAGGACTTGGCATTTGTGATCAGCCATCTGACAATATCTCAGGCTATTCAGTGCATCAACCTCACTGCATAAATTGGATAAATAATTTACATTCTGTACAAGGATCATACAAATGATTTCGGCATGGTGGGAATTTGCATCCTCTCAGCTCATCCCTCACTCTGAATGTAGCTCTCTAGGTAGCAGAGTCACAGCGTATGTTGTCAACACCTGGTGGCCTCTATCCCTCAAGGAGTTAAGCTGAAAGCTAAAGAGAATGGAAATGGGGCTGGGGACTGGAGGGACTGTGGAGTAGAGCCTTCCGGCTTTGAGTGACAAATGTGTTGAGATGTGAAGGAGAGAAATATGGATCCCATACAGATTTGTTTTTCATGTAAATAAGTGTTTTAGCCTCAAACTTTCTGGCATCTCATTATGCAGGTGACTTAGTCATTGACATGCATACGATCTGCATTTTCTCCCTTTGCCAAAAGCGCGGAAACTGTAACTTGGCCAAATTATTCATCCTGGGTACACAAGCAGGCCACCATCTTGCACACATCTGTGAATACTGAGGGGTGGATCCTGCCAGAGCAGGAGCCGGGTCCTATTGATTTGTAGCATTAGGTGTTCCTAGTGGGTTTTCCTATTTGATTTCTAGCAGGTAGCCCATTTGTTTCTCATGTTACAGATGTCTCAACAGGGCATGCCCGGCTCTGGGCATTGGACTGGGGGCCTGCCAGGGGGCGTGGAGGAGGGGATTAAAACTACTTACAGAGCAGGAAGGTGTAGACATGGGGAATCGGATTGGATGCTGACCAAAGTGCTCGAATAGGACCCGAAGGGCTTCCCACACCACACATGAACCCTTTAGCTGTTGACCCATGCAGAGATTGGAGGGGCCATCCCAGGACCATTTGACAAGACCAGGAGTGCCACTCTTTACTGACTGGAATGTCGAGACTGATTCATTGATGGCTGGTGTGGCCACGGCAGTATGTACCTTCTGACAGCTAGCTCTCTCCCACCCATGGGAATGTGGAACCAGCAAGACTCTGGACAGACTTACCTGGAATAGCTGTGTGAGGAGCCCTGGGCCTCAGCCAGGTGAGATGGCAGGGGTCCCTTCTGGAGCTGATTTTGCTTGTTTTCATTTTCAAAAGGGAATTTGATTTAGAACTGGCCTTTGGTTTCTTCCAGACCTGGGAAGTAAACATTTCTCATTCTCAAAATCCACAAATTAATCATTTTTGCAAATCAGAGCTGAGCTCTGAGCCTCTGACCGGGAGGCCTGAGCCTGCTGGCCCGGGAGCTGGGATTTGCCGGCGCGCTGTGATACATATGCATCGGCTCTTCCTGTGGGAGTCCGGCCGCGGGCTGCAAGGGGTGACGCTCTGCTCACTAATCATAATGCAATATCAGTGTTTCCTGCAAATCCCCTTATTATCTCTGCATCATTAGCAGTTTCTGCGCTTGTCTACAACAAATTTCCCAGTGAATCTTATTTTTCCCTGATATTTTTAAATAAGCTATCATGCCGGGCAGCAGCTGACACGCTGCAGAGAAAGAAGCAAATCCTCATACAGTGGGCTTTCAGGTAGTCTCCTGCAATTGGGCCCTGGGTAGAGTTTCTAGAACAAGCCGTGCCCCCACCCCTCTTTAAATAAATCATGCCTTAGTGGTGTCTGCTGCCATGTTGCAGGGCCTCATTCCTGCTCAGCTCATTTTTACAGGAGCCCCCGAGTGATGTGATTATCTCAGAGCCCTCAGATCCTAAAGGGAACAGGAGCTACTCAGAAGGTCGCTATGGGCGTCATGGGTTAGTGCGCATGATGTGCCTGCTGCCGTGCACCTAGTGTAGTGAGCACCTACTGAAATGCAGGTTTTATTATTTTTTTATTCATTATGATCTATTTAGCAAGTGGCCCCTTTGTGTCTTGCATCTGGACTCCATTCTGCCACTTTCCATTTGTGGTCATTCCATCAGTTCACTGTGGAAGTTGATTAGTGCCCTCTGAGGGTGTAGAGGGATAACGCACATCCAGGCAGCCACAGGAGCACCCTGGTCCCTGAGAGAGTGGAGAGGATGGTGACAGCTGGGATGAGACTCACCTGGTTTCCAGGGACCTTTCCTACCCTGCGCAGTGGCCAGCGTCCATCCCCTGGAGGAAGCAAGGCCATTTTCTCGGATGAGCACCCGGTCTCTGTAGACGGGCCTAGGCATCAGTTCAGGCAGTGCTTGCCCTCTGGTGTAGGAATCCCACGGCTGTTCTCTCCCTTAGGCCAGAATGGAACCCAGGGCTCCTCATACCAGAGCTCCTTCCCCTAGCCACCGAGAGCAACGTGGAATCAGTTGGAACAAACAGACCTCATGGAGAGGTTCTGGTTTCCGCGCAGGAGTACCAACACACAGGGCTGTTTAGTGTCCCACTGGAGGTCCACATGGGGCTGCAGTGGCGCCTGCCGTTTCACAGCCAGGGAGAGCAAGGCCTGGGGAGGTAGGTCACTGGCCACCAGCCACCCACAGAGGAGGTGGAGGCGTCTGGAGTCCGCCCAGTTGTTGCCCCACAGCATGGCTGTGACCAAGAACGTGGAAGCATTCTCTGTTGCTGACAGCTGGCTTGCAGGCAGATGGTTCTTGCATGGAGATGCTTCTGGGGAGCAGCCCATTGAGACTGAGGAAGCTGGACTTTGCAGGGGCTTGGGTTCCATCTTCTCTCCGTCTCTGCCTGGGGCACTCTCCCTGCCCCTCCCAACCCGCCAGCAAACATACTGCTCCTCTGGGAGTGGCCTAGAGGGTGATCTGGGGGCTGGGAAGCAGGGTTGTAGAAGGGATGCCTCTCTGCCTTCCCCGTTGACCTCTGATGTTCCTAGCTCTTACCTCTGGTAGGTTCTGGATGGTGAGGGGCTTGGAACAGGCCAGGAAGGGAACGTGTTTTCCCTTTTGTCTGCTCCTGTGGATGCCAGATTTACGAGTCCGTGATAGGTCTTAGTATGTCCTCCTGTGGCTCAGAGCCTCTTGGGCTGGTTCCTGATGTGTCCACAGAGGGGACAGGAGTGGTGGAGGGGGCTCTAAGAAAGGAGGCAGAGGAGGAAGAGGAGCGGACTTGGATGCAGAGGTCCTGCTGAGAGCCGTGGTCCTCTGAACCACATCCTTTCTCTGAGCAAGCTCCTGCAAGACCCGCTGGAAGCTCTGCCCTTCCAGGAGTCGCTCCTGCAGGCCAGCACAGGAGGGGGCTAGCAAGCTCCTCAGGAGAACTGGCCTCCCTAGAACTCTGACCCAGATCTTACCCTTCCACCTCCCCGTCTCCTCCTCCTCCTCCTCTCTCGGCCTGTGAGATTGCTCCCTCCTGCTGGGCTCGGGGCTGAACTCTGTAGCTGTGTGGACCTTTCCACGGGAGGCGTGTTCCTGAGGGGTGTGCCCCTGAGTGCGGTTTCACTGACACAGAGCCACTCAAAGGCTAGCATGGCACAACCTGAGCGCTGTCCCTTCAGCACAGCCTGTGGGTCACGTCTCACCACCGATGGGTTTCATTTCGCCTGCGGAGCTGTTTACATTTTGGGTTACTTGACCATGTTTCAAAACCAGGCGGCTCAACAGAAGTTTTGTTCCACAGCTTCTCCTGGTAAATAAGTGGGTCTGGAGACACCATATTGGCCAACCAACCATCCCCCTGCCTGTCTGTCCATCTGTCTATCCTATCTATCTCTGTATCTGTATGTCTGTCTGTCCGTCTGCCCATCCGTCCATCCATCCACCCACCCATCTCTATTATTTAACATAGATGAAAAATTTTTATTTTTCTCCTCTAAACTTTTGGTGCCAGAGTATAGAACTGACTAATTCAGAATCCTTATTTCTTGCCTCACACTCTTCTTTGGTCCATGTTTAAGTCTCTTCAATCCAATTTTAATTTTTTAAAATTACTCCCTATAATAAGCACCCCGAACCTCCCCAACATGGCCACTAACACGCTAACTGTCCTCTCCTGTCCTGTTTCCCTGCCCGCCTTCCTGAGCAAACTGCCATCTAAGTCTCAGGCTTCCTGCTCCCTTGTCTTTAGACAAATACTTTTATATATACCCCAAGAAACGCATGATTTGATTTGAGTTGGTTGGAGCTTATTTTTTTTAAATTTTCTTTTACTGGTACATATTAACTGTGCAGAATAGAGGGTTCCATTGCGTCATATTTGGACATGTACATTATATAATCTGATGGATTTAATTCTCCAGTTCCTCCCCTTGTCCTCCCTTCCTCCCTCCCCCAATCCTGTCCTCTATCCCATTGGTTTCCCTTCTCTTTTCAGGAGATTCCTTCCACCACTTTTTCTGGCTCCCACATGAGAAAAAGCATGTGGCACTTGTCTTTCTAAGCCTGGCTTATTTCATTTGATATAATGCTCTCCAGTTTCATTCATTTTCCTGCAAATGACCTGATTTCATTCTTCTCTATGGCTAAATAAACTCTAGGCTGCCGTGAGCGCAGGAGAGCGGGCACTCCACTACATGCTGTCTGGGTTTCTTTGGGGTGGATGCCGAGGAGTGGTATAGCTGGATCAAGTGGTGGTTCCAGTTTGAGCTTTGGGAAGACCGTCCACACTGCTGTCCACTGTGGCTGCCCCAGTTTGCATTCCCACCGATGGTGTAGAAGGCTTCCCTCTTCCCTGTGTCCTTATTGGCATTGATCATTGGTATTCCCGATAGCCGCCATTCTGCCTGGAGTGAGGTGCAATCCCACTGTAGTTTGGACCCTTCTGGCTAAACATGTTAAATGTTTCTACACATAATTGGTGGCCGTTTGTATTTCTGGTTCATTTGCCCATTTGTTGAATGGCTCGTCTGTTTCTGTTGGTTGCTTGGTGTTGGATTCTTGAGTTCTGCTGCATTCTGGAGCTGGGTCCTCTGCTGCCTGAGCAGCTGGGGCAGATCTCCCCACACTCTGGTTCTCTCTGCTCTGTAGGAGTTTGTACTTGACGGGTCCATCTTTCTGACTGACACCTGTCAACAGGGACGGAGATGCAGCAGCCCCTTTAGAGGGGAATGGTCTGGGTGCCACAGCCGGCCACTCCCTCTGGCCTCCCTCAGGAGCCTCAGCTGGGTTTCTAGGATGCCACTCCACCGCTGCTGCCCTCCTCCTCAGCCCCGTCCGCTCATACCGCCACAGAGGGGCTGTGGGTAGCTGCTGCAGGCCCCGAGCAGCTCTGGGGTGGAACAAGATGATGGGCAGCAGTAGCCGTAGCCGTGGTTTTGATTCCCTGGCCATGGTCCCTCCCCTTGTTGTGATGGTCACTTCGTTCATCGTGTGCCTTGAAAGCCCCACGGCACCTGTGTGGGAATGTTTTCTGCTGAAGTGTGGAACACCATGTGGAGCAGAGGAGTATGCAGCTTGGTCCTCCCTGCACAGGCTGTGCTTCTCCCCAGCCATGGGCACGGGCCATCAGAGCACCCAGCTGGGTGCCGCATCTGCCAAGGATCCTGTGGCTCACCTCTGCTGTGTGTGTGGCTCAGAGGCGGAGGAGGAGTGGAAGAGAGGCTCCTGCAGCCTCCGAGGGGTACCTGTGCCCTTTCGGCTAGGTGGGCTGGACAGGATCATCCTTCAGAGGGCTGCTGGGTTCCGAAGTACCAGGCATCTGCAGAAAGAAGGATGGTTGTTTTGCAGACAAATTCAGCTTAGCTATCAGTCTCGCTGTCATGACTCAGTCAGGGGACAGAGGGTTCGCCTTACACATACCTGTGCACGGGCACACACATGCACATGCATGTTCATATGTGCGTGAGCCCTGACGGTAGTTAGATGGGCTGTGCTGTAGATGCTGGGAGTGCAGGGTAGGAGGCAGGAAGACACAATCCCAGATTATGAGGAATGAACTTCAGCAAGAAAACCAAATGAACCAAGAGGCCTGTGACATGATGTCAGGTAGTGGTCTGTGCTGGAGAGCAGGGGCAGGGGAGAGTCCTGGGAGCCTGCCGTGGGCCACGGTGGGCAGAAGGCCTCTCCCAGGAGGGGCCTCATGCAGTCCCTTGCACAGGGCCCCTGTTGTGCCCCTGGGAACACTGTCCACGTTGGGGGCTGAAGATGGGCCAGAAATGTTCCATTTCTGTGGACTGTCATTTGAGTGGTGCCTCCAGGGGACATGCCCTGCAGCAGGTCTGGCCCATCCAGGGCAGTGAGCTCTGCAAGGGCAGACACCTGGAGGCCAGGTATGCATGATGTGTCTGAAGGATGGGGGAGCAAGGAGGCCAGTGGAATGGGGGGAGGGAGGCGGGTTCCCAGGTCTCCGAGGGCTGGTAGGCTTTGCTGGGCCCGTGGGTGGCGGGAGTGGATTCTGTTTCTGGGGTCTGTGGTGGCTCACGACTGCATTTCTGATGCACTCTCAGCTGATGCCAGGCTGCCGGTGCCCGGGCCACCCGTTGAAGAGCAGGGCTGGGGCAGTGGTTTGGGCTTGGGGCAGGCCCTAAGGGTCCCGAGCTGGGAGTTTATTCTGCCCGGCTGCAGCACGATGCAGTTTAGAGGCCAAGTGCTCATCGAATCCGTCCGTCAGGGAGCGTTTTTGATCCCTTCACTGCCCAAGCAGGCACAGGGAGGCTGCCAGGAGAGATAAGGGAAGGTTTATTTGTGTAGCTACTCAAACTTGGGGCTGTTTATAGTCGATGAATATCGGTCTTTAAGCAGCTGTGCGAATTATCCGAAAAACATGAAAGCAATCCATTCGAGATCAAAATCCTTAATTCCAGACCTTTCCAGGTTGATCCGTTTTAAAAGAGGGAGGTTTGGTAACATTGTTGAGCATTAATTAGGTAACACTTGTGTGGGACTCTGAGGATGAAAAGCCTTCTGCGTGTGAGTGTTTGGGAGCCTCGCTGTGAAATGGCGCAATCTGAGGCTGGGATTGAAATGAAAATTTCACACAAGCAAGTAACTCGTCCCCATCAGGTGCGGTGATTGGAGATTGTGCAGCCTGAATGTGCCTAGCAGCCCCCCTCCCCTGCCAGGCAGCCTCCAGAGTCCTGGCTGAATAGAGGCTGGCAAGCAGATGAATGGGGAATTTACTAGAGGTAATTACAGAGGGAGGGAGGGGCGGGCGGGCACCCCGGGCTCCCGGGAGGGGCCCCCCTCTCCCTATCACAAAGGACTTTTCCCTCTGATGGTGTTCTGCCAGTGTGTTCCACACAAGGCTGGGTGGGGGCTTGGCTTCGAGAGGCAAGGTGCTGCCGGTGTCTCTGATCAGAATCGCAGGCTCCTAGCCCGGCTCCCCTGTCCATGCCCACTCACCCACCTGGTCTTTCTGCTTGGTGTGTGCTCTTCCAATCCTCAGGACAGCATGGTGGACCCAGGGGTGGGGCTGGAGTGCCACCCTGCAGGGCCACTACTCCTCTGGTCATTTAGATGCCACTCTTACCCCCAAGAATCCCCTGATGTCCACCCTCTCCCTGGAGCATGATGGCCTGGAGTCCTCCCTGGCAGGAAGTAAATGGTGTGTGCTCACCCTAGTTCTTGATGGGTCCCCACTGGTCCTGTGACATAGGCAGCCGCTCCGACCCAAGAGCATCAGCAACAACCCCTGGGGTGGATGCTGCTGAGCCTGGGGCATTGTTGACTGGAAAATAAAGATTGTGACAGGATCGGAGAGCAAGAGCGACTTTCTTAAAGTCACGTGGACAGAGCACAGCAGTGGTCTTTTGGATGTCAAGGGTGATGTGCCGCCTTCTTGCTCTCGGCGTCTCCTTGACGGGGCGCTGTGGGCCTCTTGTTTCCTTGGGGCCATGGGAAGGCAGTTAATCCTCATGCCACATCCTTTCTCAGTGCCATGGTGCATGCCAACCTGGCCTCATGCTTCCTCCAGGGTACGGATTCCTAAAACCATGAAGTAGGGCCTGAGGCCCAGAGATGCATCTGTCCCCCATTCCAAACTCAGCCTAGGAGAACCCGGGTGTAGACACTGCGTTGATGGAGGCAGCAAGTGCTCCATGATTCAGTATCGTCAGAACCTGAATCACAGCAAGGTGTTTTCAAGGTGTGAAGAGCCCTGAGTGCTTAAATACGATTTCATCCTGACATTTGCTTTATGCACAGCCTGACTCCACCCAGATGTGACTGGCAGTGTCCTCTATTTCGTTTTATGGACTTATTTGCTGATTGGAGGCTCCTTCGTCCACTGGTACCAGTGGCAGAACTTCTGCAGCCTCTTGTGTCCCTGGGTCACCAGGGAAGCAAACTGTGAGCCGGACATGGGGAAGGATTCACACCGGACGGAGCTCAGCTTTGCAGGCACATAAACAATGTGAATAAAAATTAACTAAAAATCTTTTCCCTCCTTAACAGTGACATTATACCAATGGGCCCACTTAATTTCTTACATTTGTACCTTTACAAAAGGGCCCGCTGTTTTACGATGTCAAATGTGACCTTTACAACAAAACGTGCAAACTGCGTCGTACACAGAGGACTCTCCGAAGCTAGTAATTTTCATGATGCAAATTTCAGAGCAGAATGAGCCCATTAACCAAATTAGCAATTCATAAAAGCAAAAGTTCATGGTCAGGAAACAATCGCGTCTTTTCATAAGGTATAATTTTAGCCCATTGTAGAGTTAAAGTGTGTTTTTTTCCCCCTTAAAAAAAAGTAGATTAGGGCTCTAATTAAATAGGTTAAAGCTATATATGAAGGAGAATGCAATTTATGTGCCGTAAAGTGAATTAGCGATTCCTAAGTATCCAAAGGTCCCTGATAGGGCACGGCAGCACCACCCTGAATGTGAGTGAGTGATTTTGGCCACCGTGGGCAGGAAACACCCTGATGGTGGTAAGGAAGCGGGTCTCGTGAGGCCAGGTTAAAGGTGCCTGGGATGGATGCAGTCGAGTTTGGGCTGTGTGCCCTGAGTTGAGGTCCACCTCATGCTCCCTATTCCCAGTGCATTAACCACAGAATCAGCCTGTGATGGAGGATTTTTGCCTTGTCTCTGATTTTGAAGCAAATCAAGTTAGAAGACCTGAGACCAGCAGTGTTTTTGATCCTTAGTCTTTTCTTCCAAAAATAGAGGGTATAAAATTACTGTGCATTCCACACTGTATGCTGTACCTGACTGCAATCGTGCACACGAAAGTCCCTGTGTGCAGCCGAATGGTATTCTGTTATGTGGCTCTATCACATTTTGTTTACCTGGACATTTGGGCTGGGTGTGTATCTAGGAAGAGTGAAGCCTGAAACCTGCCACAACATGGGCAGACCTTAGGAACATGCCACTGTGGGAAGAAGCCAGGCACAGGAGGCCACATGCTGCATGGTTCAGTTCATGTGAAGTCCAGAAGAGGCAAATCCACCGAGACAGAGAGTAGGTAATGGTTGTGGGGGCGGGGGGAGTGGCTGCTGACTGCCTATGGGTTTCCCTTTGACAAGAGGGAAACGTTTGGGAATTAGAGGTGATCCGTGTACCCCACTGTGGATATACTAAATGCTAGTGGGTTGTTTATTTCAAAATAGTTGATTTTATGTTTCTGGAAATTTTTATGTCATATGAATTAAATTTTTTTTAAAAAGCCCATGTAAACTGGAGCAATCTATGCTGATTGTCCTTTCTTTATTGTGACTTTCCCTGCAATAGTTTCATGTATGAGGTATTTCAAAATTCCTGGTTCCCAGTGCAGTGCTGGACGCCATGCAGGCTCGTGGTGAATGAGTCTGACCATGACCCCTTGCCTGTCTCTTCTGCGGTCCTGATGACCTGCTGGATGTGGGGCCAGGCATCATGCAAGACGAGGGACGGCAAGTTTGCTGCATGGTTCTAGGTGCTGGTTCAGCCAGAGGAGAATGGAGAGGGAAGACCCTCCGCCTGTGGAGGTCCCAAGCAGCAGCATGTGTGCAGGGGCTGGGGGGGAGGACTAAGGGGAACCAGGGCGATGTGGAGACCGTTGGAGAGCGGCCTGCAGTGGGGGCTGTCCTGAGGCCCCAGAGAGGATGAGCTGCTGCTTCTCTGCTCAGCACGATGCCCATAGTGTGAACCTGCATGTCCTTCCTGGGAACCCTTTGTTCCTCTTAGTGCTCTGGGCTCTGGCTGCCTCTGTGTGTGCTTGTGTGCGTCTACTGTGCCAGTGCACAGAATCTGTCCTCGGGGCAGCCTGGTTGTGTTGGGGCTGCCCATGCCCCTTTTCCTCGAGTGATCCTGCATTTGTCAATGGTGACGGTGGGCTGAGGAGGAGCGGTGACACACCCAGGGTCACACAGCTGAAGGCAGCACAGAGGGGTGTGTGCCTTCCTCTGTCCAACTCAGGGCTTTATACTCTCCCAGAGGAGATTGGATTTTAGAAATTCGAGGAGACCCCCTTTGCTCTTAGATGAGCTGCAGTTGCCACCATTAAATAGGATTCTTTGGTTTCATGTTTTCTCGTCCATAAAATACGAGGCGTGTGGTCCATTTTGCAGTGTTACGATGCAGTGGATAAATTACTGCAAGTTCAGGGCACACAGTAGGTGCTCAGCAGGTGTTAGTCTCTTTCCCCTTGATGCTCCCATGGGAGGGAGCGGGGGGTGGGTGAGAAACAACGGGCATGACGGGGTCTGCAGACCAGCCCCCGCCTGCACTCTGTCCCGCCAGCTGCAGGGCCTGAGCCAACTCCTGGCTTCTCATGCCTCAGTTTCTACCTCTGGACAGTGGGTACAATGACCCCATCTCCTTGATTGGTACCACTCAAGACCAAAGAAAAAAATAGATACAGATATACACCAGGGTGGAGAGTAAGTGCGGGGCACATGGCCGTTGGAGGAGAGACTGGAGTAAAGCAGATTTTTATTTAGAACAGGGGTTCTCATATGAGTGCCTTTTTGTACCCCTCACCCTGGGACATCTGGCAGTGTCTGGAGACACTTCAGTTGTCACCAAGGTGACACCTGGTGGGGGTGGACAGGGATATTGCTAAACACTCTGCAAAGTGCATGGCAGCCCTACCGCAAAGAATTGTTCCACCACAAAGGTTAGTGTGCCAGGCCAGCCTGGAGGGGGGATGGCGAGGATTCGGCTGGGCAGGAAGCCATTGAGGGGACAGCATTAGCTTTACCTGGATCCACCCACTCTTCTTTTCATTTGCACATTAAAAAGTCAGATGTTGTTTAGAGGCACATAGAAGCAAGATGATATTATCACATGTGTTTTCCATCACCCTTGATTGGGTGTCTCTTCTGATACTTTTAGTAAAATAAAAGCCGCAGAGAGACTCTTCACCTTCTCCTCTCCCTCCTCCTCTAGAGGTGGACACAATACCTCTATTTTATTCACTTATTTTTAATGTGGTTCTCAGGATCGAACCCAGGGCCTCACACAGGCCAGGCAAGTGCTCCACCACTGAGCCACAACCCCAGCCCTTTCTCCATCTTCTTTGTCCATTTTTTGGTACTTTATGGAGACCAGTACTCACAAACAACCTACTGTGTGGATTCCCATGTTCTCCCAACCCCCACAGTGGGGAGATTGGGCGTGCACCTCCTCTCCCTGTTGAACAACTGCTCCCAGGACTTAGCCTGGGTGTTTGGGGGCTGGTGAGCTGGTTAGTCCTTCAAACTGCAGATCTTGGAGGAAGGGCGCTGACTCCTTGGAGCAGGGTGGCCCACAGGTCCCCAGAACGTTCTCCAGCACTCAGGGGCGGTCGGCCTCAGGAGGCTGAGCACAGGAACAGGGCAGGTGCCAGGTGAACACAGGTTGGTGGCAGGTGGGGTCTCCACCTCTGAGCACTGGAGATGTCTGTCCTACCTGTTCCAACGGACCCTGACCCATGCCTGGGGTGTGAGCTTGACGCTGATGGCCAGAGATATGGGCAGTGTCCCTTCTGGGCTCCGGGTCACACGCCTCAGGCCTTGTCCTTCAGAGGCAGACAGGGCTGTGGGTGGAGAGAGGAAGGACCCCTGCTGAGTGTCCTGGTCCTCATCCTGGCATCCTGCACTTGGTGGGGGTGGGGAGCGAGTGCCCTGCCTGCATCTCTTAGAGATGGAAAGGAGAGCAGCGGCTTCCTGCCGTCACCCGGAGTGTGATTAGTTATAGGAAAATCAATTCATTCTCTGGCTTTGGGGAAGGCTTTTAAGTGTGAAAGGGGATGCTAATCCCCTGGGAAATGATTTTTAAGCAAAACTGCTGCCTTAGTTCTGCCAGCTGCTTAGATAAACACCAGAGGGGAGGGATGCTGGCTGTCCCTCTGTATAGCATGGTGGGAGTCACCAGGAGCGTCCTGCCTCATGCTCCCTCTCCCTCCCTCCCTCTGTCTCATGGTGGTGGCCTGCTCACTCTGCTCTGCCAGACTTTGTCCCCAGGGAGCACGGAGCAGAGCAGGGTGGGTCAGAACTGAGTGCCAGGGTGCAGAGGCAGAGCGCCTTTGGTGGTGTCCAGGGCGCTGTCTGTCCTCCCTGCCTTCTCTCCACCCCTCCCGTCTGCTCATCCTCTTTCCTCTCCTCCTGCCCCCTGTGGCTGTCCTCCTCCCTCTTATGTTCTCCCCTTTCCCTTCTCCCCACCCCTCAGGAGAACCCTAGCAGTCTGCATGGCCGTCCCCAGAGCTACCTGCAGAACGCTGGCTGGAGGACCCAGGCGAGCCGCTCTGTCCTTGCAAATTCCTGCCCTGGTGACTTTGAAGGGCCACAGAGCTTATGTTTCCACCTTCCCAGGGCTATCAGGAGTCAGCCTCCATGTAGGGGTGGGAGGCGCCCCCGTCTCATCCCGTGTGGGACCTTGCTGGCCTCCACTGAGCCTGGGCCTCCCCTCCTGCATCCACGCTCCTCTGGCCTCCCTCCGTGCCTAGGCTGTCCCCTGGAAGTGCGTGAGGGGTGTGCTGGGGTTTCTCCTGACACCTCGGCTGTCCGGGTAGAAGTGTCCACTTGCTTCCCAGCCACAGGGCACTGGGCACACAGCAGCAACACTGTGTTTTATAACGATGAAGGTGAGGACGCAGTTGCTGATGGACAAGTCCGGGGTCGCTGTCAGGAGCCTCTGCTCGTACCCACGTGCCTCTTCTCTGACGCTTCACAGTGGCTGTAGGAGGCAGCTGCTGTCATTGAGCCCTTGTATAAGTGGGAAAACCCAGGCTCAGGGGGGTTGACTGACGTGCCCAGGGCACACGCACCTGTCTGACCCCAGGCCTGTGTCGGAACCACTGGGCCTCCTATGTCATTGCCATAGTTGGGACAGAGGAGGGAGGTGCATGTTACGTAACCCAGGAAGTCACCACTGTGATTTTCAGCAGAGTCCTAACTCCGGAGTGGTGTCAGGGGTGTGCTTGTGTGGTGCTCATGGGCTTTGCCACAGCTGTGCCACCCCAACCTCCACTCAGAAGTCTGCACATCCTGATCCTAGCTTCTCCCGACCTGGCCAGCATTGGGAAGCTTGGCCAGGAAGGTGAGTGCAGAGCCTGGCTACGGGGGTCACCCTGTGCCCTTGAGGGCAGTACAGGGGCGGGGACATTTAGGTTTCGAAGTCAGATGGGTGTGATTCAATGCCTGTGTCCCTCCTAGCCACCCTGGGCAGGGAGGTCACGCATCTCCTTTCCTCGCTCAGCCACCTCTGCGTGAGGTTTCCAAGTCTCAGGCTCCCTGTGGGAACCATCAGGTCACCACTGCAGCCTCATGTCCCCAGCAGTAAGCACTACTTCTTTCCCATCCCTTCTCCACTGGGGTGAGTGGGAGGCTGCCCAGGCCCCCCCTGCCGCACCCTCTGCACACAAGGAACCTGCAGGCTGGCCCTGGGGCAGGTGCGGGCTATGGGAGATGGTCCTCCTTTCCTGCTTGGCGTATGGCTGCTTACTCCTACCAGGCAGGCAGGGCTGGAGAGCAGGCCCAGAGGGGGACCTGCTGTTCCTGGACCCAGGCCACACGTTCCTGCTCAGCATTAAGGCTGAGTGTGGGGGTCGGTGCTGAATTGGGCCAGGGCAGCAGGAGGGCCCTGGTCCCTGGGGGATGAGGGAATGCACCAGGTGTCTGTCATCCATCTTCCTCTCACTTTATGGCTGTTCTGAGACCCCGTCTGGCCATCCACTTGCCCAGCAGGGTGGGCAGGTGGGGCCCAGCTGGTGTGAGCCTTCGGCTGACGTGCTTCATGTCCAGGGTTCAGTCCTTGCCTGAGCTGGGAAATGCACAGCCTTTGTGGTGGGTAGGGCCAGGTCCAACCCCGCTCTCCGTGCTCTTGCTGTGTGGCTCCACACAACTTGCTTCATTCTCTGAGCCTCAGTCCTCTCATCTATAAAATGGACTCGTGGTTAATACTCTGTGGCCATCTGAGATGGTATGTGTGAAGCCCTCCAAGCTGTTCCTTGATCCATAATCCGCGATGTGCTAGGGCCAGCCCGGGTCAGTTGCGGAGCCAGGTGCTGCATTCTTAGGAGACTCATGAATCAGGGGTTGAGCCATTTAGCTTGAAATGGACCACACCCCAGTGGGAACAGCAGGCACTCCAAATCAGGGCTCCCCCACCCTGGGGTGCTGCATGGGCACAGCAGGGCCGTGTGGGGTTGATGGAAGAGTGGGTTCCGTTCCTGCTCCCCCCTCAGCTACATGCTCTTCACCAATTCAGGAGCAACCCCAGACCCCAAGCTTGGAGATTTCTTGTCTAACCTGGCCTCCGGTTCTCTCATTCTCCCTAACAACCTGGCACGCTGGCCTAAGGCCCACTGATCCACTGTGTGACAGGGCAAGCTTCTCCCTCTGGTGGCCCCAGAGCCCAGGCCCTTGTTGGTTCTCTCTCCCCCTCTTTCCTTCCCTCCATCCCTCCCTCTCTCACCTGCCTTCCTCCACACCCTCCCTTTATATGTAAGCAACCAGAGGGTGGAAATAGTCTCCTCGGCTCTATACCTTTCAGCACCTGGGACAGCTCCCCAGTTAGCAGAAGCCCCTGCTCAGGCACTAATAATTCATCGCAGGGACCAAGGGTCCGGCCCACACCTCCTGCCAGGGCGGTCTTCCAGCCCAAGTGAGCATGCCTAGGGTAGGGCTCTCCCATCTGCACACCTGGGAGGCAGGTCTAAAGGCAGGGCTGACAGATGGCGCCATGTTCAAATGTGACCTGTGTATCTGGAACGTAGCCTTGGTGAGGGCACCATCCACACATCATCGTAACCGTAGGCTAAGACATTCTGGCTCTTAAAAATGTTCAAATGAGTGAGTGATAAACTGCCACCTCCTTGACCTCTTTTCATAACCCCTTGGACAGAAAATGAGAATAAGGTCAGATTTGAGATCTTCCTGGGATAGAGAAGTGTGGTGATGTGGCCGGACCCCATGGGAGTGACAGCATTAGCATTTTCCTTTCCAATTGGTTGCTTCACACTTTTCCACAAGGATACAGAGACTCAGACCTTCGGAAAAATTTTTAGAAGTAGTGAAAAGATCTTAACGACTTCTTTCTTGGGAGCTCAGAGACCTGCCCATCACCACCTGAAGTGACCCACACTATCCTATTCCCAAATCCAGGCCAAAGAACAGAAAGAAAAAAAAAAGTCCCAATTAGCTTGAGTTATTCAGATGCTATTCCTTAGGAATCATGTGGATAATTCACATTTGTCTAGTAGAGCTAAATTTTCATCGGGCACTAATGTCGTGCCAGGTCTAGTGCTAAGTGTCCCACAGGAATATTTTTAATATTTTTACTTAATCTCGCCGCACAGTGGGGTAGGCATGATTATTCCCCTTTTGTACAGTGGGTGGCTGAGTTTTGGAGAAGAGCGCTGTCAGAGCTTATCCAGTGAGGGGACACCAGATCAGTCAGCCACAAACAAGCTGGCAGACCCACATTTGGGACCGAAGTCTGCAGGGCTCACTCCTGCACCTGGTGCTGGGTAGAAGCGCTTTGACTGGGTCCCCACAGGTGCCGGCCCAACCTGAGCGTCAGGCACTTTGTCTCAGATAGTCCTCCCCATTCTTAAATGTCAGGGACCACTCTGTCCATTGTCCTTCTGGAAGAAGCGAAGGTCCCAGAGTTTAAGTCACTTGTCTGAAGTCACACAGGCAGCCGGGGCCTTGATCAGGGAGTGCACGGCTCTCAACATCTTGGGGCCATTTCTTCTAATGTGAGAATGTTCTCAGACTGCTTGCTCGCAGGGAGTATGGAATATACGATAGGCTTGAAAGAAAGAGCAGTCATGTAAAGAATTTGGAAATGAGTATTAAATCAATGGAACCAAGTAAAAATAAATTGAATATGTTTTTAATTGTTGCTGCACACTTGGGCGTTAAAGCGGGTTTGTGAGCACCAGCTGTCCTGGGAGGACCGAGAATGTAAAATGAACTCCAGAAGATGAACGCTAGGGTCTCATTCCTCAAAGTACTTCCAGTTTGGAAGAGGTTTCAGAATTCTCTTAGCCATGGGCAGAATTCCCTCTGCCATGTCCGAAGATGTTGGACCTGGAAAGCCACTTGACAGGTAGCTCCAGTGAGGAGAATGGGCGCTGCCTGCTGGGGCTCAGGAGGTCACCTGTACCTCCACCCCGAGCTCCGGGCTCTGAGCCCACGGCGCCTTCACCAAGGCGGCCTCACTTCCACCTCTCCCCCCAGCTTTGGCCACAGGACATGGGCTCTGGGAGTGGGTATGATGGTGAATGGTCCAAATCCTACCCTCAGCACCCAAACAGAGACCTTGTTTTCCCGTGCCAGCCCTTTCTGCTCCATGAACTAGTTTCGTATGGAGGGGTGGGGACGAGGAGTCACAGGTTGGATCTCCTCCTACACCAGGTGTGTCGAACCCCTTACAGAAATCAGTCCTTCCGTTCTCCCGACAGCTCTGAGGTGGTGGTATATTGTCCCCATTTCACAGGTGAGGAAACTGGCAGTTAAGAGTCTCTGTAAATTTCCCAGGGCCACAGGGCGCCCAAGTCAGGCTATGAACTCACATACTTTGATGCCCCTCACCAGCAACAGGGATTGGGTTCACTTGAAGTCCAAGGCCTGTTCAGAACCCAGAAAAAAGTGTTCAGGGATATGTGTAGATGGGGAGTTCAGGCATTGATATAAGCACCCCCAGAATGGAGGAGAAATGACTGGCAGGAGATCTGCTGTCTATACTGGCCAGGCTTCCTGAGTAGGACAGTGAGTGCGTGGGATGAAAGCATGAGGTCGAGAATTCTGGGCGGTGCCTGTAATCCCAGTGGCTTGGGAGGCTGAGGCAGGAGGATCAGGAGTTCAAAGCCAGCCTCAGCAACTTAGCGAGGCTCTAAGCAACTCAGTGAGACCCTGTCTCTAAATAAAATACAAAAAAGGGCTGGGGATGTGCCCCAGTGGTTAAGCACCCCTTGGATCAATCCCCAGCACCAACAAATAAATAAATAAATAAATTCCGGGCAGGAAAATGGGGTCCTTTTCAGTGTAGACTCCTTAATAGTTTTTCCCCATCTCATGGGTTGGGACCTCATGAAGAAGCTAGTCGTTGCCTCACAGAAGAAGACCTCCAGAGCTGCCCACGTGCTCCACTGGTTTGGCCAGGAGGTGACGACACATCTGGCAGGAAGCATTGTCTGTATTTGTAGCCGGCTGGAAACAGGCTGAGGATCTGTGCCGCGAATGATGAATGGTGCTTCAGTGTCCTGATGAGAATTTCCCCAAGTGGCTCCTGTTAGAGTGGCACAGGGCCATCAGGTGGAAGGCTGCCATGGTTGTCCTGCACAGCTGGGGGTTCTTGGTCAGGTTCTGCAGGCAGAGGATGGGGTGCACCCACACGCTCTCCCTATCTCACCTGCACAGTGCAGCTCTTGAGAGGGGTAAGTGTGGAGGTGGCAAAGGGTGGCATTGGACAGCTTCCAGGAATCCGAGGACACACTGAAGCCTTGACTTTGCAGCATAGTAGAGGGCTACATCAAAGCCACCATATGACCCTCCTTCCTCCTTAGGAATCCTTTTCACACTGGCTCTCGTATCTGAAAGCACGTGTCATTGTTGACTAAGGAGCCTCCTCCTCCGTGTCACCAGACTCCAAGCTCTAAGGGAGGCAGGATGGTGTCTGTTGTCCACCGTCATGTCATGAGTACTTTCCATGGAGCTGAACTTGTAGTAGGTGCTCAATAAATGCTGATTGAACCATTGGATGGAAATCACTGTTCTGCAGCAACAAATAATAATGATTATCAAGAACGAAAATATTGGTGACACGAATGACATGAGTCTGAGGAAGATCTAGGTCTAGTTCCTTGTATTAGTCCTTCTCAGGTGCATGTGTCCTGGCAGATCATTTTGTCTCTGAAGTCATGAACAGTATTACCTGTCGTAGAGGGCTGTTGTGAGGACTGGCAGAAACATTGAGTCTCATGCATTTAGCACAGTGGCTCTTGTGCAGTTGAGACTGCTCTGTTTGTCATGAATGTAATCATTATTAGTGTGTCTTGCAACTCTCACTCATTCCAGAGTGCTCCCTGGGAAAGCATCACTTCATAATTTAGACCATGTATTCAGTTATGATTGACAGACAACAGCTCTGCATATTTATCATGCACACCTCGAGGAGTTGGGCAGTAAGAATAAAACATCACCACCCTCCACCCCTCACCTTCTTCTTCGTGTTTTTATTTTTGTGTGAGATAAGAACAATTAAGATCTACAGCTCCTTCTGCCACACCAAACTTCCCTATAAACCGACTTGGAATGGATATGGTTTGCTTCTTCTGACTTAGGATCTATTTATAAACATCCCTTTGGGAACAGCCTGGTTTAGTTGTTGACCTCTGGATTCATTAACTTCAGAGAAAGCTCTCTATGGTCTTAGAACCACACTTTTCTTCCAGTGGCAGCAACAGCTCCATGAAAAATAGCTAATATGAGAATTCTCATCATAAATGTTTCCCAGTCTTTCTCATGTGTAATTCATGTAGCAAGAACAGTGTGGTCCATCCTGCTGTCACCCTTGTAGGGAGGAGAGAACTGGAGCTGGAGCACATCGAAACCTTCCTCACAACTGCAGTCAGTGGAGGAATAAGAATGAGGATCCAGACAGTCAGACTCCAGCCTGGACCACTGACAGGGCTGCCTGGCTCGCCTCTCACTGTTCACTTGCTGAATGAGGAGGGGGTTGGATGGAGACCTGCAGATTCCTGATCCTGCGTCATGATCTAGATCCAGGGCAGGACTGCAGATGAGACCTGCCGTGGGGCTCCCAACCTCCAGGCACAGAATGGCCACCTAGGTTAATCCAGCAAGGGGGGTAAGAGAGTGAATGAAGCAATGCCACCAAACAAGGGACATTTTATTCTTTTTAGCTATTTTAGAACTTACAAAACTTACACTTGTGCTCTGAAGTTCACACCCCAACAGCAAGATATCTGTCGGGGTTGGAAAGTATCCTGAGCAGCAGAGCCGAGTTCTCAATGCAGCTCATGGTGGGGGCCCAGACAAGCTGAGGGGAGTGAGACTGTCCCGTCCAAACACAGCCTTGAGTGCCTGTCCTGCAGGGCCACACCTGCCTTGGATCCTCAGTTGGGAGGGACACATGATGTTCTGGAGGAGGCCTGGAGTGGGCTTCTTGACTTGGACAAGTGGCAGCAAGTTTGCAGTTCAGTTTACTCTTTGGAGGGGTCCTTGTTCTCCACCTTTCCCTCACTAGGTTAGTATTTGACTTGGGTATTGTATGAAGGCATTTCAGGGCCCAGGATTCAACTGGACACTTTGATTGAGGGCTCAGGTATACCTGAGGATAATGAATATCAAAAAGATAAATATCATCTTGCCCATCCATTCATTCATCCATCCCTGTACCCAGTCACCCATTTACCCACCCACCAACTCGCTATCTAGTCATCCATCTATCCATCCACTTACTCATCCATTCACTCACCACTCACCCATCCATCCTCCCACCTGTCCTTCCATTCACCCATCCACTCACCTATCTACTCATCCATTCATCCACCCATCCATCTAGTTACCCATCTACCCAGTCACCTACCCACCCATCCATCCACTTACCCATCCATTCACCCACTCACCTGCCCATTCATCCATCCTCCTGCCTCTCCATTCATCTACTTATTCTCCCACCTATCTACTCATCCATCCATCCACCCATCCACCTACCCATCCACTCATGTATCCACTCATGTATCCACTCACCTATCCATCCACTTACTCATCAACTCACCCTCCCATATACTTATCTACTAATTCATTTATCCATTCGCCTACTCACTCATCTACTCATCCACCCACCCATCTACCTACCCACCTATCCAGTCATCTATCCATATATCCATTCGTTCACATATCCACCCTCCCACGTGCCCATCTACTCACTCATCCACCCACCCACCTATCCTCTCACCCAACAACTACTCCTCCACCCATCCATCTACCCACCACCTCTCCAGTCATCTATCCATCCATTCATCCATGTGTCCACCCTCCCACGTGCCCATCCACTCACTCATCTACCCACCCATCCACTATCTCTCCACATATTTCCATCCCTCCACCAAGTGGGTATTATTTCTGCAGTCTCTGGATTGAGCCCCAGGGGTATATTGTGAATATAAAAGATGCGGTTCTTTGACCTCAGAAAGTGTACAGTCCTAGGGAAAGAGGATTTGTAGGCTTTAGTGGTTGAAGACTGTGTCCTCTATTTCTTCCCCCGGACTTGAAGCCCTTCCTGTTGAACAGTCTTCTCCCAGGAGGTACATGTTGGATTAATTAATGAACAAACCACATGGACGCTGTTAGAAGAATGCAAGGTCAGGAGGGGATCCGGGCCATTCCAGGAAGCAGGGCAGGAGGGCAGGACACAGTGCATTGTATCACAGGCCTGGGAAGGTGCGGAGGGCAGGATGGACGGTGAGCCACGTAGCCAGGAGGGCCTCCTCCTCCAGCTGACCATGGCCTGCAGATTGGCTTCTGCCTAGAGTCCTGAAGGGTCTGGAGCAGAGTTTTTAAAGCTGGAACTCATGAGTAGAATTCAAGGAGACTGACAACTTGGGTGTAAAAAAAAATGACTATTTACATTAACTGTGCTGAAAAGCAAGACTTTCCTTCCATTATGCGTGTAAGCAACAGACCCGGTGGTTTCCAGCAGGATCTGTGACTTTGCCGTCAATCAAACCTTCGATGTTTTCATATCACATTACAGTTGTTGCAAATATCTGAACATATTACTTATGCTCATCGTTGCTTTGAGATTATGGTGGTTATTAGGTCTGCTGCTAGATCTTGTTATTTAATGCATTAATACAGAAGCATCTTGCCAAATCACTGGTTTGTTTTTAAAATATTTTGATAACTGTGTCGCAGTATTATTGATGTCTTTTATAATCCTTTGTATTCTAGTTTTATGAATTTTAACCCATTCCAAGAAGGGGTTCTTAGTCTTCATGAGACCACAGGGCTTCAAGGCACACACAAGGTCAGGAGCCTCTGGTTTAGATGCAGGTGACTTTTCCTATTATCAGAGAGAAGGAGACTCAGTGACTGGGGGACCTGGTGAATCGAGGTCTGGAGCCAAGGTTGTGAGGTGAGTGCCTGACCGTAATTAGTGTGCCCAAGTGCCCTCTTGGGAGAGGTCGACCTGGCGCAAGCCCTCCACTCTCCTGGGTCTTTGTGATTGGAAGGCTGCCCATACCATGCCCCCTCTCCACCCCCTCCCCCTGTAGTAGAGCCCATTGATTGTAAGGGACTCTTTGGCTGATGGGTTCATAACTGGGACCCAGTGGGAGGTACTGCCCCCTGGATACTGGTACCATATTTTTAGTTTTATCATCACAACATGCATCAGTGAATGACTGCACTGTGTGATGTGTTCTTGAGCGTTAGTAAATCACAGGTGCTGTCCCAATCGGGTGTCTTCATCTTCAAAGAGACAGGAAGTTTCCAGTTGCAGTGGACTCTGTTTGGATAATTTGGGCATTTCTTCCCTTCCACGGTTTTTCCTCTGTGGCTGGGGAGGTAAAGTACTTTAAATGACCCGTTTAGAGCCAAGGTGGTCAATCTCACAGATCCACCAAGTGGGCCACGCATGACCCTTTAAGGTGCCTGAGAGGTGGGGGGAAGCACGTTGAGAGGTGGGGTGCTCATCAGAGACAGAGGAGCGGGTGGCAGAGTCTCATTCCCGTGGCTGGGCAGGAAGGGCTCCGAGCCCACCTCGGTTGCTGATGCAGTATCTGTGTGTGCAGACGGAGTCTGAGCAGCCCGCTCACCCAGGAGGAGGGAGTTCTGACTGCCAGGTCCACCCAGAGATGGCTGGAATAGGGCTGAGGAGGTAGGCGCCATGTTGAATCAGCCGAGCTTTGTTCTGGGTGGTCTGGAGCGTGATCCAATTGTGCATCCACCCACCCACCTGTTCCCTTTGCCCCTGGCCATTTTCTGGTGAGACTTGGCAAAAAGAAACTGCAAAGCTTCCTGTCTTCCTTCGCCATATATCTCGTCATGACTCAAAGTTGAATCTGTTTTTCCAACTTATTTATTATTAAACATATATAGAATTTAAAACAATGACAGAATGAATGACTAATGTAAAGTATACTCTGTATCCATCACTCAGATCCAATGACCATGAATGTTCTGCCCACACAAGTTCATATTGAAGTGTGAGAGGGAGGGAAGGGGAGAGGGAGGGGAGGGAGGGGGAGGGAGAGAGAGATTTTCACAGTGAGCTGGAAGTATTGATCCTGAAAACTTTATCGTGCATCTCTTGTGAAACACTCTTCCTAATTCCTTAATATCACCTAGTATCCAGGAGCCATTCAGATTTTCTCAGGTGTCCCCTGGGTATCCTTTTTACTCATATTTATTTTTTAGAGATTTGAATATTTGATTGACAACTAAAGCGATCTATTCAGGGCGTTCAGCATGGCGCTTTGGTCTATGTGCATGTTATGTGGCGATTCACACAGATCGGCATGCCTGTCCGCACCCACAGTTAGCAGCATGTGAACTGGAGGACACCTTCTCATCCAGTCCAGGTGCACCGGCAGCCCCGTCACCGTGGCCACGCCACGCACAGACCCCAGGCCTGCTCGTGTGCGACTGAAAGCCTCAGCCCTGTGGCCACCGGTTTTCCCATTCCTCTTGCTTAAATCCCCCTTGACAAAACCATGATGTCATTAAAGCCACCGTTCCGCTTCACTGTCACACCTTTGGGTTGCTCAAATATGGAGCAGTGATTCCGGACCATTTTTAGTTTCAGGACATTTAACATAACAAATGTCAAAGAGCTTCTGTTTCTGTGAGTCGCATCTCTCAGTGTCTATTGTGTCAGAAATGAAAGCCGAGAGCTCTTTAATGCAGGGGCCCGTGACCACGGGGTCCACGGTCTCTGTCAGTGATGACATCATCACACATCCTGGAAAACTCCACCGTCCACGCACGAGCGTGAGAGAAGGAGACTCCCGTCGCAGTATTCCTGGGAATGCTTCTGACTTGGTGGACGTGCTCCAGGGGTCTCGGGGGCCTGCTCACCCCTGGGGAATAACTGACCTGCAGTGAGTCCCTGCAATTCTTATTTTATGACCATTTTTTATTTTTTTCTGCAAATATTTGTGAATGAAAATTAAGCACATGGAAAGAGGACAGAGGAGTTTTCCAGCATCCCTGTGGGGCAGGGCCTCCAGGAGTCAGGGAGCAGTGTGGTGTGTGATGTCCAGGGCTGGCTCCTAGGGGTGGAGGGTTAGGTTAGCTTCCAGCCCAGAGTTTCCAAGCCGGGCAGCAGCCCTCTGCCCCAGTCTCCTCCTCAGTAAAGCGGATGGTAACGCTGACCTCGCCATCGAGTGGGAAAAGATCACAGAAGTGCATGTCCTGAGGCGTGAACATACTGCGTGCTCAATGAATGTTGGGATTTGCTCCCCAGGGGGCACTTGCTGTGCCTGGGGACATTTTTTTGATTGTCACCACTGGGGAAGGGCATTATGCTGCTGCCATCTAGTGGGGGAGGCCAGGGCAGCAGCTAAGCATCCCAGGGCACGGAGTGGCCTCCACAGCAGGGCTTCACCCAGCCCGAGGCCTGGTGGAGGGCGAGGAGTCCTGTCTGCAGTTAGTTAAGCAGCTTTGGTTTCTGGCTGCTGAGAGTCAGAGAGGCAGTTGAATTGTCAATACGAGCTGCACCCAAAGGTGACGTGTGTACCGAGTGCAGTCAGCAGTCACAGCCCGGACTTGCTGCAAGGCACTCCTGGGCGCCGCCGGGTGTGCATGGATGGACAGTAAGTCAGCATGGCAGCAGCTGGACAGCAGAAGCGATAGTACCAGGTTCTGGGCCACCTCTTGTCTGGGTGTGTCCCCGCCATGTGCGCTTGGCACACCAGAGATCTGGAAAAGGCAGTACAGGGTTTGCAAAATGGGTGTGTGGGGGTCTCCTTGAGTCCCCTTTTGTTTGTTCCCAGGAAGCAGACACCTTAGTGGGCTGCAGCTGTCCCCGCAGGGAGCAGCAGGCTCGGGACGTTCCAGCTGCTCTGAAGTCTCTTGGCATCCAGGAGCCTGTTGTCGGCAGGTGCCAGAGCTCCCCCTGGGACCCGCACACGGGGGAGACACACGTGCAGCTCACTGTCCCCTCCAGGGATGACGGGGCTCCTTGGTGACGTCTGCTCTGCGTGTCCCTCACTGGAGCCCTGTGTCTGTCTGTCACAGAGTTTTAAGTAATCACACCTTGAAGGAGCCGCGTCTCTTGGCTCAGGAGTCTCCCGCCCGCTGCGCCCGAGGTCCGAGGTCAGTTCCTCAGAATTAGGTCCTGATCCCCTCCCTGACGCTGTGCTGCGGGCCGGCTACCTGTGGTTAGTGAGCGCCTCAAGGGCACTCGCCATCGGTGTCAGATCTGGGACTGTCCCCATCAGCACGTTTCAGGTGTTAGAGCGCGAGGACCCCCTGACCGGGAGGTGCCAGCAGTCGGTCCACGCGGTCCAAGTCCTTCTTGTTCTTTCCCAGTCCCCGGATTCCATGGAAGGAAAGTGCCGCCCCTGGTTTGCAGTCCTCCATACAGGCCCTGCCCATTCTCTGTCACCACCCGCTGTCCACTCCTTGTGCTCCAGCATCTGGGGGTTCCTCAACACACTCTGACGTCCTTTGCCCCTAAGGTCCTCTCTGCCTGGGACATGGTTGGAGGGTGTCCCCCGAGCTGATGCTGTCTTCAGTGTGGCACTGTTGGGAAGTGCTGGCCCTTTAAGAGGTGGGGCCTCATTGGAGGTGGTTAGGTTATTGGGGGCGTTGCCCTCAGAAGAGATTGATGTCCTTCTCACAGGACGTGGGTTAGTTCCCGAGAGAGTGGGGTCTTATGAAAGGGCAGGCCAGGCCCCCCAACTCTCTGGCTTCGTGTCTCACCATGTGATCTCCCCTCACAGGTTGCTGTGGCTTGAGTCTAGTCTGTCCTCCTGCAGGTGGCTAAGGTCTGAGCTCGGTGGTACTGAGATGGTGGAAACTTAATCCAACTCTGGTGTTTTGAGGTGGAGCCTTTGGGACCTTGTTAGGAGAAGGGTGGCACCCCCATGATTGGTTCAGGTTGGCTTTATAACAAGAGGGAAAGTCCAGGATACCCACATACACACAGATGTGGCATGTCTCTTGCCACGTGCTGCTCCTCACTACCCTGGAACTCTGTAGCAAGAAGGCCACCACTAGATGAGGCCTCAGACTTTGTCCCTCATCTAGGGACAAAGCCCAAACAAACCTTTCTTCTTTGTAAAGTCACCTGTCTCAGATATTTCATTATAGTAACAATAAATGGACCAACTATGATGCCATCCACTATGTTGTGATGTATCCAGAAGGGCCCTCACCAGAGCTGAGCAGGTACTGACCATATTCTTTAACCCCCCAAGACAGCAAGCTAAATAAAACTCTTTTCTTTGTTAAGTGCCCAGGCTCAAGTATTCTTTTATAGCAGTACAAACTAATAATCTTCCTTTAGGTTCAGCTTTAAAGATATCACATCTGTTGGACTCTCTCTGGCCTCCTAAAATCAGTTCCCCTTTATCACCTCATGTCCTTTTCTATCTGTTTTCCTTTTCTATAAATAGTCACAATTGGCAAAATGTATGGCATTGTGTGTTTGCTGTGTCTCTGACTGTAAGGTCCTACCATAGGTCAGGGAAGCACTGCAGGACCAGTGTCCCGCTCAGTGTTGGGCGTGAAGTTTGTACTCAGTAAATATGAAGCGCGTGGTGGGTGGGTGGGTGGATAAGTGGGTGGGTGGATGGAGGGTAGATGGATGGTGAATGGATGGGTGGGTAGATGGGTAGGTAGGTAGATGATTGGATGGGTGGGTGGATGGGTAGGTAGGTGGATGGTTGGATGGGTGGGTGGATGGGTAGGTAGGTGGATGGTTGGATGGGTGGGTGGATGGTTGGATGGATGGGTAGGTGGATGGGTAGATAGGTAAATGGATGGGTGAATGGATGGTTGTAGAGGTGGGTAGGTAGGTGGACGGGTGGGTGGATAGGTAGATGGATGGTTGGATAGGTGGGTGGGTGGGTAGATAGGTAGATGGATGGTTGGATAGGTGGGTGGGTGGATAGGTGGATGGATGGGTGAATGGATGGTTGGAGAGGTGGTGGGTAGGTGGGTGGGTGGGTAGATAGGTAGATGGATGGTTGGACAGGTGGGTGGGTGGATAGGTGGATGGATGGGTGAATGGATGGTTGGAGAGGTGGTGGGTAGGTGGGTGGGTGGGTGGATAGGTAGATGGATGGTTGGATAGGTGGGTGGGTGGGTAGATAGGTAGATGGATGGTTGGACAGGTGGGTGGGTGGATAGGTGGATGGATGGGTGAATGGATGGTTGGAGAGGTGGTGGGTAGGTGGGTGTGTGGGTGGGTGGATAGGTAGATGGATGGTTGGACAGGTGGATGGGTGGATAAAGGCCAACTTTTCTCTGTATTTGTGGGACAGCACTCATCTTAGGACATGGCTCAGGCCACCCAGCCGCTCCTTCCACTCCTCACGAGGAGTCCTGGGCCTGACTGTGGTTGGAGGCCCACACTCTGTGCCTCTGGTCTGAGCAGAGCTCAGCCCTCAGAGCCCGCAGCGGGGCCATTGTCAGCAGCCCTGGCTCCTTGGAGGTGTCTCCTGGCAGCTGTCTTGGTTGGGGGTGTTGGCAGGAGGCAGAGCTGGGGAAATGTCAAAGGGGGGGATAATGAGGCCCTGTCATCTCGACTGCCACCCACAAAAGCCTGTCAGACACTACAAGGGACATCTCCCAGCCCTGTCACTGGGCCACACGGCTCATGGCAGAAGACAGGCACGTGCCAGAGCGGGGGCTCACAGGGCTGGTTCTGACTGACCAGAGCTTCCTGGGCCCCGGCCAGGCACATCCAGTGTGGTCACTAGAGCGCCAGAGAGGAAGGGGAGGATGGTTCCTGTCGGGCAGCGGGGCTTCCCCCCCAGTGAGTCCCTAAGGCGTGGCGCCAGCTCCTGACGGTAGCCTCGCGCCCTGGTTTCCATTTCCCTCTCCTTTCTGCCATGTTGGGACTTACAGGGCGATGAGAGGCCCTGCTCTCCTTAGGGACAAGTGGAGCCAAAGAGGGGCTTCTGTAAGATGGCTTCTGATCCACGCAGCTGCGCTGCACCACGTCAGCCCCCACCTCTGTGGGGTGCTGTGCCGGACTTTGGGATGGAGCAGCCGACACAGCAGAGCGGATCTGTCTCTTGGGAATCTGCGTTTCATAGGGACAGGAGACAGTTTATCAGTGGGACTCACAGACAAGAGGGAGGTGGGTGGAGTGACAGGTGGTGGGCTGGGCACATGCTGGTGTCTGCTTTAAATAGGGAAGTGATGGGACCCGTAGGCTGAGGATGTGTGCCATCCAGGTCTCCCAGCCCCCACCATGTTTTATTTATTTATTTTTGGATAGGGAATGGATCTCTCTCTCATGTTTAAAAGTCAAGGCAAACATGTTATTTGAAAACATCAAGGTGGTAGAGGTGATTAGTTTTTGTAGTTTCACTTTGGTCTTATTGGTGCGTTGTAATTGTACGTAAGGGGGGTCTGTCGTTCCACAATAACACATGCACACACGTGACCATATAAATTGGACAGAGTCTCTCCCTGGGTAGAGGTGATTTCTGTGAGTCGCCCCAGGGTCTCTGTGGGAGCCAGGCCTGATCTCACCACTGCTCGGGTTCTGTGTATTCAATGTCTCTCCGCAGCGGGGACTACCCTGTGCATTTCATTTTGTCTCCTCATCAAATACCTGTGGAAGAAATGGGGCGAGGCCTACCAACCTGTGGCCCCAGGAGTCCATTTGTTTCTTCTGAGGGCTGTCCGAGGGCTGACCTGGAGCCTATGAATGTAGATCAAGGTCCACACAATGCCCGGGGTTTCACCTGCTTTCAGGACAAGCCATCACCTATTTTGCTAAGGTTCAGAAAGTGAAAGCAGTTGGCTTTCTTGTTGCTTGCTTTGTCTTTTGGTTTCATTAACAGCAGCTTTTAACTTCCCTGATGATTTTCTTTGGCTTTACCTCACTCCACCTCTAGATTCTCAAGTTCCAACTGTGGTTTCAGTGTGAACTCTTGGGCTACGCATTTTCCTCTGAGAACGACTTTGGCTGGATCCCATCACTTTTGCTCTACAGTGTGTTCTCATTTTTCTCTGTACCTTAATTAAGGGTTGTTTTGATTTTCTATTTAGAAGTATGCTTTTCAGAAATTTTATTGGTGCATATTGATTATGGAGAGCGGTGGGTTTTATTGTGGCATATTCGTACATGTACGTGACATAATTTGATCAACTTCACTTCCTAGTTCCCTCCCTTGCCCTCTTGTCCCCCCTCCTCTGGCTCCCTCCCTCTCCCCTAACGGTCTCTCTTAGGCCTTCATGATGTGCCCTGCCGTCTTCCACACCTGAGAGAAAGCGTGGTTCTCATCTTTCTTACCTGGCTTATTTCACTTATCACGATGTTCTCCAGTTTCATCATTTCTCCTGCAAGTGATATAACTTCATTAAAAGTATGATTTTAAGTTATCAGGTACACAGATCTGAGTTATTCATATTTAATTTACAGGATTAATGGGAGTGAATAGGAGCCTTTAACTATCAAGTCTTGAGGTTCCCTTTGTGGTCTGGCCCATGATCCCTTTTGTGAAGAGTCCATGGGGAAGGTGCATCTCCAGTGTGTGTTACGTGGGTTGATCCAACCCTCCTTGTTTTCCTGTCTGATCCTTGGCATTCTTTTAATTTTCCCGCTCTACTTGGTGGGAAAACTCTTAGGATTGGTTTTCCCTGTTACATAGCTTTAACATCAAGCTGTGAATTCTAAAGTAGCAAGAAGAAGAAGAAAAGATCCCTTCCTACCTCCCTGGGTTGGTCAAGGGGATGGTTCTGCTAATGAGATGATGCAGGGAAGTGGGGCTGAGCTCATGGATGCCGTGAAGCTGCCCACGGCAAGGACATCTCTGCAGAGAGAGAGCCATCGGCCTCTGGAACACTTTCAGGGGTTGCATTAGTTGGCTTCTTAATGAGGCATTTGTAGAAATATAGCACTTTGTCCAGCAGGAGAAAAAAAAAATTCTAGCAACCACGTCATCAACCAGCATGCTTTTAAAAAGGACTTTTAAAAAGGACTCACACAAATATAACATTAAGGTCATCTGCGAGGAATTTGAGCTGAACAAAGCTTGGAGCAAAAACTGTGTCTTTGTCCAAAGCATCACACGAAGCTTTAGAACTGTGAGAGGAGGAACAGCACTTGGAAGGGCAGGTGTGCTGGCAGCCCAGGGCCCGAGGTTGTCCCGCTCACTGCCAGGGCTGCTGGGAAGTTCTCCTGGAGCTGGCAGTGAGCGGGGGCACATGGTTCCAGGCCTCTCCAGGGTCTCTTGGGCTGAATGCAGGCTGAGTGGTCGCCTCTTCCGATTAAACTGTAGCCTCAGGGCTTTGGGGAGGTGGCACTCTGCATGTCACCTGAATCAGTGTTGGAGAGATGTCGTGGTTCCCCCTTTGGAAGCTCTCGATGGCAGGCTCCTCCTCCCTCCCTCCCACTGCTGTTTCACAGGCCTGGAGCAGCTCAGGATGCTGCCACCATGTCTTGTGAGGGTTTCTGTCTAAGGTCGCCAACTGGGGTGCAGGTGGAGTGCGTGTTTGACCCCAGGCCCACTGGCCTGTGGTCCTGCTCTGGGGCTGGGTGGCCAACGTGGCCAGCTAATGCTTTGGTCAAGGAAGCCATAAGAAGGTGCATAGAGAGTGCTATTGGTAGGTTACAAAGTCAGATGAGAGTGCTCTTTCCCCAGTCGTCCCACCCACTGGCGCTATCTCACTACCCACATAAGGGCAGCCGCACGGTATCAAAAGCCTTCTCCCCTCAAGCCAGGTTAAAAAAACAAACGTGGCCTCAGGTCCCTGAGACTCCCAGAGGGTAGACCTCCCTGCCAACCATGCTGTGATCTGGGCCTTCTGATGAAGCCTCCAGGAACTGCCCCACTGTGTCCCTGTCCTCTGCTTTGACTCTGTCCTTGGTGGGGTGAGGGCCACCAGCAGCTCCTGGCTTGTTTTCTCACCCAACAGAGGGAGGGGGCCATCTCCCCAGGAGCCCTGGGGGCTGTGCGCATCAGGGTGATGGACCTGCCCAGGTGTCCAACTCTGAGCTTCCCCACAGAGGAGGGTGAGGACCAGCTGCCCCCCAAGGTCAAACCCCTGAGCAGGAGCATGGCGGAGAGATGTTCCTGAGAGCAAGGGTATCACTGTCCAGAGAAGTTAGAGCTCTGCATACGACCAGCACCCCTTCCAGCATGAGTGTCCACAGCTGCTCTGTCCACAGCAGCCCCGGGGGAAGCCGCCCAGATGCCCATCCATAGACAAACAGGAAAAAATGTGATCTGTGTATACAGTGGAGACTCATTCATGCACAAAGGGGAAGGAAGCACTGCTTCCTTCGACACGGAGGAACCTCGGGACCAGGATACAGAGGGAAAGAGGCTGAAAGCCAAGGTCACGTGACTCCACGGATGTGGCAGGTGCAGAAGAGGCGCACTCACAGACGGACGGCAGGCTGGGGGCTGGGCTGGGCTGGGCTGGGGCTGGTGGTTCTGTGTTTAGTGTCCTTACCACAGTGAGAAACCAACATCCACTTCTACCTTAAAACCTGAGAGGAAGCAAATGGAGGTGCTGAGTGCGCAGAACTGTTCCGTTCTCGGGCTTCATCGGGCGCTCAGCACCCAGCGGGCACAGGACGGGGTGTGGGGGATATGGCCACAGACCTGCGCAGGCTCCGGAGCCACAGAGCCCAGCTGCCATTTCCACGTACCTGGGTTTTGATGGTGCCCAGGTCCCGGGTCCTGCCACTTCCCTGTGGATCCTGGGCTCCTCCACGTGCCTTTCTTTTTTATTCAAATCCAGTTTACCCTCCTGAGCACTTCACAGGACGTGTTTCTTTCTTTAATTGTTTTATTTGTTTTAATTAGTCCTACACAACAGTAGGACGCATTTGTGCCCTTTGATATATCCTACGTCGATGGAAAGCAATTTCTCATTTTTCTGGGAGGACATCTTTATTATCCGTTCCACCACGTGAGTTTACGACATTCCCGATACGTAGGCACCAAAGGTGGATGTCCATCTCAGACTGGACTGGGTCACTACTTACTGTGTGCTATGACAGTGTTTTCTCTTGGAAGTCATCCCACTGCAGTGGTGGGTACTCAGGTAATCTCCATTTACACATGAACAAAACAGAGGCCAGGGAAACGGGGTTTTAGGTGGCAGAGGAGCCATGGGACCCAGGCCCCTATGCTGAGGTTCCTGTCGGGAGCCACCCTGCAGAGCCAAGGACACCAGTCAGTGCTCTGTCACTCCCCAGCCACCAAGGAACATTTATTAGAAAGCAAAAGTTCAGCCATCTTTCCTTTCCGGCCGCTTCTCTATTTATAGAGCACCCAGTGGGTGCTATTTCTAACTTGAGCTAGAAGCGGTTCTTTGAAAGTTTCAATCTGCAACTTAAAAGCAAAGAAAGAGCAGGAGAGAGCTGGGAGTGTACTTCCCCCAAAGCAGTTCTGGAATCTAAGAGCAGGGACGAGGGCGGGCGGGGCGGGGAGAGGGGGAGCAGGCTCCTGTCTTGTTGGAGTGGGAGGATAGACATGAGCAGACAGGGGCACTCCACTATTTATAGGACTCCACTTCTTCTCTGTACACTTCACTGAGGCATTTGATATATTTGTGCGGGAGATTAACACTGATGTTATTTTCTTTAATGTCTGTTTTTAGTGTATGCGATGTATGTTGGCATTCAGGAAATTCAGCCAGAGGAGGAAAACAATAGTATTAATTAGGAATGTCAGTCATGGGTGTTATGAAATTCAGAACTGCCAAGTTTCTGGAGCATTTAGTGGTAATTATAATAGACTGTGGAGACAAGCTGTTCTCCGTGTCCTATACAGAAATGCACAGTTTGATAGGCAAGCGATCAAAATGCTAATGCACACCCTCCTTCAGGGCGCCTCCCTTGCCCGTCAGCTCTCGGACTCAGCACTTCTGCTCCTCGGGAGCTTCCCCATGGACTCTGTACCCCACACAAGATGGAGTGGGCGGGAGCGGGGTGATGGATACCCCCCCCCCATCAGCCTGGCGGAGCACTTAGATCCGAACCAGAGCCCCAGCCTTCCCAGGTAAAGTCCCGGCTCGGATCCGGTTTCCCTCAGTGACAGGTGATAGCACTTCCCACGTCCTCTGCGTATCCCAGTTAAATGGGTGGAGAGATCTCCACCTTGGAGAACTGGAATGGGGGGCACCTCCTCTGACTTGCAGATGGCTGGCCAGAGGGCTGCAGTTTTCATTTCATCAGCGGGGGGCAGGGAATGGACCAAGGAGAGTCACAGGGCTGTCCAGATTGCATTGCCAGTACCTGATTCCTTGTAATGGGAGGTTCATAAGGGCTCTTGGAGACTGTCTGGGCAGACACTCTCCTAACTGCTGGGCAGTCAGTTGTAGAGTCCAGGAAGCTTGCTCAAGGCTCTTTGGGTCCCGCATGCCAGACCTTGTGCTCTCTGGTGCTGGGACACGTCACTCTGCTGCTTCCTGCCACCACTGGACATGCCAGGGCCCTTCTACCACAGGGCCCTTGCACATTCTGTCTACCATGTGGAATCCTTTATGGCCGACTCTGGGCACCCTTTGTTCTTACAGAATGAACACTAGCAAGGATTCAGCTCTCGGGAAAGGGTAAATGTGCCACGTTCCCTCTAAGACTGAAATCTCACTTGATTAGAATAAAAGAGTTAATCATGTTTTCCTAGGAAAGGGCTCAGCTGTGGGAGACTGAGGATGATGCATCTCCACGGTTTTTCTTTCATGTCCATCACCTCCACCCTCTGGAGGCACTGAGGGCAGGAGGGGACAGCTGTGGCCGTGGTTGGTCTACCTGTTATTCCTGTTACTCACAGCAGCCCACTCGGCTCAGTGGCATCCGATGATCCGAGACCCGAGAAACAAAGGAGGGAGGGCTGATCGGAGGCCGAGGCCCTGGGCGAGCTTCTCTGCGATTTTGTTTGGTTTCTAATTATCAACAGCAGTTCCTCCTTCATCCTGAACTTTTTCAAAAATAATTGGGGAGCTTGGGGCCCGGCCAGTAATTGCTCAGAAATGTGCCTGGCCGTGGACAGGCCTCCTCTCTGGGCTGGGGAGGCGGTGGCAACGCCCCGCCCCCTCCAGCGGTTTGGAAGCCCGTCTGGCGGCTTCCCTGCATCCTTTGGAAAAAGCAGGGCACGTTTTCCTGCTGACACACACAAGCCTTATAATTTAGCATTAGAAAAGAAAAATGGTTTAGAAGAGGAAAATATATTTAGAGCTCATTATTCAAGTCGGAGTCACCGAGAAGGGGCAAGGACAGAACCGTCAGAGGGGAACAGCTCACATTTCAGGGTCAGGAGCAGGCCTGAGCCTGGCACTCAGAAGCCGGGCAGGAAGCAGTTCCAAGGTCGACAGGGTCAAGCGGTCCCTTCCTGAGGGCTCGGGCAGAGCGGCTCCTCACACGTCTCCCTGGCTCCCCAAGGTCAGCTCACAGTTAATCTCCAGGCTTGAGCCCCGCAGAGGCCTCAGCTTGGCACCTGAACATTGGCATCCCTGTTGCCAAGGCCAGACCTGGTCATTCTGTCCACTGGAGGGGGCTCTGTATAGAGCAGCTGTCCCAACTCCTGGAAGTTTGTCTGTCTGGGTGGAAGGCCACGGCTGGACTGCCCCATCTGTAGCTTGCGTTTCTTCTCCCCTCTGTCGACACCCACCGAGCCAACCTGCCAGCCACCGGTCTCCGTGCCGCGCCATCTACCTGATCAATACAGATGTCACACAGTGCAGCAGGGTGATCCTGGCGCACTCCGGGGCTTGGGGCCCTCTGCTGTGTTGCCTGTGGTCTGCCAGCACGCCCCTGGTCACCATCTGGACTGCATTCCCTGCTCCACTCTACGGCTTCTCTGTCCTTCACCAAAGCTGGTCACCGGGGGACAGGAGGGTGAGGAAGACCAGAGGTTTCAACGCATGCAGGGAAGGAGGAGCAGGAGCTGCTGCCCTCTCTGAGCCACAGACGGTGCTATCTGCTGTTCAGACACGGCCCGCGGCCACCCCAGAGTCCCATGAAGGTACCACGTAGGCCCGCAAGGTGGCCATTAGTTGTCAGGTACCCGCACCACACACGGCTGCAGCACGGCAGGGATTGGCTCTGGCCTTGGCGTAGCCCCTGGGTGGAGTGTTGTTCTACAGCCTCCCGATGGCGGTGGGGCCCCAGGTGTCCTCCAGCTCCGTGTTGACCTTACTGTAGTGGACACACAGCATTCCCACTCACTTACCGAGTGCCGTGTACTCGGGTGCACTTGTCTGTAATGTGCGTGGAAGCACCTCGTGGGCAGCCCGTTCACGGGAATGTGCAGTGGTGCCTGACTGCTGTTTCCTGGGAAGAGGAGGGTAGGCATCCTGAAGAGCTTGAAGGACGAGTGTATTCAGCCTGATTCACTGTTCAGAGAAAGTGTTTCTAAGTAACACGTTCACACTGAGACCCGAGGGATCAAGGGTGTTTTTCGTGTAATCTCCATTTTCCTCTAAAATGGGTAAAACTGTCACGTCTATTTTGCGAGGGGCAAGGTTCAGTGACTTGGAGAACCGTGCACAGGTCCCTGCAGATGTGAGACTCAGTGTCAGTGCGACTCTGAAACCCACCTGCCCCGCACCAGATTCCGGTCTTCCTGGGGCTGTCCCCTCGTGTATCCACAAGTCCCCACGGAGGGATTGAGAGAGCAGAGGCCCGGGGAGGGCCTTCTGTAGGTTCTGTCAGCTCCCCGCAGTGTGCCTAGACAACAACTCACAGTGAAAGCACGGGCTTGGGAGGAGGGTTTGGATTCGCAGCCTGCTCGGTGACACCAGGGGAGCCTCTTCTGCGTGATCACCTGAAAGCCTGTTGGGCAGCTTCACATAGAACGTTGCTGGCCTCTGGCCTCTAGTCCCCCTTTCAAGGCTAAGGAAGGAGGAGATGAGGTGGGCAGGCCCGGGAGGCTCTCCTGTTTGGACGGGCACTTCCTACAGACTCCTTCCTAGGTGTTGGGTAAACCTGTGGGCGCGGGAGGGAAGGAAGCACCCAGGGCTTTGCAGTTGGGTGGCCACAGCTGGGAGCAGTGGACCTTGTCTCATGTGCTGGATGGGAGGAAGACAGTCGGGCCCCAACCAGAGCCGCCTCCTTGGCTGTCCGACCCACCTTTTCCAGGTAAGGGAAACGCAGAACAGGGTGCGGGGAATGAGCTGTTTGTGTTAAACGTGGCAGTCGAGCCTCAGTCAGCCTTCCCGGATGGCACCCGGTGCCATCTCACAGCTGTGTGCCGCTGGGCCGGCCTGTACGTTTCCACGGCTGTATCCCAGCCCGTCTACCAGGACTCCAAGACTGTAGCGTCCTCTGTTGATGTGCTCCTCGGTGGGCGGTGCTCCTGGGTGGGCGGTGCTCCTGGGTGGGCGGTGCTCCTGGGTGGGCGGTGCTCCTGGGTGGGCCGTGCTCCTGGGTGGGCCGTGCTCCTCGGTGGGCGGTGCTCCTGGGTGGGCCGTGCTCCTGGGTGGGCCGTGCTCCTCGGTGGGCGGTGCTCCTCGGTGGGCGGTGTGCATGGACATCCTCTGTCCTGTTCCTGCTTCTCTCCCGGCAGCTCCAGGAAGTTGCAGACAGAGGTCCTGCGGCATGTGGGTTTGGGGGGACAGACTCCCGCTCTGGGAACATCATCATCTGGGCATAAAGTTCCATGGGGTAAGTCCTGTGATTTGGAGTTAGGCCGTGACAGGAGCCATTTAGAGAAGGGCAAAAGGCAAGTCATGGCTCCAGGGTGGGGTGATGACCTCACATGCATGGGGCCCTGGGTTCAGTCCCCAGCACCTCAGAAAAAAGTCATCACATCTTTCTATCCTCCCCCTTACCTACTCATCCACCTGTCCCCCATCCATCTGTCCATTCATCCTGGACTGAAATAATATTTTCAAAATAATTGGGCACCTGCAGGCATGGAATTCAAGGAGTTGTTGAGAGACTAAGATGCAGCGTCCCAACTCTCCGTCTTACAGTTGTGTGACCTTGAGCATCACCCTCTCCTCATGTGCTAAGTGCAGATAACAATAAGATGAACTCCCGGAGTTGCAGGGAGCCTGCCTAGAACAGCGCCTGGCCACAGATTCATTTTTAATGAACGTTAGTGATTATCATTTTTAAATATGCACATTAATGAACAAAAGCAGACGTGAATCTCTGTCTTCATAAGGGTATAAAATAAATAGCCCAAATATTTGTTTGTTTTAAAAACTAAACTCAAACCTACCTCAGCTCCCCGTCCTGCCAGCCTGGTGGGAGGTTCTGTCTTGGTCATTATTGCAGGATGGACAGACTCCCAGGACGGGGGTCCCAGCCATTGAACCCATGTTTTTCCCCTTTGTTCACCACAGAAGGGTCTCTTGGACAAATGACCACCAGCTGCTGCTGTCTTCTAAGAGGCCAGCAGTGCCATTTCCCTCCGGGCAGAGCTGCTTGGTTGTCCCCAGAGAGAGAGTGTCACAGCACGTTCCCTCCTGTGAGAAGCCAAGTCTCTGGGGTGAAACCCACCTGCACAGCCATGTTTCAGTGAAACCGAGCTCTGTGTTTGGAGCAGCCAGGGTTATTTAATAAGAGGCAGCTGAACAGTTCTTGGGGAAAACCAGGTTTCTAGGGATCCCTATTTATCTTTCATTGCTGCCCACAGTGAGTCTGGGAAGAGGGGACAAGGAATGAGGGGTGATGTGACACTTGAGGGTCTGCTCAGCTCCTCCTCCGCGGAAGTCAAGATGGAGAGACATTCAGGGAGCATTGGCTCTGAGCCTGCGCTCTCTCGGCTCACTTGGATGCAGCAGAGGAACACCCACCGTTTCCTGCCCTCGTGGGGCTCACATGAGCTGCTGGCAGAGCTCGTGTCAGGGGCTCGGGGCCTTCCTGAGAGGGGCTTTCTCTGAGTTCTGAGGCCGAGTCCCAGGGAGCTGGGGGAAGAGTGTTCCTGATGGGGCAGACACACCTTCAGAGGCTCAGCAGGGGGGACAACACTGGCTCACAGACCGGAGGGGTCAGAGGGAGAGATGCACGCAGTAGGACAGCAGAGGAGATGGGTGTGTGTAGGGCAGGGGTCGTTCACACCCACTTTGGGCCCACCTCTTGTTCTAGCACCTTGTATCCGCTTCCCAGATTCTCATTCCGGCCAGGCTCACGTGTGCTGTGGGTTTGTAACTGTGGGCCACTCAATGGCTTCTCCTGGCACTTTCGTGCAGCAGCAAGTGCTCCCCGGGCACAGGGAGGGCTTAGAAATGACGTGTGGGGCCACAGCAGATGCAGTGCGCTCTGGAGGGGGATGTGACTGTCGGGTGGTGTCCATCCAGCTTCAGCGGCTGCTCCTGCTCTTAGCCTCTACTGCGTTTGGATGCTCCTCCTGAGAATTCCCTTTGGGATTAAACAAATCCCTGTTTGTTTCTGCTGTCTGTAGCCAAGAACCTTGATGGACAGAGGAAGCAAGCAGGTCCAGGGTGTAGGTGTGGAAGGGGCGGGCTAGGGACTCTCCAAGATCTCTTGGACATTTCAAATCCGAAGCCATCTCCCCCGCTGAGTGGGCGCTGTCCGTGGTGCTGAACTGCTCCCCGGTTAACCTCTGCTTCCTCCTGGGAGCTTGGATCCCTCCAGGAGCCTCCTTGCCCCAGTGACAGTGAGAAATCCAGCGGAGGTCTCTGCTTCCCCTCCAGCACTGCTCACTGCCCAGTACTTTTCTCTGAACAAGAGGAACAGGGCGTGTGTCTGTCTCCCTCCGTGTTCTCAGATGAAGGTGGTAGTGGCCTGTGTCGGTGGTGGCCATGAAAACCCACTTTGGGGCCACCTTTGGTTCTAGCACCATTGTCTCTGCTCCCCAAAGCTCACTCTTCTTGTCCTTTTTGCCAACCCAGCTCACGGGTCAGGGTGGACAGATTCCTGGGGAAGAGCGATGGCTTAATTAATGGTAATGTGGAGGATGTAGGTGCCTGGGTGATGGGGGCTCCATGAATGCAGAATTGGATGGAAGGCTCAGATGCAAAATGGGATAATTGAACTGTTAGCTGAACTTGAATTTAGCAGTTAATCACCTTTATGAAACCTGCATCTCAATTCATTATCCCATTTATGCCTTGTTGCCGTACTGCAGTGTTTGACTAATTGGTAAACAGGAGCCGGGCAGAGTTCCCTGGGAAGGGCAAGGTTTGTCTGGCCTTCAGGTTCCTCCAGGTGGGCACTAACCGCGTGCTGTGGTCATCCTGGGAGTGTACTGACCATCCGTTCTCCTCCACGTAGTGCTCTGCTCCGTTAGCACCTGCTCCATCAGTACCTGGGAAGGGTCTTAGAGGCCTGGAGGTCAAGATCAAGGACTTTGACATATTTGAAATTGGACTTCGTCACAGACGCCCTGGGTGAGGCTGGCCAGGCCACGCCCCCGGCACCTGCTTCCCTCACGATTACCTCCAGGTGTGTGAGGAGGCTCACGTGGGGGCCTGCTTCACTGCGAGGGCCTGGCATGCTGCACGTGTCCCCATAGTGCTGGCCTCTCGTTGCCACTCACCTGGGAACCACTTGTTGAAGGGAAGGAAGGACACGGAAATCATTTCCCATGTGTTTGTTGAATCAGAGGCAAAGACGGAGAGATTAGGGTGAGAATGTGGCGCATTTAATGGAGAGAAGATGATCAACAAAAATTCTGGAAAGGACAGGGCACGGTGAGACAGTGTGCCGGGGAGGGTGTAGTGATGCCCACGGGGGACACAAGCCGTCCCGAGAAGCCTGCTGTGACGGGGTGGGATGGGGCTGGGCCCCTGGAGGTCTGTTTTGCTCAGTGGAGCGCCTCCGAGCCTCCGAGATGGGCCTGAGGGGACCGAGGCAGGCACAGGCAGACCCAAGTGAGGGCTTCCACTGGGGCCCGCCACCGCCCTTCCCCTCGGTGCCCGGGACTTTTCCTGGAGCTGACCGGCAGGTTCCTGGTCCCCATGCACACAGGCTTGCAGCCTGTCGCCCGCGGGAGCCACCCCAGCAGGTGGGCCCTCAGAGGAGGCAGATTGGCAAGCCCCAGGAGAGGTGAGTGCAGAGTCCCAGGGGTGAAGGAGAGAGCAGTGTGGGGAAGGAGGCGGGAAGGTGGAGGGCCTGGTGGAGGAGGAGGCCTAGGTGTGGAGAGCCACACCCAGCCTCTGAGTGGAGCAGCCTCTGAGACGGAGGCTCACAGTCCACTCAGCTCCAAACCCTGTGTGTCCTCAGCACAGTCCTAAACGCTGGACATGGAGTGAGGAGCAAGAGCCAGAGTCCCTCCTGGGGAGCTTGCCTGGGTAGTGGTGGGGGTCGGACTAGCAAATGAACTACTGTGGACAAGATACACGGAGATGCTTTTCAAGTGCTGTGAAGGAGATAAATGGGATAATGCATTTTTAGGAAGGTCTCTTGATAAGGTGATAAGAAAAGACCTCTCCAGCAAGTAAGATTTGACCTGAGAACGGTAGGATGAAAACCATCTGTTCATGCAAAGAACAAGGGTAGGGGTTGTCCCAGATAGGTGAACAGAAGGTGCAAGGGTCCTGAGGTAGAGTAAGCCTAAACAGTCCAAGGAATATAAGCAAAGCCACCCTGGCTGAAGAAGAGTGAGCTCTGAGACTTGTCAGGAGGAGTCATCGGGGTGTGCTTCGGCACGCGCTGCCATCTTCCCCATCGAGATGTGTGAGTGATGTTGTCTAACACCCTGCACTCCTGGGTCCCCGGGGCTGTGAGACGCTTGCTCATGTAGGACAGCATCCGAGGCTGGTTGCAGATTGCCATTTCATGGCAGGCACTGGAAGCTATTAATGTAAATTAATGACTGCTCCTGCTGGCTTCGTTACAGTGTACTCCAATGAGGGATTAATAAATGCATCGTGCCTTGCGAATTTGCATCCATTAAAAACCTCACCGTCACGGGGGGGGGGGGCACTATCGATCTCCTTTGGTGGGGGTGTCTAAGAATAATTTTAAAAATCACATCATGCTGCTGTGGTGACTAGTATTCAATATAAACTGGTTAAAAGGAGGTAATCGATGGGAAAGCACTTTGAAGAAGAGACTCACTCTATAATTTATCAGGTGGCACTGGAGATAAGAGTGATACAATTTGACAAGCACAGGAGAGGCGTTTATGCCGCACACTTGCAGGGGGAGAGATTACCACTCGCTAATCCCTGCCTTGTGCCAGCGGCTTTCATCAGTGTAATTACTTTGAATCCTCGTAACCCTGGGAGGCAGGAATTATCCCCATTTTACAGATCATGCAACCGAGTTTCCTAATAGATAAGTAACTGGCCTGAAGTCTCCTGGCTGGGAACGGGGGACCTCAGGTTTCATCCAAGGTTGTCTGAGCCCAGCGGTGCCATGCTGAGAGCGAGGGGCCTGAAGCCTCGGCAGCCACACGCTGAGTGGATGGGAGAGTTTGCCCAGGCCTCGAATCTCCCACACCAGGACTGACAATCTGATAGGGGAAATGTATTGCTGCTCTTTCTTTTAAAAGCAGAACTGTCCGTGTCTGACGGGCTGCAGCGAGCCGACTGGCCCCGGGCGCCGCCTCCCCGCACTCGGGGCCTCGGAGTCCTGGCTCTGCCTCTCGCTGGAATCGTGTCGTGACTGCAGGGCAATTCCTCATCCTCCCCGAGCCTCTGCTCAGGCATTGATAAGATGGAGATCAGGAGAGTGTCCACCTTTTAGGTCGTTGTGAGGATTTACTGAGATAAAGCATGGGAATTGCTTAGCACCGAGTCTGGTGAATAATAAGCTCTTCCTAGAAGCGGCCTATTGTGTTTATCTTCCCAGAGAGTGTTTTAACCAGGATCGTGTAGAGAGGTGAAATTTGCAGTTGCATCTGCAGGGCTACCAGCCACCCTTTGGTTGGAAGAGCTGAGGCAATTATGGCTCTGATTTGCAGAAGCCTGGAGAACATTCAGCTGTCAGTCATGGGTGCACAGTGGAAGCACCTGGGGAGCTTTTGGAAAACACTGACGAGTAGGTCTCGCCCCAGGAGTTCAGACTCAGTCTGTGGGTGGAGCGGGCCTGGGGGTCCTCACAGTGTCTCGGAGCGGGAGCCACTGTGTTCTGTAGGTGGTGGAGTTGGCCGTGGGAGCACCTTTGTGTCTCAGCAGGTCTGATGCAGCTAGGACAGACGGATGGTGCAGAGTGGTCTGCAGTCCCCACAAGCCCCCGGCCTCTTGTAGCCAGAGAGGTTTGTGTGTGTGTGTGTGTGTGTGTGTGTGTGTGCGCGCGCGCATGCACACATGGGCGTGTTTTCTGGGACAAGCCTTACACAAACATGCCAGTTTCTTGCAGTTCCCTCAACCCTGCCAAGGAAGGACACTGGTTTGTAGAAAGGACGCCACTGCCCAGAGAAGCCCCTGGGTGTCCTTCGAATGCGCATGGAGTGGAGAGTGACTCAGCCTTTTCAATCAGCTTCTCCCTCAGCAGGACGCCATGGAAACCATTAAGTTGTATTTCAGACATATCCCCCAGGACTGAGATGAAGTGTGTCAAGACAGATGCCTGGCCAGTGTGTCTGGGGCCCCGTCCTGAGCCATTCCTACTTATGTATGTCATCGGGGTGATTTTGTGTCTGGGTCCCCGGGCTGTGGCTTGAATAATTTTCATTGAGGCTGCACTTCTGTTCCAGGGACAAGGAGCCCCAGCACTCAGAGTGACACTTCACGTGGCCCCCCAGACATGGAGAGACCATGCCATTGGAGAGCGGTGGGGGGCGGGCAACCAGCCTCATGCTCGGCTTTATTAGGACCCGGCCTAAAGCAGGAGTGATGGAAGCGGTTGCTGGTCTCTCTCCAGCTGAGATTAATTGTTCTCATAAACAGACGGGAGAGAGGGGCAGAGAGGCAGGGATGGCTTTGGCTCCAGCAAGATCTGCAGCAGCTGGAACAGTGCACGTCGGTGACTATGCATTACGGCTCCAGGAAGCAGATATCGCCCGCTGAGGGAGGACGGCATTGGCTTTCCTATTGGACACCCGGAAATTTATGCTCTGCCTTGGGTTCTATTATGTTTTCAAACTTTAATTAAGTTTATACCTCTCCCACCTGGACCTCATAAATAGTTAGCCTCCAAGTAAGTCATTTGTCATGGAGGGGTTCTTATGAGTAGATTCATCTTCCCAACAACATTATCATTGCCTCAGGTCTTCCCTTAAATCCATCACCCCACACGAGCTCCAGGGCCTTCCTTGATTTTGATGTATGATCCCGACAGTTCCTTTCTGATGGGCAAGTGGCTAATTCATTAAGTTATCACAAGGTGGGAGAATGGAGAGGCATTATTAGCTTTTAGAATGATGCTACTGGTGATTAAAGGGAATTAAATTGAACTTTGCACTTTAAAAAAATGTAGGTTCATTCTTTTATGGTGAAGAGGTGAGCTCTTGGCCCCAGACAAGGTCGTCTTAGCCTATATCTGAAGATTGCACCTTCCCCAAGGAGGGCTGGGGATCATAGGTTGGCAGGGCCTCTTTGAAGAACAAGGTGGCAGAATCTAACAGGTCTGAAGAGGTGTGTTCCTGGGATGTAGCAGTTCCCCTTCTCATCACGTGCCTTAGACAGAATGGTCCACGTGTGCACAAAGATATGTGTGCAGTCTCCATTATGGCGCTGATGGTGCTGCTGCAGGTTTGTGAACAGCCTAAATGCCCATCCGCGGGGACATGTTTCGGGAGAAGGTGCTGCGGTTATGTGATGGAGTATGCATCCACTTAAAGGAAAATCAGTGAGCTCTTCAATGCGATGATGCACTTGAGTTTCTTGAATTGATACAGACAGGCTCAAAAACAGAGTTGGATGGAAGAGATGAGAGGCAAATGGCATGTGCCTTGTGATGTTCTCTGAGTGGGTTTTGGGTCCACAGGCAAAGCAACACCGGCTACAGAAACCCATCAGCAGAAAGGTTTGCATTGAGTTCAGACAATGGCTGCCTGGGGAGGGACTTGGGATCCTCCTGCCTCAGCCTCCTGAGTCACTGGGATTGCAAGTGTGTGCCACAGTACCCACCTTCTCCGTTGTTTTTTTGTTTTTGTTTTTGTTTTTAAATAAAAGACTTTCTGGGAAGAGAAGTTGGGGTGGTCAGAGTGGATCCTAGAGTCCCCGTCCTCAGGAGATGGATCCCCTTTCTTGACTTCCAATTACTCAGCCTTAAGTATTTAACAATCTCTCTTTCCCAGTGGTCACATGGAATGATGATTCTCTTCCTGTGATTTGACAGAAGCACTCCAAGGCATCTGCTTGGCACATCAACATAGAAGGTTCATTGCTAACAGGAGAAAACGGCGTCGTCAATCCCAGGTGCTGTACGTGAACTCTCTGGCTTCTCGGCTCCCTCTGTTGTCACTGGTCCATGGTCATCACGGGACGGACTCCTCACTCACCAGAGTCACGGGAGGACAGCCACATTTTAGACTCCAGTTTCATAAACTCCAGCTAGTCTCATTTTGGGCACCAGGACATTTACTCAGTGTTCATGTAGGCACAGTGTGGCGTGACGGTGCCTTTGGCCACTGGCCAGCCAAGGAGGAGGTGGTGACGTCACTGCTGAGTTTTGCACTGCAGGGCAGGGTGGACGTGGCTGCTGGTTTTGCAGTTTCCTGAGTGCCGTGGGTGGATGGGACCCAGGACACACCGGGGACTGAGAATGTGGGAAGCTTCCAAGAGAACAAGCCCTCTTGATGCTGTTCTCTTTTCTGCCTTGGAACCGGTTCCATCCTGATTGTTTTTGACACTTAGAGCACTATTTCAAACTTACGTCCTAGAATAGCTTTGGAGTTAGATATTGATTCATGTATTAATTCAGTTGATGATTATTCACTAACTATTGTGGGGTCTTGAGCTAGCTGCTCAGGAAGAAATGGTACAAAGAAAGAACCTTCCCCCCAGAGTGCTGGCCATCTATCAGGAGAGGGACTGAGACGGCTGAGTGTCGTGGCATGGAGATAGGTGGAACAGTGTGTGCGGAAGCCCAAGAGGGATTTGGCTCCTTAGTGGATCTCCCGGGCTCCATCAGGATGGTGGGGTGTGGATGGAGGCAGGCAGAGTGTGTAGAATAGTGTGATGGTGACCCCCTGCTTGCCAGTGACGGGCAGCATGGCCTTGGGCAGCCATAAACTTCCTGGCCCCTCACCTCCTGTCTACCCCACGGGGCTGTCATGGTACTAAACGAGGCAGCTGGTAAAGAGCCATCTTGAAAGCTGCGTTCGGATGCGTTGGTACCCCTGCACGATAGGTGACTGGCACCAACATAAATGCTCCCCTAAAAAGCTTAAGACTGAGACCCTGGCTTTCCTGAAAGCCACGTTAGAGAGTCATCACGTCACTGACAAGTCACTGGCCCCCCAGGGTGACCAGTTGGTACTGTCCCAGCCACAGCACTGGAAATCCTATCTGGAACTCTCTTAGTTCTGGGCAAACCCCAACGTCTGAATCCCCACTCACAGGTCAGAGTCCACGGTGCTGGGTTTCTTTGGTCTCCATGCTGAGTGCCTACTTTATATTTTTAGAAAATTACATTGGATTGTGGTTGGCAACCCCATCCAGCAGCCAAGTTAGACAAATGTCTTTCTACTCTTCACCTCTAAGGAGTGGGCAGAGCAGATGCTGGGTTTGCTTTTTACCTAAACCACTGTTGTATCATTTTCTTCCCTTTCTCTGCAAGGGCCAAGTTCTAGTAAAAAAAAAATATATATACCTTAAGAAATCAATACCAACTCTGATCCAACCAGGTCAAGCCCTCCCGCTGCCCTAATCTTAATGCATTGTGCGAAGTATTTCTATTTATTAAATTATTGTAAGTCTAAGCAAAATCCGCAAGAAATGGTGTTCCGACATGAAAGGAAGGGAGCTCAGAAGGCTAAATTTAGATAACACCTGAGTCGCTTTGCTACTAAGTAGCATTTAATAGAGGTGCATCTCTGCCATCTTTGTATGTGTTCGGCATGACAATTTATTTTGTTTGTCAGAAATGAATACTTCAGGGAAAAAAATCTTTTTGAATTGCAACAAGAATTTCATATCAGCAAGGGCCATTTGGACTTAGAGGCTACTCCTGTAGCTAGGGATAATTTATGTCTGGTGCAAAGCTGGTGGTTTTTGCTTTGCCAGGAAGAATGCTTGAGTGTATTTTGGCATCTTGGAACATGGTTTTCCTGTGTGTGAGGATATTGGAGAGGTGGCCCTTGCAGATGCCAAATGCCCAGATTCCTCTCTGTCTCTAACGTTGCAGTTAGACTGGTCCCAGAATGAATGGTTAACAGGCTGAGCTGAGTTGAAGAAATTCCTTACCTACCCAGTCTCACCTGTGTTCCATAAGACATGATGATGGGTTACAGAACGGCAAAGACTGAATCAGAAATATTGCAGGAAGAAAAATTTATTGAAGAAATGTCAGGACATTCCAAATGACCTGAGGAGGTGGGGTGGGATATGAAGGTCTCCAAGATAACTAGCAGTGGGGACCAAGCCCCTGTTGGGGCCCTATTTACCTGTCTCCCATCCCTTTTCCTGTTGGTGTTGAGTTTTGATCTCTCTTCCCACAGACCAGCTATGGAGAATGTGAAAAACTCAAACTTCACCCACCCTAGGTGAGCACCATGGCTCCCCTTGGGAAGCTTTCAGAACCCCACAGGACTGTATCCGGACCATCTTGGGTCAGGTACCCAACTTTGGATCAATCACCTAAGGTCCAGAAGACTTGGTTCTGTAACAGAAACGTGGCTTCTCGGGACCTGGGGTCTAATCCTGGGCATCGGGGCCCTGTCTGGAGAGCTAGCATTGTGTGGAGGGACACCCCAAGGGCTGCTCACTACGGTGTACACTTTAATGACCCTTGATAACTCTCCTTCCAGTGATCCTTTATAACTATCCCTTATAGTTGTAGGGCTTTGAGCAAATCCTTTCCTAGTTATTACTGATGATATGGATATCACAGTGGCTGCCTTACTAGGGTGGTTACAAAGAGCTGGAACTGCACGTTCCAGGCAGAGCATGGTGCCCACTGCATGGTGGTTCGATGGTGGTAGAGATTGTGCTGAATTTGGTGATGGTAGTGAAGAAAGGGGCAAGTCGGATTCACTGTCAGCCCGGCTTCTATGGAAACCTCAATAAAGTCTGTCCAACCAAGGGAAACGCAGCCCCGAGCTTAAGACGGACTGGCCCATCTGAAAGGTCTCTGGGCCCTTTAGGAAGTTCCTCTCTGTCCTCTGTCCTCCCAGGGTAAGGGCTTCCTGTGGAGTCTCACTCTGCAGTGCTGCTCACTCCTCACGCGCTCTCACTCCAGATGTGTCAGTCTGAATTCTAATGCTCCAGGGACCTCTGAGGAACAGAAAATGCCATGAGAGCAGCGCAGGGTCTGTTTTGTCTTGGGTCAGTACAGATGAGTACAGATGTACAAAAACGGAAGGGATAAACTGTGAATCCGTGTGCATAACGGAGACCCTGAGGAAGGGAAGGCACCGGGTGATGCGAGGACGGGGGTGGGGGGCACAGTGGTTGGGGGTCCAGCAAGGGACCTCTGCATGAGAAGCAGGAGCCCCACAGGGAGCATCGGGAGGGCAGCCTTGTGGAGGCAAACGCAGTTGCAGGTAGTGAAAGCTTGGTGGCGCTAAAGGGGACCTGGCAGTGCAGGCAGAGGAGGAGTGTGTGAGCCTGGTGGACACCTGGTGGGTTGCCTCTCCCTGAAAGGAAGTCCTGGCTTTCACAATATACTCTCATCAGTTCAACCAATGGCTGTGTGTTGAGCACAGCCCCCCATCAACTGTATCCATAAGCATATCATTCTCCCAGAGGTCACCAGTGCCACTGGAATTCTTCTCTGTCACCCCAGGATGGGTCTTCTGAAAGGAACAGTCTCAGTTCAGGGCCCTCAGAACCTGGGGACATCCTCACATTGGGCTTAGGACCCTATCTTCCCATCTTCTGGGGCTTGGGCAAATCTGTTGGCGACTCTCCACACGCAGTGGCCGGTCCCTACTGTGTATGCTGTGGAACTGGATAAATGCCAACACAGCCCTCTTAGCACTGCCTGGCATGAAGGAGGCGCTCAGCAAATACAACTTGCCTCTCTTGTTACCAGCTTGCCTTTAAAAATACCTTTCCCAGTGGAATGTGAGCCGTGTGAAGGCTACAACTCAATTTTCCTTCTCTCTGAATCCTAACCTCTCAGCCGAAGGTCTAGTGCCTGTCCTGCATGAAATGAGGGGTTTTGAAGGAGCAGATGGAGAAAGGAAACTGATTTTAGGAGAGGAGTTCTTCTCTCAGGAGCCACGTTCTCCCAAATTGAGTGTGGACGCGGACAGCGCTGCCCGGGCCAGGTTTCCTGTGGATACAGAGTGGGCTCCTGCTGTTTTGGAACGCCTGGTTCATTTCCTCTCAGGGCAGTGAAACCCTGATTTAGTTTGGTATTTTGTTTGTTCCCAGTAGGTAGAAGTCCCAGAAAGATGGCCTAGTGGCCCCATCCTTCCAAAGAAGGGGGCCAGCTGGTCCTGGGTGGGCCAGTTGTACTCTCTCTCAGAACAGACTCCTGAGTGCGGTGGCAGGGAGACTGAGATCCACGTGAGCTTATTGGCCTGGCAGAAGCTCTCCGGAGCCGCTTCCCAGTAGTGCTAATACTTGGGGTCTCACAGGTGGGTTTTCAGCTTTTGCTTGAGTTCTCTGAGTTCCCCGGTGTGTTTTTAATAATATTTTTTTTAGTTTTGCTTGATTTCCATCCTTAGATTCTCTTGCCCATAACCAAAGACCCCGAGAGCTTCAGGAGGACTGGGATATGAGTCAAGACGTAGCAACGTCTCCTGCAGCCCACAGGTAGCCCCTGATGGTCTTTGTGATGCAGCATGGAGCCGTGCTGTGGGTGACCCCGTTATCTGCAAGGGTGTGCACGTGGCGAAGGTGGTACTGCTTGGCTCAGTGTTTTTCCATTCAAGGTTCATGGAGATATATCTATCTATCTCACATGAAATCTTAAATCTTACAAATAACTCATCCTATTTTATATTGCAAAAGAGGAAACAGTTCAGAAGTATTTGAGTGGCTTGCTGGAGGCTCCCCGCTAACTGGTGCCAGGGTTGGGTTTCAAATGCCGTCTGGCTGGCCGCGGAGCCAGAGCTTCCTCCCCTCGCCTGGTCTTCCCCCTACTGGCTGCACTTCTGGGCATCTCTGGAGCCCACTGGAAACAAGAAGGCAGAATGCCCCTTCTCTACTTCAGCTGAGCTTGTGCACAGTGGGCAACTCAAAACTCATGTCACTCTGTGCCTGTCCCCAGATGGCTGTGAGTGCTATGGCTGTTGATTCTGGAGTTATGGGTAAACTTCAGCAACCAGGCTAATTCACAGATGTGTGTGGAACCCTGAATATTGAGGATTGATCTTGGAAATGGCCACATGCTAGGACATGCAGCAGCCTGTGGGGGTTGAGAGTGATCCCTCTCCAGTAGCCAGAGAGAGAATGAAGCTCTTGGTCTCCTATTGACAACTGGAGGAAGCCTAGAGTGGGTCCTTCCCCAGCTGAGCCTTGGGTGAGACACGGTCCCAACACCTGGTGGTGGCCAGCTGCACCCTGCCTGGACTCCTGGTCCAGCAACACGAGGAGATGATAAATGGTCCACGGTACTGAGTCAGAGCCGATCTGTGACGTGGAACAGTAATGCAGGAGACGAGTCCTTACACATTTCCTCCTGGAGACCTGACCCCTGACCGGGCAGTTCAGCTCCTCTTTTTTAGTAGTTCTCATCTAATACCTGGAGTTGAGAATCCAAACCAGGAAGCCCGGGTGGGGGGGTCGTCAGGACATGGCCCACCAGAGGGAAGAGAGTCCCAGGCTGGGCAGCAGGATGAGTCATCTGGCAGCTGAGAAATGAAGGCACAAGACCCCTCCTGGAAGACCAGGTAAACAAGAATGGCTGAATGCATTCCAGTGACAGGAACATTCTGTCCCCTGGGAGCATGGAAGGCTGTGGGTTCTGAGAGGGAAACGTGTTCTGGGTTGAGTATGTGGAGACTCGCCACCGGACTCCCCCACCCCTGCCCCGGATGTCGACTTAGGGCGTCTTCAGTACCGAGGAGGAGTTTTAGACCCCTGCAAAGCCAGGGTTCTGGTTGCCATGGGAGAGAGCGAGGTGGACGGACGTGGGTGTGTGCATCTCCGGGTGAGCTGTTAAGCACAGCGACCCCTCCTTGCCCTCAGCCCCTTAGATGATAAATCACCTCCCTCCTGCAGGCGGGCCCTTTAACCCTTTCCCGATACTCATCCCAGGAGGAGAAGACGAGGAGGACTGTGGGTAATGAGGCTTGGAAACTATCCAAACTGTAGAACTCTGCAATGAGGAAAAATGATTTTTCATTTTACAAATAGTCCGATTCTAATTTATTTTAAAAATATGTATATGCAAAAGGAAGCAGCAGCCCCGGAGCCCTGTGCTTCCTAGCGTCACAGTGGCTTTCCCGGGGAGGAAATGGGGATGCATTTTACCTACTCTTCTCTTTTGCCTTTTTTATTTTATTTATTTATTTTTTTTGTCTGTGCACTTAATACTTGTGAAACAACAAAAGGTTAAAAAACTCATTATGTATTGGGGAAAAGAGAAAAATTCTTCCTCCGAGGTCAGGCCCTTCTTTCAATCTCGCCGCCGGGACAGCGGGTGGTGATGGATTTAAGTGTGGGTGTTTATGAAAGATGCAACACGCGTTCTGGCCCCAGAACTTCTGGTGCCAGGGAAATTAAATAATCTTAAATGTCACCTTCGGTGGTTCCCTGTTGCTCCTCCATCCAAGCTCAAGTCGGCTTAGAATGTCTTCTTCCCAGAAACAGGAAACTTGTCTCTGAAACTCGGGTCCAGGTCTGCCTCCACCACAGTGTCACCACCCAGCGCAGCTTGGGGTCCAGAGGACTCTTCTCAGAGCTGCCTCTGTCCCCCACCCCAACGTGCTTTGCAGCGGTGTGTTCTCGAGGACTGCCTGCTTTCCCGGGCCGAGAAGATATCTTTGGTATCTATTGCTAGCATCTACACAGAGCTCGGGGGCACCGTAGGAAAGTGCTCAGTAAGTGAGATAAATTTGAGCTTAGCTCTCATTTTGCTTCTGAGTTGAAAATGGAGCCCAGCTGTGCTTGGCTCAGAAGTAACCCTAATAGGGCGGGGGTGAATGGGACTAAACCAAAATGTGTGGCCAGGGATTTTTGCATTCTGCCGTCTCCGTGCCCGACCGGGGCATGCGGGCAAGCCTGGGGACTGATGATTTACTAGTCTCCTTTCCTCCACCGTTATCCTTCATCTTGACATGCTGTTAAAATCATTTAATTATCCCTATTTTGCCTTGTCATTATGGAGCTACTGTGATCCATTATTTAGGATATTTCAGTGTTTCTGCCTTCTACCTCCTCTGTGGGGCAGGAGTTGGAGATTTCCAACATGATTTGGGTCCTGTGAGTGATACCCACTTGGCATGTGGAATTGCTGGGAGTTTCTGGGGGTGATTGGGAGGATCAGCTAGTCTCCATTCTTACTGAGCACTTAGTGACCCTCATCCAGCGCCTTGCAGCTCTCTAGCTTTCCTGTTCTGCAAACACGTTAGGATCATCACTGCATTGGGATTTGGGTTTTCTCTGTCTGATGCATTTTTTTCTCCCAAGGGCTTTGCTGGGACGATTCCTTCAAATGAGCCCTCTTAGGAATGCTGGCCCCAATTCCCGATTTAAAGTAGCTCTCTCAGCTCCAGTACCCCATATTATCACACAATCTTGCTCTTCTCTTTGTTTTTCTAATTATAAATGTAATGCAGTTGCCCTTTAGTATCCATGGGAGTTATTTCCAGGACTCTTGGCAGATAACAAAATTTGGGGATGCCTTAATTCTCTTCCTACAAAATGGTGCAGTATTTGCATGTAACCCACGGAAGGTGGTAACCTCCCATATATTTTAAGTCATTCTAGATTACTTGTAACACTTAATACGAAGTAACTTGTACACCAACAGTTGTTATAATGGATCATTGAGAGAATAATGGTGAGAAAAAGAAGTCTGCACATGTTCAGTAGAGCTGCAGTTTTTTTCCCTAGTATTTCTGATCTATTGTTGGATGTGGAACCCACGGACATAGAGCACCAACGAACGGTATATGTAATGTTTTTCCTTAAAAATTTTGGAAATGCAGCAGCATATAAAAGTCAGCTGTGTTTCTGCAGCCTCCACATTGACTATGGTAAAAATATTTGGCATGTTTTCTTCCAGTGTTTTTCCTATGCATCCAATTTTTAATTTTTTTTTAAATCTCATCTTTTGTTTCTATTTTTTATGATGGAAATTTTCAAATGCACTCAAAAGTAAGGAGGGTTGTATGACAAGCCCTGGTGCATCCATCATCCGACTCCAATAATCAAGTTTTCATAGATCAGGGCAAATATTTATTAAGGGAAGGTTCTTTATAGAAAAGCCACAGCCGTAAGAGCAGGCAGGATTTAGCGTTTTGCAGCCCTTAATGAAATAATGGATCTAGGCGATAGTGATCAATAGCTGCTAAGGCCTTCAGTGAGAGGTGGGTGGGGCATTTGATGATGGATGGACAGGGACGCTATCACTTGGACCCGAGCTTCTGGTGTTTTTTGTAGATGGTTTTAGAAGCAGCTGGTGAATTTGAAGGTGTATATGATCTTTTTTTATTTCACTTTTAAAAATATTTTTTCGTTGTAGATGGACACAATACCTTTATTGCCATTCCACTTGTACACGTGTACTCTAAGCACAAGGAGGCAGCCTGTCTGTGAAAATCAGATGTTACGTCCCTCCTTCTGCGATGCCACAAGGGAAATCTTGGACCACAAGGATGGGATCTTGCTAACAAGAAACAAAATTGGAAGTGTGCCCCCTCTGACCTGCACCTGGGGTTCTGTAGGATGCCCAAGTCCAGAGACATGATGTGCAGCCCGAGGGCTGTGGTCGGTAATATTGCCCTGCCTGTTCCAAGGGTGCAAGGAGGGTGAATTTTAGGTGCTGGCACTACAAGAACTGAAAGGTGACAGTGGAATTGGCAGATCAGTGAATCTGCTTGCCTGTAGTGATCACTTCACCATGATTATGTAAGTGTGTCAAAACATCACGTTGTACATGTTAAATACAGAAAATAAAATACAGTGTAGTAAACCTGAGTCCAGTCAATCTATAGAGCTGATTGACAGTTACAAGAAATATGAGCCCATTGGCAGGAAACGTTAAACATGATTTTGGATTTGGAAGAAAGCATCCAAATTTAGATAGTGGGAAGTCCTAACAGAGAGTTGTACAGAATAAAATAAGGAACCTCCCATACTCACCTCTCAGCTCACCCCGACTCAACATTATTTTACATTTGCTTCAGAATTGGTAAAGTTGTAGAAGAAACATGACAAAGTTGAAGCCCTTGGGGTATCTTTACCCATTCCTGTCATCTTTACTGCCTGAATGATTATTCCTGTACGTATTTTCTCAATATTTATGGATCCACAGATGAAATATGGTCTCCCCTGCACCTTCTTGGCTCAGCATTATCTCTTGATTTATCTACATCGTCACCTGTAACTCCAGTTTATTCAATTTAACTTCTGTGTGTTTCCCTGGATGATGGTACCAGAATTTGTTGTGCATTCTTCTGTTAGTAGATATTTAGGTTATTTTGTGTTTTTCATTTTTTTCAAACAAGCTGCCTCCTTGTGCTTACACTAAACATATAGAAATGGTATAGCAAGGTTGAAGACCATGTACATCTCAATTTTACTGGTGCTTCTGAAACCATCTACACAATCACCCCAAAGCCTCCGATGCTCCCAGCCCCTGACACTTCCCTACAGGTTTCAAGGTCAATATGCCAAAGCTTGACAAAACAAACAAAACAAAACTATTATGGCCTTCATATGAGTTGTATTGAATTTAAACATTTGTTGGAGGAGAATATACAACCATAATCAGTTTCCCATCTATGAATATAGTATATCTCACCATTTTTGAGAACTCCTTTCATGTCTCAGTACTCTGCATCAATGTTTATATGATCTACTTATGCATTTAAATTACATATTTATATTTGTTTATATATTTGTTCTCTGTGTGTACAGATGCACAGATGCTGTGTGTGTGTGTGTGTGTGTGTGTGTGTGTGTGTGTGTTGTAGACAAATTTTATTTCTAGGTGCCTTTAAGATTGTTTGTGAATCATTTGAATGGGATATACTTTTCTCATCTAACATTGAATTGCTTCATTATTGTTGGATATTAGGATGTTGTCATGTGATGGTTTAAGATGTTGATCTTTATCCTGCAATCTTGCCAAATTCTTTTTTTAAAATTTTTTAGGTGTAGATGGACACAACACAATACCTTTATTTTTATGTGGTGCTGAGGATTGAACCCGGGTCCCGCCCATGCTAGGCGAACGCTCTTCCACCGAGCCACAATCCCAGGCACCCAAATTCTTAATAACCCTAATAATCTGGTTGAAGATCTTGGATGTTCTCCTTCCAAGAGAGGACACCATTTGGTCATTTTTTCCTGAATATTCTGGCTCTTCTTTCTAAATATAAGTAAATAAATAAAACATCTAAGTCTGTATATAGGAAAATATGATTTATACATACGTATGTGTGTATTTGTCTATGTGTACGTATATCACATTCATTGCCTATTACACCATCTAGAGGACCAAAAGGTCAATGTGAAGGAATGTGGTAATTCTGGGCAGTTTTTTCCTGTCCTTGGCATCACTGGGGACCCATGAGGTTCCACCTTTAATGGTAGTCTTTGCAGTAGGTTTTCATAGACAACCTTGTTATGTGAAGAGCATTACCTGTTAAGCCTCGTTTGCTAAGAGACACTAAGTTCTGTAAATCGTAAAAGGCTCTCAATGTGGTGCAGCCCTGTGTGGGAGTTCTGGTTTGGACCCATTGTTAGAGTCTCGGGATAAGCCCTGTTTGGTCACGGGGTATGATTTTTTTAAGACTCTGATGCATCCCACTGGATGGATAGTGTTTTATTTGAGATTGATTTCCACTTCTTCATTAACCAGTGAGAGGGGTTCATGATTTTCTCTTCTTACACTGTCCTCGTTGACTTTGTTACTCAGGTAATACAACCCTCACTAAGTGAGCTATGACTTTCTTTTGAATTTTCTCTTAATGAATTTATAAAAGGTAGACATGGTCTATTTCTTGAAAATTTGGTAAAATTTTCCTGGAGTTATTTTTGCCTTTGGGGTATACATATTAGGCATGGGAACTTGGAAAATGAGCTCTGTTTGTTTTAACGTTGTTGATTATTGGAGTTCATATTTTTCCTGATTTAATTTTAATGATTTAAATTTTCCTTGTAAACTATATGTATTCGTTTTTTTGATGTTGTTTTAGTATAAAGCAACTTATAGTCTGTTGACTTTGAAAATACACCTAACATAATTGCCAGACCACACAGCAATTCTACCCTGGGTGTATACCCCAAAGATTTAAAACAGATGTTGAGACAAAACTTTGCAGATGGATGTCCATAGTACTGTTCACAACAGCCCAAAGAAAGATGCAACCCAAGTTCAATTAACTGGCGAGCATACAAAGACTATATGCTTTGCCCATACAATTGAAAGTTGTTCCCCTGTAAAAGAAACAAAGCAAGCCAGATGCTGTGGTGCACGCTCGTCTTCCCAGCAACATGGGAGTCTGAGGCAGGAGGATGGCAAGTTCAATGCCAGCCTTAGCAACTTAGAGAGGCCCTAAGCAACTTAGTGAGACCCTATCTCTAAAAAAACAAATAAACAAACAAATAAATAAAAAGGGCTTGGGATGTGGCTTACCAACAAGAAGAAAAAGGAAAGAACGATAGGAGCCCATACAAGTCCACATAGACTACATGAGTCATCCAGACAGCCCAGTCCACGGAGACAGATGCAGACCAGTGTTTTCCAGGGGCCAAGACTCGGGTACCAGGCGGTGTCTGCTTAATGCATATAGGGTTTTTTTTGTTTGTGTGTGGCGGGGGAATGATGACCATATTCTAGACTGGTTAGTAGTGACACTTTGCAAATGCATGAAATTCTACTTAAAAATAGTGAAAGTGGTAAGTTTTATGCTCTGTATGTTTTACCACAGTGAACACACATCTAAATTTGGAATCGTGTCTCTTTGGTCATTCCGATAGAGTCGACTGTGTTGTCACTGCCCCCTCCATCTCCTCCACCTCCTCCTCCTCTTATGAGTTTGTCTGTTTCTTAAAAAGACCCAGCCGTGGGGTTTTACGAACTCTGTTTACCCTTCTCTCTTTTAGAGATTTTATTGCTATGCATTTTATGTTGATGATCTCTCTGTTTGTCTTTCCTTGAGTTTGCTGTTTACCTTTCCTTAGCTCATGGAGTCTGCCACCTACCTTGCTGATCTCATTCTTGGTTGTGTTTTTATAAGTTCGTGTAAGGTTATGGATTTACCTCTGAATATTGCCTTCAGCATGTCCCTTGCTGGAACTTCTTCATTATTTCGGAATAAATTAAGTTTTCCTTTTGATCATTGTGCTTTGTAGATTATTAGAACATAATGTTTAACTAGATTAACTTCTAATGATTTACTTACGTGACTGTCACAAGGTGAGGACTATATGATTTTGGTTCTTTGTAAATTACAGACTTCCTTTGCAATCTAGTATCTACACATGAAATGTACTTTGCATCTTCTTGGGGTACAGGATCCCATTAATAACTGGTTGATTTTTCTTCCAAATTTCTACCTCTTTATCTTTTTGTCCTGTTTGGTCTGCTAGTTTCCTTTGGAGATATATCAACATCTGCCATTCTGCATGTGTATTTTCAACAGATTGTTATGTGTTTTTTGCTTTATATGTTTCATGCATAATTGTTGAGTATGTACATGTTCATGATTATCCTACTTCCTTTGAACTCTCTATTTTTACTATTTTGGGGTGTCTCTGGTCATCCCTATTACTACTTTTGTCTTTGGCCTAATTTTTAAAGTATTGATGTAGCTGTATCAGCCTTATTTTGTGTAGCATTTGTATATAATATCTTCTTTTTTTGTTTTTATTTTACCCTTTCTGTGCAGCTTGGTTTTAGGTGTGCCTATTAGAAACCACTCCCTGTTGAATCTTCTTTTTCTGTGAGTCACATCACCTCTGACTTTAGAAAGGTCAATTATATTGCAACACAGGTAGGCTCTTGAAAATCGTCTGAATTTATTAGTTTGTTCACAGCATTTCCCCTTTAACTTCTCCCTCTCTCTGTTCCCCTCCACTTTACCTCCTTTACCTGCATCAGTCACACTCACTTTATTTCCTCTGTATTTTCACGGTTTTGATAAAATAGATTGCATCCCTTCTTAACACATGGAGGTGGCTTTGCCCCCAGGGGCCATTGGGAAATGTTATGGCCTTGGTGGGTCAGCTGTGGTGTGGGGAGTGGAAATGACCCCTGGGGGTTAGAACCCATACACACCCACCATGCACAGTGCAGCACCTCCCAAGCAGAATTAGCCGGTCCAAACGGCAGCTCTGCCCAGGTTGGGAGGTCCTCCGTGGGAAGCTGACGAGCTGTTAGTAGATACCATCTATCTGTTCTGTTTCTGTTAACCAGAATTTTGATTTAATATTTTTGAGACAGTTGTTTTTGTAGCTGATTTAAAATAGATTGAAAACATAGCTCATCAAGTTCTGGGCTTACTTCCTTATGTCCCTTAATATTTGCTGTCTTGATTCTGAAGGCACTTGGACCCTTCTGCTACAAGCACTGGGGGCCGAGTCTCACCTTCCTATGGCTGAAGTTCCCTTGTGCGGCCTTCACTCTTGATCCAGGTCGGGGGACGGAAGTGTGTTCCCAGTTACTTCTCCTGTTGGTCCGCTGGCTGGTGTTCCTCATGGAAGCCACTTGTCAAGTCCATGTGTCTCTCTTTGTAGGCACAATGATTTCTCAGTGTGAGGTTTTCAGATTCTTTGTTCCCTGTGTCACGTGGTGTCACTGTGAGGTGTGCAGGGCTATGTTACATTTATTCCGATTGGGACTTTCAGCAGAGCCTCAATGTGGAGCTTTTTCTCTTGTCTCCATGAACCCCTGGGACCCCCAGGAGAGGCGCGTGGATCTTCTCAACCCTTCTCCTGGACACAGACTCTTCTTTGCCTCTTTGTTCTTTGGTAGCGTGGATTTGGGGTGAATTCTTCCGAGTTATCCTTCCTGTGATCCTGATTGAGGTCCCAGGCCCATCCGTGAACCATCACTGGCCGCCGTGATGGGGTCATGTCTCCACTTCAGGAGTTGGGGGCAGGATTATTCTGGCCCCCGGCATCTGAGAGCAGACAAGCGGAGCGTGGTTAGTCAGAGGAGAATCAAAGAACACTGTCACCTCCCTGATAGAGTGTGACACCAGGCAGGAGAAACCAGGTGTTCCCTGCAATGTGCCGGCTCTTCCAGGCTCCCCTCCATCTAGATTTCTTCTCTTCACAGTCTCTCCCCCCGTGCCTCCTCACCCTCGTGAGCTCAGCAAACTTCCTTTATTCTGGAAGATCTGGGACTAATGAATCCATCTTGGCTCCGTGTGCTCTGTCTCATGCCCTGGCACCGTGCCACTGGCTGTCTGTCTGTCTCTCCTGCCAGATCATGCACTCTCAGTGTTCGATGCGATGTCTTCTTCATACTCAGAGCTGAAAATAGGGCAGAACTTGGTGCGAGGAGCCAAGACTCAAAAGGAGACAAACTCACGTGAGAGGAATCATGGGGAAGTGTGTTTTGTGTGTGAGTGAAGGAGCTTCATGGGAGCAAGCCTTTGATCCAGGGCGTGTCTATGGCCAGTTTGTAGAGCTCAGAGACCTCCCTCCCTCCAAGCATGGTGGGGGAGAACCTTGGGATGAGCATCTCTCCAGAGCCGTGTATGGACCAGGACATGCCTGAAAGACAGGTCCTCGGGACACCCTCTCAGCCACCTGGAGCTTAGATGTAGATGCTAATTTCAAATGGTCTTAACTTCCTAATTTTTATATACTAGAGAGCTTGGGAAGTTCCTTCATTTGATGAACTCCAGGAAAATACAGACCCCTGGCTAGCTTCACGCTGTCCCCCCGTCTAGAAGACCCCTGGGAACAGTAACAGCCGCGGGTACGTGTGGATGGTAGATAGGGATGCGGATTCCAAGACCTTGAGCATCTGTCACTGAGAAGGATGCAGGGACCAGCAGAACAGTCCCCATCGATTCCTGAAACCATCAAGGGAACAAAGGCACAATGGTGTTCAGGGTCTGATGTCCAGACTCTCCTGCCTTCTGTCCCTGGGAGGAACGGGCCCGAGGGCATTGAAATCACCTGCTTGCTTTGGGACATTGCGGGGGCCATTCCATCAATGAGCTTTTATCATCTGGAAGCATCAGCAACGAGACTGTGGGGGCGGCAGGGAGTATCCGGTGAGCCGTCTGTAACATGGGAGGATCAAGGGCACTGGCCTCAATCTCTGGGGCATGGATTGAGGTGAGGGGTCCCTGGATGCTGCAGGGACCCGATGCTGTCAACTTGCATGTTGTGGAAAAGAACTTGGTGCTGAACCTAGATGATGTCCCCCAGGGGCACTAAGGCTTCATCCCCGGGTGGCGGTATTGGGAGATGCCGTGGACTTTTAAAAGGCGGGGAGGCCTCGTGGGAACTCCTTAAGTCTTTGGGGGCATGCCCTCCAGGGGTACTGGGGCACTCTGGTCTCTTGTCCCCTCTCAGCTCTCTGGCTCATGATGTGGGTGACCGGCTCCAACATGAGCTCCCTGCTCTTGCCATCCGGTGCCCCCACCAGAGGCCCAGAGCTATCAGGCTGCCGGATTTGGGACTGGCTCCTCTGGAACTTCAAGCTGAACAAACCTACTCCCTCTCTAAGTTAATTGTCTCTAGGATTTTGTTACAGTAACGTGATGCTGATGAATAGACTTTATAAGTTCTCTTGTTTTTAGACGTGTGCCCCAATCAGTAGTCTGGCTGGTTGTGAAGAGGAGCAGATGATTTCATTTTGTTGTATCTGTTACAATCAGACAAGTTCTCTGACTCCTCCGGGTGCATCTTGATATCTTAAAGTCCCTTCCAATTGTGTCATTCAGGTGCCAGGTCCAGGGCTAGGTACTGGGGGGACGATGACGATGAACAAGATGTGGACAGTCTTTGCCTTCAGGTTATTTATAGTCTAGGGTATGAAGGGGATGAGCAACCCATAGGCTCTGTGGAATTTCAACTGTTGGGTTAGGAAAGATGGGTGCCAGGTGCCAGGAGGACACCCCGGGGGACCCAGCTGAGGGTGGAGTAGGAGGAACTAGGGAGGAGTTTGGTGGGTGTGACATTTAAACCCTGTCTGTTACAGCTGTGTAGGAATTGACCAAGCACAGAGGACAGGGGGTTCCTTCTCAGGCAGCACACTGAGCCTCGGAGCTGGGACAGAGTTTAGGTCAGAGGAGGCCAGCAGAGGCCAGCATGAAGTGAAGCCAGGGAACCCTCCTGTGTTCCCCTAGAGGGGCTGGGGTCTTGATTCTGTGAGCGTGGGAACTCATTAAAAGAGTTGCAATGTGGTAGAGACGCAGGTATTTGATTGCAGTGCTTATATGTAGTGTGGACCCCGGAACCCAGGTGCTTGGGACAGGATCCTAACTCAGCTGCCGCATGAGGAACTCTCCTGCCTCCCTGAGCCTACTCCCTCTCGGACTTCTCGTCTGTCAAACGGGGATGGCAGCACTCCTTGTGTCAAAGGTCCTCAGTGTGAACTGTGTGTCCACCCGTGTGTGAATTTGTACCACACACACTCAGGGCTCAAAGACAACCAATGATGTCACCAGCCGCTCTCTAGGTGACGTGGGGATCAGATCGAACGCCCTCGAGTCCTTAGCTGGAACTCGGCTGTCTCCGTAGAGAAGCTGGGGAGGGCTGGCTGGTTGACCTAGGCAGGTTTTGGGCTTCTTTCTCACCAGCTGTTCTGAGCAGCTCACTGGGCCAGCAAAGAAGAGCCAAGGCATGTTGGGGCTCCTCTGATGGGGCTGTGGCAAGGGGAGGGAGGCCCTGGGTGTCCGCCAAGCCATTTCGAGCTCGAGGTGCAGGAGGACAAGAGTCAGGGCGAGCTGCAGACGCTGCTGGATAAAATAGGAGCGATTTGGATGAAACTTGTGCAAAGAGAAGCCCAGACCATTTCTGAGCTCCTCTGGAGAAACTCTGGAGGCCTAATCCATCACTGGAAGGTAGAAAACCTCGCTGCTTATCTCTCAGAGAAGAGTAGCCCAGAGAGGGGCCCCGGGGTGCGGGGTCGCGGCGGCACGCGGGGGTGCTGGGGTGTGATTTATTAGAATGTGCACGGTCCTCTTGGCTTTTTGCACTTTGATCAGTGCTGGGAGCCAAGCAGGCCCAGCTACTTTGCATACTAATAAAGATTGGTGCATGTAATTATTCAGCAGTCACACTGCTATTCCTCGGAGATAAATCACCCCGGTTTATTTACCCTTCTTCCCTCAAGTTATTTTAAGATGCTTTTAATACTCCGCACCTCAGGCGGAGTGGAAGTAGCCAACTTCTTTAGTTTTCAGTGGTGAGGGTTCCGCTGGCCCCAGTGGTCCCCGCCACCTCCCTTGCCTCTTCAGGGTGGCCCTTGTGTGTTCCTGACAGCAGGCATAGTGACCTGCGACTTGACCTGGGCCGGCACCTCTTTTGGAGGTGGGAGCTTTTGGAATCGGGAGTAATTAGAACTTGAGGACTGAGACTTGTCTGCCTTCCTGTTCTTCAAGAGATTTTTTTCCTCTCCTTCAGCCAGAGTCCTGGGGACTAGGCAGTGTGCGGCATGGTCCTGTCTCCAAGGGCCACACACACAGACACCCTTCCCCCAGGAGCCTCTACCCCAAACCCAGTTTTTGCCCAATTTTATCCACTTTGTAAACCCAGAGGTGTATCCGCCCACCCTGTATGCCATCAAGGGTGGACTGGACTTCGTCACTAGAGAGAGGATCCTCTGAATCACTTGTGCCCCCAACCTTAGGCCTTTGTCCTGGGAGGTCATGATCCAGGATGCCTGCATTCTTTCTGTGGGCACCAGAACTGACAAATCCCTGCTTCAGCTTTTAAGTAACTCTGGGATCCGTGGACCCTTGACATTGGTTCACATGATCTTTTGAGAGGAGGGGTGAGCAGCAAAGTACGGGACATTCAAAGACCAACAGGGCGCAGTGGTGGTCACTGTAAGATCATGGAGTGGCTGAGCAATGTGGGAGATGAGGCTTGTTTCTTAGGGCCTCGGCCTTCCTGACGAGGGACAGAGGAAGCACAGCAGGGGTGGGGGGCGGCAGGACAGATGCAGTCCCTCTGCAGAGGCCCTGGAACACAGCATCAGTGTGGGGAGTCCCTCCGGCCCTTCTTTACCACGTGCACAGTGCTCCAGCTGCTCCGTGGGGTCACTGTTGAATGCATCATCAGTTTGCATCTCCCTGTTTATTTTCTGGGACTTTCCACAAGAGAAGGAAATGAATTTGGGTGGTAAATCTGTTCAGTTGAAGCCTATCTTGTTCTAGAAGATGTGCGTGAAAATGTAGCCCACACCAAGGTGATTTCCGGGTGCTGGTGTCCCCGGGTCTCTGAGCAGAGGCTGGCTCGTCCAGTACCCGGGAGCCTGCCCTCTGATTTCCCTGGTCCTCCTTCCTTTGTGCCGGTGAGTCATGATGTGGAGATGATTTAAGACCTCGCCTGGGTGGGAGGGAGTTAGTCATTAAAAATGTATTTTCTCTGGGAGTTTGTTTTTAAAACTTTGGGCCAGAAAATATGTACAGGAATGTTTGGCTTTTAATAATTAAATCTTGCATTGTTTTAATTTTCTCCAGAGTGTCTCTCTGGAGGAAAATAAAGTTGCAAATCCAATATTTATGTCTTTCCTAAAGCATTGGTTGCCAAATGAAATGAGTTCTGCTATTTTTTTTCCTCGATGGTTGATTTGTCTCCAGAGGGCTCCCTTTTGAATCTGCAGGAAGGACTTAATGTTCTGTGAGAGCAGGCGGAATCACGGGGCCAGGGCAGGAGGACATGCGTGTTCCTGGTCTAGGCGGACACAGGTTAGGGCGTGTTTCCCCAAGTCCCCCCTGCAGGTGGCCAGCATCTCCTTCACCCGACTCTGCACCGCACACAGTCCGTTTCCTCCAGGGAGGAGAGGCTGAGTGTCCCGGGCAAAACTGGCCACTTGTCCCAGAGCTTTAGGCTGCTGCTGTGTCTCACCTCCACCAGCCGGCCCCATGGGGGACGTCCAGACAGGTAGAACCTGGGGAGCATCCAGCCCCCAGAGTCGGGATTGGGGATGTTTTCTGACTCTGCGATTCTGAGCACAAAATCTGTCCTTGGGTAGCTTCCCCACATGTCCCCCCCAATGGGATGCACACCTCCGGGTGCCTCAGAGACAACCAAGACCTGTTTAAACAGAGAGGGGAGGTGGGCCAGGCCCCTCTACAAGGTACGGTTAGAACCTCTGGGCTCTGCTGAAGCTGTTTGTGGGGAAGAAACAGCTTCTGTGACTGCTGCTTGTGTTATGTGTCACTTCCCAATTCTGTCCTTCCTTGAGAGCCTCAGGGCTGGGCAGGGACAGGGGCATTCTTTCCTGCCCTGAGCATGGGCTTCGGTGGCCTGCTCATAAGGCGGTTGGACCTGATGGAATGCTGTCCCAGCTGCCTCCTCATACCCCTGCTCTCCTTCCATTCACGGGGAGCACAGGAAGCAGCTGACAAGGGCACAAGTGCCTGCTCCCCGACACCCAGGACAGAAAGATGACGTCGAAAAGCCCAGTTTCAGGGAAGAGCCAAGTGGCATCCTGAGGTTCGTCCCTGGGTGGAGGCTTGACTTCTGTGGGCCTCCGTAGCCTCACCTGTCAAACAGGGAGGGTACTATTTGGCAGATGAGTCCCCTAATGCTCATGCCAGGGATGTGGCACAGACTTGGCACTGGGAAGACACTCAACAAGGCTTCTTTAGAACAGATGTGTGGCTGTATCTAACGCCACCTTTGGAGTCCCACAGATTTGGGTTAAGCTCTAGCACTGTGACTTAACACTGTGGCCCCGGGATGCCACGTCTAAGACCTAGCTTCCCACCCTCTAGGGGGGGAGCAGTACCCAAACTCAGAGGAATCTTTAAGTATTAAACTTGATGATATGTCTAAAGGGCCTGCCACGTGGCCAGTTCCTGTTGTTTAAAAATGGAGGGAACAAAGAAGGCTGGCTGCTGTACAAGCTATGGAAACCATGGGTGGCCTGTTCTGTGGCTGCCTCTTAGGATCCCTTGTTCCCCAAAACTGCAAAGCAGTCGTGTTGGAGTGGAGTGAGGAGAGAAACGTGATCCTCTTGGATCGGAACTTGCAGGACTTCATTCCTTCCTTGCACTTCATTCAGGTGTTCGTGATAAGTTCATCCAGAAAACAGGGTCGGGCCAATGAAGTGTTTGGTCCTGTCCTTGGTGCTGGAGGTGAAGGACAGGAAGCTACAGCCCCTCCTCTCAGGTTGACGACAGCAGGTTTTAGATATCTTCATATGCAGATTCCTTTAATAGTCCACGGAAGATGATATTTCTCTGCCTGGCAGTGGTGTGGAAGGGAATGATCCTCACAGACATTTAGTTTGTGATTTTAGGCTGTTACTAGACGCAGCTGCTCCCAGCTTGCTGTGCATGGTGCATCTGAGGATTTCCTTGTTTTCATGGAGGAATACCCCCCCTTCTTTAAGAAACTGACCCCTCCATTTCAACTACATGTTTTTTTTTTATTTGCCGGTAGCCAATGTGCTCACAGATGCTTCCCTGATACACATTCAGACACATGGTCACCCCACACTCCTCCTGCCATCGACTGGTCCTGGGCAGGTACAGGCAGGCCCAGTGAGAACCCACCTGTGTGTTCACACAGCCCGAGAGCAGATAAGTTCCCTGTGGAAGAATAATCTACGAGATGGTGACCCCAGGCCAGGACTCCTGCATTTGGGAAGAAACAAGTCTATCATCGTTGAGAATGAATCCAGTGTCATGGTTTGGACCTGGAATGTTTCCCAAAGCCTCTTGTACTGAGAGCTGGGTCCCCAGTGAGGCAATGATCAGAGGTGGGAATTTCAGGAAACGATTGGCTCATGAGGGCTCCAGTGGATTAATCCACTTGATGAATTAATGATTTTAATGGACTTCTGGGGTTGGTGGAAACTATCGGCAGGTGGAGCAGGGTTGGTAGACCACTAGAGGTGTGCGCTTGGGATGGAGACTTGTCTCAGCCCCTGCCTCTCTCTCTTTCTGCTTCCTGGTTGCTGTGAACTGAGCAGCCTTACTCTGCCATGCCCTTCCACCATGATGAGCTGTGTTCAGGCCCAAATCATTGGAACCAGCTGATTATGAATTTAAACCTCTGAAATCATGAGCCAAAACAAATCTCTTTTCTGAGTTGTTTTTCCTCAGTATTCATCACAGTGATGAGCACCCGACTAACACACCCACCTTGGTAGAAAAGCAGAGGACTGATGCTGAGCGAGGTGTGTGTGGGCGGGGATCAAGAGGACCAGGGCTGTACTGGAGTCCCCTGCTTCATTGATTCCTGAGATCCAGCTGAACTGTGCTCCCACCCAAAGCTGATTCTTCAGTCCTGGTGGAATCTGTGAGTTGTCACATTCTACTTCTGCCCAATATCGCTTGCGTTCAGCTTCTTTCTTTGCTACCCAAACCATCATGATGAGTATGGCATTTAGGGAGCAGTTTCTGAGCTTCAGCAAGACACAGAAAACCAGACTTTACAGGAAAACAATTCCATTCTCAAAGAGCATCAAAAAAAAAAAAATACTGGGACAATCTAACCAAGGATGTGAAAGACCCTGACAATGAAAACATAGAAAGTTGAAGAAAGATATTGAAGAAGACCTCAGAAGATGGAGAGACCACTCATGTTCATGGACAGGCAGAATTAATATTGTTAAAATGGCCGCACTACCAGAGGCAATATACAGATTCAGTGCCATCTCCATACAAATACCAATGACATTCTTCACAGAACTAGGGAAAAAAACAGCCCTAAAATTCAGTTGGAAGAATAAAAGACCCAGATTAGCCAAAGCAATTCTAAGCCAAAAAGTAATGCTGAAGGTATCACAATACCTGACTTCAAATGACGCCACAGAGCTATAGTAACAAAAACTGCATGGTACTGGCCTAAGACAGAACATAGACCCAATGGTGCAGAATAGAAGGCACAGAGACAAACCCACACATCTACAGTCATATGATCCTTGATGAAGGTGCAAAAACATGCATTTGAAGAAAGGGCTGACTTTTAAATAAATGGTGCTGGGAAAACTGGCTATCCACACGTACAAGAATGAAACTGAACCATTACCTCTCACCCTGCACACACACACACACACACACACACACAAATCAATTCAAAAAGGACCAAAGACCTAGAAATTGAATCAGAAACTGTGCAACTCCTGGAAGAAAATGTAGGGTCAGCACTCCAGCATATGGGCACAGGCAACAACTCTCCTAATAGAACCCCTAAAGCTCAGGAAATAATGCAAACAGCTAATAAGGGGGATGGCATCAAGTCAGAAATCTTCTGTACAGCAAAGGGAACAATGTGAATGTGAATAGAAAAACCTATAGAGTGGGAGAAAAATCTCTGCTAGCTACTCTTATGACAAAGGATATCTAGAATATATGAAGAACTCATAAAAACTTGCCATTAAAAAATCAAATAACCCAGTTAATAAACGGGCAAATGAATTAAACAGAGACTTCTCAAAAAGAAGAAATACAAATGGCCAACAAATATATGAAAAATTGATCAATACTATTCGCCATTAGGGAAATGCAGATCCAAACCACACTAAGCTTTCATCTCACGGCAGCTGGAATGGCAGTCATCAAGAATACAAACAATAAATAGTGGAGAGGATGTGGAGAAGAAGGAACACATCTACACTGTTGGTGGGACTGTAAATTAGTCCAACCACTTTGGAACCAGCATGGAGGCTTCTCAAAAGACTAGGCATGGAGCCACCATGTGACCCAGCTGCACCACTCCTCAGTATTTGTCCTGAAGAAATAAAGTCATCACCCTACAGTGACACAGGTATAACCCACGTTTACAAGAGCATAATTCACACCAGGCAAACTAGGGAACCAGACGAGGTGGTTGAATGGATGAATGGATGAAGAAAATGTGGTGTATATACACAATGTCGGTTTATTCAGCCATGAGGAAAAATGAAATCATGTCATCGGCAGGAAAATGGACAGAATGTGAGACTATTATGTTAAGTGAAATAAGCCAAACCAAAAAGTCAAGGGTCAGGCTGGGGCTGTAGCTCAGTGGCAGAGCATTTGCCTAATACGTGTGAGATACTGGGTTTGATCCATAGCACCACATTAAAAAAATAAAATAAAGGAATGCTGTCCATGTACAATTACAAAAAAATTAAAGTCAAGGATTTTATGTTTTTTTTCTCATATGTAGAAACTAGAGAGGAGAAAAGGAAAAGAAAGATGGTGGCGGATCTCATGCAAATCAAAGGGAGATGGATAGAGGCAAGGGCTCAGGGGAGGGGAGACAAAGCAAGGGGGTATTGGGGGGTAATATTGGCCAAATTATGGTGCTACATTTTGTGCCTGTAGATTCATATGTGTGTATATGAATAAGTAACAACAAATCCCATCGCCATGTGGGCTCCAAGGCACCAGTGAGAATGTGGGATAAGAAAGGACACTGGGTTCTGAGGCTTAGTGTCATCATTGTGGTGACACCAGGAGCATCGGGTGCCACAGCTAGGGGCACTCAGACAGGAACTCCCCCAAGAGTGGCTCCCCTGTGCCCCTCGGGAGAAGTCGGGCTCCTTCTCGTCTCTGATCAGTGAGTGGTGTGAGAGGGGCCCCGCTGAGGGGTGCCCCCTGGTTGAGTCACCTGGCAGAGTAATGAGAACTCACCACTGGGCCTCCGCTTCCTCACCTCCCAGGGTGGAAGGGCAAGTCTTGAGTGAGACAGATGCCACCTCCCCTCCGTGTGTGACGAGTCCCACATTCACCCCTCTCCCTCCTCCCAGGCCTCCTGACACCTCCTGTCAGACAGGAAGCCTCCTGAGCTGCTGGTGTCGGACCCTTTCCTGGCCATCTCCTCCCAAGGGAAAATACTGTCTCCTTCCTTAAGGGCGCAGGCTTGGCTGACACCCCGTCTTCTTCAGTTCACCCCTAAAGCCCACGCCTGACGCCTGTGTACCACCAGCCCCTGTTTAGGAGGCTCCTGCCACCTGTTGGGTCCCGACAGGTTTCCTTGTGAACGTCAGGTCCTCTGCTCTTTACAGTGTCCCCGCGAGGGAGGCTATGTGCCCTTGGTTTCAGATGAGGAGTGAGATGAGAAGACATCTGTGCAGGGAGTGTGGGAGCATTGACCTGGCGCAGTCAGAGCCTGGGACAGCTCCTGGCGGGGAACATCCAGGTGACACGCCCAGGAAATACCTTGGGCCTAGAGCCAAGGGTGAGGTGACCGCCTGCTTCCGCTCTGCCTCTTCACAGCTGGGGAAACTGAGGCAGAAACCTGTCGCACAGTGTGTAGGGACTCTGGCCAGGCTTGGCCTCCGTGCCCTTTTCTGTTGTTGACCCTGGTTCTCTCTGATGTGGAGTGACCACCTTCTGCCGATGTCCTCCGGGGAACCCTTCATCTCTGCCTGCTTTCCAGAGGGCACGGGTCTCTGTAAGGAGGCGGGCCTGCGTGGGGCCCTCTCCAGTTGGCTCTCCAGCTAATCTCTCCTCTCTGAGTCGGGTCCCAGCTGATGGTTGTCATGGTTGCGGGGCTGGTGCCCGGGGTATTGTGGAGTTCCATGCATGAGAGCAGGTGGAGGAATTTGGGGCTCATCCAGCTGACATGATCCCAGACATGATCACTCTGTGGTCCAGAACGTTTGGAACAATATGGGGCCCATGACGGTTCTGGGTGCTCGGGGACCCTTGCTGTCTGCTGGGGGACCCCTGCTGTCTGCTGGGCTGGTCGGCCGGGGTGGTTGCTGTTGTGCGTCAGGAAGGGGTGGGGTCTTTGTGCCTTGGTGGAAGTCAGGAAAGCACTGGCTTGTGCTGCATCCTGTCTTTCTTCAGTAACTAGGCATGTCTGCTGCAAGCCCAGGCTGGACCAGACCTGACACCTGGAGCTAGGCTGCGGTGGGCAGCAAAGGAGGCGTCCCCTGTCCTGCCGGGGCCGTTGATCTGGAGGGGAGAATGAGTAATCAGATTTCCACCGTAATGAATGCATGGAACAGTTTGTTAATTTGATTTAGTAACTGCTTATATCACATTTGCCACGTGAATGCATTATTCTAAACCCTGTGATCCTCAAAGATTCCCCTTTAAGATGGGCATGGCTGGGCTGGGGTTGTGGCTCATCAGTGAAGCCCTTGCCTGGCCTGTGTGAGGCACTGGGTTGGATTCTTAGCACCGAATATGAATAGATGAAATGAATGTCCATTGACAACAAAAAAAGAGAGATGGGTATTGCTGTTGTTATTTTTGCTCCATCTATATTGTGCAGATGAGGAGGCTGAGACGTAGCGGGTAAGTGAGCTGCTCGGGTGGAGACCTGTACCCCCCAGCCTTCCTCTGGAGTCCGTGCTCTCGACACTTGGGAGACCACCTCCCTGCTGAGACTGTCCTAAAGGGGGCATCCCTGGGGTTTGGAGAGACTTCCTTGTGAGGTGGCTTTTGGGCAAGAGTCAAACAGGAAAAAGGAACATGGCTGATTAGGGAGGAGCAGTTGGGGTGCAGAGAAGAGTGTGGCCTAAGGTCCTGTGGCCAGAGGAAGAAAGACCTTCAGAGAGACCCACAGATACAGTGGAGCCCGGGGTTAAAAGGAGCCTGGGGAGGTCAACTGATCCAGGTCTTGCAGGATTTGTTGTTTTTTTAACCCTTAGGAAAATGGGGACCCATCAAAAGGTGGGAATCCGTCAGATTTGCTTCTTGAGAAGGAAAACCAAAAGAGTAAAACCCCAAACCATCTCTAAAACAAATGGCCTCTGGATTTCTTGTTACATATGACCATACTTCTTTGTTTCTCAAGTCATTGCTACTTGAGGTTAAAAGTTTCCTAAGTGATATGTTCACTTTTGGATTAATTATCTGTGAACTTTGAGGGATGAAGGAGAAGAGGGGGTCAGATGGGGAAGGGAGAAAGAGAGCCAGGGAGATAAGTACAGGGACGGGGTGAAGGGGGCATAGAGCTCTCCTTACCCAGGCACAGTAGGGGACAGTGAGAACTGGCCCTTAGAACTGGGCATGCTGGCAGGCAACTAGAGTCTCAGTGACTCGGGAGGCCAAGGCAGGAGGATCGCGGGTTCAAGGCCAGCCTCAGCAGCTTAGTGAGACCCTGTCTGAAAATGAAAATACAAAAGGGCTGGGGATGCAGCTCAGCAATAGAGTGTTCCTGGGTTCACAAAAAAGAGAAAAAAAGAGAGAGAGAAAAAAGAACTTGCTTCATCTCATGACTGCTGTTTTTGAAGTGTAATGGTACTTCCTCGCCTGAGCTAATTTGGGCCTTAGTCCCCTAAGTCCTCTAGCTTGTTCCCTGTTTGATCCCAAAAAGAATAAAAGTCTCTCCAAAGGATGCCTTTTTTAAGGTCTGAAAGCCCTGGTTGGCTCATCTCAAATGCCCACATCTTCGGTACTTTTACTGGGTACATTGGGCTCAGCAGCGGGAGAACGTGTGGGCAAACTCTTGCGCCATTTCCTCACGGTTTCTGAAGATGACTTAGTGTACACAGCCTCACAGAGAGACTTATGCATCCCAAAGCTCCTACCTGGGACACCAGTCCGCTGTCACCCGGGCTGTGACAGGCCAGAGCTCCCAGGGTAAGGCCACGGGACAGTGAGGTGGGGTGACCTCTGTTCATTTGGGCACAGTCTGTGCTGGTCGGTCTTCTGTCCAGATGTCAGGGATAGAGCACTGCCTAGTATGTGTGAGGCCCTGGGCTTGACCCCCCAGAACTACAAAAAAGAAAGAAAGAAGTTGGGGGCGGGAAGCTGACCTTCTGTGAGATGTTCAGGTCTGCCACCTCCCAGGGTTTCATGTGGGCTCATGAAGTATCTGGGAGGTAAAGAAAGACCTCTTTGTCTGTCTGTCTGTCCTCCATGCACTCACTGGGATGCCCTAGGGAGCTCCTGCTCCCGTATCCAGACCCAGCCACGGCAGGCTGGGCATGCTCTTTGCTCTCTGCAGAATCTCTCCGAGTGTTATGGTTTAGCTCATGTGTGAGACAGTGCAAGAAAGTTCCCAGGTGAATGATTGGGTTACGAGAGCCTTAACCTAAGCAGTGCGTGAACCTAGTGATGTGGGTTAACTGAGTGGTGACTATGGGCAGGTGGCATGTGGCTGGAGGAAGCGGGTCACTGGGGGCGTGGTCAGGGTTTCTGTCTTGTCCCTGGTGAGCAAAGTTCTCTTTCTGCTTCTTGATCAGCATGACCTGCGCTGCTTTCCTTCTCCCCAGCTTCCTGCCATGACATTCTGCCTCAATTCAGGCACAGAACAATGGACTTGGCCGTCTGTGGACTGAAACCTCTGAAACCATGGGCCCCAAATATACTTTTCCTCCTCTAAGTTGATCTTGTCGGGTCTTTTGGTCACAGCATTAGAAAATCGGGCTAAAGCAAGAGCATATGTGAGATAAATTTCACCAGGGGCAGTGTTCTCCGCTGCTCTGCACCCGGGCCTCCTGCTGGGTGGCTCTGCTGTGCCCTCCCACTGTGATCCAGGCACAGCATGGGGCTTGCTCTGTCTGAAGCTCCAGGCAGAAATGATGATGCCCTGATGTCGAGCTCAGATCCAAGGTCTCCTGCACGTTTTCCTCCACTCTCTTGAGCTGCTTCCATCACCATGAGAGGAACCTGCCGGCCCTGTGACTGGTCACAGGAAGTGGGTACAAAGGACATGCCATAACGTCACTCCCAGCTGATGTTGGCATGGATGAACCATGGATAGGAGCACGCCTGGTGAGAAAGCAGAGCCAGCCGGCCAGCCCTGGACAGGCCTCGATGTGCACAGGCCAAGCCCTGACAGTGGAGCGTCACCAGGCTGTGGTGTCTGTCACGTGGCATCACTGTGGGATAGGGAACGGGTACAAGGTGTGTCAGCATCTGCCCCATTGTTTACAAGAGTTTTGGTTTGTCATCTTGCAAAGCTGTGAACCATTTGTGGGCAAAGAAATCATAACAGCAGCCCTAGTAACGAGGGTCATGTTGCACTGGGCGGCTCCACTAGGTGCCCATCTCTGTCCTCTGCAGCCCCTTTCCATGAGGCCCACTACTGTTTCCACTGCAGACTTGGGGCCTGAGCCTGAGGATGAGCAGTAAGCCAAGGTCACCCAGAACCTTGGCACTTGGAGCACCAGACACCCAGAGTCAGCCCCCAGGGTCTGCTGGGTGGACGAGTGACTGGACGGCACTGGGTTGAACGAGCCTGAAGCTGACGAACATGAGACATGGCTCTGCCTTAAGTGGATGCCAGGGAGAAGCAGAGCTCCCTGCTGCCCCAGGCCTGGCGCCGGCCACCTCTGCGGTGAACCCAAGTGCCGTCTCTTTGTCCCTTCCTTGGGTTCCTTGTGCATCAGCCCTGATCACCGGTTATTATGACAAACAAGACAACATCCCCTGCTGTGTTCTCCTAACAACCCTATAAATCAGGTCTGCCTTGTTTCAAGACCTAATTCAATTACAGGGAGACCATACCTTGTGGACGATTAAACTGTAAATCGCGGGTGTCCACTGCGTGATTAGATATGTTCTCTGCCGTAACTCACCTCCGTCCCCACTGCGGGCCGTCCCCACGCTTACTCAAGGGTGGGCGCATTCGGCTGACGGGCACCACGCGGGAAGATATTTATGGGACACCTCGAAGCTGGAACGTCTTCTTCAAGGAGATGCCCGGGCATCGGCAGACTCGAGACGTGGCGTGCTCGGCCCCCTCTTTCTCCTGCCAGCCCCCAGGAATCGTGAAATGTGACCTTTCTTGTTCTCCACGACAATGATCCGCAGCCCGTCTCTTCTGGGTGGAGGCGTGAAGGCTGAGGGCTTGTGCTCTCCGTCAGGGGTTCTCAGGAGCCTGAGGCCAGGCAGTGGCTCCGAGCCCCCAGGTCTGGACGGGAGGCTGCCCGCTGTGAAGACGGTGCCGTCATGGAGACCCCTCCTACTGGCCCACGGCCCACAGCAGACGGGGTGGAACTTGGCTCACTGACTCGTTGATGCTCTAGTCTTTATTGAGGGGTACAGGGTGCCAAGGCCATTTAATAAGTGCAGTGACACAGCTACATTTGTCCAGTTCTTCGCAGCTTATAAAGCATCTTTCTAATAATTCTCTCATTTTCTCCCTATTTAAAAAAAAAATCTCACGACATGGGCAGGGCAGGAACAATAATAGTATTTTAAAATCTCCAGTGATGATGGCTGGCTTTCATCTGGTGATTATGGCGCACCAGGGATCACAGGAAGAACTTCATGTGTCTTCTCGTTTAAGTTTCCGTGAGACCTCTGAAGTGGATGCCGTGGAACTGGGGATTAAATCAAGAGGTGCTCTGTCACCACACTGCATCCCCAGCCGTTTATTTAAACTTTGAGATAGCATCTTGCTTAGTTGCTGAGGCTGGCCTTGACCCTGCTGTCCTCCTGCCTCAGCCTCCTGAGTAGCTGGATGACAGGGGTGCACCATGCCTGGCTATCATCGAGTATCATTTACCTATCACTCATGCCTGTACATAGATGGGGAAACTGAGGCTGAAGGAAGGTCAGGGACTTGTCTGAGACACAAAATCATTAGGCAGCAGTTCTTAGATTCAGACCTGATATTCTCCCCTCAGAAGTCACTGTCCTTAATGACTGGGTCGCCTGCCTGCTAGCACCAGCACCTGGGTTTTCTGTGGCTCTTCCCTCGATGCTAGAAAGCTCTGGGGGGTTCCTCCTGTGATTCCACGTCTATTTTCTTTCCTTCCCTCCCTCCTTTCCTCTCTCTTTCCCTCTCTCCCTCCCTCCCTCTCTCTTTCCCTCTCTCCTTCCCTCTCTCTTCCCTTCTCTCCCTCCCTCCCTCCCTCCCTCCCTCTCTCCCTCCATCTCTCTCTCTCTCCTCCCCTCCTTTCTTCCCACCCCACCCCTTTTTGGTGCTAGGAATTAAAACCAGGGGGGCTTAACCACTGAGCCACCTCCCACCCCTTTTTTGAGACAGGGTCTTGCTAAGCTGCTGAGGCTGGCTCTGAACTTGGAATCCTCCCAAGGTGCTGAGATTACAGGCCTGTGCCACTGCACCTGGCTCACCTGTGTGTTCTTGGCTTTCCATTAGATTTAAGAAATTCCAAGAATGGTTTTCCATCTGAGAAGGTCAGCATCCAGTAGAAAGAGCCCAGTTTCCTTTCACAAATCCAGCAGAAAAACACAAACTCGGCTTAGTAAAAGTTTAAAATATTTGTCAATTCCTTCTTGGGGCATTTTTTAGAGGGGATTTCTTACATGACAATGGCCCTGGCTCTTCTGCAAGTTTCCCTGCATTTCCATTTTCTTTTGGACATCCCAGTGAGTGGCCTTTCTTATCACATGGAGATCTTGATAGCAATCATTCTTTATTACTATTTTTTTAATTTGGTACCAAGGATTAAACCTAGGGGGGTGCTTAACCACTGAGCCACATCCCCAGATCTTTTTAATTTTGAGACAGGGTCTTGCTAAGTTTCTTAGGACCCCACTAAGTTGCTGAGGCTGGACTTGAACTTGTGATCCTCCTGCCTCAGCCTCCCAAGATGCTGGGATTAGAGGCACGTGCCTGACACCCACCTGATAGCAAATAATTCTGATTTGCAAAGACTCTTACCACCAGCCAGGAGCCTCCCACGATCAGCATCTCACTTGGTCCCTGTCACCCTCTGTGGGGAGTCAGGGAGATGTCTTAGGTGGGACGCTGCACACAGAAGATACTGAGTGTTGTTGGAGGCAGGACTGCCTCCCTGTGTGGCAGGTTCAGGGCTTGGACACAGCTCATGCTCCTCTGTCATGGGGTGCATGCACCCTTGACAGGGACTTGGGGTGGACAGAGTGGACCCTTCCCCCTTCACTTTGGGCTTGGCCATGTGACTTGCTGGGGACCATGGGGTGTCAGCAAATATGACACACACCGAATAGACATTTCCTCACCCAGGAGGGCACCCTTCCCTGCCTCTGCCATGCTCCTGATCCTATGGACAGCTGCTGCCCTTTAAGCCTGGGTCCCATAGACTCAGTATATTTAAAAGACAGAGGCCAAGTCAAGTACAGTGGTTAAGCACATGTGTACAACCCACGGGGGCCTCCAGGGCCAGAGGAAGCCAACCCCAGCCAGACTCGTGGTTTGGAGGACAGCCATCCGGCTGTGCCCAGCCTGGGTCAGCCAGCCTCTTGCTGCACCACAGCCTGGAGTGTGGGGGTCAGTGAGCCCTGCCCTAAGCCTCTTGAGTTCTGGGGTGGTGTGTCATGGAGCGTCATTGTCACTATAGCTGACAGATAAGGTCATTGGATGTCGGCTCCATGAAGGTGAGCAAGTTCAAAACCCCAGACCTGGGAGGGAGACCAAGTCATGTTGTTAGGTTACGGCACTTTGAATGAGTTGCTGCCAGATACAGAGTGTGGCAAACCCCCTGCCTCAGTTTCCCCAGGTGAATAGGAGAGATAAGGGCATTCTTCATGATGTCTGTGGGGACGGACGGAGGCTCTGTGCATACGGGACTGGCATCCAGCAAGCACTCTAAAAGTTAAATGTTTGAGGATGACCTCACATATTTGTGTTGAATACCTTTTATCCATTTAAAAGTGCCAGTCAATAGTTTTTAGGATATCGCCCCCAAAGAAACTGCAAACCCATTAGCAGTCACCACCCCCCCCCCCATGTTGCCCTCTCCCAGCTCCTGGAAACCACTAATCTAGATTCTGCCTTTCTGAATTTCTCTTCTGGATTTTTCATATTAATAGAAGTATATAATCGGTGACTTTTTGAGCAGAAATTCCAGTTCTCCTTGTCCTCACTCATACTGGCTGCAGGCTGCCGGCTGTAGTAATTCTGCCGTCCTAGCAGGAATGGAGTAGAATCTCAGGGTGGGCTTGACTTGCACGTCTCCCGTGATGAACGGCGCTGAGCATCTTCTCATGAGCTTGTTGATCGCTGGTGAATCTTTTTGGGAGAAGTGTCCACCCAGATTCCTTGCCTGTCTTTGTACCTGCATTATTTATCTTTGACATTGGGTCATTAGTATTCTTTATATGTTTTTGAGAGCAGTCCTTCTTCAGGACTAAAATATATCAGAGCTGGCGTGAGGGCTGGTCATTTTAGGACTGAGAGCACTGGTGCTCAGGACACAGCTCTGGGTGATTTTCAGACACCCTTTCCCAGTCTGATGGTGGGTTTTTTTTTTTTTTTTTTTTGTATCTCCTGCTGCCATCATTTCCAGCACAGAGTTTTTAATTTTTATGAATTCCAATTCTTCTATTTTTTCTTTTGTAGTTTGTCCTGTTATTGTCATATCTAGTGAGGTTTTGCCTAAGCCAAGGCTATAAAGATCTTCTCCTGTGTTTTCTTCTAAGGGCTTTATAATTTTAGCTTACGTTTTGGTGCATGGTTCATGTGAGCTCACTTATGTGCATGGTGCAAGGAGGTTTGACTTTTGTCTTGCATGTGACTGTCAAGTTATTCCAACACCATATTTTAAAGAAATATTTTCCCCTTTGAATGGATTTTATAATCTTGTCAAAAATCCACTGATCACGGATATTGGGTTTACTCATAGGCTCTTGTTCTATTCCACTGATACTTACTTGTCAATTCTGCCTCAGGCCAGGAGCAAACTGTCTGCACTACGTAGCTTTATAGAAACATTTGAAGTTGGGGACTGCAAATCCTCCACCTTTGTTCTTTGTTTTCAAGACCATTTCAATGATTCTAGATCCTTCATGAACTTTCTCAGTGGATTTCAGGATCAGCTTGTCAATTTCTACTAACGGCAGTTAAGTATTTGGAAGGGATTGAGTTGAATCTACGATCAATCTGGGGACTGATTTGATCTTAATACTAAGTCTCTCAATCCTCAAATGTAGAATTTCTTTCTACTTATTTGAGTCCTTTTGAATTTCTTTCAGCAGTATTTTGCAGTTTCTAGTGTACACATTTTGCACCTATTTAAAAAGTTTTTTTTCCTAAGTGCTTAATTCCTCCTGGCACTACTTTAAAGGGAACTGTATTCTGAATTCCAGGTTATTCATTGCTGGTGTAAGAATCGCAGTTGATTTTTGCATCTGGATCATGGATGCCGCAACCTTGTGACTCTTTTTGTCAGTGCTCAGGGATCTTTTTGTGGATTCCTCAGACTCCTCTCCATGCACAGCCTTGTCATCTATAAACGTGGTTCCGCTTCTGCCTTTGAAGGCTGCCTTTTCCTTTGTTGGTCTTATTGACCTGGTTCAGGTACCCGCTGTTTTCCAGGAGAAAATTGAGCAGAGGTGGTGAAATGGACACCTCCATCTTGTCCCTTGTTTTTGGATTCTCCTGTGGACGTTTGCACAGATTCTCTTATTGTTTGGACCAAGTTCTCTGCTCCTGGATTGTTTTTATCATGAAAGACGGTTGGATTTTGTCAAACGCCTTTTCTGCATCTATGGAGATAATCGTGCCATTTTGATTCTTTACTCTTTATCTGACCACTCTGAATTGTTATGGCTCTGATTATCTAACCTGTTAAAACCCTGCCGGTGAAACCTCTGCTGTGGTCTTCAGCTGGTGCATACAGCCCTGAAGATACCCCACCACGCACACATTTGATTTTATGACTGCCTGTCCTTAGTGGGTGAAGGGGAGGGCACAGGGAGGTCTTGAGAATGGGTGGCACCTTGACTTCACAGCATGGTGTTTATTTTTCTGTCTGCCAGGTTCTGAGCAGAGACCCTGCTTAATAGAATAATAGGTCTGAGACATTGGGCTCTGTTAGCCAAGAGCCCTTAAAGAACCGGATTGCTCTACTGACAGTCTGCCTTTTCCATAGTTACACTGGATAATATTACCAAGTCCTATAAAATTAAAATCAAGTTTGAAGTAGGGTTTGTTAATTACAGTATTTAACTGTTGTCATTATTGTTTCCTTGGAGATTAATGAGGTGAGTTATTGTAACATAATTAGGCTACAGTGCATCTAATCTCTTACAAACCCTTGCAATTCTCTGTTGTCTCAGTATCATTTGAAGGTTAATTTCACTTTGCTGGTATAGACTTGGCAATATGCTTTCTATTGAAATATGTTTTTAATTATATTTGAAAATCATCAGTCAAGGGCCCTGCTGGGCTGCTCTGCACACGCTTGCCTTGGAGAAATTCATACACAGATTCACGGTGGTCATCTGTCCCCATGCCCAGGTGCCTGAGGGCATCAGTGGGGGAATTCACAGACAGCACCTGTACCGGGCCTCATTTTGGTCCCAGGCAGGCATCATGTTGCTGGAATCTTTGGAGGAATGTCCCCATGGTGACATTAGAGCTGAGGAGCAGCACCCAGAGTGGGCCCCTAAGTGGACTTTCTTAAATATCTTCCTCTTTTCCACCCCGTGACCCATGGGCAGCATCGCAGTCTTGGCACACTTTGCCCTGGTTGACTTCTAGCTACGCACCAGGCTCAGCCTCTGTTTCTTAAAAGCTACTCCTTCCAAAGAGCCCCCAAGACCCAGCTTCCCGCCCACCCAGCTCTCCTTGCCGCCAGTTCTCACACCAGCGGTTTTCCTGTGGCCTGTTTCCCTCCCCACGTGAGCAGAGACTCTACCGTTCCCTGCACACACCCAGGTCAAGGCTCATGTGGAAGACAGTGCAGTGGTTGAACAGGTGCACGAGGACTGTCCTGTGGTTCTCTGGCATGGCAGCCTCACCGGCCAGAGGTCCAGCCTGCGCTTCTCTAGGCTCTTCCCTGGACCCTAGTTCCACCCATGCTGAGAGACTGGACCATTCTCCCTCACCTTCCCCTTCCTCCTGCCTCAGTTGACTCATCTGCAACATGGAGGCTCAGTGGGATCTTCCATCGAGGACGCGCTGAGTTGGCCGGCACAGGCACAGGGCCCGTCGCAAGGCAGCGTCCTCCAGGGGCCATTTCTCCTGTGACTGCCATGCAGGGCGTGGGCTAGATGGTGTCTGAGATTGGAGGGACAGTGGGAGGACAGCCTTGTGGACACCCAGCCCAGGAGTCTGGCACAGGTGGGGCCTTGCCTATTGGTATTTCTACATTAAAGAGGTCCCACGCGGCATCACTACAGCACTCAAGCCCAGTGAGACAGTGGCCTCCATTTTTAAGGACAGTTTCTGGTGAGAAAAGTGTTCTGGTGTGATCACAGGAGAGGAGAAGGGCACTGGTAGAGAGTTGGCAAGGCCGTTTACACACGTGTGTGTCTGCATGTGTGCAAATGCACGCTGCTTACAGCACCCCCCCAAGGTCCTGTGGAGGGAGACAGCACTATGACTTGCAGTGTGCTCCTGGATTTGTGTGCTCTCAGGGCATGAGGAGTGTCACCCATTCTTGGGGCTGGGGCCCGTGGGCTGGAAACACCCACCCAGCAAGCCTGAGCCGGGGTGGTTGTGAGTGGGTAGCTGGCTCCTCCGGCTTTCCAGGCCAGGTGGCACCATCTGAAGCTGGCTGCTGCTGCTGCTTGAGAAGCTGGCCCTGGGGTCTTGCGGTGGTAGAGGGGCGGCAGGTGCTGGGCTTTGTTGGAGGCAAGCCTCTCCTCTCCTCGAGCCTCTCTTCCTCTGCAGGGTGCAGGACGGCTCGGCAGCTGAAGTGTGAGCTGCAGCCTGCTCCCTGCGTGGACTCAGGGTGGCCCTGGCCCCTGAGCTCCACACGTGCAGCCCCACGAGGGGCCGAGCAGGGCTGGAGTTAGCGCCTGTGGGAGTCAGTAGCTCATGTGCTGGACAGGGGTGGCCGTTCTGCTCTCCTGGTCACGCAGCAGCAAGCCTGGCACCCACTGGTGCTTTTACGTCTTTCCACTGAAGCAGGTGGTGTCACCCCCTGCCTGGAAGAACAAGAGTTGTCAAGGGCCTGCCTTTCCCATGATGCTCTCTGAGGAAGTCACCTCCCAGGAGTCCCCCTTGGAGTCCCCACGATCCCCACCATGTCCCAGAGTGAAATCAGGGTTGTTCCCACATGTGTGGGAGAGAAAGCCTGGGCAGGATGGCCTCAGGGGACCAGCACACTAGGAGGTGGCGTTCCTCACTCTGTCCAGTGAGAGCGTTCCCCCCCGGGAAGGGGACCCCACTCTGATCAGCTCCTTGCCTTGGAGCTCGTGGAGGAGAGTATGTCAGTAGAGCCCGAGCTTTGTCCCCAGCTCTAAGACCCTTGGGCCTGCGACACAGTGCCACAGAGCGGGGGGCATTATCAGGGAGCACCGTTTGCTGTTGTTAACTCCCTGGCCTGGGGTATCTTAGTCTCTATTCCAGCACTCTCTCCAGGTGACCTCCATCTTCCCCGAAGGAGACCTGGGGAGGTGGCCCAAGCTCCATGGTCAAACAGTTGGCATGTGGCAGAACCAGAGGAGAGGCTTTGGCCAGCCCCCGCCTCTGCCCTGGAGGAGCTGGTGCTCCCCAGCTGGGTGGTCCCTGAGGCCAGGTCGCCAGGTCCTCTACCCTTGGCCCGAACCTGGCACGGGAGGCTGCTGGCTGGGCACACCAACTGTGGGTGGGAGCTGAGGCTCAGGGCCGAGTCGCTCGCTCTGCCAACAGCGCAACATCCTGCCACGCAGGAAATTCCCTTCCTGAGGTTGGTCACCAAAGGCTCTCTCCTTTCCCAGGGGGTCCTTCTGTCCACTGTCTTCTGAGCAAGCCTGAACCCTGCTTCCCAGCCTGCTTTTCATTTTCTCCATCTCCCTTTTTTTTTTTTTTTAAAGAAGGCTTTTTCTTCTAGGAGAACAGTTGCTGTGATTTAAACTCCTTGGGTCGCAGTCGGATTTCACATTCTGAAGCGCCATGTGGCCTTTGAGAATCCATCAGTTTTTCCAGGTCAGATGCCTCCCTGAACCGCAAATGACCTGTCCACGGTGGAACCATCGTCTCTCAGTTCTGGGAGGTGTTCGGAGCATCTCATCAGATTTGTCAGGCCCGGCCTTCTTTCCCTGCACCACCTCATGGCTGGCCCTCTCTGTATTAAACCCTGTTGGATGGAGGGGGTGGTCCGGTTCTCTCCCTGGGCCGGCCATGCACAACGACACACTCATTACCAAGGTCCCCCCAGGATGCCAGGCCTTGGCCTTCCACCTGCTCCCCTCCCCTCTGCAGAGGTCCTGCTCTTGGGTCAACCCGGTGCCTTGAGTCAGCCAGGGGCAAGTCCAAGGAGCCTGGAGCCCAAGGACGCTGCACCATGCCTGTCTGTCTGCTCTGCTCTGGATATTAACATTGTATCACTATCGGGGTTTACAACTCTGTTATTATAGTACTAGTAACTAGTAACTAGTAACTTCAGGTGTTACAATTAGCAGTAAAACAATCGTCTTTGCTGACACTGTGGCTCAGGCTCACAGGTATTGTAATGTAGCTCACAGTGCCGTGAGGGCACCTGCAACATGCCCACAGCTGTGCCCTTTGATGATTATGCCTTCTGCACCTTTTATGAGATTTGAAACTATGGTGTGATTGTAACGATTGCAGTGACAATGAGTGACAGCTCTGGAATGCTTCCTGTCCCACGTGCTCTGTGCAGCACTTCTGGGCTCCGGGTCACTCGCTCCCCCAGGGATGCAGTTAGGTGGATGCTGTTTTACTCTCTTGATGGTTAAGGAAACTGAGGCTCAGAAGGGGTGTTTAAGTTTTCCAAGGCCACATTGGTGGCAACTTTTCTTTTCCAAATATTTGTATTAGTGCATCATAGTTATTCATGATAGCGGGGTTCATGTTGGCATCGTCATACATGCAGGGATTCAATTCTTGGTGAGAAAAATGACTTTATTCCCCCCCCAACTTTATAGGGTTCTAGGGAAAAAAGTATTATATAGCTGTTCTGCAATCATAGTGGGTTGGTTCCAGGACCTCTCAGGATACCAAACTCCACGGACACTCAAGTTCCTTATGTAAAACGGGACAGTTTATGTGTAAAATGTGCGCATCCTCCTGTCTACCTTAACTCACGTCTAGATTACTTCTAATACCTAATACATTGTGAATGCTGTACAAATATGTGTTGCACTGTATCCGGGGAGAATAATGACAGTAAAATTGTATACATTCAATACAGACACAGTTTTAAAGAAGTATTTTTGATCAGAGACTCATCAAGCATGCAGATGTGAAACCCATGCACACAGAGGGCGGGCAGAGTGTACCTACAGTGCACAACGTGATTTTTGTGGGGCATGCACACATTGAGAACTAACACAAGCAAGCTAATTAACACATCTGCCCCCTCACGTGGTTGCCATTGTTCTGTGTGTGGTAAGAACACATCAGAGATACTCTCCTAGCAAACAGCCACTGTACGATGTAGTGCCAACAGCAACAGTCGTCACGCCGTGTTGGGTCTCCAGAATTCATTAGTATATAGCTGCAAGTTCATGCCCTTTGACCAACATCTCCCTGTTTCTCCCACCCCCAAGCCTGTGGCCAACACAATTCTCTGTTCCTAGGAGTTTGACTCTGAGATTCTGCATAGAAGTGAGATCACACAGTAATTGCCTGGTTTATTTCACTTGACCCAGCATTCCACTTCTGGGCACATATCCAAAGGAAACAAAATCAAAGAGATATCCACACACCCCCTGGAAACTGCAGCACAATTCACAATGATGTGGTATGGTCCAAGATATAGAAAGAGCCTACGTGTCCTTTGATAGTTGAATGGATGAAGAAAGTGTGGCTTAGACACATATGCATGATGGAATATTATTCAGCCCTAAAAAGGAAATCCTGCCATTTGCTACAACTTTGCTTTTTAGAACTGACACAATCAGGCTGGAAGCTCTTAAGTTGGAAGCAGAAACTCCTGTGCACAAAGGAATGCTCCCCTGAAAACATTTGCATACTGGAAGGGTTTGATGGACAGATTTGCCAGGGGAAGTCGTCCTGCAGGTGGAGTCTGCTGGAGTGCAGGCAGGTGGGGACTCACCTGGCCCCTGTGGCAGTGAAGGCCCCCATGGCTGGGGAGGAGCAGCAGGTGGGGCTCCAGCTCTGCTGCAGTTGCTCCTCTCGGGCCATGGCTCCTGGTGAGGCCTCGGGTTCCCGGGACAGTTTGGCCGTTCCTGTGAGTTCTCGGAGCTTCCAATTTTCCTTCTCCTTCCCGTGACCGACATTTACCTGAAACAGGATTCCTTCAAGGTGCAGAGGCCCCTTCCCATGTGAGGTTCTGAGCATCCCATCCTGCCTGGTGTGGGCCCCCAGTTTTCTCCCCATCTCCAGCTGAGTTCCAAGACCTTCCTGAGGTCTGTCCGTCTAGGCCAGCTGTCTGTCTGTGCCTGTCAGTCCCCCTTCCCAGGGCGAACCCGACACATCTCTCACCTGAGGCTGAGGGATGCACAGTGGCAGGGTGAGGTCCACCTGTGTAGCCCCGGCTCCTGTCAGGTGTCTTCTCTGACAGGTAAGAGCTCCGAAATGGTCCTGCTAACTCAGGGTCCACCTGTGGGCCAAAAGGTGAGGGATGCGGGGATGTACGCTGACTGGAACACACGAACTTCACCTGGGAGACTGACACACCTCATTCTGTCATGCTGAAGCTGTGTGTCCCTGGGAAAATGCCTTAAATCTTCTGAGCTTCCATTGCCTGTCTCTCTGGGATCTGAGTACCTGCTGAGTACACATCACACCTGCGGGTTAGGTTCCAAAGCAGAGCTGGAAGCAAAAAAATGTGAGCAAGTCGTTTCTCTGAAGGCTTGCAATTCTTCAATGAGTCCAGGACAGCTAGTGTTTTGCTGAGTCACAGAACAGATGATTGTTTTCCAGTCTAGCATCTGGTAGGTCTGTAGCTTGCAATTAAATGTCAAAAATCACACTTGCTAGTGATACTCTGATGGAGAATTGCAGAAACGGAGACCTTTCATATCCCAAAGGAAGCTGTAGTAATAACTTACGTCCAGGAAACCCGGGAACATTGTGTTTTTACTTAATCTGCCCGTATGTCTTACACTTTGGTCTCAAGCAGAGAATTAGCCAGAGACGCTGCCCAGGTATCTGGCTGGGCCACGTGAAGGGTGTTTTTATTCTTGTGCCCGTGCTTCCTTCAAGGTTCAGTTTTGGACAACAGACGTACTCTGGGTGGTTTATCCCATGGGACTGGCGACAAACATTTGGAGACCTACATGAGTCCTGCAGAGGCGTGTCAGGCCCTCGGCCACTTCGAGGGATCCATCCCAGCCTCGGGAATTGCATGCTGCTTCGTGTTCAGGAAAGCCGCTGCCTTCCTTGGAGAAAGTCGCCAGGGTTGAGCACTGCCCCTGCAGGGCGCCGTGCCTGCCCATCCCCCCTCAAAGAGGGTGCCCAGGTCTCCCACACTCGGCTCTATCTCAATTAGAGGGTTACACCCAGTGCACTTGGGGAGTCTGCGGGTTTAGATGAGGTTCTGGCCTTGGCAATGGAGGAAGGAATGCTGCAAGAGAGTCCTCATGGTCCATGCCTCAGCCATTCACTGTCCACCTCAACCGGATGGGCCCATGTGGCCTTGAAGTCACCGGACCACAAGACTCACTCTGTTTTGTTCCTTCCAATTTCCAGGCCTTATGCCCCACAGCAAGGGCCACTCTACCTCTTGCCTGAGGACAAGGATCAGAGGTGCCCAAAGATGGAGAAACCGTTACTGAGGGTGTGATGGGGGCCAGCAAGCCTTCTTGTCCTGGGAGGTTCTGCAGAGGACGGGGACGTGGCTCCCGCCCTGAGCCTCTGGCTGCACACAAGCACTTGAACTTTTAATAGGTGTATGATCCTATCAATATCCTGGGTTTGATCAATCTATTTAACTATTTCTTGCTTTGGGGTAAAATAGCACTCATCACCATCACTGCCATTTCCATTATTGTCACCATCACCATCGTCACCACCATCAGTGATACTGTCACCACCGTCATCAGTGTGATCGTCATAACTGTCCCCATCATCACCATCATAATCATCCACGTTGTTATCGACTTTACCATGACCACTGTCAACCTCTCACCATCCCCATGTCGCCTCCACGGCTACTGTGACGATCACATCCTCACCATGATCATCACCATGGTTCTCACATCAGCACTGTTATCTTCATCACCACGGCAACCATCATCCCGGGTCTTCACATGGCCACCTTCCTCCTCACATCCTCACCGTCATCATCACGACCCTCGTAACCACCAAAGTCACCTCTCCACCGTCTTCGTCAGCATCCCGATCACATGCTAGTGTTTATACTTTCTCTTTGTCCGAGATACTGTGCTAACGTCTCCCCTGAAGCATCTTGGTCCTTGTGCGGCCTTCAGGGCCAGGTGCTGTGGCCGTCCTCACTTGGCAGAGGAGACAACAGTCTCAGATGAGAAGAAGGGACCACGATTTGATCCTCAACCTCTGAGTCCAGAGTGAAAGGGTGGAGGGGCTCCCTGGCTCCTGAGGCTGGCCCACCAAGCTCTAGAATATGGGGCTGAACTTTATAATCTGTCCCTTCAGGTGCAACATGGAGAGCTACACAGAGCAGAGACGACCGTGGAGGTCCATAGGACATTTGTGCTGTCAAGAGCAAGAAAAAAATGGGGTTAGGAAGATGAGCGAGACCGTTATGGTCTTGCAGTGGGGACAGGCAGTGGGAAGTTTCGCGTAATTTTCTAGCGATTTCTAATGTGTGTCTTTCTATCCATCCTCTGCAAGAAAAATAAGAAGGCACTGCCATATCTCACACATTAGCCTCTCAATCAGTGGCCCATTATCTCGTCTGCTCAGGTGTTTAATGGAAGTCTCTCTCTCCTGCCGACCCAAGAGCCTAACGAGTCTGAATTCTCCATCCTGCATCAGTGAGCTGGGCATTCCTCAGCAAGGCAGACTCATTGCAGCCATGAACAGGATAATATTTCTCCCTTTTTTCACATTCTAATGAATAAATGATATTCCCATTGGTTATTTATCTACTTTTAGAATTTGAATGGAATTCTACTGATAATTACGGCATTTCACCATTTGATGGGAAATTGGCACCTGCCGCATGGAGATAATAGTCCAATTCAGCGTCTATGAAATATGGAATTTTCTGCTAATTCCTGCCTTGAAATTTGTAAATCATCAGTGGAGTTGGTTATTAAAATTCAAGAGTTTAAAGACCTGGAGCCAAGGGGGAGCAGCTCTTCTTCATTAAAATTACAGAAACTAACAATGAGTGCTGGACTGAAGCTTCTCAGCCCAGAAGGCTCAAAGGAACGGAGCAGCAAGAAGGCCTCTTGGTAATGAGACTGTGTCTCAGGAGACTCATGCTGGGGACTGGGAGCTACCTGGCTACGGGGCACTTGTCAGAATTTGCAGAAATGAGACGGCTGCAAGGCTTGGGGGTACGGCATGGGCTCTGAGTCAGGCAGATAATGGTTCTAATTCCAGCTGTGTAAGACTCTAGGGCTTTCCGAGCATCAGTTTCTGCACCAGTGAATTAAAAAAAAAAATAGTACCCTCTCTGGCAATGAATAACTGCTTTCTGTCCAATCTTTAAATTAATGTAAGACTAAAGCTGCACATTTCTCATCCATTTATTGAACAACTATTTACTACAATTCACTTATGTGCAGACATTCTGCTGGGCCCTGCGAATATGGTGCAGAGAAGCACAGGGCTTGTTCTCTGCCTAAGACCGTTGTTCACGAAGTCCTCAGCAGTGTCTTCACTGATCCTGGACAAGTGCACAGGCCCCCGAGGAAAATAAAACTCTGTCCCCTTCTCTCTGGTTGCAGACCTGCCTGTCTGTAAAATCACTGTCTTCATCCATTTTGCATTATTATGAAAGTACCTGAAGCTGGTGCTCTGCCAAGAGAAGGGGCGTATTAGGCTCAGCGATCTGAAGGTCCAGAGCAGGCTTGGGCATCTGCTCGGCTCTGGTGTGGGTCTCACGGTGGTGGCCTCACTGTGGCAGAACATGCGCAGAAGAGGTCACGTGGGGACACAGGGAGCCAGCAGCAAGCCCGGATGACAGGCTCCCTTCTTAACCTATTCTCGCAGGAATAATCCAGTCCTAGGTGGATCCCTTCATGGTGACACGGCTACTAGGCCACACCACCACAGTGGGGACCCAGCCACCAGTAAATTATCATAATTCCATTGACAGCTAACCCCAAGATCGGCTCCAGGGTGCCAACGGGCCCCTGTCCCTCGCCTTAGAACAGTCTCCAGGCAGCAAGACACAGAGGCACCGGCAAGGGGCCTTGCCTGGTGTATTTGCCTGCACAGGAACGGTCACTCAGCACCTTGGACATCCCCCTGATGTTGCTCTCATCCAGAGTCCACCCCTCTTTGTCTTCCTGGTCTCCCCTTCCTTTGTCCTCTGTCCCACCTCCCTGTCTCTCCCCTGTCCCTCTCCTTCTCCTCCTTGCCCCTCCTTTCTGAGACCCCCCCCCCCACCGGCCAAGGGCCTCGTCTCTCCGTGATACTTCTCTGGGCTGCTGATGGTTGGAGGGAGCTCCTTCCTCTCCCCTGCCTGACCTAATGTGCTCTCTTCACCTGCTGGGCCTGCTGCTGGGGACCTGTCAAGTCACAGAGCATAAGCTGGAGTCCCTCTAAATTCTGATCTCCACCGAGCCCCACGGAGCCTGGCCCTGGCCCCAGCTGTCTTCCTTCTACGTCCACAGCAGACCCCATGGAGGCCGGTTTCTGCCTCCCAGGGCTCTGGGCAAGGGTTCTGTGCGTAGCACATGTGCAGTTAAAGTTGCCTGCTGCAGACTGACCCCGGGAACGGGGGGAGAGAAGACCTCCCCCCAGGCAGCGGAGCTTGAGAGAAGCAGGTGCAGCCCCAGCAGCAGTGAGCAGGCTGTTCCGGGCTGTAGTAGGGTTTAGGGGTCTCTCATGGTTCTTTGTTTCCACCCCTTGGGCTTCTGGGCTGGTGGGGATATCGGCTCCGGCTGGGAAATGTCATGGTGCCACCTTCCAGCAGCAGTCTCCCCCCCGCTGTGACCGTGGGACAGTCTGTGGGCACCGCGGGGCACCAGGAGACTTCCCGCATCCATGTACCCTTGCACTTGGCCTGCCCAGGCTGGGAGGAGCCCCTGCTCCGTCCTCCTCCTCTGCATCTCCCTCTTTCCCCGCTGATGGCCAGGCTGCCCCTGCCCTGGCCTGGGAGGGGTGTCTGTGTGCTCTTCCCTCGGCTCTCTCTCCCCCAGGCTGTGAGCGGGTCTGCTCCCTCGCTGCCTCCTGCTCCCCACCTCTGCCCTTCTGTTCAGAATCCCATGCTCCTCGGTGTCTCTGTGACGGGGAAAAGACCTGTGCACGCCCTGCTTGGGGAGTGGGGTGCTCGGCCTTCCCATGCCCCAGCCCCAGGCAGAAGGAAGGTGTGAACGCGCACCGAAGCTCTGGAGGGGGTTTTCTTGTGTGGGTCGTCCCGTGTGCAGAGGGATGGAGGGCCGTGAGGGCTGGCCGTGGGCCTCCACCTTCTCGTCCCTGTCCCCTAGTCACTGGTCACACTGGTGGTGACAGGCTTCATGGTTTTATATAAACTAGGGAGCCCTTCCTTCCCCCTTGGCCACACACCATTTTGTGCAGGGATGGAATCAACCCAGCATCTGGGAAGGTGCCGGACCTGTGCTTTGGGAAGCTCCAGGACGGGGCCTTGGAATCCCGGGCCTCCTCCTGTTGCAGGGATGGGAATTGGTGTCTACGGCCACCTCCCCCAGGGCCTGTTCCTCCCCTCAAATGCACCAGGGTCATCCTGCAGGGCTGACTCGGCCATCCGTGGCAGCTTCTGTCCCTCCCCACCCAGGAGGGAAGGTCTGCCTCCCTGTCACCAGCAAGGCCTGCCGCGGTGGTTGGGGTGGGGTGTGGCAGCCTCTGTGGAGAGCCCTCGGTGAAGGCGGCTGGGGCTCTCTCACTCCTTATTTTTAGACGCACGGTGTGTCTCTGCGCCTTCCCGTGCCAGTGTCTCTCTGGCCGTCTGTCTCTGTCTCTGTCGCCTCTCTCCGCCCCTCCCCTCCCTCCATCTGTGTGTCTGTCTCTCTGGGTCTCAGCCCCTCCCTCCATCTGCTGGTGCGTCTGTAGACCCGTCTCCCGTCTCTTTTGCAGTCTCTCGCTCCCTCCTGCTCCTCTTCTCTTCCTCTGGGTAGTTTCGCTTCTCTCTCTTCCCTCTCTCCAGCGCCTCTTTGATGAGAGAGGGCGGACAGGCCTGGGTGCCATCCTGAGATCCAGTCCCACGAGGGTCCGTTTCCATGAGTGCCCTGCTTCAGCATCAGTGTTGCCACCCGAGATCCCTCTCATTTCAAATGACCCCGGGGGGCCTTCGGGGGCTCAGCCCTGCCCCTGCTGCCCAGACCCCACCCCATCCCGCCGATCATCCTATTCTGGATCCCCTTCTTTGCACGTCAGCAAATAGGCGAAGGCCCTAGGGACTTTCCCTCTGACTGAGCTTGGGATCCTGGGGACAGCTTCACCACTCCAGGGGAGCCCAAAGCCAGACTCAGGGGCTTTGAATGGATGCATGTGCAGTGTGCAACTCACACCTCAGTCACGCTGTTCCTGAGAGAATGTGCAGGAAGCAGAGAGCACACCTTGTTCCAGTCTAGCTTCGGGTTTCCACGGGGACCCTGATCAGCACCAGGCGTCACCTGTGCCTGAACACATGGCACCACAGCACAGAAGACTAGTGCCTGCTGGGCCAGGGGCCACCTCACCCTAACTGGAGGCCTCTGGAGCAATGGACCAGCAGGTGGGTGTGCCAGTGGGGCTGGCCCCCTGCCCTCTCTGATGGAGACAGGGTGACTCCTCTTATCCCCCGGCTCAGTGCAATATCCCTTCCTCCAGAAGGCTGGCCTGGTCCCCGTGTCAGGAGTGGGTTCTTGGGCTCTGCCCCCCGACACCCCGAGGCCTTCCCCACAGTCCTCATGCCCGGTGGCCTCATGGTGGAAGTCTGTGTCGTCTCCGTCCACCTCTGGCCTCCTTGAACGTGGGGCTGTGCCTCTTTTGCATCAGGAAGATCTGCCTTAGTTCTTTGGCCCAGGGAAGGGATGACTGAGGCCATGCCTCCGGGGAGCCCGGGCCCCGACCTGGGCGTGGAGGCGGGTCCCCGTCCAGTGGGCTGCATTCAGCGCACATCTCCACTGGGCACTTGGATGAGATGCCGTGCACCAGACCCCATGAAGGCCCCCAAGCTGCAGCAGGGAGCAAGGCGGGCATCAGCCCTGTGTCAGAGCCCGCACGCTAGCAGGGGAAGGACGGACGGCTAGAGGCCTTGCGGGGACCACGAGGGAGTCACCGGGAAGGCCCAGGTGGAGGCGTGTGGAGGAAGGAAAGCGCGGTGCTGCTGGGAACTGGCAGCAAAGTGCAGAACACTTTTGCTTGGGCTTGTCACTTGACACCTGCAGGGAATGGGACCTTGGCACAGGAGGAGAGGTGACTGAGACCCGGCCCCAGGACTCAGGCTTAAGGTTAGGGAAACCCATGTTGTGGCACTTGTTGTGCACCCTAAAATTTTGAACTGGGGACTCCAGGATCACAGAGGAAGGCACACGGGTGTGAGCAGACGGGCCTCCTGCTGCAGAGACAGGGACGGGGAGATGGGGCCACTGTCTAAGATCCTGTTTCAGCACTTTCTGTGCCAGGTCCCCAAGCAGAAGCCTTGGCACATGAGGAGGTAAGAACCATGAGACAAAGAAATGGGTCTGAACCCTTGAGACCGAGGTGGTGGAGCAGGCTGAGCACCTGCCCAGCCCCAGGAGGACGCAGGGCCGTGCCCGAGGCTCCACGTGCCCAGCGGTGCTCTGTGAACTCGGTACTTTTCCACAGCAAACCCAGGCCCGGAGCTGATTGGCAGAGGAGTCTCATCCTGGAGACAGAGAGGGCAGCGTAGTCACCGGGGACTTGGGGAGGCTGGCTCTCAGTCTTCACAGTCGGGGCTCCCCAGGGAGCCAGGGCCAGCGCTAACACTCACCAGGTGCCCCTGCAATCAATCATGGAGAGTGAGAGAGGAGCTGGGCAGCAGGTCACCACGCAGGGCCACTCCCCAGAGATCTGTGCAGCACAGCTCCCAAGACACATGATTGGCTGGCCCCAAACAGTTGTGATTGCCTTGATACCAGTGTTAGCTAGCTCTTACTGAGGATGTGCAGTGGGCACTGCAGAGCTTGTTTTGTAAATTATCTCACTCGCCTCACAGCAAGCCCTGGTTTATTATTATCAGGGAGGACATATTTAGTTGCAATTGACTCAAAACAAAACCAAAAATGATAAGCAGAAGATTTTGTCAACTCATGCAAAGGAAAACTACTGGCTTCAGGTGTGGCTAGATCCAGGGACTCAGTGTCACAGGGTTTGTTCTTTGTTTCTGTCTCTCAACTTGGCCATTTATCAGCGCCATTTTCAGGATGCCATGGTGGCAGAAGGCTGTGACGACTCAAGTCCACATCCTTTCAAAGTAAAGTCCTATAGAAAAGAGCTTATTTTTCAGTCCCCAAAGTTTTAATAAATCTCATAACTTCTCAGTGGTTCTGAGGAAGATCTCATGCTGTCCTCGAACAAATGACAGTAGCTACTGGAGATGAGCACTCTGGATTGAGGGGTGGGGCTGTATTGAGCTGGGGTGGATGATCCAAAGACTGTTCAGAACGCGACTGAAAACAGGGAAATGGGTGGAGGTGATAAAAAGTAAAACATAGAAGTCTGTATCCTGTACCATTGTCATTTGTCCATGGAGAAACCAAGGCCTGAGGGCATGGAGTCCCTCACTCAAGGTCACACGGAGAACAGAGCTGGGATAGCTCTGTCCTCTCCACTTCTCGAGCCTCTCCTGCCCACCACTGTCTGCTCCATCCCCTCCCTCTGTCCTGCCTCTGTCCTTGGAGCTGCCCGGTCACTCCAAGACACCAGGAGGTGGTAGGGTTGCCCCGAAGACAGCAGGAGCTGTCACAAGGCCACCAGCCCATCAATCCAGCCGGTTTCCGAGGACCATTCCCCAGCAGAGGGTCATTACTATCACCACCTCCATCTTCTTTAATGCTAATTACTTTTTTTCCCACGTCAACATAAAAATCATCTTCAACGTCCTCATTAAAGTGGATGTGATTTCTGACCACAGACGCGTCGGCACTGCCCGGGAAGAGCTCGCAGGGAAGACAATGTTCCCAGAGCCACCGTAGCAATGTCGGGTGATTTAGAATATCAAGTTTGTATGATTTTTAATCATTAAAGGAGATGTAAAAACATATTTTATACACAATCTTTTATCTTACACTTATTTTTATATTTCTCTATAACAATTTATTGCTGTGCATATATCACCATTACATCAGACATTTATGGCTCCATTAAAATTCAATGCCACCATAAATTTGGGCCAGTTAAAGTGGTGACATTTATAACAGCTTCCACAAGGACATATTTTATATTTAAAGTGAAACTTTGAGAAGAAACTTTTGCTAGACAAAAAAACGAAAAAGAAAAAGAAAAAAGTGGAGGGTAGGAAGGAGCTCTGAGATTGCCCCGCTAGCTAAATGCCCAGTGCCCAGCCTAATGCCGCAGTATTAGGAAGCCCGACTTGCTAAATACGAGGTGTGCTATTTCCAGCATTTAGGGATTAACCAGAATCAAATGATAATGCTATCATTGACTAGAAATATTCAGCTCTGCCCCATCTTTCCACAGCCTGAGACCTGGGAGAATTTTGAAAGTAAAGGAAAATATTAAATCAGTCTTTTTTTTAAAAAAATGCACTGTCCATATAATGAGAGGTTTTTCTGATCCTGGAGCATAAGGATTTTCTGGGAGTGATAGTGTGAGGGGCTTATGTTCCTCTATCTTTCAGTCCAAATTGGAGCCTGCTGCTTCTGGGCAATTTGAGGTCCTTGGCGCTCCCCAGCTTGCGCGTGCGCGCTCTCCTTCCCCTGTCCCCCCCCTCTCCCCTCCCTCCCTCCCTCCCTCCAATCCATCAGAAAGGGTTCAGGAGCTCTGGGAGCCCAGGACTTCAGAGCCAACTTGCAGGGGAGTGTGGAGGCCCTTCTCTGAACTGGTGGAGGGAAGGAGCAGCCCGGATTGCATGGCACCCCGGGAGCTGTGCGAGCGTCTCGCCCCCAGCAGATCCCCCCAGCACCCCGTGCCCAGCTCAGCAGGGCTGTGGGTGGACGAGATACACTTGTGTGCATGCTCCAGGGCGAGACTGAGGACCCAGTTGTAGGCAGAAGAGGTTTCGTGCCTGGCTTTGAAGAGACGCAAGTTGGGCCTGTAGGTCTGGAGCAGCTCTTTGGGGCAGCAGGGCTGGGTACGATTTGCCCCCTGGGAACGGGGCCTGGGCTAGTTCTGGGTAGGAGGAGGCAACCTCGAGGACTTCGTTTGGACCGAGGTGCCCCCGGGTGAACGGTGAAGGGGGGAGCGTCAGCCTCGTGGTCCCTTGGACAACAGGGACCGTGAGCGCTCCCAGGGTGCGCACTGGGCTGGGCAGGAGGCCCGCGGTTCTGCACATGGTGCAGTGGGCAAGGGTGTGGGTTGCCCTTCCTGTTAGCCTGGAGCTCTTCCCAGAAGTGTGTACCCCAATGCCCGGAGCCCCCAGAAGGAGTCTTCTGCTGAGTTCTGTTGGGGAGGCTGGAGAGGGGGAACCCACGTGGGTTACAGGTCCATTTTCATTTCTCCATGTGCGCTTGCTCATCAGAGCACTCGGAAGCTAGAGCGCTCACACCTCCTGTCGTGGACTTAACTGGGGGACTCTGTTCTCTGAGCGTCACTGATGTCACCAGCTGCAGAGGCCATGGCCAGCTAGAGTCACAGTCCTCCCCCAAGCTGCATGACCCCGAGAGCCTGCCCACAGGGGTTGGAGTCTCCTGTTCCCAAACGGGGCACGGTGTGTTGGGACAACACTCTCCAACCTGGGGGCCAGAGCCACTTGTGGCTGCCTGGCCCCTGAAAGGTGTCTAGTGCCATATGTTGGGGGGATCCTGTGGTTTTATTTTAACATATTGGGTTAAATGAAACATATTTAAAAATTTCCTCTTGACTTTTTTCCCCTTACTTTAATGTAGCTGCTGGAAAATTTGAAATCATGTGTGGTCTTCATTATGTGTTCTTGTTGTGTGATGAGCACTCAATATGAAGCCTGCCCTCTTAACAGATTTTTTTTGGGGGGGTACTGGAGATTGAGCTTAGAGGCACGCTGAGCCACATCCCCAGCCTTTTTTATTTTTTAATTTTGAGACAGGGTCTCACTGAGTTGTTAGCTGAGGCTGACTTTGAACCTGGATCCTCCTGCCCCTGAAGACTTTCCGGTGCTCAGTGGAGCCTCTCTCTGGGCAGGACTTCCTTGAGCACCTGCTTCCCTTCAGTGGAGGGGACACATCTTACGGAAACAGAGACTTGCAGAAGCTCCTACGCATGTCAGCATGTTCTGGGCGGGGATCTGTAAATCAGGGCGTCAAGTGCTGCTCATGGGTGACCGTGCCCTGGGAACGATGACCCTTGTCTGGTGCCTTTGCTCACGTCGTGCTTGTCCCCTGAGTCCCTTCCTCTCGTCTCTTCCTGTTTGTTGGGTGTGCTCCTACAACCCTTGAGACCCCACCTCCCACATCCCTTCTCATAGCACCTTGGAATTAGCTGCTGTCCCTGGGCTCCCTCGCACCCTGAACCCACTTCCTGTTGTGAAGCCTGGGGTGCCTGGCACCGTGGTCACGTATCCGCAGATCTATCTCCAGAGCAGCCGTGGAATCCCTTGGGGCCGGAGACTAAGCAATCCTAAACAATTCCAGGGGATTTCTTCCTTTCAGCCTCCAGACAGCGCGGCTGCTCAAGGTGGGAGCAGGGCCAGCTCAGGAGTCTTAGTTGTGTGGCCCCTGCCCTGCTCCCCGGTCAGGGCACACGGTGCTGTCATGGAGTGTCACGCCACGCGCACTGCCAAACAGGGAGACTCGGGGCTTTTGTGAGGCCTGAGAGAGAGAGACAGACACACAGACACACAGACACACACACACACACACACACACACCAGAGGTCAACATCTCCCAGCTTATGCTGATCTGAAGTCAAATGAAATAAAAGGATTTACCACCTGAATTGACCTCAGAAAATGGTGATCATTGTCTTGGGGCAGCTGTGAAGAGGGTCCTGCTTGGTCTCCACCCTGGGTGACCTGAGGGACGCTGTCTGCAGGCGAGACACTCAGGTGTGGCAGAGAGATGGTGTGTCGCACCCGGTAGTTCTGCAGTTTCTTCCCCCCGAGTCTCCATTCCCTGATTCTGGCGTGATGCAGCCCTCACAGCCAGGAGCCCTGGTGGTGCCTTGTCCTTGAGGACCCTCGTCTTTCTCTCCCCTCCAAAGGCTCTCCACACCTGTGTTTCACTGGACACCTCTGCCAAGCAGGGAGCAGTAGCCTCCCCCTGAACAGAGCAGGTAGGGCACCCGCTCGGGCCTAGATGTGCACACGGCAGTACTTGGTCCCAGACAGTTGGGGAGGGGGCCAGGGAGGTCCAGGTGACAGGCTCTGGGGTCAGAGAGGGCAGGGCACTGGTACAGAGTCACAGAGACTGGGTAGCAGGGCCGTGTCAGTCCAGGGCTGCGTTTCAGGGGAGGGGGCTTTGGTGTTGACAGTGGCCCAGGGGGTCTCTGTGTGGCATCAACTGTTGTGATGAAGGAAGAAAACTGACTCAAAATCGAGGTTGTCTGTCTTTTCCTCCAAGTATCTGCATGCCAACACCATTGGAAGACTTTTGTTTGTTTCAGGCAAACGCCTGGCTGTTGCAGTGCCCTGAGCACAATACCATGCTCCTGGGGAGCAGCTTGGGTCTCAGACCCCTGGGCACTTCACAGAGGCCCAGGAACGCTGCTCCCTGCACTGGCTACTGTGATGAGCAAGCCCCTTGGGGGTCCTCAGGGGTCCAGAGGAAGCCCTGTGGGTGAGTGACGTCTCGGAGCAGCGGAGACGAGCCTGGGCACGGGCTTCGGATTGGCTCCACTCTGGATTCCGCAGCGTTGGGGCGTATCTGGAGCTTCCCACTAGACTGCAAGGAGTGAGCTTCTAAGAAGGGGAACCCTCACAGGACACCGTGAAAAAGAGTGGGGGGTGGACCTGTGTGTGCGCTGGAACTCAGGAGTGGGCTTCCTCTGGTCTAGCTCAGTCCTGGTCAGATGCTGACTAAAACTCTGGAAATGAAGATTTTAGCATCATTGCATAGATTATTTAAGGAAAAAAAAAATAACCTTGTCTATAGATTTTATATTTTGTGCAAAATTGTTATTTACTATTTATTCTAAGAAAAAAAATTTAGTGTAATTGTGTAGAATCTTGGCTGCATTTTATACTTGGAAAAGTGACAGCCCTGTTTCCATATGGCAGACGGAGGGAATCCCTCCAAAGACGCACAGTGGCTGCTTGTCTAAGAGCTGCCTGCAGGGCCCACCCTGGAGCCAGCCCGTGTTGAGTGACACGGTGGTGGGTGAAGGCTAAGGAAGCGGCCCGGCTGCTGGATGCCACGTTGGCAGCCTGAAACCGGCCCCGCTAGGAGCAGTTACACCGCAGAACTGGGAACCCGCTCCGCCACTGACACCCTGTCCCAGAGAGCTGCTTGTTGAGGGCTGCCAGCACAGCACTGCCGTCCCTCACACAAGTCGCTCTGCAGTCTCTCTCTTGATTCTCATGTCTGAGAATAAGGGGACGACTGTCTTGAGGTCACAGGCTGCTTGCAGGAAAACTGAAGACCCTGCAGGAAAGCAGGAGGCAGGCGGGGAGGACTCTGTCCCCATCACCATCCACCTCTGGATGATTGGCAGGCACTTGGCAGCCACATGGAGTCTGTCTTCTTGTTCTAACCTAGCTCAGCACCTCTCAGCCTTCAGTGGGTGTGAGTCACGCGCCACTGTTGGATGCAAAACCACCCACGTGGCACTTCATGGGGGCAGAAGGGGCTCTGGAGGGGGACTTTGGCCATATTTCCCGGGAGTTGACGTGGCATCATAGTTTAAGGCCAGAATCCCTGAGTTTTGACTCCTGGCTTTGCCCCACGCAAGCTGCTTTAGCTCTCTAGTCCTCAAATGAAAGTAGCAAAGGTGCTTAAATGGAAGGTTCTTGGAATGGGCTGAATGCCTGGTTAGTGCTATTTTTAAAAAATCTTCATTTTTTAGTTCTAAGTGGACACCGTATCTTTATTTTACATTTACGTGGTGCTGAGGACGGAACCCAGTGCCTCACGCATGCCAGGCGAGCGCTCCACCCCTGCGCCACAGCCCAGCCCCTGGGCACCAGCTCCCGTGGTTATGGGGTAGGGGAGTGTTCATGGATGACTCCAGCTGATGGGGGGTGTGGTTAGGCGAGCCCAAGGCTGGAGCCGGTCAGGAGCCCTCTGCCTGTGTCCACCCTGTCTCCCAGAGTCCATCATGGATGCCATGTGACTGTGGGGCATCACATAGACCTGGCCACTGGCTTCTCCAGAGACCTGACCTAGGGCTCATGGGCCCTGAGACCCCCCCCCCCTCAGTGTCTAGGTTTATCCACCTCCATCCGGATCCTTCCACCTCTGGAGAGTGGAGCCAAGGCAGGGCAACGGTGGGAGATGGCCTCAGCCAGCACCCAGCTCCAGAGCTCCTGGTGATGGTGTGGTCCTCACGTGGTGATGGTGGGAAGCCGTGGACATTTTGAGCAGGGGATTCTCCTACGTGCAGACGCTAGAAGAGAGAAAAGACGAGGTGAGCCTCTGGGACAGGTTAGAATCTCCACACCCTTGCTCCCCTTCGGAGGTCAGTGCCTCCCGGAGCGCACGTCTTACCCCCGACGTAGACTGACCCCTGCTCACCTCCTGCAGTGGAGGGACACACGAAATGCCACGTGATTGCCACACAACAGCTGATCAGCAGGGGCTGCACACTGCGGGACTTCTCCAGGGACAGAGACAAGCCGGGGAGGACGGGGGACCGACCGACACAGCCCCCCGCCTTGCTCAGAAGCGGCCTCCTCAGGTCCATCTTTGCGGTGAAGTCGTCCACGTCCTGCAGATGCCCTGCTGGTTTCTCACCTCTCTCCACATCCAGGCCCTGCCTCGTGTCCGGGGGCCAATAATAAAGATAAATTTGGGCAGTAATGAATAAAGACCCATTCCTTGTAGAGCAATAAAATTTATCGTGGCTCAACTAATCTGGCACCGTTTATGCCTGCCGCCTGCCTTCCCAACCATCGGATGACTAATTGATAACTAATTTCCTCAATTTGTACTTCATTACTTATTGCGGCAGGAAAGCTCCTGCCTAACTCTGTGAACCAGAGGGACTCCGTGGAACCAGCGGGGACGCTGCTCGCCAGAGTTCTCTGCAAATGGGCCAGGTTTGTGGGAAGACGGCTTCCTCTCATACTACAGAAACTGGCTGAGACAGAGGGTGTGACCAAGGAGCCCCAGACCAGGTTATCATTTTTTTTTTTTAAGTATAAAGAGAGTATTTATTTCAAGAAATAACCAAGTCTGCTGCCATTGGAATACGATTTGCCGATACACTGCGAATTCACTCCACTTCTTTTTTATTAGTGCATCACAGTTTTACATTGTACGGGGCTCATTGTGATGTGCTCATACACGCATGGACTCTGAAATGCTCTGATCCAGTCCCTGGTATTGCCTTTCTCTCTCCCCTCCTCCAACCTCCTGTTCTCTACTCCACTGATCCGCCTTCTATTTATTTATAGATTTGCTTTTAACATAACTGCTTTACAGATACACATAAGGTGAGTGTCACCGGGGTCGAGACACGTCTGTACAAAGCACCGTTTGGTCAGTGTCATTCACCATTCCGCCTCCTTCCGGTCCCTCCTCCCTCCCTGGCCCCCCGTTCTTCCTGTACCTCCCTGATCTCTCTTCTGTAGAAATGCATTGGGGTTTTCCTCTAATGGTTTAGCTGAGCTGTTGTGGTTGGTGAAGGAGGGGGCTCTGCGCCCTGCATTATTCAGGTTGGTGGGGACGGAGAGGTGAGAGGCAGAGGTGAATCCTGAGGCACTGAGGTCCTGCTGGCTACCGAGGATGCCCTTGGTTTTGATGCTTGACCAGCAGCAGGGGAGCTTTTAGTGGGCCAGGCGAGGAGACCCACGTTGCCATAGTCGTGACTGAGTCACAAGGAGCCTGGAAGTGCCAAGTCCACGTGACTCAGGAGGAAATGGGTACTTGGGACAGATTGCCCCACACGTGATTCCATCAAATCCCTCCAACAGAGCCGTGAGGTTGGGCATCAGCCTCACTGTCCAGACGAGGAAGCTGAGGCTCAGGGGGGTTACGTAGCTTGCTTAAAGGGGTGCGGCTGATGAGTGGAGGAGCAGAGGTTTCAGCTCCTCTGTCTGCCTTCCAAGGACTGTTTCCGGCCCCTGTGCTAGACCACCCCCTGTGAGCTTCCCACCGTGGGAAAATGAGGCCAAGTTCTCCCTTGCCCTGCTCCGGTCCACACCAGGCCAGCAGCTCCCTTATCTGCAGCACTGAGACTCCTGCACAGAGACATCTCATGAACCCCAAGCAGCCCAGGTTTGGATGCTGGATGGGGCCAAGTTCAGTGCTGCCGGATTCTGGGGCTGACCACCCACACGTGCATTCTCCAGGGCCACAGAGCAAGTGTTAAACAGAGTCCAGAAGGGCCTCACTAGTTAGAGATTGCTGAACCCTGCTGTCCATCGACTTCTTAACAAGTGACGCTATTCATCCCACATGTTCTCGATTCTTCATTTTCTTTGTGGGGAAAAAGTTGAAGGCAATATTGTGGTATTTATCCTTGGAATAATGTTGCCATAGTTACCTCTCGACTCTATTATAACAGCGGTGCAATAATTGAAGCCGCGAGACCTGGAGATGCTCTTGTAACTGTGAGCTCAGTCCCCAGGTTGGACATGAAAAGCATCTTAGATTGGGGGAGGAGAGGGGGGACTTGGCCTCAGCAATTAACCCCAGAGCGCAGCACCGCGCTCGGGTCTGTTGATGAAGGTGTTGCTTGCTGATGTCCAAAGTGAGCCATTTCTGTGAAGTTGCTTTGTTTTTGCATTGTTTTACAGCGACACTCTTAGAATGCAAGAATGTAGTGTCTCCATGGAAACTGGAAATGTACAAAATTAAGACCCAGAATAGGAAAGCTTCTATGAACACAGTTCTGCTGATCACTAATAAAGAAATGATGTGCTGCAAGTAGAAGGTGTTGGGTGTCAGAAGAGCCTGGGTAATGAATTGGACATCCTAATCCAACTCGGGACCTTCAGGTTTAGACATGCGGAGAGAGGCTCTGGAGATGCGTGTCCCGGAAGTGCCTGGGTAGTGCCAGACAGGAAGGGAGGGTCAATAATGCCTCATGGTGGGAAAAAGGCTGCTGACCCTCTGTGGAACTGAAACCCCGACTCTACTTTCCTGACATTTATACCTAGAAAGTGAGAGTTGGTGGGACACAGAGAGGCACATGGCATAGCAGGCAGGCTCCACATTTTCACACTCCTTCAGCCTGCTGAGCCTCCGTTCCCACATCTGAGGGCTGGGGATGTGAGTGGTGTGGACCTCGTGAAGGCTGCCGGCCTTCTCTTTCCTTCACATGTTTATGTTTCGCAGTATCCACAGGGTTCCGCAGCGTTGCCTCCTGCACATGAGGACGAGGTTTAGCTTAGAACGTCTGAAGGTACATGTGGCCTGAGGTCTTCATTCAGCTTTTGGAATTGTCATGGACACACAAGGCCCTCTCTGAATGTAGGTGCCGTTTGTCCACCGTGGGAGCTGGTGAATCCCCCACCCCGCCACGGTGCATCTGTCTCCGGACACTCCTGCTCTCGGGGCCCTCCTCTAGGCCTGTCCCTATCCTGTACCACCCCTGTCCTCACGGGCCCCTCCTTCTGCCCCCGTCTTCCACGTTTCCCTGAAACACCCTCCAGTCCACCAGGACGGTCAAACATGACACTCTGTGCTCTCCTGCGTCACCGTGGGCTCTCCCCCGCTCTGCTCCTCACGCACAGAGAGGAGGCTCCCGGTGCTGCCTGTGCCAGGGTCCTCTGGGTCTCCAGCAGGGCAGCCCTGAAGCCCTCACTGACCTCCCTCCCCACCTGGACCCTCTGATGTTCCCACGGCCTGTCTCCCTCTAAAAGATGGCAGTGGCCGCTCTGGCTGGCTGCTGCTTTTCTGATCTGCTGCATCCTGCTCCGTCAGATGGAGCTGTGTTCTTTTCGGGGTTTGCCTCCTTGTGCGGATCTCCTTCTCCAGGGCCGGGAAGGCCCCGACACTTCTTGGGCATTTTGGACAAACGGTTGGAATGCTGCCATCAATTGCTACGAAAACCCCATTGGGTTCCACAAACCTTGTGTTTGAGCCTCCAGATGCGGAGACACGTATGATCAAGTCAATGTTGAGTGAATGGCAGGAAAACGTAATTTTTTTTTTTTTTGAGCTCTCCCTTGGAAGAGCATGCACCGTGGGGAGGCTGGGCCTGCCTGCAAGATGAGCCTCGGCTTCTCCACGGGTTCTTCGGCTGCTCGGCAGCAGTGCAGAGGTCTGGCTCTGCCACAGGGTAGTTATTTTCTCCAAAGATTTCCTAAGGAGCATGTCCCCAGAGGTTCTTGGATCCAATAATCTGAGATGGCAGATTCTCAGTGTCAGTGGGTGACCGGGTGCCGGGTAACCAGGGCCAGAGTGCCTCAGCCTGGCCCTCACACAGAGTGACGTCAGAACCAAGCCACCCTGAAGGCCGTGCTCGGGGGAAGGCTGTGGCAGAGAGCGTCCCCTCTGCATCCTGGGGTAGGTGGACTCCTCTGAGCAGGAGCCTTGTCACCTGTGTGTTGGGGACAATGACAGACCCCTTTGTGAGGATCAACGAATTTCCCCACGAAGCCGGTAGTACATGCTGTCTGGAAAATAACAAGGGCTCAATAATTATTAATCTTCTCCATTCTTTCCTCTTCCTTGTAGACTTAATTAAGATGTGCCGTCCAAGCTATGAATAAGCAATTCACAGAAAGGGAAATCTAAGCGGCCAGTGCATGGAAAAGTGTTCGGGCTGGGTAGCAACAAAGAGTTGAAAAGTGAAACCCAACATTATTTTTCTCCTACAGAATTGATCCAAAAAGGGGGGGGGGACAGAAAAAGTCTGTGTTGGCAAAGGGGTTTGGGAGTTCGACCGTCTCACACTGGGCTGTAGAAATACAACTCGGAACAACCTTTCGGGGGGCAATTTGGCAGAACGACTAATATGCTTGTTTCAAAAGCCTTAAATGCATGTTTGTGCTTTGACCCGACAATTCCACTTGCAGAAATTTCCCCGCAGGGAATAATTAAGGATGTGCTCGAAAACTTAGCCGCAGAAGACACTCTATAAATAGTTGTTAGATGAAGGAGTGAGTGATGCTCACCGCTGCATTGTTTATAATAATGAAAATTTCAATAACAGGGAGGGGAAGAAAAATCCAATAAATTATGCTCTGGCCATAAAATGGAATCCTCTTCAGCCATTAACCATGATTTGGCAAATGCGTCCGGATAACTTTATCACTTACACAGGCCCAGGAAGATATTTCGGGTTCTTCTAGTAAGAAATTATGTTAAATGGCATATTGAATGGCTATGGCTTGTTTAAAAATATGGATCCATAAATAAAGTGGGAAAGAAACTCTGGAAGGATATACAGCCACCCGGGGAAGCGGCTAGTTGCTGAATGGTGACGCCGCGGATGAGATTTTATTTCCTGCTTTTTGCTTTTCTATATATTCGGAGCATGCACTATTTGCACTTTTTTTTTTTTTTTAAGATTTAATGTTGAGATAGAGGAATTGTTAGGATGGGGGGGTGGCTGGCAAAGGAGACGGGAGAGTGGAATGTGCGGTGAGGCCACAAGGGGCGCAGGAGAGGGTGCGCGTGGCCTTGGGTGACTGCCCTCCCCTGTGTGTCCCTGGTCCTTGGAGACCTGGGGTGGCCTGGCTGTGCCTCCTTACTCAGTGCCCGGCTGGAAGCCGCAGGCACACGCTCCCGCGTCTCCACAGCGGAGCTGAGAGCAGCCTGTCCCGGGCCCTCGTCCTGCAGGGAGCTGCTGGCCACGAGGAAAGCCCCCAGCCCAGGAGTCCCCTGGGGGTGAAGGGATGTCGTCACCTTTTTTTATCCATTCCCCAGATTTTCCCTGAGCCAGTCGCTGCGATGGAACATAATTGCTTTTCATTTTATTTTTAAAAATCGCTGCCAAGGCAGTCTGCTGGCCTCCTCGAGTCAGCACAAATCAGGAAACACTCACTCCAAGGGAGTACTTTTAAAACTTGGGTTTGGAAAGTGATTTACCTCGATGATCCGCTGGCCAGGGTTTGGCAGGCCACGGTCACTGTGGGGACCAGGAGCTTGTCACCTCTTCTCCCTCAGCAGGCTCTGAGATGGCAGCCCTCTGGCCTCGCCCTCCAACAGCGACTCCTTCAGGGCTGCCCCGTCCGGTGTTTGTCCAGGTGCTTAACTCAGCTTGCCCAGCGGGTCTGTCTCCCTCCCCCACTAGACTGTGTGCCCCCAGGGAAGTTGCTTGTTCATCATTCTCTGTGCAGAAGCAGGTCCAGTTCCTAGCAGGCCCAGCTCCTGGCAGGCCCAGATCCTAGGATGCCCAGCTCCTGGCAGGCCCAGTTCCTAGCAGGCCCAGCTCCTGGCAGGCCCAGTTCCCAGCAGGCCCAGCTCCTAACAGGCCCAGCTCCTAGTAGGCCCAGCTCCCAGAAGATCCAGCTCCTAGAAGATCCAGCTCCCAGCAGGCCCAGCTCCTAACAGGCCCAGCTCCTAGCAGGCCCGGCTCCCAGCAGGCCCAGCTCCTAGCAGGCCCGGCTCCCAGAAGATCCAGCTCCCAGAAGATCCAGCTCCTAGAAGATCCAGCTCCCAGCAGGCCCAGCTCCCAGCAGATCCAGCTCCAAGCAGATCCAGCTCCCAGCAGGCCCAGCTCCTAGCAGGCCCAGCTCCCAGAAGATCCAGCTCCCAGAAGATCCAGCTCCTAGCAGGCCCAGCTCCCAGCAGGCCCAGCTCCCAGCAGGCCCAGCTCCCAGCAGGCCCAGCTCCCAGCAGGCCCAGCTCCCAGCAGGCCCAGCTCCTAACAGGCCCAGCTCCTAGTAGGCCCAGCTCCTAGCAGGCCCAGCTCCCAGTAGGCCCAGCTCCCAGCAGGTCCAGCTCCTAACAGGCCCAGCTCCTAGTAGGTCCAGCTCCCAGCAGGCCCAGCTCCTAACAGGCCCAGCTCCCAGCAGGTCCAGCTCCTAGCAGGCCCAGCTCCCAGCAGGTCCAGCTCCTAACAGGCCCAGCTCCCAGCAGGCCCAGCTCCCAGCAGGCCCAGCTCCTAACAGACCCAGCTCCCAGCAGGTCCAGCTCCTAGCAGGCCCAGCTCCCAGCAGGTCCAGCTCCTAACAGGCCCAGCTCCCAGCAGGCCCAGCTCCTAGTAGGTCCAGCTCCCAGCAGGCCCAGCTCTTAACAGGCCCAGCTCCTAGTAGGCCCAGCTCCTAGTAGGTCCAGCTCCTAGCAGGTCCAGCTCCCAGCAGGCCCAGCTCCTAGGAGGCCCAGCTCCTAGCAGGTCCAGCTCCTAGCAGGCCCAGCTCCCAGCAGGCCCAGCTCCTAGTAGGCCCAGCTCCCAGAAGATCCAGCTCCCAGCAGATCCAGCTCCTAGCAGGCCCAGCTCCTAGCAGGTCCAGCTCCTAACAGGCCCAGCTCCTAGTAGGTCCAGCTCCCAGCAGGTCCAGCTCCCAGCAGGCCCAGCTCCTAGCAGGTCCAGCTCCTAACAGGCCTAGCTCCTAGTAGGCCCAGCTCCTAGCAGGTCCAGCTCCTAACAGGCCCAGCTCCTAGTAGGTCCAGCTCCTAGCAGGTCCAGCTCCCAGCAGGCCCAGCTCCTAGCAGGCCCTGTAAGTACTTGGCTAATGGATGAGTAACTGGAAGGGAGGAAGCCTGGGGCCTGGCAACCTTCTGTAACCTGGAGGATGCTGCAGGGCAGGTTGGCTGCAATTGGGCCACTCTGACCCTCCAGCTCACTACCAGCGTCACCTGGGTCACATGTTCTCTAAGCTCTCATGGCTCCTAAAGCACCAACAGGATCTCTAATGACACTCAGCCTCCAAGTGGGAAGGTTCCAGAGGTCTTGGGTTTCCCTTGGTGGGGAGGAGGGACTGTGAGCTACTGGTGGGGATTTCTTACATGTGAGCTGTCACCTGGCCCCCACCACCCCGGTGGCTGCATGCTCTGGTATTGCAAACCAGCCCCAGAGCCCCCAGGCAAAGATGATAACAGCAGGAACTCATGAAGCCCGGCCAGGAACAGTGGGTGCCCACCTCACACTGGGGCTGTCCTATGCAGAGAGGACTAGGATCCGTCCTGCATAGCCCTCTTCCTCCTGTGTTTCCTGTGAGTTCCTGGAACCCTAGGGTTGGTCTCCTGTGCTCACGGCAAAGCAAGGGCTACGTGTGCGAAGGCTGTGCAGCTCTGGCCAGTCTGGTTATTTATTTATTTTTGTGTGTGGGGGGAACCAGGGATTGAACTCAGGGGCACTCAACCACTGAGCCCCATCCGCAGCCCTATTTTGTATTTTATTTAGAGACAGGATCTCGCTCGATTGCTTAGTACCTGGCTTTTGCTGAGGCTAGCCTTAAACTCACCATCCTCCTGTCTCGGCCTCTGGAGCTGCTGGGATTAGAGCTGTGCAGCACTGTGCCCGACTCAGTCTGGGTATTTCTGCAAACACAGTGTGCTTCTCTCCACCAGGACAGGTCTGTGACCCACCATTCTGGGTTCAGTTACAAAGGACCACGGTTCTCAGATTCTCTAGGGTGTTCACAGCAGCCATCTGGTAGTCATTCCTTTAAAGTGTACTTATGAAGCACCTACTGTGTACCAGGCACTGAGTATATAGCAATGAATGGGACAAACCCCCAGCCCTAATGGAATGTCCTGGGAGCCGTGGCTGAGTTTTGGGGAGAAGGGTTGGGGGCCAATGTGACCCTCAGGTTAGTGGTGACATTCGGGTACGAGTTCTTGTGGGATTCTCTCCCGTAGAAGACGTTGGTGTTCAAAGTCGACTTTTCCCTCTTGGAAAGCATCTTGTCCTTTATTAAACCACTGCATGTGGTTTTGGGCTGGAGGAGTGTTCTGCTGCTGGGTGGTGGCCCAAGCCTGTTGGTTCTGAGCTCAGCGCCCAGCAGTGAGGGGAGTTGATTTGTGGAGCTCATCCCCTGTGCTGTGCTGGTCAGAGCTGCCCTGCCCTCTGGGGCCTTGTCCACAGTTAGGACAGTGCTGCAGGTCCCGAGGGTGTGCTGGGAACACCCCAGTGGCTCTGTCTGACCGCTACGGTGAGTAGCCTGGGCTGTACCCCTCCTCACCCTTCCACATCTGTGGAGCCACTAAAAGGCACATATAGAGCCACCGTGGAGGGATCAGACACAGTGGGCAGGGGCCTGCTGCTGTGGCTGTGGTGTGGTGTGTCGGATGGATCTCGGTGACAAAGGAGGATAGAGCTTGTCATGGAAGGTAGGCGAGCGGCTTGAAAGGTGGGGACGCTGGCGCTCAGGCTGCTTGGCCAGAGTCTGGGAGGTGCACAGTGCAGGAGCGACATGCAGGCCAGTATGCCCACAGTGCAGGCCTGGACGCTCACAGGCCCAGGATGCACCCCTCCCCCGTGCACTCCCTGGGCCCGTTCCTTCCCTAAAGGGGCCAGGGCACCACTCACCTGTGCCTCTGAGGCCCTCACCTGGCCCTGGCCTGCAGCCCAGCCTGGCTCCCCCAGTCTGCCCTTAGGGAGCCAGGACCCCCAGACTGCTGTAGTCCCCACGCTGCGTCTAGTAGAGCTGGCTTGTTCGGCTTCCTGCCAGTTGGGGGTCCTCTGCACTTGGCTCCCATGATCTCACATGGGGGTTTTGGTCATTTCTGTGAGGCAGCCCCACCTTTTAAGGCAGGACTGTATCTTACGCACCTTGAGCGAACCCTCTGCGGCCCTGGCTCAGAGCGGGACATTCACTTCTAAACACCACTCGGGGGAGAGGTGGGTGGGTGGAAAGACCTAAAATTAATAATCTGTAAAATGACATCCCCTCTTCCTGAGGCCCCTGCTTCCCTTTTGACTTCAGGACAGGTGGGGGGACCTGCCTGCAGAGGTGGGGTTACTGGAAGGAGGGAGCTCTCTCTCCAGGCAGGTCAAGACGGGATGCAGCGCAGAGGCCGTGTGTGATAACAGAGGCCGGGCTGCAAGGTGCGGGCTGGTGGCTGGACTTCTCCCTGGGCCACCCACTGGGGGGACGGGAGGACTTGAAGGTGCCGTGGACAGGACGGAATGGAGTGTGGGGCGTGTGAGCTCCGGGGCTCCTTCCAGATGCCAGCACTGGACCTGTGCACCCCCTCTCCCCGCCCCCTGCCTGGGCGTCCACCTCCACGTCCCAGCTTCCAGGAATCGCCCCTGTCTTCCAAGGACACCCGAGGTGTGCTGGGGCACTCTCCACGACTTCCCTGTGGTATTTATAGGGTGGCTTTCCTCTTGACTCCTAAAAAGGCAGAAATGGAGCTTTTCATTTGAAAGGGGAAGCCTGTTTACTGTAATTAGATATTTAAAGACCCTCATTAGCCGTCTTTGCTGGGCCCAATACTCAGCAGTCGCAAAATGAGGGGCTTTCAACCCTGTCCGCCTCCTCCCCGAGCTCAGCGTCCTCCTGGAGGATTCCTGTCTGCGTTCCTCCTCAGCCCTTAAGCCGCATGCCCATACTCTTGACCTAATGAAGTCCCATTAGTTTCTCTCTGCCGATGAAAAAAATACAGATTTTTTCCCCGTGAGGGAAGGTTAAGAAACAGTTGGACCGCCCAGTGGCGTAGAGGCACAGCTCTCCCAGCTCTGCAATTATCCAAAAATAACCCGCTTCCATTTGCAAGAGTCGACTGCATTTAAATAAGCATTTTCTTCAAATAAACTTTCATTAAGTCAGGTTTCGCCACCGTGTGCATGCTTAATGAGTGCGTGTGCACCCTTGTGCACTGTTCAGGGCTCCCTTCCACACTTTGCGTTCGGAGCGAGAAAGAAGCAGAACCACGTGGAGATCGGTGAGCTCATCTCGGCAGCGAGACGATTGATGTCACAGAGGAAATGCTGAAATGTGCATCCAGCGCTGTGTGTGGAGGCACCTGAGCTTCGGAGGAAATGGCTGCTAAGATTCTTGGGGTGGCATCGCCTTCTTTTCCCTTTTCCCTGTGTCGGAAAGTCCATCTTCCGTCAGCCCACTCTGCGTAGACCTCTTTGGAATAGTCCTTCCCACACCCCTGTGGCAGCATTTGGAAGTGGCATGTGCATGACGGTGGGCCTGGCTACGGTGCAAGATGCAGGGTCCTATTTTCCTAGTGTTTCCAGCCTAAATGAGATGCCAGCCTGGATCCTGTTTGAAAGCAACCAGGTGCTAGCATTTATTTTGGCTGAAACTCTGCTTTGTCACCCAAATCTTCTCTTCTGTGCCTTTCTCTTGGGCAGATCTGACTCCGCCTGCTGCAGAGGAAGCAGATGACTCGGGGCTCAGTCTACGTGGGCTCTGCTGAAACGGGAGGCCAGGCTGGTCTCCACTCTTTCCCGGATGCTTATTAGAAATGACTTTTTGTGTCCAGATGGAACCGCTCTTTGTGGGACATGCGCACTAGATGGCAGAGCACAGTGACCACCTCTGTTTCACATTTCTAAAGGGTGAGAAATTAGGAAAGCCAGAGAGGGGCAGCATAGGAAGAGATCCAGGCAGGAGCTCTGGGCTCCCTTAGGACTCTCCAGTAGCTGACGAAAGCCTGCTGATCACCCAGGGGTCAGAGGAGGTTGGGTGTCCCAGGAAATAGCTGGGTGGCTCTTTAAACCTAAGCTGGCCCTCTGACTTCCTGGGCCTTGCCCTCCAAACTGAAAGTGGCAGAAGTGGTGCTTCCGAGCTCCAGCAGATTGGAGCAGGGTGCCATCCGGCTGTAGGTGCAGTGGGGCCTGGATAGCTGTTCCTCTCTGGCTAAAGGAGCACTTGTGCGGTAAGGCAAAGAGAAGCTCGCCCATGGCAAAGTACACTCTGGACTTCTAGGAGGTCAGATGCACAAGACCCTGCCGGAGTGGTTTGGGGGTGTGATGGGCGTGTGGGTGTGTGACTGGCGTGTGGGTGTGTGGTTTGAAGCAAGGACATAAATTGGAAGTGTGACGTTGGACTGAACTGCAGGATGTGCGTAGCCTTGAAGAGGGTGGCACACATCTCATAGACTTATTCCCGTGCCCATGACAGACATCACTAATGGATCCCAGCACTCTTCCCCTCCCAGCTATGTCTTGCTCCAGATGTTTCTCGACTAGTAAACAGGCAGGCATAGCCATTCGTTCCAACGTAGTGTGTAAAATGAACACTGTTTCCTGTTCCTGCTCAGACCCCTTTCTGCTCTAGACGTGGTAGGCTGGAAAGCTGCATTGGCATTCTCGAGCAGCTTTGCACATACATATAGCATCTGAGGACCCCTTCCAGACCTACAGAAAAATGTTCTGTTTTTTTTTTTTTGTTGTTGTTTTGTTTTTGTTTGTTTTCAGTGCTGGGGATGGAACCCAGAGCCTTGAGCATCCTAAGCAACTTTTCCACCATTGATCCACGCACCCAGCACAGGTTCTGTGATTTTTAGCAGGATCCCTACACACACACACACACACACACACACACACACACACACACACACTAAAAATCAGTTGCATGTTGAGGTTCTGAGAAGCTCTGGCCTGGGGGGATTATCCTGAGATGGGAGTCAGGGTGAGAGTTCTGTATATTCCTGAGAAGCAAAATGAATTCTGATTAAATCCGAATCCAGTAACTGGGTGTCTCCCAAGAGAAGGTGCTTCACTTCAAGGCCAGGCAAAGGAGGGTGCTCCAAGTGAAAGATAACTCTGGCGGTACTTGGGTGTGTGAATGAATGTTCAAAGTGACAACCTACTCTTACCTGGCACCACAGTCTCAGTTCTGTTGGTAGAGTACACACCTATAATTCCAGCAATTCAGGCAGCTGAGACAGGAGGATTGCCAAGTTCAAGGCCAGCCTCAGCAGTTTAGACCTTGTCTCAAAATAAAAATGACTGGGGGCCTATGCAAAAGCCCTAAGGCAGGCTGGAACTCACTCATTGTGTCCAAGGCCATTACGCTGTACAGGAGTGGGCAGGGGAGAAGGAGGAGTAAGGTAGAGGGGACAGGGTCTCCTGTGTGTCAGGTCTTCTGGATACCAGTGGAATTTCCGATTTGCCAGAGGACTTAAATCTTATTCTAAGAAGGTCCGCTGCATGACTATGACTGTGAAACTCAAATGTTAGCCATACATCGTCACTCTTCCTCCCATGCCTCAACTTACCCTTCGCTCCACGTGCAAAACCACAGATTTTCTCCCTATGACAAGGACCTATGGATACACAAGAAGGAGCTGGCCATGTCCAGAATAAAGGAGAATAACCGGCAGCGGTGGAAACGCAGGCGTCCGTGGATGGAGATTGTCTGGTGTGTGGAGCAGGCAACGCTTCCTCTTTTCTGAGGTTCTGTCTCGTGACCTTGAGGTGCCCTGTCCTGTCTGGATTACTGATTTCTACTCCCGAGGACGGGCTCTCCATCACCTGGCCCAGCCTGCAGGGCAGAGAGCTCTTCCAGAGCCCAATGAATCTTAATAAAAAATGGAAATGGCTTTCCCCCTTCATTTTAATTAACATTATGTCTACATTTCTGGGATAATGGATAATTAAGTGAGTTCCCTTGGCATTACAATGTTCTCGGAAATAATTTATGGTTTCCTTTCACTATGTGAAGGCTGTTTGGGTCGGTGCTAAAGTTTCATCATAAATATTTCTGAGGAACATTTTCACGTCTGCAACTTGGATTCACACGGCTGCGGTGCTGCATTCTGGGGACGTGTCTTATGGAATATTTTCCTACAGGCCACACTTCCATTCCTTGCTTTCTTTGGGGGCATGGAATTGTTTTTAGAATCGTGCTTCTTTGGCACTTGGGATGATAGCTCCTTTTTAACCCATGTTCCTCTGGCCTGAGAGAATCTCACTCAACCTTCTAGAACAGACCTGGTCATGAGTCTTCTGGCTAAAAAGGGAAAAAAAAGGATAATAGTAAGAAGAGTTGGTATTGATCAATGCCCACGTGTCTAGGGCAGCACTGTGCTAGCACATTGTACCTGTGTTTCCATGTTCTGTCTCTTAATATTACTTTATTTTTTTTGCAGTGCCAAGAATTGAACCCAGGGCCTCATACATGCTAGAGAAGCCTTCTACCACTGAGCTGTACCCCTAACCCTATACGCACAAGTCAGGTGATGACATTATCATCTCCAGCTGACACTGATCCAGACAGTGGTAGAGGTGGGATTTGAACCCAGGCAACCTGCCTCCATCAATTATGGCCCCACTGAACACCAGAATGATCTGCAAGTATGGAGGTGCATAGGTTTGCTCTCCAGAAAAGCTCTGTCCAGGAGACCTTCTTTGATGCATGACTGAGGAACTGCTTCTTTAATTTAACTACCTTAGGTTAAACAGTCATGTGTGGTTCTTGGCCGCCACATTGGAGAGTGCCACTTTAGAGCCAACTGTGTACACTTGTGTACAAATTATCTGACCCTGTTCATTACTGCTGTAAAAAATATTCAAATTTCATGGTTTCAGCAATGAAGTTATTCTCTCCCAGTTCTGGGAATCAGAAGTCCTAAGAGCAAAGTATCTGCAGCGCCGTGTTCCTTCTGCAGGCCCAGGGGAGACTGCATTTCCTTGCCGCTTCCAGCTACTAGAAGCTGCCCAGGTCCTTGGCTCATGGCCCCTTCCTGTCTCTTCATAGCCAGCCACAGAGCATCTCCAAGTCTCTCTGAGATTCTGATCCTCCCGCCTTCTTACATGGACTCTCGTAACTGGCCCACCTGGAGAGGGCAGGAATCACCCAGGTCAAGGAAGTCAGCTTAGTCACATTTGCAGAGTCTCTCTGGCCATACGAGGTGGTGGTTTCACTAAGATTCCAGGGATTAGGACCAGGACATCTCTGTGGGGGCCATTCCATAGGCTTCCACTCTCTCCGGATGTCCTCGGGAGAGCATCCCTTGCAGGTTAGGGACATGGTCTTCGTGCCCTTCTCTCTCCCTCTAAGCAGCTCAGTTCATCTTGAGTTTAAATGTCAGGATACCCGCAGCTGTTGACCTTCCAGCTGGAGCCTTGCTTGGCCCTGCGTCCCCACCCCATACAGAAGTGTCCTCATTAGGGGCCACCCAAGCTGTCCCAGGGTCGTGCAGTTCCATTCAGCACATAAAGACGTATTTCTCTCCGCCTGCGTTATGTTACAGACTTATGGAGCTATTTATGACATGGTGCGGGGCCCAAGCTGTTTTATTGAAATGGTAGAATCAAATATCCGCGCATGCCCAGACCCGGGCACATCTGCAGGTTCGTTCCTGGAGAGGGTTGATTCTGGAATGTCGACAAGCTAAACACTCTTCACCCCTGGGCTCAGGTGGGGCCTCAGGAAACGCACCCAGAGCTGTTCCTACAGAAGGGGCCCTGCCCACAGTGGGACGATGGGATCCTGTCGTCCAGCACTGGGGCTGGCTGCTGACCACTGTGGTTAAGGAGGCTGCAGACCCCAGTGCAAAGCCCAGCCCTCTACCTTCCCACACTGTGGCTGCAGGTAGGGGCTGGGACCTGCTTGATCTGCAGTTTCCTCCCGTGGAAAATGAGTGGAGTCGATGATAGGACTGATCTCAGAGGATTGTTGAAAGAAATAAACAAGCGGAAGTAGGTCGTGTTCAGGAGAGCATTGGAGGCCTGAAAGGCACGTTGGCTGTTATTTCTAGTTTCCCTTCAGAAATCTCTATCATATTTTCATTCCTTCTAGGTAGAGGGAAGGTCGAGAGGATGAGATCGATTTTCTTTATGTGTTCACTGATTCCTCCAACAATTATTATGTGCCTAAGGTTTACCGTGTATTTTACTAGGGCTTAGGGATGAAAAGAGATGGGGGTGAAACTGGGACCTCACAGACAGCCTTTTCATGGCCTTCCCCTTGCCATGGTCAGAACACCCACTGGGAGCAGCTGAGAGGAGGGAAGATGTGCGGGGACTCAAGGTCTCAGGGGCCTCCGTCCATAGATGGCCTGCTCCATGCTCTGGGCCTGCGGTGAGGCGGCACATCCTGCTGGTTGGGGGCCAGGGGGATGCCTCATAGCCAAACCACAGCATACACCATAAATATGTGTGATTTTTATTTATTAATTTAAAAATAAATTCTAAATTAGGCCGGCCACCGTCCCAATGCCCAACCCATTCTGACACCAGACAGGCCTCTCAGCATTTGGATTCCCTTAGCCGCTGTGCTCTCGGGCAGCTGCCTGTAGCCGCCAGGAGGCCGGGTTTAAGCCCGGGTCAGGCCCTTCACCTTGAGCAAGTCACTGCGGCACCTCCTCCTCTTCACACCTGCGAGCTGCACTCCCCGCATGTCTACCACGCAGGGCGGAATCTGTGGCACCGTGTCCCCAAAGTGCTTGACGAACCCCACGGTGAGGATCCCAAGGTGACAGGCAGCACACCCTGCTGGGTCCCGCTGGGAGAGGTGGAGGATGTGACAGAGAAAGTCAGAACCCTGGTGGGTATTTCTGTCTTGTTCTGTTAAACTTGGGTTTGGCAACTCTTAAAACCCTTCTCCTGGATTCTAAAACCGGGTCCTCAGGGAACCTGTGACACAGCTGTCAAACAGCGCCCCAAAGTTGGGTGGGAGTCATGTAGCTGAGGGTGGGGGTGTGTCTCACTAAGCAGGGAACGCAGTCCTGCAGAGCCGGGGGCGCCTGGGAGCCAGGCCTCCCTGCAGCCTGCTCTCTGGGGTCTGAACCTGCCTCGGGAGTGGGTTTTCCATGGGGTTGCTGTTCCAGGTCTGGGCAGGACTGGGCTGGGCAGTTCTTTACTCCGCGCTGGGGTGAGGAACATGCCTAGTTAGTGCCGGTACTGTCCCACCTCAGTCTCTCTGACACCCTCAAAGCTGCCCGTGTGTTTACCAGTGTTCTCCGGGGGAGCAGTTGGCGAGCTTTCTTTCTGTAAAGATCCAGATAGTGAATATCTGGAGCTTTGCCAGCCCAACTCTCTGCCTCTGGTGGTAGCACAAAAGCATCAGAGATGTGTGACCACGAGGTGCCAATAAAACTTTATTTATAAAAACTGAGGCTAGACTGGAACTGTCCTGTGGTTGGCACTGTTAGAGCTACTCGGCATGGATAGGGGTGAGCAGGGAAAAGACAAGGCCCACAGGGAGCCTCAGGACAGATTAGCTCCTGGAGGGTGCAGCTTGGTACATTCAACCCCCCCCCCCCCCCCAGCCTTCATTAAGAAAAACGACCTTTTCTGGGCCACTTTGTCATCATCTCTTGCAACCAAGTCTCCAGGACCCTGTGGTATCAGTGAGACTATGTCACAACCCCCATCACTCCGAGAGCCGGAACATCCAGACCCTTACAAGGAGAGCTTCCGGGGGCCATTCAAAGGTTGATGAGCTGATTAAGGGGGTGGGAAATAGAGGCCAAAACAGGGGACTCAGTTTCCTTAAAACCCCTGCTCTGAGCCCTGCACCCTCTCTTGGAGGTGGTCCATGCTGCTCCTCGGCTGTCCGTCAGAAGTCAAGAGGTGGGCTTGGGTGGGACTCTGGGAACCTCCCTGGGGCCCCTGTTAAAGTGGAGGGAAGGAGAAGCACCCTGTCCCTTCTCTCCAATGGGACCCACTCTCTCCTTCAGCTCATCCCCTTTGTCCCTTTCCTGTCTCTTCTGATAAACTCATGCAGGTTCCTCTGAGTCACAGGTCTGAAGTCTTTCTGGAATACTTGCAAACATGCGCTTGTTATCCCAGCAACCAGGGGGCTGAGGCAGGAGGATTGCAAGTTCAGGGCCAGCCTCAGCTACTTGGCCAGGTCCTCAGCAATTTGGGGAGACCCTATCTCAAGAAATAAAAAAAGCTGGCGATGTGGTTCAGTGGTAAAGTGCCCCTAAATTGAATCCCCAGTTCAAAAAAGAATCAGGGTTTGAAGGGGAGCCTCCACGTTGCCTCCGTTTCCTGGAGGGTTGAGCTCCGTGATAGTACTTCAACACACCTGTTCTAGGGATTGCAACATCACATAGAATTTCCAGGCTGTGGATGGAAAACGCTGGCCAGAGAAACAAGATGGCCCTCCTAGACAGTGTTGGTAATTAGAAAACGTGGTTTCTTATGGAGAGATTGTCTTAGTCTGTTTGTGCTGCTGTAACAAAATACCCGAGCCCTCCCAACACTGTTGCACTGGAAATGAAGTTTCCACGCATGGATTTTGGGGGACACATGGAGGGTGTAGTGGAGAAGGAAGGAGGAAGTGTCAAGATGGGTTTTGTTTCAAGAGACTCCTGCATATTAGTGTTCTCCAGAGAATGAGAACCCGCAGAAGAGCTACGATACGTATCCACTGATGGATCAGTTTGTCTCTGTGTACATGTAGGTGGTGTGTGTGTGTGTAATGGAGAGTTGGCTTACGGTCATGGAGGCTGAGAAATCCTGCAGTCTGCTAACTACCTGCTGGACACGCAGGCCAGCCTATCACGAAATCCAGGCCAGGTCTAGGGGCCGAGGACCAGGGTAGCCGATGTTGCAGAAGATGAAGTGGATTCCCAGGGCCAGCTGTGAGGCAGGCAAGGGGGACAGTTCTTCCTTCCCTGCCTTTCCTTCCGCGTGGGCATTGGAGGGTGCCCGCCAACTTTGGGGAGGACTGTGTACTGAGCCCATGGATTCAAATGCTAATCTCATCCTGAAACACTCTCACAGACACACCTGGGAAGTGTTTAACCGAGTAAATTGACTTTCTCTGATCCCGTCAAGTTGACACAGAAGATTAACCATTAGCGCTCTGTACTTCTATTTTTAAGACTTAAGATATAATTTACATATGAATGATACACAATGCATAATCCAATTTCTATGCGATATTAAAATATACACGTCTCACTGAATTCTGACAGCGGTGTACCCGTGTGACCACCGTCTCAAGCCTCCATGGCTCGCGCCCCCACCCAGTAAGCATCTCGGGCCCCTCGCCCAGCTAGGTCGTTCACTCTGATCGCTGTCCCTGCAGAGGAGCTCTTCCGGCTCTTCGTGCGTTGGCATAGTAGAACTTCCACATTCTTGTGTCTTTAGCTGTCTCATTAAAGAAAAGGTGGGCATCAGCAATAACCCAGGAGAGACTGGCGGAAAAGCAGCCCCCTGCTCCTACGAGCCGGGCATTGCCTCTGTCCTCATCATGGTGAAGTCTCCTCCAGAGCTGAGCTGCGCCTGCTCGTATTTCAACTTAATTGTGTTCAGACTTCACGCACCATTTCCCCCTGACTTTTTATTTAACAATATGCCAGATGCATTCCCTCGTTTCCGTGGAATTACCTGAAGGATGGCTTCCTGTCTGTGTGAACTCCAGCCTGCTGATGTCCCTGACCCTACAGAGCCCCTTCCTGTCCTGGGGGGTGGTCTCCCATGTGTGTGCTCTCAGGGGCCAGTCTCCAGGCTCGGACCTGGCTCTGTGCTGTGTGGCTCATCTGCCAAGTAGGGACTGTGGCAGGTCTGCTGTGGTCTAAGTGATCGTGTCCCCCAGTTCATACCTTGAAACCCCTGTGTCACCGTGGTGGTCTCAGGAGGTGGGCCTTCAGGAAGCTGGATTGTGATTGACCCTGAGGGTGCAGCTCTCACGAGTGGAGGAGTGGAGTTAGTGCCTTCATAACAGAGGCCCTGGGCTCCCGCCTCGTCTCCTCTAGAAGGACCCCATGCAGGAAGGCGTGGTCCAGGAACCAGGGGACTGACTCTCAGCAGACCAGACCTGCTGGCCACTGGATTTTGGACGTCCAAAATTGTGAGGAAGAAATTCCTGCTGTTTGGAAGCCACCTGGTACACGGCGTGTTGCTGTAGCGGCCCAGATGGCCAGGAGGGACCTGCTTGATGGGGCCGTGGCTGGGGGTGAGTGAATTTACCCACGCGGAACATGCAGGACTTCTGGCACATGTCACGTGCTTTCCACGCTTGTGGGACACTGGGCTTTACTGGAAGAGCCGGGCAGAGGCTGCAGAGAGGTAGAGCAGGACTTCTGATCCTCTGAGAAGGAATCCCTGGTGTTCCTGCCAGCTGGGCAGAAGAGGAGCTATGTGGTCCCCGTTGGCAGAATTGGGAATGTCACGGTGACCTTGTGGGTACGAGGAAGACCGCTGTGACCCCTCTCCCAAGGCTCAGAATGCCACCGCAGAGAGTAGACTGGGACCACTCTGAGGTCACGTCCAGGGCTGCAGCCTGGTCTCCACTGCATGCAGGACACTCTGTGTCCCCCCCGTGGAGAGAGGGAGTGACTGAGGTGTCAACCCTTCTGTTCACAGCCGGAGTTTTGAATTTTATCAACCGCTGTTCTCATTAGAGACATTTACTACAACAGAACAATTGTGCACTTCCAAACATCAAACCCACCTGAATGGAAAGCCAAATGGCGAAGTTCCCCAGTGAGTGTCTCTCTCTCACACACACACACACACACACACACACACACACACACACACCCCGTCCTGAGAGGGTCAGAATTTCATGTGTGTTCTGTTCTACCACCCACCTCCAAAATCACAAGAAAGTTTAAAAAGAAGAAGTTTCAGAGGCTTCAGAGGCAGTTCAGCTCTGTGGAAAGCTCCTGGCCGTGGGGAAGGCTTTCCTGAGTCCCAGGAGGCCGAAGCCTGGTTGGAGGCCCCTGCCCCTGGTCAGCAGGCACGGCCAGGGCTGGCAGCAGGACCCTTCCACCTGCAGCTGCTCCAGCTGGCCGGGCTGCCCTGGTGGAGAAAGTCAGAGCCCCGGCGTCCTCTGTGCGAGACCTTCTCTCCTGTCTCCTGCAGCACCTGTAGGAGGATCATCACAATCTCTAATTAAATACATGGCAGCTGGAGAATGAAGCATGTGTCTTAGCTCTGCCATCCTATAATACCCCCTAATCCTGAGAGTCCAAAGTATGAATTAATTATAACTTCCAAAGCCCAGGGAGCCAACAGTGGGGAGGAGGGAGGGTGGGTGGGGCCATGAGCGGTGACGGCAGACGCTTGTGGGGAGGTGACAGCACCATTGTGACTTGGAAGAGGTCTCTTTAGGAGTTTCACAAGCTTGTACCTGTCTTCATTCATGTGAGTGTGTGTGTCCATGCATGTGTGTATCAGGGTGGGTGTGCGTGTGTGTGTGTGTGTGTGTGTGTGTGTGTGTGTGAGAGAGGTGTATGCAAGTACATACATGTGTGCACGAGACATATATACTCTCATGTGTGTATGTGTGTGAGGCGATCCATGCCTACATGTGTGGGTTTGTGTGGATGTAATACATGTGTGTATGAGGGTGTGTGTACATGTAGACATGCATGGTGTGTGGGTGCATGTGTACCTGTGAACGAGGCTATGTGCACACGTGTGTGTGTGTGAGGGAGTGCGTGTATGCATATGTATATAGGGAGTGTGTGCATTCATACCTGATGTCTGAGCAACTGAGGATGTGTATGGATACATAAGTGTGTTTGTTAGTGTGTGCCTGATATCAGTGAGCACTCAAGAGTGTGCAAGATGTGTGTGTAGCTCTGTTTCCCAGAGCAAGGAGACTTAGAAAAGGTACCCGAGTTTCCCAGAGCTGTATACTATAAGAATTAGTGCTGGATCCAGACTCGGCTTTGTCTGGCCTCAGGCTGCAAAACCTGAAACACCAAGCAGGCTTGGCGTTGTGTATTCAAGAGGGGGCTATTCAGCCAGCCTGGGACGTGGCTGATTGACCCCCCGGCCCCAGCTTGGTGTCCACTTAAGGAGATTGTTCTCTGGGGGAAAAGAAGTAAAGGACAGTTGTCTCGCTGCCCAAGGGGGTGTTTCACAAACAGCCAGATGACGACACCCACCATCTGGGCTTCCTGGGGCCTCCTGGGGGCCGGGGGTCCCCAGGGCACCAGAGACGTTAAGGGTGACCCCCGCCCCTCCATGGAGCCTGCCGCCTTCTCTCTACATCAGCAAGTTGAACGAGTGGTTTCTGACTCCCTTACACCTGGTTGTCATGGACGGGCAACTTCAAGTCCCGGAGCCCCAGTGTCGGGGTCTGTGAAAAGACCTCGGGCAAGACCCTCTATGAAGAATTGTGTGTGCTCTGGGAGTGGCATCTCTGTAAAGAGCTAGCGCTGTCCCTGTCCCTGTCCCTGGTCTCTTTGGAAGCTCCATGTGCACTGGATGGACAGCCCAGCCCTCAGGTGCTTCAGCCTTAACCCCTGGCCACGTGCAGGGGGCTGCGGGGAGTCACAGGCCCGGCCCCCTCCTCTATTGGGCTGATCTGGGCCTCCCCTACGGTGGCGTGTCAACCCCGATGAGCGCGTCCTCGGCCAGTGTGGCCTGCTGTGCTGAGCACAGCTCTTGGCAGCGGTAGGCCACCTGTGCTGCCCCCGCCCTCCTGGCTGGCCTCTGAGAGGCAGCTCAGCCGTGTTTGTTTCTGTCTCTTCTTGTTTTGTCAACATGCTATTGAGGAGGAAATGCAAACCTGAGCCTTGATTAGACTTCTCCCTTGGTGCAGATTTACCCTGATTTTCAATTCAGCACTTAGGCGTAGGTGCTGGGGCGCAGGCTTCTTGCCTGAGAGGTCGGGGAAGCCAGCGGAGTGCTGGCCAGGGTCCTGAAGCCAAATGTGGGCACAAGTGGTGTCACCTTTTTGAGAAGAGGTGGAGACCCCCTACCTGGCTCACTACTGAAGAGCAGGGACACAGCAAGCTGCCAGGGATATACGTGGGGGCTCCAGGCCGGTCACCTCAGTGGAAGGGGGTCCAGGTTTGAAGGGAGCCTGAATCTGAGTGTGCATGTGGGTATATGTTGTGTGCATGTGTGTGCATCCATGTGCATGTACATCCGTGCAGAGGAGCATGTGGTGTACGTGTGTATGCATGAGTGTGTGCATGTGTCTGCATGCCTGTGTGACCATGTGCACATGGGTGTAGGTGCCCATGCGTGCATGTGCGTGAGTGTGCACGTGCCTGCGTACATGTGTGCATAGTGTGTGCATGCCTGTGTGTGTGTACACGTACAGACTTCCAGGGAGATAAGGACCCAGGAATCTGGCCCTGATCCTCACATTATCAGTCTGTGTGGTCTCGGGTGAGCCCTTGAACCTCTTGGCTTCATTTCTTCTTCTGTGGGAGGGTTGATGGGTTAGATCATGGAACCATAGGGATACGGTGAGGTCGGCCTCAGTCATGTGCTGCAAGTGCTGCATCACCTGCTGGGTATTTCAGACACCATCATACCCTTGGCGCCATGGATAGACCTGTCTCACCTGAGATGTGTCCGTGTGTGCCTACGCCACCGCCGTCAGGCCTGCTGCTGGAGGAGTCCCCCTGTCGGGCGGGTCAGGTGCTGTGTGGCAAGGCAGGCGGTCAGACAAGTTTGCCTGCTGATGGGGAGATCCAGCCCGAGGAGCCAGGCAGCCAGGCAGGAGGGGAGCCAAGCGGAGCACCCTAATGATGGCTTAAGAAACTTACAAATAAAGCTGAGATTCCTAATGTTTAATTTCAAGTGACTGAACATGAACATCTAATTAACTCCTAACGGCTAAACCAATATTAAATCTAGGTAGGACCAGTGGCATCTCTTACATATTAGCAATCGAGAAGCCACAATCCCCTCCTGGTGGCACTGGGTGAGATGGAACCTCCCCATGGTGCGGGGTCCCTATCCCACACCTGTGCTTTCCCTGAGGCACACGCCCATGTGTCCTGGTTCATACCCGGCTCCACCCCTTCTTAGTGACTTTGGCATCGCTCCTTAGATCACTGGAATCTCAGGTTCTTGCCTGGGAAAGGAGAAGCTCATCCCTGTTCCCATGGTCCTGAGGGTCAGCAGCAGTGCACCTGCAGTGCCCAGGCAGGACCTGACTCAGAGGTCGGGTGGGATTCTGCACTGGCTCCAAGGCCATCCTCTCTCCTTTGCAATGTGTCAACCACACTGAGCTTATTGGTCACCACAAAGGACTGAGACCTGCTCCTTGGAACCTCTCCCTTCCAGTCTTCTAGCCATTTCTCTTGCAAACCTCAACTCAGGAGCAGCTCTGGGTCCCTGGGGAGTTCAGGCGACTCTCTCGGGGCCTCCAGTTTTAGATATGTGGCTCTGTCCCCTTCTTTCCCTCCATGGGGCAGCCCCTGCTTCCTCCTCCTGCCTTCTGAAGCCGTTGGGGCTGCACCTCTCTTTTCATCCTCCAGTGAGTTCATTCCTTCATCACACTACCAGTGACAAGGGGGACCCAGGTCACTGCTTGCCTCTGCAGCCCACCTTTTCAAAGTCAAAGGTGCTAAAGTTGGCTTCCTACAGAGTATCGGAGTGGTCCTGGGGGGTCCTGCCTATCATCTTTCAGGGCATGGGGCAGAGTTCTTTCTCCTGGTGATGGCATGGTGGGCTTTTAGTGAGCTGTCACAGAGCGTCCCTATATTCTCAGGACCAGAGTTGGGAACAGTGAACCCCAACATCAAGGGAGTCTCCTGCCTCTGGGGCTGGGTTCTGAAAAGCCAAGATGTGGATGTGGAGGGAGTTGGACGCAGCCCACACAGGGTGGGGTCTGAGACTTGGAAGATGCAGATGACTCAGGGGACAGAGACAGCCTATGCTGATCCATGGCCAAGGGCAGGGCATACGGATTGGGTTGGTCAGTCCCACATCAGGACCAGCGATGGAGTACCCTCTTCCCTGAAAGCCCTGGCACATGGAGGGATCGTGCATGATCCACGGCCTCAGAAGTCGCATATGGGTTCAGATACAGGAGGAAGGGGTGGTCGTACCACAGGGGAGAGTTCAGAGGTGGCCAGGGTGAGGCAGTCTCAGGAGTGTCCAGGTGTCTGCTCCCGATGAAGATGGTGGCGACAGTGATGGTGAAATCAGCCGCTGGTGAGTGCTAATCATGCTGTGCTGAGTGCTGTATTGCTAGTGCTCATTAGATACCTTACCCTAAGGTGCTGACATTAGCCCCGCTGTACAGATGAAGAGACCGCGACACCGAGAAGTAACTTATCCGCATTCGCCCGTGAGCAGGAGCTCTGTGATTCCAGACCCCTGTTCTGTTGTCCAAGCCTCATAGTCCACCGTCACCTCCTCTCCCAGCCTCTGCTGGTGGGTGACTATTGGCACCCCTTGTTCCCATGCACTGGGCGGGTCTCTGCCCTTCTGGACCTTGTCTTCCTCTGCACGGAGGCCGCGGCTAGTGGGGCTCCGTGGTGAAGTCTGGCTCCCGGGGTGGACCTCTGTGGGGAGGTGGGGGTGGGACCGCAGTGGTGGCTCACAGAGACCTGAAGGAGGAGCGGGAGTGGGCTTTCGGGAAGCCTGGGGAGGAACCCCCTCTGCCCCTCCCCTGGGGCCCTGGGGCTGGAGGTCACGTCATGTATCTCAGTGGGGCCGACTTGGGGACGGGTGGCCTCACACAGTCTTGTCTGCAGCCAGATCCTGGACACTGGTGGGAGCACTCAGACCTTACCCCGCCACTCTGTCCCTCCTCCTCTTGGTCACAAAGGGCTTCAGGCACTCACAATGATGGGTTCTCCCGGTGGCTTAGCTCTGGGTTGTGGGGACCAATTGTGCCGAAGCACCCGCTTCCCTGGCTCACTGCTGAGCCCAGCCATAAGCCGATGCAGAAAACCCTAAATCCACTTAAGTGCTATTTACTTGAAATATTTGAAAGAGCCAGCTTGGCCCATCTTCAAATATTTTGCTAGCTAATCAAAGCCAAATTGTGGTCAGAGGCCATATCTAAATTTATTAGGAAAATTAATAGACCATTTAGATTTTATTGGAATTAAGCTAAAATACAATAAGCAGTCACATGGGCAGATAGTCATTAATTATTACACTGACCTGTGTGATGGGCTCCTGAGGAAACACTGACTTCTAGCTAAGTCACAGGCTTTAGGACAAGGGGACAGACTCTGGGACACCATCCACACCCCACCTGCTTGAGTGTAATTGGATGGGACACAGTAGGAGAGGATTTCAGTAAATGTGGACCACTTTCTCTCCCATGGTAGTTATTGTGCACCTACTGTGTGCTAGACCCTGGGAATATATAAAGCACACAGTGTGGGTTTGCATCCCGGTTCCAGTACATAAATGCTCATGACTTTGGACACGTTGCTCACCCTCTCTTGAGTCTCCATTTCCTCAATGAAAAACAGATTAACAGGACTGATTGGATTGTTGTGAAAGTCATACAAATGATGTACATGAAGTGATTGGTCCATAAGTGTTACTACAATTATTGTTGTCATTAGTAATGCTATAGATAAGGCAATGAAGCGCCTTATAGTACAGCCAACTGAAGGCAGGTCCACCTCTCCTCGCATAAATCCCTCAAGGGTCAGAGAAGGCTTCATTGCAAAGATGTTGGAGCCCAGTTCCAAAGGATGAAAGTGGCCCCCATGAGCAATTTCACAGTGGAGGCAAAGGCGTGGAGACGTGAAACCAGCTGGCCACTCGTGGGACTTAGAGTAGTTAGTCCAGGTGGAGGGCATGTGTTGTAGGTGACCGTGAGAGTGTGCAGAGGTGAAGCTGGGTGCTGCGTCTGGTTCACTTGCCCCGTTACTCCTCTCCACCAGGTGTACATGCTGCAGCCATGACACATGCAAGTGTCTGCTCTGTTTCTTTTTAAAAATTTCTTGTTAGTGTGGCCGGGGCTGGGGCTCAGCAGTAGTGCACTTGCCTGGCATGTGTGAAGCACTGGGTTGGATTTTCAGTACAGCATATAAACAAATAAAGTAAAGGTCTATCAACAAGTTAAAAAAAATTCTTGTTAGGTCTTCTGTTTTGCCCTGTGAAGGCAGCAGGAGACTCTTCAGTGTTGCCTGAGTTAAAAACCATCATTGAGGGCTCTGAACTGTGAAGTTGCCCTTGAGCACCTGCTCCTCACAGGTGGGACATAAAGTCCCTCAGTGTCAGTGTGGGCATCACAACAGGTACAGACCACATCCTGCGTGGGTGGGGCAGTCCTGGCCCAGGTCTAGCGCTGCCCCTTGCTTCCCTGAGACTGGGGTACAGTCACTCTGAATCTCAGACTCTTTATCTGCAAAAGGGAGGTTCAGTGATCCCAGAAGGCTATAGATAGCATCGTTGAAAAAAAAAATCAAAGTATATATAGATGTTTGTTCAAAGTTGTTCCCTCTACCTATTCAGGAAACGTTAGTTCCCAGAATACAGTGTGGTATGTATTACTTTTTAAATTAATTTTAAAAAGTAAGTGGGAGAGTCTTGCTATATATGGGTGTTCTGTTTCACAGGCTAAATGTATACATCTGTCCTCCAAAAATGAATATGCATTTCTCCAAAGACACATAAGCGCTTCCATTTCCCCCATTAAGCACACATTGGTCTATTCCAGGGGTGGTGTTTAAGGGGGAGTATGTCCCCTTGTGCATACTAGTGCCTCTCCAGGTCTCCTCGCGTGTTGGATTCACCTACAGGCATGTTTCTATATTTGCTGTGCTTATGACGCTCCTAATTTACAGAATGTGCTGTGCCATTTCCCCTATTAAGTACACGCGTCTATCATGCAGGTAAGTGTAGGGGCACATAGTTAATGCTTTCACGGAGAGAAACATATAACCAGGAAATAGACACAGGGAACTGGGGAAGAAGCCAGATAATGTGGAGAAAGTAGGCAGTGCGCTGAGGACGGGGGCTGATGAACTGCGCTGCACAAGATGACTGATGGTCTGACAAGGGGGCGGGGCCTGTTACAGCAGCCACTGGGGCCAAAGGAAGCTGGTCACTCCGTCCACCCCTCCCTGTGCGTAGCCCACACAATGGGGCCTCCGCCAGGCACCGCGTGGTGGAGACCAACCTGGGTGGGGCCTGACAGTCAGGGCAGCTATGCCCTTGAGCCTGGCGGGGTGTGTGCAGACGAGGGCTTTCTGCTGTAGGGTGACCGGAGCATCTCTTGTGGCCAGGGCACAAGGCCAGGGACTCACAAAATCAAGGACACAGCGTGCGCCATGAAGTGTCTGTGACTCGGGGCCCCGTGGTGGCCTGTGACTCGGTTTGAGTGACTTTAGGTGGTTCTTCTACCAGAGAGTTTCTGTCCTCGGTGCACCTCAGCTGGTGGATGGGCCCCGAGGGGCTGAGCATGGAGGACGGGCAGCCTGACTCAGGCCGCACAGACAGGCCTGTGTCCACGCCGCAGGGGCAGGGCCAGGGGGCAGGGCCAGGGGCAGGGCCAGGGGGTAGGGCCAGGGGGCAGGGCCAGGACCCGGGGCAGGGCCAGGGGGCAGGGCCAGGGGCAGGGCCAGGGGGTAGGGCCAGGGGGCAGGGCCAGGACCAGGGGCAGGGCCAGGGGGTAGGGCCAGGGGGCAGGGCCAGGACCAGGGGCAGGGCCAGGGGGTAGGGCCAGGGGGCAGGGCCAGGGCCAGGGGGCAGGGCCAGGGCCAGGGGCAGGGCCAAGACCAGGGGCAGGGCCAGGGGGTAGGGCCAGGGGGCAGGGCCAGGACCATCTGGCTCCGCAGGCACCGCGTGGGCCCGGGGCTCCGCCAAGGCTGAAGGCGCGGAGAGCAGCAGCCAGCCCCACCCCGAGCCCTGGGGTCACCGGGTCACCTATTTTGATAAAGACACAAATGAGTTAAAAATAGTTCGGGTCCGTGCGTGGCCGGAAGCAGACGGCCAGTTCCTGGGCGCGCGTGGGAGAGAGCCGCCGCCGCGGAGCATTTTAATTAGACCGGGTTACCAGAACTCCCGACCCTGTGCGGCGCATTAATGTATTTTACTAATTATAAATGCAATTAAAAAGTACTGAAATAAAATTAGGCTGATCTATCTAATTTACATTAAGCACTTTCAAATTATGCAGATTTTAAAGTCTCTCTCTCTTTTTTTCAATTTGGGTTTCAGGGTAAAATTGTCCGCATTAAAACAGCTGGAAAAAAAAAACTTGTAGGAAAACAAATTTCTTTTCTGTGATTATTCTCGGTGTGTGAGTTAATTTTCGAGGCTGTAATACGCTTAGCTGGCGCTGGGCAGAGGCTCCCCAAACAGGGGACATTGGCGTCTGGAAGCAGGCGCCCTGGACAGGGGTTCCCGGGTGTGAGCGCAGTTTGGTTCCTTCGGGGAATGAGGCTGAAAGGCTAACCAGGCAAAGAATACCGAGGGTGGTCGCCGAACGGAGGAGCGCTGCGGAAAGGAACCACAGAGGAACCATCTGGTGGGGTTACCCAGCAACGCAGGGTTTATTATTATTTTTATTTATTCTTTACTTTTTATCCCTAGGCTGACAGGCAGAGAGAATGATCTTGGTGCCAAAATTATTGTCTAGCGTTATTAAAACTCAGAGCATTCCCTCTTGCTGGCTGAGGACTTTACCTGTGCCAAGCTGCTGAGTATCCGCCGAGGACGCGAAGCGAAGCGTGGGGATCTTGGAGCCTGGGTGGAGGGTCACCCCACCACCCTGGTCGTGTGCATTCGTGGTCCTCCTGGGGGAGGGGACCCGGTTCAGCCTGGCTGTGCTGGAGGCTGTGTTCACCAGGAGGAGACCTTGGCAGGGCCTCCTTACAGATTACATCGGCTCCGCAGGTTCCTTGGAAGCAGAGGTATAATGAGCTCTTCTCCCGGAGTTGCCTGTAAGCTCCTTAAAACGCTGCCAGTGCGGTTGAGCTCCCCCTGCGCCGTGCACTCAATTTTATTTGCAGCCCAAACTTTGCCCTTTAAGCTCCCCTTCAAAAGGCTGCCTACAGTAAATCCCCAAATTGGAGCCGTTGAGCTTGAGCAAGGAGAAGATTGGGAGGCCCTTTCCCTCTTCTGTCGCTCTCTTCTGGATGCTAAAGGGATGGATGGTTCCATTTGCAGCCAGGGAACCGGTCTCACCTGCTCCCACTCGGCAGCCAGGACCATCGCTGGGTTCCCCGTCATTTTGCAGAGGAAGCTTGTGCGACCTTTAGGCACTTGTAGGATGGCTGCAAGGGTCCTCATGTGCCAAGATCCACCATAGAGAGGTGATTCCTGGACCCTCGGTGTTTCCAGCCTCCTCTATCACTCAGGGTCACAGGGAGTGTCCGGAGATGGCGTGTTAACTAGGGGAAGAAGCTGGTCAGCAATCTCTCTCCAGGAAGAACATGGCTGGCTCCATGCGGATAATCAGAGGCTAAGACACCACTAACCCTGTGGGTGTCTCTTAGAAGGACCAGCCGATGGCGGGAATGGATTAGATGGTGTCACAGCCTCTCTCTTTCCACATCCTTCATTTTATCCCTCCCCCAACCCAACCCCCAAACCTAATAAGCAAGAACAAGAAGTCTAACCGCTCATGTCCCTTTGCCATGAGTGTCCACCAAGTGAGTTCCCACCACCCTGTCAGTCCTGGGCTTGTCTCTCCTTGGACACCTACGATTTCATGAGAAATCTGGGTCTTGCTTGATGGACCCTTCCCTACTGGCTGTGTGTGGGGGGATGTTAGGAGAGTGGGGGAGAGATCAGTGGCAGGTGGTTTGGAAACAACAGCCGTGGATTCAGTCCCACTTCCCCACGGGCCAGCTCTGCGGCCCCTAGAAAGTGGTTCAGGTTCACGGAGCTTCAGTTTCCTCCTCTGCTCTGAGGAACAGCGCTGCTCTCTTTATGGTCACACTGAGCCTTAAAGCAGAGTGACGACCGCGCGGCACGGGCAGGGACCCAGAGTTCATTCTCCCACTTAAATCATCTTTCCCTGGGCATCCGTTAAGTCTCTGGTGAGACAGGGCTGACCTCATGAAGTGGTAGGATCCAGAGAGGACCCTGAGTGCCTGTGCTGTCGGGGGCACGGCATTCAGGCATGTAGGGTGGGTCAGGCTGAACGGGAGGCACCGTCCACCTGCCGGCCCCCTCTAGGATCTCACATCATCCCTCCTCCACGTGGCTGCAGAAAGCCTGCTCCTCCCTCTCTTGACCCTCTGCCTTCTGTCTTATAAATCCCACCTGCTATCGGTCTTCTGCCTATTTGCAGAGCCAGCTTTCTGCCTGGAAGGGCCTCGGCCATGCCCACTCATGTCTCCCTTACTTGTTGAACTCCTACTCACTCTTCAAAACCCAGCTCAGAGATTTTCCCTGGCAGGTCCTGGCACCACACCACACATGGCCAGCTACACCCACTGCTCCCGGTGTCCTATTCAAATGCAACGACTGGAGGGGGAAGAGAACGAGAGAGCGAGGCAAACACTCATGCATGGAGGGAGAGCTGGATGAATGGACAGACAAACCAACCAGTACACATGTGGACATGTCACCTTGGCTCAGGGGTGGCAGCTTTGTAGAGAGTTCCTGGGGTAATCCATGAGCTACGAGCTCTGAGGACAAATGAACATGTCAGTGTGACGTGGTCTACGTCCCCCCTGCAAGGGAGCCCAGCCTCCATGTCCTGCCTGCCTGGTCAGTGCTGCCATGGCCAAAGCCTGATGACTTCCCGAGGCTTTTCGGCCACTGGGGTCTGGACACCAGGGTTCTCTGTGGCTGTGGCTGCCCCTGCCCCCACATCCTGCCAGGCGCACCTCCCAGACGAACATACTTAGCAGGTGTTCTCCCCACATTAATAACCAGAAGTGACACGTTCTAAATGAGGCCCGCCTTGTTGTGCAGGGCGGCTCTGATGGATATGCCGGGAACTGACGGCCCCTGAGAAATGTTTCTGCCATTACCAGCACTTCTCTGACAGGTTTTTAATAGTCCCACTAAAACTGCAGTATATGGGGAAATTTTGTAATGAACTGCAAAGGGCCGCTCCAACTCAGGGGCTCTGGGGTGGAAAAATACAGTTTGGGGAAGACTCACCTCCTCCCACAGTGGAGCTCCTAGAAGAAGCCCATCCAGGGTCGGGGTTGGCCTGAAAGTGGGGGCGGTTTGGCCCAAGTGTGGGTTCGAGGAGGCCTGGGTTGGGTCGTGGGCAGCACCAGGCAACAATTCCCGTGAGCTGCAGATGAGGCCCCGGGCTCACCCAGGAATGGAGCCGGGATTAAAATGGCAGATTAGAGAGGCCGAGGATGGATTCCTTTCTTGTTCATTTACTCAGGAAGTACTTATTTACCTCCAGCTCATACATCACAAGGGTGAATTAGCCTCCTAAGTGCAAACTTCTATTAACTAATGTATGGCCTGGGGCTATGTATGTAAATGGGAATTCTGAGCCGCCTCCTCTCACCTCCAAGGTGAGACTATCAATGCCTCTTCTTCAGCACTGTATCTGAGGGCTGGAGATAAAGAGTGTAAGGATCAGCCCGGTCAGGTCCCTGCCGGAAGCCGATGACACACACAGATGGGGGAATTGAGAAGGGCTTAAAAATGGGATTATTTATCAAAGAGCCAAGGGAAACAGATAAGAAAAGGCCCAGCACCCTGGGGCTGGCAGGAGTGGGGAGCTGTGGCCACTCTAAGAAGGGGGGTTACCAGAACCCTGGGGCCGTGGGACAGGTTGCCTATGGTGGTGTGACCTTCAGCAAGGGACAACCCTGTTCCAGCAGAAGCTGTCAAGACAGGAGCAATCCTCTCTCTAGGCTTCTCCTGTCCTGGTGATGCCCCTGACCAAGGGAAGGGGACCCACCAATACAGTGCATGCATGTCCACCTCTCAGGCTGCCCAGCAGGTGGAGAAGGCTGCAGTGTGGCTCCTGCAGGGACAGATGGGGGGTCCGTCCAGCACAGGGCCAGGCTTTCAGTGAGACAGTGAATGACCATGGTCTGAGGAGCTCACAGCCCCCCAGGAGCAAGGGGACGCCTGGTGCTATTCCCACATGAGGCAGTATGGCCCCTGGTGTGTAAAAGCCGACCAGCCTCCCCTGTGGCCACCCAAGGGGAACAGATAAGAAAAGGTCCGGCACCATGGGGCTGGCAACAGTCCATTTGTGCTGCTATAACAAAATCCCTGAGACTGGGTAATTTAGAGGGAACAGGAGGTTCTGTTCGTGTCATCTCAGGGCTGCTTCTGGTGTCTGGGGAGGAACTTTCTGCGGCACCCTGGCTTGGTGGCAGGACTGTGAAGGGAAGGACGGCTGGGGGCTGTGTCCTCACCTGACAGGAAAGATGAAGAGCAGAGAGGGCCAGAGCTCGTGCCTTCCAGCCTCTATGGAACTAGTCCATGGTCACTTCCCCAAAGGCTCCCCCTGACATCACCTCCGTGGGGATTTAGCTTGAGCGTGAATATGGAGGGGACACCATCAAGGAACAGAGCTGAACAGGTGACAAACATCAGGCCCTCGCAGGGAATCCAGCACTCTGGCTTCTTTAGGAAATTGGGTCCCTGCCAGGGACAGATGTGGAGAGATGGAGCTCAGGAACCTGGTGAGACCTGGGGTCCAGTTTCCCTAATGAGCACGGAGGTGGCCGCTGGGTCCTTGACCTCAGCCTGGCTCGCCCCCCCCCCAGAGCCTCACGTCAGGCCTCCCCACTGGGGCCCCCTGCTCCTTCCCAACCTGCTTTCTCAGCCTCATGGAGTCATTCTTCCAAGAGAGGCCAAAGCCCCAGGAAGAGACGAGAGAAGTGTCTTTCCAAGCCAGGGGAAGCTGCACTTGTCTCTGCAGTCCACCTGCAGGCCCCCGCCACGGCCCAGCAGGTGACCAGGCCTCATGCAGCCCCCCCAGGTCCAAATCAGGCTCCTCAGTCACTCTCTGGGTGATGGGCATGGTCACTTACTGCTCTGAGCCCCACTGCATCCCCTGGCAGGCAGACAGTGATGGGGTGGCCAGTGGGACCATCAGGACCACCTGCTCCTCTCCCCTCCTGGCTCTGTGACATGGGCCACTTCCTCTGCAGCCCTTGGTTGGAAGCTGTAACCATCTGAGAACTTCTAGCATTTCCTTCACGGATGTGCAGAATCCTGGGGAGGCCATAGTGCTGGGACCCCCTGTGACCTGGCTTCCTCCGGGGTCATCTCAGAAAGCTCTCTGACCGTCACAGTGGAGCTGGGCTTCTGGGCTAATTCCACTCACTATTAAAATGGGTCATCACGGAGCACATTTGCACAACCAGGAAATCAATTGGGTGCAAACCAGCTTGCTAATAGGGCTCATTACCGCCTTGTTATAACTTAATTGCACAGGTAGCCTCACAAGTGTATGCCTAGGGTGAACAGAGAGAGAGGGGGTGTGTCAAAACAGGGATGATTCTGGAATGCCTGGCTTCTGATAGGGCGGGAGCCCGTAGGGTTGAGCCCGACCAGCACCCCTCAGACTTGATCGCGTCAGCCAGCTGGGGCGTCCTGCCGTGCAGACTCTTGTTGAGCTGCTCTGGGCTGGGGCTGGTGATTTTGCATCTCTCAGAGGCTGTGTTGCTAGTCTGGATGATGCTCTGAGTTCTCTGGGGAGAAGGAGATGCACCACTCCACCCTTCCAGGGTGAGACCGGCCCAAGACAGAGCAGCCAGTCACAGCGCCACGCCTCAAACCTGTTGACAAACACCCTCTCTGGCTTTTCCAGCCATTTCTTTTCAGTCTCCCTCCATTTGCTCTGTCTCCTGAGCACCTACTGGGCCTGCAGGTGTTGCACCTGTGTCTTGGATGGGACCTAGCCCCCAGTGTGTCAGGATGTGACCGTATGTGGAGAGAAGGTCTTTAAGGGGTAATTAAGTTAATACAAAGTCTCTAGCATGGCTCCTGATCCAAGATGACTTCTACCCTTATAAGAAGGGATGAGGACGCAGGGAGTAGATAACATCTAGAGCCAGAAGAGCGGCCTCAGAAAACCAGCCTGATGACACTCCATCTGGGACTTCCAGACTCCAGAAAAGACATTTTTTCTTTCCAAGTTGCCCAGTCTGAGGAGCAGACAGGTGTGCTCAGCTCTCACACGCCTCTACTTCTGCCCTGTTGGTGGCACCTGTGACGGGACTCTCAGAGATGCATGACACCCTTGCTGGATTGGTCCAGCCCAGGGAACCCCGGATCAGCCCTGGTCTTCTCCCTTCAGCATAGTTGGAGCCATAAGAATGGAGTCCACAGAGATTTAACCCATATTCCCTCTCCCTGAGGGAGGCCTGCTGGACACCTTGTTCAATGCGAGGCTCACTGTTGGTGTCTCCCTGAACTCTGTGTGTGTGTGTGTGTGTGTGTGTGTGTGTGCATGTGTGCAAGTGTGTGTGTGCAAAAGGAAATGGCCTTAAAGAACCAGGTTGTGCTCAAGTGGGAGTCTTCTCTCCTTTAGGAAAAACAACATACTAAGGTATAAATTATACTAAGGTATAATTTCACATCCAGAAAACTTCCCATATGCAAAGAGTAAAATTTGATAAGTGTTGAAATCTGTGAAGACCTGCAAAATTGCCACCTCAGCCAAGATAATAAAAATACGCATTCCTCGAGGATTCTTTGTAATCTCCCAACTCTTCCCACCTCCGCAGACAACCAGTTCTGCTCTCCACCCTGTAGACTGGTTTGTGTTTTCTAGAATTTTATAAAACTGGAATCATATGGGATATAACATTTTAAATATTATTGAGATGTGTGTGACCTACTGTCCTATTTACCTGCTGGTCACGTAGGGTGCAGTGTGGTAAGTCATGGAGTTACAATCATTACCACATCCTTATTTCAGCACTTGTCCTTCACCCCACACTACAATCACAGTCTTTGCGCCCTCACTTTCCAGCTCCCAGCAACTCCTAAAGTTCCAGGAAATGACTGCTCTGATATCTCAGCCTTTGATATCGAAGTCCTTTGGCTGGACATTTCATGTAAATTGAGTTAAAAGGACCCAACAAGCATAGGCTCTTGCATCTCACTATAGTGGTTTTCAGGGTCACCCAGGTGGTTACACTTAATTTTCATTTTTGATTGCTGAGTAGTAGTCCACATCTTGTTCATCCAAACACTGATGGGCCCTTGATTCACATCCAGTTCGGGGCCATTACGGCTAATACTGATGTGAATGGCTGGGTACAAATCCCATCTCTATTGAGTAAATAGCTAGGAGTAGAAGGGCTGGATTATTTATAGGTGATGTTTATCTTGCTTCACTGGGGCTGTAGTTCACTGAGTTCTATTCCTGGTTCCGTCCCCAGCATCTTGGGGAAAAACAAAAAAGAAATTACTGTTTTCCAAAGAGGTTGAACCGTTGTACATTTCCACCTGAAGTGTACAGAAGTCCTAACTCTTTACATAGTCAGCAACATTTGTTAGGGCCAGTGTTTTTAATTTTAGGCTTTGTAATGGGGGGGTGTATCCCTGTCTCTTCTGGTTTTAATTTGCATTTCTGTGATGACTAGTGATGTTGAACATACTGTTCCTGGTCATTCACCACATGCGTATCTTCTTCGGTAAACTTTCCATTCAAAATGTTGCCCAATTTTTCATTTGGTTTGTCAATTTTCTAACCACTTAGATGTGTTTATTGTGGGGAAATACAAAGGACACCCACTCTACCATCTGAGCCATCTTTGAGCATACAGTCCATTTCATTGAGAACATTCACACTATTGTGCGACCGCCAGCACCATCCGTCTCCAGAACCTCTTCATTACCTAACCCAAACTCCATAACCAAGAGGTAGTCACTGTTGATCACTCCTCCCCTAACCCCCTGGCTACCGCTAACTTACTGCCTATTTCTATGTGACATATCCATCCAGTAGAATATTATTCAGGCATAAAAAGAATGGAGCACTAATACATGCAGCAGTGCGGATGACCTTGAGCACATTGTGCTCAGTGAAACAGAAGCAGGACTCAGAAGGCCACATGTTGTAGGAGTGCATTTCTATTAGATATCCAGATTAGGCACGTCTCGTCATTGAACTTAAGTGTTCTCTATATAACAAGAGATCCTTTATCAGATATGTGGTGCGCAAATAGTTTCTCCACGTTGCAGAGTTTTAAATGAATCAATATGTCAAGTACTTGGCAGAGTATCTGTATTTTAGTCAGCTTCACATTGCTGTAACCAAAAGACCCGACAAGAACAACAGGAGGAAAAATTTATTTTGGCTTACAGTTTCAGAGGTGTAGTCCGTGGATAGCTGACTCCATAGCTCTTAACTTGAGATAAGGCAGAACCTCATGGTGGAAGGATATGGAGCAGGAAATCTGCTCAGTTCATGACATCTAAAAAGAAGAATAAGAAGGAGGAGAGAGAGGTACCAGAGACTAAATATAAGCCCCAAAGGTACCTCTCCAGGGACCTACTTCTTCCAGGCACAATCTGCCTGTCTACATTTACCACTCAGTTAATTCATTCAAGTGGATTAATCCACCAGTTAGGTTACAGCTCTCATCATGTAATCATTTCACCTCTGAAAATTCTTGCATTGTCTCACATGTGAGTTTTCAGGTAACATATCCAAACTATAACATTATGCACTTGGCCCTCCAAACTCATGCCTATCTCAAAATCCAGAATACATTCAGCCCCTTCCCAAGAATCCCTATAATCCAATGGTCCCAAGATTGCCAAAAGTCCAAGTCCAAAATCTCATCCAAGACTCAAGGCAAACTGCTAGCTGTGGGTCCCTTTAAAGATGAAAAGCAATATATAATGGCACATAGTAAACATTTCCATTCCAAAGGGAGAAATGGGGGCAAAAAAAGAAGGCATGAGACAAAAGACCCAAATCAGCTGGACAAACAAGTCCTGAAGCTCCATGTCCAGCATCTGGGGCCCGTGGGCATAGTGGTGTTCTCTCCAAGGGGATTGTGTATCGCCACCGCTATGGCCTTGCTGGTTGCAACCCACATGGCCTCTCTCTTTGCTGGATTCTGCTGAGTTACTGCAGCTTCCCTTGGCAGACATTCTGTGTTACTGGCCTCTCCTAATTGTGGGGAGCCTCAGTTTCCATCTCATATCTTACATATTGTTCTCTCAGGGGTATTCCTCAGGGATTCTCACTCTGTTACACTTTGCCAGGCCTCCCAGGCCCTCCTTTGACATCTCAGTGAAAACCTGCATGAGCCTCTATTCTAGCATCCTACGTTTATTCAAAACCAGTAGTATTACATGGACAACAATAAGATTTCCTACTATCTCAAGCCGTAGCCTGGACTGCTAAGATCAAGGCTGCAGCAGCTTCTGAGTACCGTGAAACAACTTCCTAGGCTCCCCATGCAAACAGCATACCCCCATGGTCTGTCTCTTCAAAGTTCTTACTTTTATACCCTTAAGTCTGTGATGGGTGTGGTCTTGCCAATTCTGAGATGCCCTCAAGCCATGTTTCCTGCTGTTTCTCTGTAAAATACTTAGCATCTCTTTAGTGGCTATAACTTCTTCAATTACCACAACTTCCTTGGCCTCAGTTTTACTCACCCATTTATAGACAAATTGCAAGTCTTTCAAATCTTCTTCTTTGCTGTTTGCAACCAAAAGCAGAGTACTAAATCCTACAGTAAACTTGGTTAGAAGCCACCACCAATAGCCATGCCACCAACTGAATGCTGTACTGCCTTGAAGTTTTCTCACAAGATCAATCAATACATCACTTTTAAATTCGACTTCACAGAAAGTATCATGACACAGAAAAATACAAATTCTTTGTCAGAATGTCACATGAATGACCTCTAGCCCAACTTCCAATAGAGTCGTCCTCCTCTGAAACATTGTGAGCCTAGTCTTTACTGTCCACAGTCCTATTGCATTGTGGTATTCTGTGCTCCTACCATAATGGATCATTAAGCTCTGCTTATACCAACTTAAGACTTCTCAGCCTATGCTCAGTTCACAGGAAGGAGAGAGAGAGAGAGACAGAGAGAGACAGAGAGAGACAGAGAGAGACAGAGAGAGAGACAGAGAGAGAGAGAGAGAGAGAGAGAGAGAGAGAGAGAGAGTAGAGGGAGAGGAGGAGGGTGCCAGGACAAAATATAAACCCCAAGAGCACATCCCCAGTGACCTCCTTCCTCTAGCCACACTATACCTGCCCACAGTTACCACCCAGTTGATCCATTCACAAGAATTAATCCACTGAATAGGTTACAGTTCTAATAATTTGATCATTTTACCTCTGAATGTTCTTGCATTATCTCTCACATGACCTCTTGGGGGATACCTCATATCCAAACCACAATAGTTTGCATAGACGCAGAGGTTGATATTTATTAGCTATTATTGTTTTGCTATTTTCTGGATCCAACCTCATTGAGGATTTTAGTGATTTATTATGACCCTGAATTCAGTGAAAGCCCTTCATATAGACTTGATGGTCCTCATTGTTGCCAGGAGACCCTAGCAGTATGGCAGATGGAAGGCTAAGTTTGGCATGTGGTGGATGGAATTCTAGGATTGGCACAGGGAGGATGGAATGCTAGAACTGGCACATGGCACATGGAATTCTAGGATTGGTATGTGGTGGATGGAATGCTAGGATTGGCCCATGGCAGCTTCTCGACCAATTTTTTGTTCCATAAAGTCTTACTTTAAGCAATTATGATAATGGTGATAATCACATTAGTAATTATTAATAATTTCAAAGATTAACCCTCCGTCTGCAAGTTAACTAAGCTGAATTACTCTTGCCAGCGAGTACCTTTCTCTGCTCACAATCCTACCGAGGAAGAGTTGCAGCTCCCTAGCTGCTGCCCAAGTCCCTCGGCTGGCACTCACACACTGCCCCTCTCAGCCTTCACCAGAGTCTCTTCAGCAGACTCCATTTCCTTGAATGCTGTTCCTAAGAAAAAGAGACAAAAGATCGTATTCCCTCTGAAAGCCTTGAATTCATATAAAAATTCCTTCTGCTCCCAAGACCCCCCTCCCGGTGAGGCTTCCTCCCCTCTCCATGGCTAGGCAGGCGGCACGCCATCCTTTAGCTAAGGAGCTCTCCCTGAATTCCCATCGATGTCCCTCTCACTGATGAGGAAATCCGGGCTCAGCGGCCATGGGACTTGCCCAGGCTCACCCAGGGATACCGAGCTGGACTCCAGAGTCCGTCCTCTCTTCCCTTCCTCTTTGCTTTATTCCTGAGCTACTTTCTGAAACCTCATTCACGTGTGGATCTCCTTTCAATCCCCCCAGGCCCCTGCTGGAGGCACCCGTGGTCAGCCCCTGAGCCATGTCCTGGGTACCTGAGGGTCCCTCATCTGCCTTGCGCCACATCTCCTGGTTAGACAAGGGGCAGCTCGGGTGACCAGGACCCCAAGCCAGCGAGGCTGAGAATCGAGCCTGAGAAATGGGTGTTTGGTCACTAATGGACTGAGAAGGGCCCAGCGTCTGTTTCGAGCCCACCCAGAGGGTCCGTCTCCCTCTCTAGGGGACAGAAAAGAACAAAGTGGACCTTGTTCCAGGAAAGAATCCCTGGCAGTTCCCACAGAGGCAGAGAGACTCATTTTTCTTAGGTGTGTGAAGGTCCTCGAAGAGTGAGGTAATAGGTTTCTTTATTAAAAATTAATCTTCTTGTAAAACCATTGCAATGCGATGCACTTTAATAAATCACCCCACGCTTTCGAACACATTTATTATCCCTTCTCGGGAAATCATGGAGTCCAGAGAAATTTGTGCCACTGAGCGTCTTGCTGCTGGGCTCACTAATGAACTGGGATGGGGGCAGGGGCTGAGGCCGCCGGGGGTCTGAAGTCCGCCAGGCGGAGGGGATATTGCACGGAACCACAGTTGGTTCAAGTCTGTCACGGCTCTCAGGCTTACGGCTTGGGCACCGCTGGGTGGAGAAGGGCCTGTAGGTGGGACAGCAGCTCTCCCTGCCTAGCTGGGGCTGGGGGCTCTCCAGTTCCCACGGGGGTGCTCTGGGATGACAAGGGGTGTGGTGTTGACCACCACCCGCACAATGCTCCCGGAGGACGCTCCTCATCACCCGTCTCCACTTAGTCTACCTGATGCTTCCAGGGGCTGGCATTTCTGAAGCAGGGGAGTACCCTTGCCCCCTCCCACTGTTCCTCAAAGCTCTAACCACAGCTCATCTAAGAAGCTGCCTAACTCCACTCCCTCGGGTTACAAAGCCTTCTCGGTGGCTTGGGTCTAATCAGTGGCAGCGACGCAGTTCTCTCTGCAGAAGCGGGGGGACCATCTCGTCCCCTTCACCAAGGGTGCCACCTGGCCCCAAAGCCCTGCCATTTGAGCTCCCAATCCACCTCTCATGAAAGAGGAACCTGCAGCCCCCGTCTGAAGCTCCTTCCTCAAGGACTTTTATCCCCGAGATCCAGGCTGAGAAAGATGCAGTCTGACCTCTGTGTCCTCCTCTTCCCTGGGGACCCAAAGAAAAGGCGTCTCCTCCCCCAGCTCTGCTCTCCCTGTGGAGAGGAACGCCCCAGCAGGAGATCCGCCCACCCACCTGCCATAAATCCCACAAAGATAGATTCCACCTTCCATCTGGGTTCAGCTGAGGATTCTCTCTCCTGTTCTTCCCCACGTCACAGCCCAGTTTTCATCTGCTGGACCCCTGGCCCTTCTGCAGCAGCCCCCTCCCTGTTGTGATCACACGTGAGGCAGGGCAGCCTGGGGCTGGGATCCGCGTCCTTCCACTGACCCCCAGCCCCACCCCGCGGCCAAGGCTGGCTAACTCCATAGCCCTGGGCCCCAGGTGAGGCAGAACCTCATGGTAGAGGACATGGAGGAGGGAAGCAGCTCTGGACACGGCCATCAGGAAGGGGAGGAAGGGAGAATGAGAGGGAGGGAGGGAGGGAGAGATAGACTCACTCAGCAGGGACAAAATGTGAACCCCAAAGCCCACCCCGTGACCCACCTGCTCCAGCCACGCCCTACCTGTCTGTAGAGCCCCCAGTCAATCCACATCAATGGATCAACCACCCACCAGCTCAGAGCTCTCATAAGCTGCTCATCTCACCTGTGAACTTCCTCTCATTGTCTCACACGTGGCTTCTGGAGGTCACATCATGTCTAGACCATAACAGGAAGTTGCCTGGCCGCTCCGCAGTTTCTCTGGCTTCCTCTCTGGTGACATGATTTCTCCCTCTCGCATGTTTTTCTGTCCTTTTGATGCTACCCACCATGACATGTCCAGCAGAGCCACGCTGTCAGTGCCGTGCTCTGGAGCCCCCTGAACTGTGAGCCAAAAAATCCCCTTCTTATCTCTATAAAGTGACTCAGCCTCAAGTATTTCATCACAGTAAACTGCTTAAAATGCCTGATCCAAGGTGTAAGGAGCAGGGGTCAGACAATCATGGGTCATATGGGCCAGTTTAAGCGTCTTAGTCTTTATGCTGAGAGCAGAAGGGTCCTTGTGGGGTTTTAAGTATAGGTTAAAAAAATTAAATAACCACAATCCTCCCAGCTGATAGTGGCAACGTGTCTTCAGGATCATCACCATTATTGGCACTTTTACCTGTTGCTGGGCTCCTGCTGGGCCAGGCCATGGTTCTGGGGCTCTGAGCCGATGCTTCCGGGCTCTCCGTGACATCCTGATTCTGCTTACCAGGACACTGAGGCTTGGAGAGGGGAAGGGACTTGCCTGTGAGGAAGAGCCTGGTCTCTGTTGTGTCCTGTTCCACATGTGCCTGCTTAGGGGCCCTCAGAGTCCATGTGTGACAGGACGGCAGTGGGTGCTGTGTCCCCCCTGGGGGCGGGGGCATCTACAATGACCCGGGAGCCTTCTCCACTCCGTGGACACCTCCACTGAGCCGGACACGCCGGCTTCCCCGGCTCTGGGCCCGTCCCTGCAGACACACCGGCCTCTCAGCTGCAGGTGGTCCAAGCCCACCTGCGGGTTTTCCTTGAACCATCTTTCCTTCATCCGTTTTGGAGGGAAAGCAGGAGGATAAGTGAGGACTCATATTTTCGAAGGGCCGTTGGCACAGTGGGAAGAACAGGGACAGTCCTGACCATGGGATCGAGGGATAGCCTCGGCACGTGACCAGGGATGGAGCCGGTCTCTGCTGCCTGCAGCTCAGCCTCCTCCCCGAGAGTCAGCTCCCCCATTGGGTGCCTCGTGGTGAAGAGGGCCACTGCCTCTCCCAGGCTCAGTCCACGGCCCTCCAGCCCCCAAACGGTTCCCCTCGGCTCATCTCTGCTGCGTTCCAACCAGCGGCGGGTGAGTCTCCCCTCAGTTCCCTCCTGAGTCCTCCTGAGCCTGCTCTCCTTCTTTGCTTCCTCCTTCGCTCCGCTCCTCCTCCACTTTCCAGCTCCCATGTCTTTATTTATTGCTGCTGCTGTAGCAAATACCAGATGCCGGTGACAATGCACAGCAGAAGTGTGTGGCTCACCGTTCTGCAGCCTGGAAGTCCCAAGTGATGGCCCTGGCAAACCTGGTGTCTGGTGAGGGCCCACTTCCTGGCAGGTGTCTTTTTACTGTCACCTCCCACGGCAGAAGAGTCGAATTAGTCTCTGGGTCTCTCTTTGAGGGCATTGATCTCCTTCACATGGGCTCAGCTCTTTGAGTCACTTCCCGTAGGCCTCACCTCCAAATGCCACCACTTTGGGGTCAGGACTTACACACAGATTTTGGTGGCAACATAGACATTCAGATGGTAGCCCCCCCGCACTTTAGCAATCTCTTCCTACGAGGCCTCTCTGTGTCCAGCCATGCTGTGCCTCTGCCCCAGAGTGGCCCTCGAGAAGTGTGAACATCGGCCACATCCCTCTTGGAAACTCCATAGAGTCTCCGCGTCACCTGCGGGAGGCCGTGCAGACCCTGCACCTCCACCTGCAGGGTTCTCTGTGGGCCAGATGGTCCCACCACGGTGCCATCTTCTCCCATCCTCCCTCCTCGGCCACATGCTCACCAGCCATCTCCTGTCAGCCTCAGCAGCGTCTCCACCTCCGTCTCTGTTGGAGGCCCCATCCCTCCTCCCTTTGGGGGTGAATTCCTGTACGTCCTTTAGAGCTCGGCTCTAACGTCCTCAACAAATATCTCCTAGCATTTTCTTGATGTGTCCTAGACAGGTCCTAGAGTCACAGAAGTGACTAATGAGTGCCCTGACCTCTGACCTTCAGTATCACCTCCTCTTTACCCGTTGCTCACCTCCTCTAGAGCAGGTTGGCCTTGGGCTAATTCTCTTAGAACGTCACCCCTTTGAAATAACTTGTTCAAGAGCCCGTGTCCTCCTCCAGGCCAGGTGCTCGGGCGAGGAGCGGTGGCAGCCTGAACTCAGGTCACTGTCTCGGGGGCTCCCTGTGCGGGAATCCTGCTCCTGCACCTGGCTCCCTCTTTTGCCTGCAGGGCTTCCCCAACTCGAGGCAGGGTGGCTATTAACCCAGGGCTGTCAGTGGTCAGCTCTCCAGCCACAGCCACCTGTGTGGTCCCTTCTCTTGACCACTAGCCCGGGAGGCTCCATCAGCTGTGCCTTCTGTCCCTTGCGTGGTGCTGAGCACACAGATGTTGGCTGGAGGAATCTGCCCGTGGTATAAAGCCAAGAGTTGGGGAGCCTGGAGCACAGGGCTCCAGGAAGATGGGGGGAGGCAGTCAGCCCCGAGCTGACCCTGCTCAGGACGGGCGTTGTTCACCAGCTGCCACCTCGCAGACCCTTTGTTCCCTAAGCCCAGTTCACTTCTTCCGGACCCCTCCTGTGAGCTCTCTGGTCCCTTGTCAGAGGGCACCAGCTTGGTGGGGAGGGGTGCTCTCCTGGGGGAAAAGTATGAAATCATTGCTCCGAAGACTGTCTCTGCACCCTCCTGAGTCATTGCGAAGTGACTCACTCTGGTGGCGTCTTGGGTCCTGTGCTCCCCGCGACTGGCAGGGGTTTAAGTGGATCAGACAGTTAAACCATCCAGTCTAGATCCAGCCCTCGCCTTGACAGCCATTTCTTAATCAGAGGAAACTCGCTCTTGGCTGTGGGTCAGATCTCCCAAGCTCTGGCCCACCTATTTAAGGTGGTCCGCTTCCTGGTGCCCACCCGAGGGCCCACCTTCCCTGGGAGCACAGCAAGAACACTGGCAGGCCTGTCCCTGCAAAGCCCGGGAAGGTAGAGGTCCCAACACGTACTTCAGGGAGCAAGGTAGCCGGGTTCAGAACACTCCAACCGCTTTCCACAGAGGAGGGGGTGTACCAGGTTCTCCTGGCCCCGCAGGTCCCTCTGGTTCTAAGGACCAGGGAGGGATCCTCTGCGGTGACAGGTGAGGGAGAAGGGCTGTGCAGGAGGAAGGGGCTGCGTCCCTCCTCCCCAAGGATGTCACTCAGTGGCACAGAGATGGTCTGTCTCCCTCCTTGACGGGCAGAGCAAGTGCCAGGCAGCATCCCAGAGCCCAGAGCACAGGCCACCCCCGTCTCCACTGGTCTCAGACCATCCAGGGCACATTCTCGGGGCCTTGTAGCACCCCCTCCGCTTGAGGGGGCTGCGGGGTGACCTCGGGCTGGTCAGCAGCTCTCCAGGGTGATTGACACATGCAATTTCTCTCCTCCTGTCTGGCAGAGGTGTAGAGGGAAAATTGGATGTTGTTGAATAATTGAAAATGAAAATCCCTCCGAATTGATTCCTATGAAAACAAGATTGAGTTCCACAATTAGGCGCCCGCCTTCGCAGGGCATCTGAGGCCTCTGTCCTCCCGGGCTGTGGGCTCGGACGGTGCTGTCTTGGGGTCTCAGAGCAGTTGCTGATGATGGAACGCAAAGCCAGCGGGTTCCCGAGGCCCTCGGCTTTTGCACAGGCTGAGCTGGGCGATGCAGCCCTCCACGCACTTCCCCAGGGGACCCCAGGGTCACAGCCTGAGGGTCGGGGTGGGCCCTGCCCCGCTGCTTCCTCATTGAGCGCTTCAGCAGGAAGGTCCCACGGTCTTAGCCTTCCCTTCTGTGGCCGGTGGAGCGGGGCTGGGGGAGCGAAGGCATGGCCACACTGGTGGAATGTCTGGACTCGGGGGCCAGCTGCGGGTTCACGCCCCAGCCCCTCCACGCGGGCTGAGACCTGTGGGTGTCCCTTCTTTACACGCAGTATGGTGATGTGAGCCAGCAGTGGAGGGGAGGCATGGGTGACGCAGGACCCCTGCCCCAGGAGCCCGGCCCTGCAGACCCCTCCACACCAAGCCCTTGGCCAAGCCCAGCTCCACACCTCTCCTGGGCGGTCAGCCCTTGCTAGAGCAGGGGGGACATCATACCATAGGATGTAGGAGGAAAGATCTGGATCACTCCTGAGGTTTTATCTGGAGCTCAGGGACAGAGGACAGGGGGTCTGTGAACTTGGCTGGGAAAAACTACAACACTGTCTCTCTTGAAGGCCTGCATTTTATTTTCTTGGTAAAAAAACAGATAACATGAAACATAATGTGTCGACACTGTGGAGTTCAAGGACATTGAGTACGTTCACGTTGTGCAGCCTTCACCCGCATCCGGTCCCAGAGCCTTTTTGACACCCCAATGGAAACCCACAGCCACTAAGCAGTCTCTCATGTCCCCTCCTTCCCTCTGCACCTTGCCCAACCTTGACCTGAAATCCACTGTGCTCCTCAAATAGCAGGGCCTCTGCTTTGTCACCAGAGACGTCTCAGATACTTTCATGCCATGTTACTGTGTGACAACTACCTGGAAAGTCTTTTATGCTGGGAGTCGGCCAGTGTTTCTGTCCAGGGCCAGCTAGCGGATGTTCTGGGTGTTTTGGCCCGCACGGTCACCCTCCCATTTAGCATGATGGCAGCCACAGGCCCGTTAAGCAAGTCGGGGGGCTGGTTTCAACAAAGCTTGGTTTCCAGAGCAGATGTGGCTTCCTGACCCCTGCTACAGGTTGGTCCCCATGTTGAGGTTCCCTGTAGTTAATGGACCAGCCGCTGGACGTGTCGTTAACATGTGTGTTGCGCTGCCCCAGGTTCCTGTATTTACAGTGAGCTCTCTTCACGGTCCCACATGTTACTTATGTGTTCATAAATGAGGTTCTGGGAAGTGGCGGGTAGTGCTCACCTGAATCCCAACGGGCTCCACTGAGGAGCAGGCGCAGAGGCCCTGTGAGCAGACGGTCACTGGCGACACTCCAGAGAGTGGCTGCCCGCTCTGCCTGCCACCTCCAGGACACAGTGCTCAGGAAGCCGTGTCTTTGTGGGCAACTCTGACTCCAGGGCTGTTCTTCCTCTGGTCTGGCCCCCCGCTGTTTCTCTTTCCCATGTTGATCACGGTTCCCGTTTCCTACTCCTTGGGGGGTACGGAGAGCAGCGTGCATGCCACACTCACCCCAAGAGTGCTCCCCCTCTAGACGAAGAGTCCACGTGTTTTTCCTGAAAAGGGCCAGGAGCTAACTTGACCATCCTCCTCATACCGTCTGGATAAAGGACTTGATTCTCTGCAGTGTGAAAATCATCCCGCCGGTTACCCGTGATGAGGCCTGCTCCCTCTCACGTTGAAGTTTGAATGTTAGAGGAGCACGCCGAGGCAAGGATATAAGGCAGGCTTTAATTAAAAGGAGGTAACGTAGACTTCTCCAGGAAGGGAGAAGGCAGCCAGAGTTGGCCATATTCTTGTGAATGCATGTCAGTGGGTCTATATTGTTCTTTCTCCTTTCCCTCCACCATCCACTCATCTATCCATCCACTCATCTATCTATAGACCCATGTGCTCATCCACACAACCACCCATCCATCAACCCATTCATCCACCAACCCATTCATCCACCAACCCATTCATCCACCCATAATCCATCCAATCCCCTGTCCATCTGCCTATCAATATACCTATCCATCCATCAACCCATCTTCCCATCCATTCACCCACCCGCTCACCCATTCATCCACCCATAATCCATCCAATCCCTATCCATCTGCCTGTCAATATACCTATCATCCATCAACCCATCCGCCCACCTGCCCATCCATCCATCCACCCACCCACTCACCCACCCACCCATCCATCCATCCATCTACCCACCCATCCATCAATACAATCATCTATCCACCTGCAGATCCATTCATCCTCTTTACCTGTTTATCGACCTATCCATCTACCCATTCATGTTCTGGAAAGAGTCATTTAACCCACATATGAACAGTTTATAGTTACCACCCCTTGTCAGGCTGCAGAGTGAATCAAGCAGAGTACTGACATATAATGGCGGGCAGGGTCACGGGTAATCAGACCTGAGAAAGGGACATCTTAGCCTAGAAATGAAAGATGGAACAGAGGCTGCCGTGTGCAGGTGGCAGTGGGGCGCTTCAGCAGACGGTGGACTGAGGGGCCCTGGCAGGAAGCGTGTGGCACGTTGCAGGCTGCAGTGGGCACCAGGCAGCCAAGAGCATCGTCATCTACTGCCATGCTCCCGATGGCCCTCACGTTCCTACACGGCAGTGCTCATCTCATAGTTCCTGTGGCCGGGGGTCCCCAGGCAGTGGGGCAGGGCCCTGTGCTCAGGGTCTCCCGCAGGCTGCAGTCCAGGCACACCTGCTGTCTCTGCAGATACCCGGAGGCTCCCGGGGAAGGTCCTGCTTACCAGCCCTCTGGCCTCTGCTGTGTCCATCTCTCAGAGGCAAATCGGCAGGTCCAGCTCACCCTCGGGTGGGATCTCACGCAGGCAAGGAGGGGAAGGGCTCTGGGAGCCGTCTTGGAGGCTTTCCTCCTCCCAGGGATTCTTGGGATGGACGAGGCAGACAAATCCTGCAGAGGTCAGCAGGCCCCGGGGAGCTCCAAGTTCTCCTGTGAGCTCTGGGGACTGCTGAGGGGCGCACGCAGGGGAGTGCTCTGATGGGCTGTTCATTTTCAGAGAGCATCTGGACTTGGCTGGGTAGAGGGGGTATTGAAGGGGACAGTGAGGAGAACCAGGAGGTGGAGCAGCACAGGGGGCCGAGGGGAGGTGGAGGCAGAGCCCAGAGCGTGTGCAGGTGGCCGGCACGAGAGGATTCTGGTGACCCTGCTCTGCCTCCCCCACCTCTTCCTCTCTCCGGTCGCCTCCCGTGGTCTCCCCAGGCTCCCGTGGGCCCCGTCGATCCACTGTCTGTGAGCTGGGCATTGACGCAGGAGAACAAAGACCTTGCTAATGCTGTAAACCCCGGATCCAATTTATTTGTTATTTCCACTCATTTGAAATGCACCTGTTCCCCTGAAGGGCCTTTCAGGGCCGTCAACTGCCACTGCAGAATCAAAGAGAGATTGGAACCTTTTGGAAAAAACCACAGTTATTCAAAGAAGGGGGGGAAAAGAAGAATAAAAAGACTTTCTTCCCCTCCGCTGACTTATCGGCCTAAGTGACCAGGTTCACAAAAGATCCCCGGGAGCAACTGTCGGAGGCTCTTTACCTACCCCGGCTCTGGCTTCCGGTTCCTTCCTCTGCTCAATACATTCAAATGGCTTTGACATTTCATTGTAGGGTTTTTAAAACATCAAACTGACACTTTTCGTCAGGCGAGGATTGTCCGGCACACTCCCACGGGCTGGAAAGTTCACTCAGGAGCCGTCCCGGTGTGGCCAAAGTCTGGGGTGTGGTGGTAGAGGCTCGTGCGGTTGAGGGCAGTCGCGGAGCCCTGCACCTCACTCCGGGGAGCCTCGCCTGCGTCCCCCATCCCACGGTGATGTCACAGCCCCGTGGCAGCCCCGAGGAGGCCGCCCGGCCATCTCACAGGCCTTCCGAAGCCCACGACCCCTGCACTTTGAGACGTCTGCTCCTTTTTGTCTATAGAATGGACAGGGCTCCGTGACGCCTTGGGGCTGTCCCACCAGCAGGGGGTGAATAGGGGGTCAGGTGGGGCCAGGACCGTGCAGGTATGGGTGATGCTGGGGGATGTAGGGCACTGTCCCAGCAGCAGTGGTAGCTTCTACTCCACGACTCGAGTGTCGGGGACCCTGCGGGCCTGGTCTGGGAGGCGGGGCCAGCTGACACATGGGAGAGGAGCCAGGACGGTGGTGAGCCAGGTCAGGTGGATGCCTCCTGTGTCCCCGCTGCTGCTCCGTGTCCCCACCCCCGCCACTTCTGCAGCACGCCCACAGGGCTCACAGCCGCACCTGTCTCCCCACTTCCTCTCTCCCTGCTGTCCCCGTGGCCCTGACAGCCCTGACCATCTTCTGTGAATAGTCCATGGTCCTTGGCTGCCATCAGCCTGGTCCCCAGCTGCTCCATCTGCCCCGTGCACAAAGGGTTGGTACCTACACTCGGGTCTTGTCTGGGACGCCATCTCCTCAGACCCTCCAGGACCACATACCCCTCTGTCAGATCCCCGGCCACATTTCCTTTTTAGCCCTTACCACCATGTAAAATGACCGTGACGATGTGCCCGTGGGCTCGGGTGACACTGGCTCCCCTTCCCCACAGGACACAGACACCTGCAGTGCTGTGAATGCGTGTGGCATCCATGAAGGTCCGCCTGCTGACGGCTTGGTTCCCAGGGTGATGGTGTGGACAGTCAAGAGGTGCGGCTCAGTGGAACGTCCTTAGGTCACTGGGAGCATACCTGGAAAGGGACTGAGGGACTGGAGTCTCTTCTCTCTGCTTCGTGGCTCATGCTATAAGTGGTTTTCTCTGACATGCACTCCCCACCTTTGCTATCCAGGGCCCAACAGAAGCCCAAAGCAAAGAGGCTGCCTGATCTCAGCCTGGCTCCTCCAGAACCATAAATCCAATAAAACTTTTCTCTTGGCAAGTTAACTTCCTTCAGGTATTTTGTTGTAGTAACACAACACTGACGGATGCAGACAACAACATGTGTTATAAAATAGGTGTTTATTAGAGCTTATGAAAGAAAGGAAGGTAAAGAATGAATTCGTAAGCCCCTGCAGATCAAGGACCCCATGTTTGCGTCTTTGTTGTTTCATGCTTCTGCAGCTTGGAAGTGGGTCTGCCAGGAGGTAAGCTCTCTCCCTAGGTGACCAGGCGATCATGTTGAAGGAAGACCCTGCCAGTGACAGTCTGTGATCCAGGACCCTGTGTTCAGGGCGCAGGACCCAGCCGAGGGCCAGGAGAGAGCAGGACGCTGGAAGAGAAACAGAACTGGTGGCAAGGAGCCAGGTTGCCGGGGTCAGGTGCACTCAGGAGGCCTAACAGGGAGGGTGAACTCAGCGGGTACAGGTGGCTCAGATCCCGCCCTAGGCCCTCCTGAAAGGGGAGCTGAGGCAGTGAAACTCATTCTTGACCAGCTAGTTCCAGACCTTATTGGCCACTGACCTGGGAAACCCTGCTCACGGGTGCTGTGGGGATCAGGCCGGGATGCCCAGCCGTCACGGGCACACAGTGTGTGGTGCACCTAGGCCTCGCGGCCGAGCTTCTGACTGGACCATGGTGCATCTTACTAGGACTTTCCCAGGAGCTGTGAGCCCCGGGAGGGCAGGAGCCAGCTCACGGGCATTTCTTCCAACCTATGAAGCATCAGCGGCTGCGTCCCCGGGGCACTGTGGAAGTAGCAGAGAAGGCTGGCTCTGCTCGGAGACCCCAGGGAGGAGGGTGCTCCGCAGCTGTCCTGCTGGGTGTCGAGTTCTGGAGAGCTGGCCACAGCAGGCAGGGGGCTCCTGGAAGACTCACTGTGGGTGTTGAGCCTGAAGGCTCTTCAGAGGTCATATGGGTCAGCCCCCTGCTGCAGAAATCCAAGGGAGCTATTCTCCAGTGGCAGTTCAGGTCCTTTGGGGGCCACAGATGCTTTTGAGGACAGTGCTCCTGGACACACGAACACCATGTCCCATGCAATCTCAGGACGTCCACAGACCTCTGGACACCAAGTGGGTGGGGTCCAAGGGTGCAGAAGGCCATCTTGTAGTTTTCTATTTTAGGGCAGTGAGATGTTTGTAGAGGTTAGAAGGAAGGAAGGAAGGCAGGCAGGCCATCCCCCCTCCCGTTAGAGTGGACTTTACTGATACAATGTTGCCAATTGACACACCCTTAGGGGTCTCTTTTAATTGAAGGATGATTTGTGCCTCATCAATCCATCATGAAGGGGTGTCTGATGTGGGTGACTCTTTTTCGTGTCTGAGAGGCAGCTCGGTTGTCCCCCTGTCTCTCAGCTCCATGGGCCCCTCTTCCACCCAGCCCTGTCCAGGTGGTTGGGATTTTCACAGATTGGACTCCCTCCGTGTTGTGTAAGGGAGGGGAGGGAGCTCACACCTACGCCGTTCTCTCTGCTGAGCTGAGCTGGAGGGGAACGCGGCCAGGACTGGTCTGGGCAGCCTGCAGATTCACACAAAGCTGGGAGACCAAGAGTCCCCAGAGAATAGGACCCTTGTCACCGCGAAGCTGCCTCCACAGTGCGCTGTCCCGGTCTGTAGCAGTGACGGCTCATTTGGGGGTGCGGTGCGCCGGGCCTTCTGTGAGAGCTGGTTCTGGAGAAAGGGGTGGGGATGGCTGTCTGTGGCACACTTGTGTCATTCAACGCAAGGACACGCAAGTCCCCTGGCCCAGCCTTGGCTGTCCATAAGGGCTTCCCAGGAGTAGGACAGCTGAGCTGAGCAGAGAGGAGTGAGCAGGGGAGTGAGGGCCCTGAGGGCAAGGCGTGGCCACTGGCAGGGCAGCCCTGTGCCCATCAGTGTGTGAGCAGGTGACAGCAGGGCCGGCTTGGGCAGCCTCGGGGCACTGGGTCAGCTTTGCCTGAGACAGTGTGGCACATGCTGAGGGTTGGGGAGCTCCTGTGGCTATAGGTCTGAATCGGTCGGTCCCTCTGTCATCGGACTCTGGGTGTCCAGACCCTGGCCAGCTGCCGTACAAGGACCTGAGTCCAGGGCACCTCTGGGCCTTTGGAGCGGGGCCCAGGAGTCTGCGCTCCCGGCCCAGCGCCCTGTGTTTCTGCAGGATTCTGAGGCCCAGAACCCCGCCCAGGCCCCACTTTGAGAAACCCCGGATCTGTCTTCCTCAAGGTTTTATGAGGAAAAGCGTCTCATTACCACCCCCATAAAACGTGTTTCCTGTCTCATCCGTTTTAGTTCTTGATTAAACCCAATTTGGCATGTCGTTATATCTGATTACTTATTCATCTTCTTCTCGAGTCTTTCTATGGAGGACAATTGATTACAAGTCCCTTGAGGAGCCAGCCCAGAGGCCCCCTCGTGCCACCAGCAAGCTGTCCCAAGAACGTCACCTGGCTGGGCCTCTCTCCTCACCCTGGGGTTGGCGGGGACGTGGTGACATCTGGGGAGGACGAGGGTGCGTCGGGAGGCCCTGGGCCTCAAGTTCAGAACTCAGACTAGTCCCTGCCAGGAGTTAGAGCGCGGCAATTTAGCAAATTGTAGCTTGCAGCAGATGTTTAATGAGTCCCCAGGCTGCGCCGTGGCGGTGGGCGGAGGGGGGCTGCTCGTCTGCTGCCGCCCCCACCGCCAAGGGGGATGTGGGCTCTGCAGCTGGGGCCAGGCCACGCCAGGGTCAGAGCGGTGGGAGAGAGCTGGGGTGGACCTGGGGACAGGCAAGGCCCGGGCAGGCCACAGCACCTCAGGCTTGGGGCAGAGGGACAGGGAGAGCACGCCACCCCAAGGCCCTCTGAACGTCCCAGATGGAGTCCCTTGTCCGAACCTCTCCCCGGGTCCCCTCTTCAGTCCAGAGCACCGGGGTCCACCCTCCTCCTCAGGAGCCGATTGGTCCTTGTTCTCCAGCCTGCCGTCCTTGCGTCAGCCCGGCCTGCAGTCCCCCCACCCGATCCACACCTCCCTCCGGAGCCCTTCCCCAGCCCCTGAGGTGGTGACCTCCGGAGCTGGGCCCTCCTCTGCTGCAGGGGCTGTCCTGTGTGTTGTGGGGTGTCTGGGGCTTCCCCCTGGAAGGCAGTAGCACCCCTGTGCCCAGGCTGTGACAACCTGACACCACACAAGTTCCCGGGAGGGCAGAGCGTGTGGTTGAGAGCCAGCTCCACACTGCCCAGGCCACCTGTGTGTCCCCCAGGACCTCGGCCTCCCTTCCTGATGAACCTCTGAGTCTCCAGTCTCCCTTGTCCAACGCTCCTCCATTCCAAAGCCTGGCGTTGCTCCTGGTGGGAGCTGGCCAGGCCATGTCCCCCACTCATCTCCCGGGCCCTCTCCAGTGCAGAGGCCTGCACTTGGAGGAGCCCTGTCCAGGCACTGACCTGCTGCCCACCACTGCTGCTGGCTGTGGCTCTGCTCCAAGTCCCCTGGACCCCTGCCCCCTTCCTGGTGGCCCTTCCCACCCACCCCTCCTGTGCGGCCTTCCACCAGCCTGTGTATTCCAGTCCCACCAGCAGTCTCCCCTCCTTGAGGACCCTCCTCCTGCTCCCTCTGCAGGAGACACCTCAGGGTGCAGCCCTGAAGGTCATAGAGCCCAAAGTCAAAGCTTCGCTCCTCTGCAGACTCTCTCATCCCACCCCCAGCCCCGCTCAGACAGGCTCACTCAGTGCCGCAAGCAAGCCTCGGTGCCTCGGTGCCTCCCAGCCCCTTCCTCCTGCGCCCAGCCCACCGGTTGCCACCCACGCCTTGCCCTGGGGCAGCAGGAGGTGGAGAAGCACCTTCTCAGGAGAGTTAGCAGGCGAGGTCAGAGCCTCTTTGTCCCTGAGGGTTGCTGGTCCTTGTCAGGTGGCCCAGCAGGCTCTCCAGCGCCTGCTTTCCTTCGAGAGCTACCGAGGCCTGGGCCCAGAGCATCAGTCGTAATTGTGGGCGTTGGCTTTCCCAGCCAGACTTCCCCAGGGCTGGGTGTGCCGGGTGGGTGCCTGGGTCAGTTTCCCTCTTTACAAAGAGGCCAGGTACATCCAGCCCTCAAGATCTCGGTGGGCTGTGGTCCTGGGGCCGTGGCCCACTTGTTCTGTGACGGTGGCAGGGTCACTTGATCTCTCTGGCCTTCCTTCCTTGTCTGCACAGTAGGAATGTGGCGGGTGACCCTCTGCAGTCCCTTCCGCTCTAACACTGGTGAGAACCACGTCACAAAGCGAGTGCAGCACCTCCCGCCTCCAAACCCAGTGCCCACAGGATAGTGAACGCGCCCGCCGTGCTCACCCCATCTGCCCCAGGGAGCCCCCGCACTCTCCTGCAAAGCGGCTTCTTGTTCCCACTTTACAGATGAGAAGAGGGAACCCCCGGCGGCGGTTAGTTTCCTTTCCCAGGGTGACTCAAGAGGGCCATTTCTCGGCTGGGCAAAGTTTGCAGCCCGGGGGACTTTGGACAATACCTGGAAACATTTTGGGTGCTGCAGCCAGGAATTCCCAGCCCTAAATTGCAAGGGTCCCGAGGCTGAGAAGCCCTGAGAGCGCCAGAAGCACATGTGGCCCAGCGCCTGCAGAGCGCCCTCACCACCCGCTCGGGCTGCCTGAGCCCCAGGTTCCTGCCTCCACTTTCTGCTCAGTCCTTAGGAGGGAGGAAAAGCCTCACCCAAATCCACAGAGAATCAACACTGGAAACCTAATATTTCTGAAGGTCCCCACCTGAGTGGGAACTGAGAGTTTTGTTAGGGACCTACTTTCTGCCGAGAGCTGTTTTCTGAGCTGTTGGCCGTAATTCCTTCAGCCCTGACCGTGGTCATTAAGTGTCCTGTTGGCTTTATTTGGTCCTGATTCACCACATCAGGTCTTCCCATAAGCTCTCCCAGTTCATATATCCAGGGTTGCATCAACCTGAAGTCCCCAAACAGCAAATAACATACCTGGCTAGCAGGAGTTTATCGATCACAGCTTTCTTAACAAGACCAGAGTCAGGTGGTTAAGGTTAGCTCCACAGCATCGAGAACCCACACTCGACTCCACAATTTGGCTTTACTACCCTCAGTGTCGTCACTTTCATTCACCTATTTGCGGTGTCACAGTTGCAAGATGGTTGCCACAGCTCCAGGCATCACAACCTCCTTCTATATTTCAAGGTAGGAAGTGGATAAATTAAAACTTTTACTTCTTGAGGCTCTTTTTATCAAAATAGTTGTTTTCTGAGAAGATGCCCCCACCAGTAGTCATCTCTTGCAGCTCATTGCCCAGGATCGATCTTGTGGCAACTCCCAGAGCTAACCAAGACAGAGGAGCCAAGGTAGACTAGGGAGAGGGGGACTGAGAGTGGTCATGAGGTCTACCCCCCACGGTGTCCCCGAGATGCTCTGGACCCCGTGAAGGTGACCAAGGCTCTCACAGCATTTCTTCCAGTCCATTTAGTGTCTAACTTAGTCACACGGCCCTCTCTGCTTCTTCACATCTGTGGTCAGCAAAGAGTCTCGAGGTGCCTCTGTGTACTAGGAACTGACCTGGACACTGTCACGGACCAGGTGACCCATACAGGACGGCTTTCAGGGATCCCAGCCTGGCGTCACCTCCCGCACGCCCCCGCAGCCCGTCCTTACTTGAACCAGAGGCGGACATCTGCACAGCGGTGACTCAGACAGCACTTCTGAGGAGTCTGGAAGAACAAAGCCAGCCCCAGAGAGGCCACCCCCGCTGCCCGCGTCTGATGGCGCGGATGAGGCTGGAGCCCGGGAGCACTGCATCCTCCCGGGGAGGAAGTCCTAAAGTGGCCTTGACGTCCAGCGGTCTGGGGGTGTCCCGCCCTGCTCCTCCTCGCTCCTGCGCCTTCTGAGCACCGGGGACCCTGCTCCGTGTCCTTGCAGGGTTACGGGGCAGGAGGCACAGGGTTGCTGAGAGGCACACCCACTGCCCACGGAGCGGGGCCCTCAGAGGCTGTCCTGCACACAGGCCGTGGGCCTCCTGGAGTCCCAGTGTCCGGGCGTCTTCCCAGCTCTCCACGGAGAGAGGACGCTCCTCCTCCAGCCTCTGAAAGGAGCGCAGCCCCGCGACACCTTGCCGTCCCAGGGAGACTGATTCTGGACTTCTAGCCTCCAGAGCCTTCCGGGGAGAGATCTGAGTTTTAAGCCACCGAGTTTGTGGTCATCTGTTTCAGGAGGTAAAGCAACTGCTGGGCCAGGGCCCAAGGCTCCATCCTGGGCATGTTGTCAATGTCTGGGCCTTTCTGAGCCCTGTGGTCTCCACAGGGACCTCTCGGCTCTGCCCTGGTGACGTGAAACTGCCACAGACGTTATGTGGACGATGGGCCGGGGGTGTCCACTAAGACTAGTTACAAAGGCAGCTGGTGGCCGGGGGTGGTGAGCCCTGAGGCTGGAGAAGCAGGCCAGGTGCCTTACGTTTCAGGGACCTCGGGCAGATGACAGCCTGTGGCTGAGCTAAGGCCTGATGTGGACCAGGCGAAGCAGTAACGTCCACCAGCGGTCCCCGGGCGTTGTACCACATGCACTCACCTCGGACACCATCTACCGCAGGCTCTGCGTCACCCCAGTCCTCTCCACGGCTGGAGAAATGGGGGCCTGAGGAGGTGAAGTGACTTGCCCACCTTCAGTAGCTGAGAGGCGCAGAGCCAGGATTGGACACCACCTGGCTGCACCCAGAAAACCTCCTCCTAACCTCCCAGCTGCGCCACCGCTGCTCCTGTGACCTCCGGTCAGAACCTCCCATGGCCAGCTTCCCCCTTCCCTGCGTCTTCCCTGGGAGAGCAAGGGTGCATCCGGGAGACGGGCTTCCTCCCCTGGTCCCTCCTGCAAAAGGCCACCAGGTACAGCAAGTGAAAACCTGGGAGGCTTTCTTATGGGGAAGGTACAAATGAGCTCCCACCACCAGGCGCTCAGAGACACAGCAGATACGTGCTCAGCATAAGTATGTCTCGTCTAGCATTTGGGATATACTCAGAGTGTGTGTATATTACTTGTATATATCAATGTATACATTGTTACATGTAAGTCACATACAAATGTATCAGTAAATATGTGTTCCCATTGCATGGTGCCTCCAAGATTAAAGTGTATGTGGATATTCTGTACTGGACCTGCCACTTGCATAACTTTGGGAACCAGTGACCTCCCAGCCTACCCTCTGACCCCGTCCAGGGTTGATGTCATCTGGTTGTCACCTCAGCATTGAGGACCTCCTTTCTGCCCACGGACTCCAAGAATCAGAAATGGATGTGTCTGTTTTGGAATTCACGTCTGCGTTTGTCTGGCCTGCTCTGCCACAAGCCGGGCATGCCAGGTCTGATTCGAAATCACAACCGCAGGGCCTCTGCGGGGGTGGACACGGGTGCCCTCAGTACCCGGACCCACCCCCCCTTCCCTCCTGCCAAGGCCGCCCAGGCCCCTGCTGCCTGAGTAGACACCTCTCCCCTCCAGAGTGGATCTCGCCGGTCAGTTCCCTGGAAAGAGCTCTCCAGAGTGACAAGGAAAGGAGCCACCGAGATCAGGCTCAGGCTTGTCCAGGGGACCCTGTTTAGGGGGCACCCAGACGTGCTCACTGCACTGTTCTCGATGTCAGTGGGTGGGGAGGATCTTCCTGGGGAGGCGCGGGGACCACCGTTGGAGAGGTCCTCGGGTGGTGGCTACACTGCTCTCCTGCCCGAGCTGAGCGGCTGCTGGAGGGGGGCGCAGGGAAATCACAAAGCCTCGGCTTCTTTCCTATTCTGGTCCCTGGATGAGGGGGGTGGCCACTCGCTCATTCACAGGCAAACATTTATTGAGCACCCATGACAGGCCACACACTGTGTGACTTCAGTCCCTACAGGCTCCTTGCAGGGGACGTTCGTGCCCACATCCCCAATTTATCAAACCAACATTTCCCCAGCCAAGCTCACGGAGGTTCAAAGGCAGGACATCCTGAGGTCAGCCTTCTCCCCCCAGGAACGGGGCAAGCGGACCTCTAGGCAAGTGACCAGACCAGAATGTGTTGGTCCTGCCCCGACGGCAGGGCTGGACTGCCTTCCTGGAGGCTCGCCAGGCCCCACTCCCTTCCCAAGCCAGTCCTGAACCCGGCTGCTGCCCTCACCCGTCTCTCAGGGGTGGGAAGAACTGCCCGGCGCCACACAGATGGCACCCAGACCCAAACCTGGGTCAGTCCCTCTCCAGAGCCCAGTCGCTGCCCCCTCTGCAGGTGCCCACGAGGACAAAAACCAGCAAAAAGCAGCTCTGGGAGGCGTCAGAGTTGGGCACTGCAGGCTGAACCATGGGGTTCTGCTCACAGGGAAGAGGCAGGAGAGCTTCCCCAGGAAGGAGACCTCCATATCTTGAAGGGGCAGCTTGCCTGGGCACTGAGGGGGTGCAGGGGAGGAGGAGGCAGGACAGGACCCCAGGCCCTGCTGCAGGAGGGTCTGGGGAGGGCTCCGACTGTGGGCCAGCCCTGGGGCTCTGCGGCTGACCTACAGGGCCTCGGAGCGCCTGGCAAGTTCACAAAGGACCGTTAGTTACCCAGGATGTTTATTTTTTTCCCGTTCACTTGACTTAGAAATGTCAAACTTGGAAACAGCGCATGTACCAGAGCAGAACTGCCGGCGAGAAATAATGCTCGCTGCATTCCGAGAGCTGATTGGCAGGCTGATTATATATGCTGTTCTAAACAGCTCAGAATAGCATTTCCTATCCCACAGGAGTCAAGGATGGTCCCCAAGGTAATTGGCACTACATTATTGATAAAGGTGCCGGGCTGCGGACGCATCATGAATCCTCCTCCTCGGCGACATCCGGTCACCCCACCGAGCCCGGGTGTTCACCTTGGGCAGGCGTGTGGCTCCAGCCACAAAGATTCCTTCATTCACTGGCATCTTCAAAACGTAGTGCGCAAGGGATGGAGAAAGGGAAAGAAATCAGCAACGTGTCGGCTTCGGAATATTTGTCCTGAATTAAAAAAAAAAAAAAAAAAGACGGCTGTTCTCTTGTCCTCTCTCTGCCGTCTCAGAAATTGGATTAGTCATTATTAAACATTTTGAAGTGGAGTGAAAAGCGGGAGAAGATTCCAAGGGCACGTCGTGACTTTGATCCGGGCGCAGCCGTCATTGTCGGAGGCCGCACAAAGGCAGTTTGTGTTGCGTATCGAGATCCCGGTAATTAGGGCCTCGTAATGACCCGTTCCAAAAAGAAACAGCTCCGCTCCTGATTCGCCGTTCAGAACACCAAGAGTTTATTTGCCGAGAATGGGGTTTAATTCAATTAGCAGAAATTGTGAGACACTCACAACACAAGGTATATTAGCCCAGCACTTGGTTTGTAATGAGACCCAGAAAGCATTTAGAGAAAGAAAAGCTAATTACCCAAGATTCTTTTTTTTTTCTTCAATAACACGGAGGTTTTAGTCCAAATTTCAGAGGCCTGCATTTCCAGATCCCTTGAGCTGTAATTAATGATCAACAGAGCAGAGGGATACAGCACAGGACAGCAGAGCTTAGCCACATGCCAGAGCCCACGGGGTTATTAACAAGCCCCACCCTCAGACAGCACTTCACAGTTTGCAAAGTGTTTCCACAACCATTATCCACTTTGAATATTCATGCCTCCTCCTCCTGGGCCTCTTCCCAGCCTGTCTTGAGTTTCAGATCACAGTTTGCTTGTTGGAGCGAGCGCAAGTCCTCAGCCAGCCTGGCCTTTGCTCCTGGAGCCCGACAAGGGACGCGCAGGCATGGATTCCGCTCCCCCCGAGCCTGGGCCTGCCATAGTGACCTGGGACAGGGTTGCTGTTCAATTTGGGAGCCACTGCCACATTGACTGCTCTTGTAAATTAACTAAAGTTAAACAGGATGAAGAACCCAGTTCCTTAATTGCAGTGGGCACCTTTCGCCAGGTCCAAACCCTACGGGGGGATGGCGCGGTTGCCGCTTGGTTCTGTCATTCTGAGGGGGTGGAAGCCCAGTGCGGGCCAGAGTGGGCTGTGTCACAGAAGCCGGTGACAATGGCAGATGCTCCGCAGTAGCCTCTGTGACAGGGAGGGAGGAAAGGGAGCCCAGACTTGGGAGGAAAGGGAGCCCAGACTCGGCTCCTCCTCCCTTCCCATTCCTGACATGGGGAGGCCAGGGCAGGAGGAGTGGTCCACTGGGGCTGCAGGCCAGTGGACGACGGAGCTGTGCTGGGCCCAGCAGGTGGTTAGTAAAGCACGCCTGCAGCCCAGGTAGCCGGGGATGCTCGGAGAGAGGCACCTGGTCCCCCCATCAGGCCCTCCCCGTGCTGCCTACCGCCCTGGGGACACGGACGTCCTTCCGAGCAGCTGTGGAAAAGGAAGGCCCCGCTGAGGCCCTGACACGCACAGGAAGTGCTTCTCTAGTGGTCAGGCGGACGTTCGGCCCAGGCTGCTCAGAGCTGCCCTGACAGAGGCCGTCAGAATGTCCCCAAGGCCTGGCCCTGAGAACCAGGGAGACGGGGCCACCGAGTCCCTTCATCTCCTACCGCAGGGGATGGGGACCCTGAAATGGCCTGAGGATGCCAGTGACCTCAAAGGTCACTGAAGGACTGACATTGAGTTTGGCGGCAGAGCAGGAGAACCTGGTTGGAGGGAGGAACGTGTGGGTCAGGGAACACGTTGGCCTCTTCCTGGCAAGGACACGGCCATCAGGAGAAGCAGGAAGGACCCTGGCCCCTCCTCCTGTGGTGGTGGCCTTGAGCAGACCTGGAGACCCGCTCAGCCTCAGTGACCTCATTCTTCTCTGGTCCTGGGGATGCGCCAGGCGTCTCCAGCCCTGAGCCACGCCCCAGCCCCTTTCACTTGTTGTCTTTGAGACAGGGCCTGGCTAATGTGCTGCGGCTGACCTTGAACTTGCGTTTCTCCTGGGCTTGATGATGAGAATGTGCCACTGTCCCCAGCCTCAGTTTCCTTAAGGCCACCTGTAGTGCCCATCCCTGACTTTAGTGTCCTCCATGGAAGAGGTCATCGGCTTTAAGGATGCCGGAGGGTCCTGATTTCAGGGGTTATGTGGACTTCAAAGATGGTGGCCACAAGTGTCACTGAGGGGTGATCCAGGTAGGAGACTCGAGGTTAGCAAAGTCACCATGAGGCCCATGTGGACATAGGGATAGTCAGGACACAGGGTCCCTCCCTCAGCCAAGTCATTGGCCCTAACCACTTTCTTTTTTTTCCCTGAAAGTGTTGGTCATCATTAGAACCATCAGCACATATTGATCACCAGCCCATGGGCTTCCCTTTGCTGTTTCCCTACATGGGAACACTGTGCATCGATCACAGTGACCCTGTCCACTTTCAGTGCCCTCTGTCCCCACCAACATCCTTGTCTCAGGTGGGGTCCCCAGGGGCAGGACACAAGGTGAGGTCTGGGAAAGCGGCTGACCTGGAGGTTCCCTGGGAACCCGTGGGGTGGGGCGTCTCAGAGGGTCCTGCCCCGGGCAGAAGGCTGCCATCTGTTGAGAGGTGCCTGTGACCTTAGCTGGCACCTTTCCAGCCTGCCGCAAACATGCTTCTTAGAGTCCCCGAAAGCCGTCCAGGGAAGCCAAGAGCTGGCGTGCGACTGGCCCGCAGACGTGTGGGCATGAGGATTGGCCTCCCGCCTCCGCAGAGAAACTGGTCTCTCCCTGGCTTCCGGCCATTCCCTGCTCTCTAGGACAGGTCCAGTGGCCAAGGCCCTCTCTGCTTTCCATATGATGTCCTCCAGGTGTGGCTGCTGGTGCAGGAGCAGCTGCCCAGCCGTCCTGCCCGCGGTGGCGCTTCCTCCCGCTGCCCGGCCCCTCCGCTCTGGAGCCCCGGCTCTTGTCTGATTATTTATCAGCCTCTGGATGCACGGCTTCCCTGCTGCGCGTGTGATCTTGCTCGAGACCCTCTCCTCCTGCGTCTTTGGAACTCTGAGCAGCACTGTCATTTGTTCCCGAGAAGTAAACACGCACAGGCTTTTTGTTCCCCTCAAAGCCTGCTTGAAGCGACTCCCAGTGTAGCCCAGCAGGCGCCTGCTCCCAACTCAAACGGAATGTTATATATCGGATTTGTTTTCCTCCGCGGATCATCTGCTCACAGATGTTTGTCCTTTGGCTTGTTTCTTTTGCTAATTAATTTTTGATTAAGTTTTGAAACACCTTCTGTCTCCGCCAGTTCCAGCCACCCCAGGTAATCCTGCTTACTCTGAGCCCAGGCTGAGAGCCTGGCTCTCGATGGCTCTGCAGTCCCAGTGGCTAAGAGGGGCCAGGGGCTTCAATTAACTGGCTAAGTGGTCTTTTCCCTCTCATCGAGACAGGAGGGGAGGGTGCTTCCACCTGAGTCAGGAACACGAATGAATCCAGGCAGCACTTGGAGGTGGTGGGTGGAGTAGAGAAAGAAACAGAGGCTGGGGATTACCTGCCAGGAAGGAACTGGAGCCGGTGTTGTGAAACTTGTCAAGAACATGCTTGTGCACACACACACACACACACACACACACGCATACCTGTACACATGCATACACACTCCTGCCCTTTGAACCAGGAACTTCACTCTTTGGAAGTATTTGCAGGAAGGAGAAAGAAGAAATGAACAAACTATTGATTGCTGGCATCTTGGGAGCCCAGCGTTGTGTTAGGCTCCTCAGTAAAGAACCAGCAGCAGCAACTGTGGGAAGTAAAAACCGAAGGGCAGGGATGTGAGGCGACGCGTCTTGCACTGCTCTGCACCAAGAACCTTCTGCACGTCTCGTGTGCCTTGCTGCATAGTAAATAACCCTGTAGTGCTGCCATTAGACAGCAGGTAAGCGACCTGCCTCAGGTACGGGTGGCAGGGTGGAGGTAAACTAGAGCTCAGCTCCAGAACCTGACCTCGTTTCCTCCACCTGCCGTATCAGGAGGGCCCCAGGCCGCTGTGAGGACTCAGAAAGCACCCAGCCAGCCTGGACGACTGTGCCAGAGGCTCTCGTGATGGTAACTGCCCGGATGATGACCTGATTCTGGACGGTGCTTGACACCAGGCAGGGGGTATATCAGGAGGCACTCAGACGGGACCTAGAGCCCCCAACCTGACCAGACGAGCTGCCATCCGGGAGCAGGGCGAGCCCTTTACCTGTGTCCCTCAGACACTGCAGGAGGCTCCATCGCCCAAGGAGCACTTCCCAGGGCGGCTCCTCCCAGCACCCCCCTCCCCCCCCCCCCGCCCCTGTCCCTGCCTGTCCTCTCTGTCTTCCTTCCCCCTGCCAGCAGTGTCCTAAGACTGGCTGGTCCTGACAAGGAAGATGAAATACCCAAAGGTCACCGGGCAGGACGAGGTAATCAGAGAAGCGAATGGTCACCAGCAGCCTGGGCCCCGCCAAGCAATCACCAAGTTCCCCCCCAATTTCCAGAGACACCGGGAGGGGGAACGTAAATTATGTCGTCCCCACTGCCCAAGGTCCTGAGCACCCTTCCTGCGGTCCTTTTCATTTTGGTTCCATGAATTCTGTGGGTCCTCAGAGGGGCAGGGAGACCAGGAGCTCAGCACTCTGGTGGCAGGTGCTTCCCGGGAAGGTGGGAGTGAGGGAGGGAGCACGTCTCAGCTGGGCTAGAGGTTCCGCATGCCCAGGGCGTCAGCATCATGGTTCAGAGCAGGTCACACAGCTGTGACCAGAGGGACTGGATTCAAACTGCCAGTCCTCCAAAGACCTGCTGTCCCAGCTAGGGCTAAGTCACCTCGTTGACCAACAGTTCTTAAAATTGGGGGGCGTCACACCATAGGGTCATGATGAGGTAAGGTACAAATGTCACTAAAGCAGAGTGTTTCCCACCCGTGGAGTCACCAATGAGATCTTTTTAAATTGTTAATTCCTGACCTTCCTGAGTCAGGGCAGCTCATCCCACCAAACCTCTGTGCATGCCCTGCCTTCTGTCGGGAGCTCCTGGGTCCTGGGTCCGGCAGTGATCTGTCAGGGGAGAGTTGAGGTGTGAGTCCTGGTAAACGAATGTTAAAGGAAGATTCCTCTCGGGAGGAACCTGGGGTCCAGTTCGAGTACCACGGAAGAAAGAGGGAGGGAGGGCGGGACCTAAGAGGAGCCGAGCTGGATCCACTTAGCAGAGAGTTTAGGGTCAAAGTCACGGGGGTGGGCAGAGAGGCAGGACAGCATGCTAGCTAAGGCTAGCAGTTTTAAAGTCTGACGATCAAGTCTTTAATCCGTTTGAATTGATAGCTGAATGAAGTGTAACATAAGAGTCAGCTTTGCTCTTTTGCATATGGACATCCAGTTTTACCAGTGCCGTCTGCTGAAGATGGATCTTTCCCTGTGTGTGGTGTGTCCCTAGCATCCTGTGGAAGGCGGGTTGACTGTAGGTGGGCATTGGTTTAAATGCTCATATGCTGCTACCATATGGTTTGGGTTACTGTCGTTTCATAACCTATTTTGAAGCCCGGGAGTGTGATGTCCCAGTTTTGTTCTCCTGTTAAGATTGCTTTGACCATTTGGGGTCCTTTGTGGTTCCATAAGAATTTTAGGATTGTTTCTTTTATTTCTCTAAAGAATGCCCTGGGCATTTTTGTAGGAATCACATTGACTATGTGGATCACTTTGCATAGTATGGATTTTTTACTCATATATATTCTTCCAATTCATGAACACAAATGTCTTTTCATTTTTCTATGTCTTCGTGAATTTCCTTCATCAACATGTTATAACTTTCAGCACAGAAGTCTTCTCCGTCTTTGGTTAAGTTCATCTTGAGTATTTGATTCTGTTTGGTGCTATTGTGGATGGAATTGCTTTACTAATTTCCTTTGTGGACAGTTTGTTGTTTGTATATGGAAACTAAATGATACAACCATTGGGGAGAGGAGAGAATCATAAGTGAATTTAAAAGATATCTCAAGGCAAATGAAAATTAGACCAAAACATTCCCAAACTTGTAGGATGCAGGAAAAACCAGTCAGTGGTAAATAAATACCAATAAATATCTACTTTAAATAAAAAACAAGAAAGGTCTCAAGTAACCTAGCATCATACTGCAAGGAACTAGATAAATAACAACCAGCTAAGCCCAAGGTCTGCAGAAGAAAGGAAAAACTTAAGATTGGAGCAGAAATTTTAAAATGGAAATTAGAAAAACAATATGAAAAGATAAAACTAAGAGCTTTTTTTTTTTTTAAAAAAAAGGAGTTCAGAAAACCAAGTCATCCTTAGCTAGACTAAGAAAAAAAAAAGACACCAATAAAACCAGAAATGAGAAAGGAGACATTATAACAGACGTTCAGAAGTGAGAAGAATCAGGAATAAATGTTCCAAACAACTATACTCTGACAAGCTGGTAACCGAGAGGAGATGGATAGTCCGGGAAGCATGTTGTCTACCAAATCTGAAGAAGCGGGGGTCCACACCCACTAATGTAACAGGTCAGGGTCCAGTGGACAAAGGCCTCCCAGCAAAGAAAAGCCAGGACCCGAGGCCTCGTGAGGGAACTGTCCCAGCCCTGGAGGACGAGCTGATGTCCAGGTGTGCTCGACTCCGACCGGCTGTGTTACCTAGCGTACACTCTCCTCCTGCCCTTACTGCCGTGTCTTTAAACTGGAGATCATCAGGGGTGGAACTCCAGGGTCGTACTGAACTTGCCATGAGTTTCTGCAGGATTTTTTGGGCCATGGCACTGGTAACATCTAGGGACGGACATCATTTGCTCCTGTGGAGCTCTGTCCTGCGCGTGGCAGGATGTCTGCTGTCACTCCAGGCCCAGATCCATCCGATGACAGGAGGAAACCTCTGCGCCAGTTATGACAGCTAGAAATGACTCTGGATATTGCCAAAGTCCCTGGTGATGGGCAGGGGGTCCTCTGGCTGAGAACCACTGAGCTGCTACCCATCAAGCCCTTGACTAAATCCTGATATTCTAAACACTCAACCTGGGCTGTCACGGCCACCATGTCAGCATTAGCCATATCGTGAGTCACAGTGTGCATGAGTGAGGTCAATGCTAGTTTGGGTCAAAATAAAACCCCTCCAATTTCAGTCCTTTAACAATAAAGGTCATTCTTTGCTTCCTTGTGAGCCCATCGTGGGGTTCCTGGGGGTCTGACAGCCTTCTGTGGGGTGATTCGGGGGCCAGGCTCCTTCTGCCTTGCAGCGTCCCCCCCTCTCAGTGTCAGAGGCCTCCATCCAGAAACGCATAGGTGACACATGGCTCCTGCAGCAGCCTGGCCAGGCAGTGAGCCACCTGGCCATTGGTCACATGCCGTAGGTAATAACTAGTCACGCGGTGCCATCTAGGTCTAGAGAAGCCTGGGAGCTGGTCCCTGACTGGGTGGCTGTTTCCCAGTGGCCACTCCTTCCATTAGTCAGGAGCACCCATCTCCAGTGGACAGTCACCTCAGCTGTCCATTATCAAGAGCAGCTGGCATTTCCAGACACTCGCTTCCCCCCTGCATAGCCTTCATGTTGTGATGTCCACTTACTGCTGTTGCTGGCTTCTTGAAGGAAATGGAGCTCTTTTTACAAAGGAGATGTAATGCTGGACAGCCAAGAAGGACCAGTGTGAAATTCTTAGCCTGCACCATGGGTCATAGGTGGCGCCCGGCACCTTCTCCCCAGCATCCACACCCTAGGCCAGTGTCCTCTCCAACCTGTACCCATTCCTCTCTGGGAGTCATGCCCTGCCGTCTCTCCCAGAGCTGTGTGCATTTCCACAGAGGACACAGAGAGGTCAGAGTGACCGCTGTTTGGCCTGAGGGAAAGCACCTCCAGTTATGGTTTCTAGGCCCTGTACCTGCGGAGGAGGAAGGGACTGGGGAACTCCAGGGCTGTTTCCATAGCAACTCACATTTTACCAGTCGGGTTTGCAAAAGGAGGTCTGTTACATCTAGGACCCCACCCCTCGCTTCCCCCCACCTGAGGCTGATGGCAAAGAGGGAAAGGAACGGGACTGGGAGTGGATCCCCCCTGGGCCCACATCTCCACTCTGGCTTTTATGAGTTCTGTTGCCTGGGAAAGTTTTCTAAGCTTGGGGCCCTTAATTTCCATAGCATTGATGAAGTGCGGCCTCCCTGCAGGCTCCGAGGACTGAGAGCATAAATAAAGCCCACGCACAGTGCCTGGCAGGAAGTGCACGGAGCTTTGGTCAGCCTCTCCTCTTTTTGCTTTGAGCTGTTTGGAGTCACACAGCCCAGCTTTGCCCTGGGACGGTCCCTCGGGGAAGATAGCATGAGGACAATGTATAGACTCTTTGCAAGGACCAGTAGGAACTAAGCAATGTCTAGACGGTTGCATCTTAGAGAAAATTTGGGAGGAAGAAAAAAGAGAAGAAAGTAAAATATCCAATTTTACCTTCTAAAGAAATGCTCTTCTTTAAAATATATTTCTTTCCCACATTTCTTCTTTTCATGCCTTAATACCATCAAGATCAATTATGTCATTTGTATTGTTTTTTTTTTTTAATAGAAGCATTTTCCTATGCTATTTCAGACTTGGCTCGACCATCTCTTTAGTGACTCTGGGACAGTCCATGAAATAGGGATGAGCATAAGGAACCAATCCCCTATTACTGGACAACTAGGTTGCTTTCTGTTTACATTTTCCATTACAAGAGAAATGACAAAACATCCATTTGTGCCAGCAGCCCTCTGCTATATTTGTTAAAATATATGAAGGACAGACTCCAAGGAGCAGAGGTACTGGGACAAAGGGATGGAAGGTTTGCAAGGACCTTTATCCACATTTCCAGATTGCTGAGCTAAATTTGAAAACAGAACCTTCTTAAATGATTTTTTAAACCTTGCATCCTTGCTTCAAAAAGTATCGAGGCCACCAGGGGAGGAAACCCCACAACACGGCCACCATCTTCTCTAAGATTCCAGGGTCCAGCAGAAGGGGGCACGGGCAGGCCTGGCATCCGCTTCTCACTCAGGCCAGCCTCGTTCCTCCTCATAATTAAGCTTCAGATAATGTTTGCAATCTCCTGGTGTTTTGCAGCAGGTGTCAGGGTGACTGATGGCCTTGTCACAGCTCAGACTCCCATCAACCCAGGCAGCAACCACCTTAACCTTCCTTAACACACCAACTTCAAGGACAACCCCAGGCTGGGGTGAGGGCTCCCTGCCTGCACCTGCCCCTGCGGCTCTGCCATCCTTCTCCTTGCCCCCGCATCTTCGTCCCCTTTCAGCATCATCTGCGAGATAGACCTAGGACAGTTGTTCAGCACCATAAGTAAAACTATTCTTAGGTTATAAGCTGCCAGAATTTTGAAGCAAGTGCATGTAAATATTTCATTTCTGACAAGTGAGAGTTATTAAGAGAAACCTTGTGCGCTTTCGAGAAGAATTTTAAGAGACATGTATTCATTGGACGTGTCTGGAGCCTACAGAACTGGGTGGGGGTGGAGGTGGGAGATGACTCTCCTCCATGAATGGGCTCTTTCCTTTTTTACATTTACATCTTCTTAAGATGTGGGATGAGTTCTGGCAGCTCTGGCTGGATCCGAGTCCTGGGCTAGAGTGGAGGGGAGGGAGGAGGGAGACGGGGAAGCTGCCTGCTTTCAGAAATACTCCTCAGCGTGGACTATTCACTAATAGCTCCCTGAAATAAAATGGGGAGCATACTTTGGGCACCAGAGACTGCCAGTGCTATCACAGTGACATCCACAAAGTGACTGAAGCCAACGTCGGCCCCTGTCCATCTGTAGCTCCAGGCCAGACTTTCCCACAAAAAAAGCAGAGAAAAAGGGATTTTTGTATCCATTTCCAAATGAGGAAACTGAGGCTCAGAGAGGCGTGGGAACTGGGCCATGTGGCTGGGCACAGGGCTCACAGGAGCTGGAGCGAGGACTTGGAAAACTGAGGTGTTTCTAACTCCAGGGCAATTCATGTGCATCTCACCGACTGGAGACCAGGGTGAGTGCTGGGAACACCCCTGACGGTAGATAAAGGTGACCATGTGTGGAAGTGCACCACGTGGTTGTGTAAGTGGGAAGACAAAACCCTCTGCTTACTGTGCATCAAATTACAGACTTAGCGAGGCTAAGTACCTCTGTGTGGTTGTTATAATTGGATCTGGAATATCTCCTGAAGGCTCGTGTGTGGAAGGCTACGTCCCCAGCTGGTGACACTTCCTGGTGGAGGAAGAAGGTCACTGGAGGTGTGTCCTTGAAGGTTATATCCTGTCCCTGGCCTCTTCTCCCCCCCTCTGATTCCTCCAATGCCATGAGGTGAGCAGCTTTGTTCTGCCACATGCTTCCTGCCTCCCCACAGTCCCACAGGATGGGCCAAGTGACTCTGGACTCAGACCTCTGGAATTGTGAGCCACAATAAATATTTCCTCCTGGAAGCTGATTTTCTCAGGTCTTTTGTCAGAGCAACAAAAAACTATTATGGTGGCGATCTATTTTGGTGTCACTAGTGCTCAAGAACCCAGCGACTGCTGATGATACCCAAGTGTGTGGGTTAGGGGAAGACTTGCTGGGCTGGTTGCTGGGGCTGTTATGGGGGCACTTGGTTAGCAGATGGGCTGCCTGCATGGTTCGAGGTCCCTGGCACATTGGCCAGGAAAGCTGGAAGGTCAAACTCCGCTGGGGCCTAGATGTGACCTCTTCAGTGTGTGTGTCTCAGAAGAGCTGGGTTTCAGACATTGCAGGTCCGGGTGCCCTAGGAGATGGCCACTGACACAGCTCCCATCTGCTGCAACCTGTCGGCCAAGGTTGGGATGGTTGGAGCCATCTCAGATGCAGGGGTTTGGGACGTGGGCCACACTTCCTGATGGGAAAACTACCAGAGTCTTCATGGCCACTTTTCTTTCTCTACACACCCACAAGGACCTATCTAGAAAATGGTAGAGTTGGTTTTGAACCTGGGAGGGACTTGGCTCTGGTGCCTGGCTTCTAGTTACTGAGACCACTGTGGACTGATGGAGAGGCTGCTGCTCACCATTCGAGAGAGAGCGCTGGTTCAGCAGCACTGTGGCGGGGCTGGGCCACACGGTTCCCAGAGGAGTGGACTCTCGGACCAGGGCAGTGTCCTCCTTAGAGTCCCCAGCTTCCGAGTGGCAGGAGCCCCAGTCATCTTCTTCCAAAGGCGACCTTTCTTCTGCTTCTCCGCTCTGGCCCTGGTGCTCCAGGACATTATGCTTATACCAGTGCCCACAGCCCCGAGCTCCCGTCAGCCAAGCAACGGGCCAACTCTGTTGGATGAAGGATTTCATCCTGCTGCCTGGTCCCCTGGGCCAAGGTGTAGAGGGGATGGGAAATCAAACCTTTCCTGTGACCTTAAAATGAACCCAAGGCCCAAAGTTGAAGACAAAAATGTGCTTAACATCTCTTACATTTGAAAGAGGGACCCCCAAATGGGGTTCAGATGCCTCCTCGGGGTTCTGTGAGGGGACAAGCCAGCTCTGCCAATGCCGGCACCCCCAAGTGTGCTTCAGCAGAAGAGCAGAGAGGATTCGGGGAAAGAGTGAGCCACGAGGAGTCACAGTGGCTGCCCCTGTCAAACTGAAGCAAAGCTGAGCGCCGGGGAACCCCTCACAGCCGCCAGGAGACCAGCAGTGGGGTGCTCAGGTACTTGTGCCACTTCTACGGTGACCACCCTCCAGGTGTCTTTGAGCATAGGGAGAAGAAAGGGAACGCGTGGAGGAGGAGGGTGGCTCCAGCCTCTGCCCCGCTCCTGCCTCTCGTGGCAGGCGAGGACCTGGGAGTTTCCCCCGGGCTCAAAGGACCCCAGGGAAGAGCCGGGTTTGAACCCTGCAGCTGGTGCAGCCAAGGAGACCCGCTTGAAGGTGAAGGGACCTCAGCAGCAAGAGCCACTGGGTCATGCCACCAGAATGTTGCCTCCAGGGAGAGGAGGAGGTGGAGCAGCAGATTATCCAACAGAGAACCATGGATCTCGGGCAAGGTAGGGTACGGTGGGGAGGGGCGGCCAGGCCACCAGCTCTGTCCACCACATACAGCATGACTGCGTGTCCCACCCCCTGTGGCATTAGAGATGGCCGTGTGACTAAGCTCTGGTCCCAGAAAGTGAGCTGAAGCCTAGTCTCGCTGCTCTTGGGTCTGGGGCTTAAGGACCATCACCCGTGTCCTCCACGCAGTCTCCTCCCTTTGGGTTGGCCGAGATGAGGAAGACTGTGCAGACCTTGGAAGCAACATACTGAAGGTGGAAGGAGCCTTTCCAACCTGGGTCCCTGCATGACCATGTGGAGGAGGGCCACCACCTAAAGTGATCTCCTTGGACTCTTCAGTGAGTAGGAAATGGACGTCCATGGTGTTGATCCAGTATTCACTTGGGTCTCTCACTTCAGCTTAGATATAACTGACAGATATAGGACACCTTCGCCCCCAGGACTCCCCCAAATCCACCTGTACCCCCCAAAATGCACCAGCATTTGAATATCTTTCACGAAGACTACACCTATGGCCATTGGAATCAGCCTGGCAGTCAGCACGGATGGCAGATGAGTTCATGGTTCCATGCTCAGGCAGAAAGAATTTGGCCCTTTCTCCCAGATGTATCATCTTAGACCAAATGGCAGCGCTGTTAGAACCGGGAGACCAAAGGACTATGCATTTCCCCTTCAGTCCCTCTGGTGGAAGCCTGGCCAGAGCAGGGGTGCTCAGGGAGACGAACCTTAGATGGTATGTGGGCTGGAAGAGTGGCACTTGGCTGGAGCACGTGGGCTGAGCTTCCCAGGCCTGACAGAGACAGGGAAGCTGTCCAGGTCTTTGTGGGGTGTGGGAAGCCGGGCGGCATCCCTGGTGGAAGAGAGGGGCTCCTGTCTGTGTGGCCCACGCTATCCACACGCTGATTCCGTCAGAGCCACAGAGCCGCCGACCTGGCAGAGGTCACTGTAGGCCTCGTGGTGTGGGGAGCTCACATTTCATCTGAGTGGCCGACTTTCCATAGAGGAAATAGCCTAAATGCTACCGCAGGAGGGATGTCCCCATGGGCCCCTACCGGGAATGTCTGCTTGAGTGGCCCAGGACCTCACAGGTGGGGGTTCCCTGTCAGCACAGCGGTGTCCTTGGCTGCCGCGGAGAGGAATCTGAAGGCCCCACTGGGGCGCTGATGGACGGAGGTCACTGTTATCAAGTCCTCCCTGGGGGCACTTGTCGCAGCCTGGGCCAAGCCACGGGGACCTGGGTGTGGGTCCTGGAGGAAGGGAAGGGAAGGGGGCAGAGGACACTCCCCAGTCCACGACATGGGATGGGGAACCTCCAGCTAAGGAACAGGAAACGGCGGCCAGGGTCTGGATTGGGGCTGGGAGGGGGCAGCGCTACGCAGAGACCAGAACCAGAGACGCCCCTCCCCCCCAGAGAAGCAGTGGAACCCCTGGGATCCGGGTCAGGACCCTCCCCAGGGGGCTCCATCCACGGCGAGCTGATACCTTCTCCTGTGCTCTCTGGCCCTTTCCCGTCGTTTCTGACCTGGGCCACAACTGTGCACGTCAGAGAGGAGCACCCTAACCACCCAGCACAGACTCCAGGCCACGGGCGGCCTCGTCGGCACAGTGGGGCCTCAGGTGGGGGGGTTTGGGCCTCTCAGACTCCGTTGTGCAGGGAAGCACGGTGGCTACAGCCAGTCAGGGCCCGACATCTACGAGTTGGTGGCAGTCTCCGCTGAGCGGGCAGAACCCGCCTGGGCATCTGACTCGGGTTCAAACGTGGCTTCTGACCCTCCCTGGTGTGGCCATGGGAGAGGTGCTTCATGTCCTCAGCCTCAGTTTCCCCTTCTGAAAAGTGGCTCCAGAGTCCGCTGCAGAGGCCGAGGGGAGAGTTGAGAAGGAGTGGGCACCTTGAGTTCCCGGCAGAGGGACGGGGAGAGACCTCCTGCGGGCTTCCACACGCACGACGCAGGCTCACACGCTCGTGGAAAAACTGGAGGAGAGGCCGGGGATGATTAAAGCGATGCGGAATAGCGGGAACAAGGCTTTAAAGTGGGTCCTGCCGGGAGGTTCCTGTGTCCCTCTGCGCCCTGTGCCGGTCCACAGAATGGCCCACCTCAAACAGGGCTTTAATCATATCAGCCCCCTACGGGAAGGTCTCTGATGGCTGCTGCGCTGACAAGATAAAAGCCAAACGCTGGCGTCTGGTGCCGGCGGCCCTTAAAGAGCCCTCACTCATCCGGCTGGCCTCTGCAGTCCATTCCAGCTTGACCAACGTGCCCTCCAGCCCCAGCGGGGTGCACACAGGCCCCGAGTCTGAGGGTGCATGTTCCTGCCTAGGCCCCGAGCCGTGGGCATGGGAGTGAGTACCTGAAACCAGCATCACGGTGCCTAAGAGGAGGGAGGAGAGGTTCCCAGCTGCCCAGAGCGACCTCAGCATGTGCCACCCGCCACTTTCCATGTATTTCTCCAGCATGTGGAATAGTGAACCATAAATGAAGTGACCGCAAGCCCCACCACTCCCTGTCGCATTCCTGCGGGGCTTATCCTCTACCGCGTGTCGCCTTATACAAACGGGTGAGAAAGCTCTTTTCAGTCTCCTCTTCAATGAGGGAGGGGGGAGGGTGGATTAAGAAGAAAAACATGACGACATTTCTGTGCAGAGCTTTAATTTTATCGCATTTTGAATTTATGTTTCACTTGACAAATGGATACATTCTGTAAGCGAAGTTTCAAACAATTCATAAAAGGGGAATGTTCCCCGTGACTGTTCTTAACACACCCAATCCCAGGGGAGTCCGGCTGCCCCTCACGGGGAACACTGCTGTCAGTTTGGAGTGCATCCTCCCGCACGTTTTCCAGACATGGAAGTGTGTGGAAAGAATGGATCCAGCCTTGAGTTGGGCAAGGGCGTCATGCTGTGCCTGCCCTGTGCATTTTTCTTTTTCATCAACAACATGCGCTGTGGTGTTTTTAACGTGGCGACATTAGGATCCTTCCTGTGCAGCATTCATGTTTTGTGATACAGACGCGTTGTAATCAATTTAGCTTAAAGGATCATAAACTGAAAGTCCAACTCCATCACATTTGGCCTGCTTGTGTGTTTTGTTTGCCTGGATCCCCATTTTGCCTGTTAAATCTGGAAGGTGAATAGCCTTCGCTGGAGCAGGCGAACTCTAGCCTCTTGGAGGCCTCCACTCCCAGCTGTGAGGCCCAACTCTGGATTTTCCCTGCTCTAGTTCTGTTTTTCTTAATGAGCTGGTATCGTGAACAGCGGTGGGATGAGAAGCTGGGCATGAGCTTCCCCATGCTTGTGTGCCTTTAAGGTAGATGCGAGAAGTGGGACATCCTGTGGGCAAGGGGACAAAGGGACTGTATGGCGTAGACTACACAAAGGCAGTGCACACTAGGACCATGGAGCGGAGGGAGGTCAGATGAGGACGGTGTCGCCCGCGTGCTGGGTAAAGCAGAGGACAGAGTCAGGCTAAGGCTTGCAGCTGTTGGCATCCTACTCATCCCTCGCCCACTCACGGGTCTCAGCATGGAAATGCGCACACCCACACACGCACATGCCCGTGCGTGCGCGTGCCTCCATAACACCCAAGGTGATGCAATCAAGGCATCTTCCTGTACCTTAAGGATGTGGCCGAGGCTGGAATATTAACTGCACTCCCTGTGCCGGCCCTGAACGGGCTTCAGAGAGCAAAGGGAAGGAAGGCCCGGCTCTGATGGTGGTTACGCCTCGCTGTGTTTTTCCAGGGCCAGCTCCTGGATTCATGACTTGGCAGGCCTTCTGCCGTGGCGAATGGACTCTCCTGGTAGAGGTCCGTCTGAAGGATGGCCCCTGGTTTTGGAAGCTAATGATGCATGAAAGCTGCTCAGTGGGTCGCAAGCTCTGCTGAGCCCCGTCTGGGGCTCATGGCTCAGGGGAAGACGGGTCTGGTTTCTTGAGGTGGAGCCCGTGCAGGCCGCAGAGCCGGTCAGCTATCTCAGGAAGCCATGCCTCCTTCAGCACTTTGCTGCATCCAGGGCCCTGAGTGATGCTGGTCCGTATCTTAGAGACCTTCGTGGGCCCTAGGAAAATACCATGGACTGGTGGCTTAGACAGAGGGGTCTGCGTGTGCTGGTTCCCGAGGCTGGACGTCCAAGACCAGGAGCCAGCAGAGTAGCTGTCTGGTGAACACTCATCCTGGGGGCAGATGACCTCCTTCTCTCTGTCTTCCCATGGCCTTTCCTTGGTGTGTCTTGGGTGGAAAATGCAGAAGCAGTGCTGCCCCTCTTTTCTCGTGTTATACCGGTACCAACTCCACAACGAGAGCCCCCTCCTCCAGACCTCATCTAAGCGTACCTACTTTCCCAAGGCCCCACCTCCAAACACCATCACCCTGGGGGTCAGGGCTTCACCTTACAAGTCGGGAGAATGTTATTCAGTGCCTGACAGTCCTATTTTCCCATGAGAAGACATGGCTGCGGTGGCCCAAGTCAACAGGGAGTGTTGCAGGGTCGAAACCTGCTTAGGAGTGATCGGAAAGAAATGTTGCTTGTAGCCTGCAGACCCAGGAGGGGTGGTGTCGGAATCAGACCCTCTGAAACAGAGCGGGCTCCAGGGTCGGGGCCCGCACGTCTGTGGGCCTCTGCCTTGGAGTCCAGTCTAGTTTCCGTTTCTTAATAACTTGCCTATCTGGGAAATCTCCCTAACTTTCCTAAGCCCCATGTCCCCTGCCATGAATAGGGGATAATAAAACTTGCTCTGGGGATTAAATGAGACAAAAAAATGTAAAGGACTTGGCACAGTGCCTGGCACAATCCTTCCCTTCACAATATTTTGAGGCATTTTGCAAACATAAGGCCTCTGTTGTTGCTGTACTTGCAACTTCTCATACACTGATTTGAAACTTAAAGGGAGGAAAAAACCCTCAAAAACGTCTTCAGTGCCTTTGCTTTTCTGTGTTCATGTAATCATCATCCCTTGCACGGGCACTGAGCACAGCCCTCCCCCTATTTTTTCCTGGCAAGATTGATATAATGTGTTGAAAATATTAATTATCCTCTTCACCTCATAAACAGGGCTGGAAAAACAAATCCTGTTGCTGTGCTTGGTGGAAGGAGGAGTACCCAGTGTGTGTGTGTGTGTGCGTGTGTGCGCGCGTGTGTGTGTGTTGTCCCCTTGTCCCCTCAGGTCATAACAAATTATTGATTCCAGTTCCTTTTAAAAAAGACAATTAATCCAATTACCTTCTTGTTGAATCAATGCTAATGTCTTTTTTTTTTCCTTTAACTTGCAGGTTTCGGCAAGTCTGGCTCCCAGCAAGGCTGAGGTAGGAGACATGGTTCTGCTGCACCTTTAAAACGTGTTCTGAAATGGTTTTCTTTTGTGCTGGGGTGAAATGAGTATCCTGCTTGCGATTCCTCATTAGGTAGTCTGCTGGTGTTTGGGATTGTATGTTGTCGGTCGAGTGGTTTCTGTGGTGCTGGGGTTGGGGCTGACCAGGCGGTCATGCTAATCTTCGTGGAGGGTGTTTGGAATAGCCTGGTAAAGATGGGTGCAGCTTCAAAGCCGGTTTTCCTGCTCAGACCCTTCTTTTCCGTTCCCTGCTCAGCCTCGGAGGCACAGGGAAGCTGTATCTGACGTTGACAACACTGGGAAAGAATAAAAATGAAGTTGGTCAGAGGTCCCTGGGAAGGGGTTCACCCTTTAGAATTGCCCACGATGTATTGAGCACCTCCAAATGCACCCGGTGCCACTGGGGCAGTCGCTCTCCTATTCCCAGGTCACTATGTGCATAGAACAAGGGTAGTGATTTGACCCTTGGAAGCCCTAGGTTCTGTGTGACATCGTGCATCATTTCAACGGTTGGGGGTAGTTGTCCTTCCCTCTGTTGTTGTTAAGAGGGCATGGTGAAAGGAAGCTTTGGAGATGGATTCTGGAGGGTTCTATGAAGTCTGCGGGCTGGTCATTACCAAAGAGCGGGCACTCCAGTTCCAACGTCTGATAACCTTGGATACAGTGTCTTGGTGTGAAGACTTTTTCCAGCTGCTTCAATCCATTCACAATGTCAACTTAGTTTGGATCCTAGTAAAGCGGGTATTTGGGACATAATCATCGAGAGGGAAAGGGCAGGAGCACAGAGGCAGGACGGAGGACACAGCCTCCAGGACACCTGCTTCCCAGTGACTTGGGACCAACTGTGTGAGCGAGTTGTTTATACATGCAGATAAGTTTCCCCACTTCAGGGGTGGAGATGACAAGGCACAGCACAGACGGCTGTTGAGAACATGAAGGTGACGGTGGTGGTGGTGGTATCATTCAGTGTGCTGTGAACGGAGCACCAGTGTCCTTTATTCAGTACCCAGCACATTCAGGTATGATGAGAATGCTTTGCAGGATCATGTCAGACATCCTCATCACAGTCTTGTGATGCAGACGCTCTCATGATGTCCATTTTAGAAACAAATAGACTGAAGCAGGACGGCCTGGGGACGTTCCGAGGGCCACTCAGGTCTTGAGGGTAAAACAGTACTGGCTCTTAGCTTCCATGACATGCAGCGCCCCCAGGTCATGGCTGGGGCACAGTGGGTATTCCATAAACCCTGACTTGCTGCTCCTGGAAGGCCGGCTCCCCATTCTGGAGCACAGGACCTGTCTTTCTGTGGTCAGCACCATGGACAGCTGCCCGAGTCTCTGCTCTGCCATCTTCCTTTTTTCCCGGGGCACACGCTCACATTTGTGCCACATTTGGCCATTTAACACCAGCACGCCTTTACGTGTGTTGCCACTTTTCAACTTCTCACCATTCATATATGGAAGGATCTTCTTTTTTCTTTTCTGTTTTTGGTCTTTAAACAGACATCTTTAATTTTTAATATCACTTTCTGGACGTTTCTATTGGCATGATACCTGAATTTCTCATAGGAAAATGAATTACTGAGTATGCTTTGTCCTTACTAGAAAACAAGATCGTTCCACACATGCACACAATGTAGCAGTATGATTTATCCAACATCATTCCCTGGCTCTTTCCCCTTCTTCCCTCACTCTTCCTCTGTCCTCCTGACCCCTTTCCTCTCTCTACTGATCACCCTTCATTTTCATGAGACACCCCCCTTTCCTTTCCCCTTTCTTTCCTAGCTTCCACATATGAGAGAAAGCATATGACCCTTGACCACCTGAGTTTGATTTATTTTGCTTAACATAATCGTCTTTAATTCCATTCATTTTCCTACAAATGACATAGTTTTATTCTTCTTTATCGCTGAATAAAACTCCATGTGTATATATGTACATTTTCTTTATGTATTCATCTGTTGATGGACACTTAGACTATTGATCCATAATTTGGCTCTTGTGAATTGTGCGGCTGTAAGCATGGGTATGTGTGTGTCACTGTAGCATGATGACTTTAGGATAAATGTTGAGAAGTGGTACAGCTGGGTTACATAGTTCCGTGTGTGGCTGGATATTTCTTATCACCATGGTACAGATTAAAACATGAAGGCCTAGAAAATTATGGTTCTTGATGCATTGGTGAAAAAAAATGTTTAATGATTCAGCAATTCCATTTCTGCCTCCGTGTTCAAGAGCAACAAGTACATATGTTCACTAGAGATCATGAAAGAATGTTCATAGAGTTTATTGGTGATTGATCATAGCCAAAATCTGGAAACAAACCAAATGTTCATTACCCAAATAATAAATTATAGTGGTCTAGTCATCTAATGGAATACAAGACCACAATCAAGAAGAACTGTCTATCGATACGTGGAAGAGTGCGCATAAATCATGAAAACGTAACACCGAGGGAGAAAAAATACCAGAACCAATAGTGTACCCCATGTCCATGTAAAGACATCCCTCATCTCGAGGGATAAAAGTAAGAATGGCACCCCTGAGAGTGTCGGCAGGGTGGGGCTTAGGGGACCTGCTGGGGGATGGACATTCTCCATTTCTGACTGGACGTGGTTCCGCAGGTGACCATATGCAAGGCGTATGGGGCTCTGCATCTGGGGTGTGCACTCTATGTAACCAGGAAAGGGCCTTTTACTGGGCACTAAAGGAAAGGAGGAGGGAGGGAGTGAGTGAGAAAAAACAGGTCGGAGAGAGGAAGAAAGGGTAAAGGAGAGAAGGGGAGGGAGGAGGAGGAGGAGAATGGCCAAGGATGGAAAGAAGGAGACCCCCAAAGCATAAACCAGAATAGTGGGGGGCAAGAAGAGGCGATGACCAGGGTGGGGCCCGCAGGATGGAGGGAATGGGGAGGTGTGACACAGGACCCTATACCCAGCGCCCAGGGAAAACTTCAGAAGTGGACTTCATCTGTCCATTCAGTCATCCACTCCAGAGTCCCCTTTCCCAGATGCTCACGTCTCTTTTTTTCTTTTTTCTTTCTCCTAACCATTGTTCTAAGGCTAAGTTGTTATTGCTGCAGCCAGATCATATTTTTTTTTTTTGCACAACTGCAGGGAGGTAACCTTTTATTAATTGAATTTCTAATGGCAATTCATCAGAGCAGGCCATCACCGTTATTTAATGCATGCCCCGTGCGCGTGGCTAGGTAAATAATAGCAGCTCAGGGAACGTGCCTCTCTGAGGTCCTCTTCTGAAATCTCTTTTTCTTCCCCCTAAGTATAGACAAACAGTTGTAATTTAAGCAGAACAAACCCCACCTGTGGAGGAGACGCTGGTTAAAAGGAGACAAAAGGAATTACAATTCACAGAATCAGTGACAAGGAATGGCTTTGCCAGGTCCCTTTCTCTCTGCAGATTGACAGTGAATATGTGAATAACATTTGCTAAATCTGGACTTTGAAAACATGACAGCAAGCTGTTTGTGCCAATAATTTTTCATGGCATATGCCACCCCTCCCTCACCACACACGGTTTTAATAAGATGGCACACGGGCTATTGAGAAATGTGAAAACCCTGCAGAGGAGAGAGCTTTATCTTCCGACCAAATTCTGCCCAGCAATGTTTATGACAGCTGAAGAATTTATCTTAAATTCCCTCTGCTAGCCGCAAAGCACATGGCCCTTTGTCCCCAAGCAGCCTGTAAGAACCAAACTAAGATGTCACATACATAATATAACAGATAAATGGCCCAATTTCCATGTCCACATGATGAATGGAATGCGAGTCCGCACACACATATTTGCACATTAATTGGCCCTGCATGGTGCCATTTTGTTCCTCAGTTGCTACTGTGCGTCTCGTGGACTCCTTCCCCTTCAGAATCATTAAGCCTGTTTTATCACACAAATGCATACACATTTTCCCCTATTTATCGTCACGCAGCTTGCCCTGCTGAGAGAGAACCAAGTTACCTGGGCGCAGCCGCTGGAGTGCAAATGTCTACGCCGGTGCTCCCTCCACCACCAACTGCAAATTAACACAAAGATCTGAGGCCCAGCCCCATGATGGCCACGCTGACAGCCAGACAAAGCGGCTTGCCAGCCGGGGCGCTTGGAAGAAAGCCTTTCTTTTCAGTTACCAGTTGGTTTCTTGCCTCACCTTAATGATTTCCTGTTGATAGTTTAATGGCAATATAAACCCAGTGGAGGCCCTCAATTTTGATAAATTGGACTGCTTCTATTTCACGGCAAAGGAATCGAACTGAGATTGATTGATATTACAGTTTTGCTATCCCAAATAATTGCCAGCGCGAGCGGCACAGGTGGCCAGACCCAGTGACTCTGGGAAAACGTAGGTGGAGCGTCCCTCCCACCGATTTTCTTTTCTTCTTTCCAGAGGGAAACTTTATCCCAGGCTGAGGAATCATGTATTTCTCCCGTCTCAAGCCTGGTTCTCAGGAAAACAAAGCAGGCTCTGCCCGAGCCCAGGAGAGGCACTCTGGCCCAGTAGAAGGGAAACCAGTGCGTTTGAGAAGGGGCTGAGCGTCCTTCGCTGTGAGTGGACTAGCCCCGCCTTCCTTTACCGTTGGAGAATCCAGTTATTTTCTAGGAGACAAGGGAGCTGTTGCATTGAGAGGAGTACAGTAGAAAGGGCACGAGCTTCGGGGTTGTTTGGATGAGGCAAGGATCACAAACCCACAGCCGACAAGTTACGTGACTGGTCAAATCACTTCGTTGGCCTGAATGAATCCTTCATCTGCAAAGTGAGGATAATTGGACACCCAAGTTTGGCATGAGCTTCAGTGAGCCCCTGGTATGCAGTGCCTCAGTCGGCCTGGCACCAAGCGGTGTTCCACGGCTAGACTCACATGAACCCCCTTTCTTTTCTCTTTCATATAAAGCAAAAAAAAAAAAAAGTAATTAGAAATTATTTTGAGGTCTGTGGCTTGGAAAGTACTCTGCACTGTCACTGTACCACACCTCACCAGGCAGAAGGTCACTCGGATGGCTTACTTCACTTTGGAATCAATGGCCCTCTTCCCTCCACCCAAAGACAAGGCCGACGGGAGGACCAGCAGCTCTTGCCCATGAACACTCTTTGCCAGGTTGTACTCGGTCGCCTTTGCCTTGAAGTTGGCACAAAACCATGCTTAACGAAACCTGAAAGATCCGCCGGCTTTGATTCAAGGGCCTCGGATTTTCAGCGGGAATGTGGTGCGACTTAAGGGACAGCTGACTATATTCCAGACCCGGTACCAGGCACTAGGGTTACACCAATGGTTTAGATTCGGCAGGGGAGGAGTGTTCATGGGGACTTCCGGAGCAGTCTGGGGAGAACCCTCTGGGAAGCCCGGAGCCCTGAAGGATGAGTCAGGTCAATCATCAAGTTAAAACAAAAACGAGAGTAGAAGCGACAGAGGAGGTGAAGAGCAAGAGTCAGAATTCCTCTCGCCCATCCCCAAAGTGAAGTGATGGGAGCAAACACAGGAGAACCAGGGCCGAGTGTCTGACGAGCAGGAGGGTAGAAGGAAGAGGCGGGCCCTGAACTGCTCTGTGAGGTTGAGGAAGAGAGGCCTGGGTCCGGCTGGGCACGGCCAGTGTGTGACCGTGAAGGTCCTCTGCAGCACCCCGTCCAACGTGGGCAGTGGAAGCAGGAGTTAGATGTGGGGAGCACAAGGAGAGAGCCAAGGGACAGGATTCATAAGCCACAGTGGACACTGGCAAGGATCTGAGCCCAGAGAATGATGGGCCCCAGGCCAGAAGGAAAGGCAAGATTTCCAAGGGAATTTTGGAGGAGAGGCCTCGGGATACCAGGGTGGGTGCAGCTCAGATGGGTGCAGCCGGAGCATCCCAGAGGGTCCTGGCCTCGCTCACCACTGAGTGGCCCGGCTTAGCGACCTGCTGGAGAGTGGTGGTGCTGACCTGGCTGAGAAGGACGTTTTTTCCCCTGTGACACTGAGGAGACAAAGGATGGCGAGCACCTGCGGATGAATTTGAGGGAGAGGAAGAAAATTGAAAGAGGTCCTGCTGGTGGCCTTCATTTTCTTGGTAAATAGCAGAGGGCAATAAATGTGCTAAGAAGAGGGAGAGTGGAGGCAGGGCTGGGGGTCGAGTGGGAAATAAGTTGCAGGAAGAGCAGACACCAGGCACCCGGGACAGCAGTGGACAGCAGTGGACAGTGCTCCTGGCCAGCAGACTGACACTCAGAGGCACCACTGGGAAACGGGCAAGAGTCTCCCTGGCTGAACCCATCGCCTTGGCCATTGGTCACCACCTGTGCACGAGTCCCAGGCACCGAGTCAGCTTCAGAAATCCTCCAAATTACTACAAATGTCTGCCTGCATCTTACAGGCAAGGAAACTGAGACCCAGAGAGGTGACATAGCTGACTAGACTTACTTAGGAATGACGCAGCAGGGACTGCGTGTGACCTGGTGTGTGACTGCGATGCTCTGGCTCTCTCTGCTGTGACAGCACCGCCCCGTCCCCAGCCGTGACCTGTCGTTCCTCTCTGTACCTCCTTCACCCTCCACAGGGTGAGGATGAAGAATGAGCCGTGCAGCACAGCTTTTCTGAGAAGGGAGAAGGGACCGTGTGACATTATCACCTGGTGCATAGTGGCCTGAATGTCACGAGTGGTTGTCACTGGAGCTGTCACTTTGCCACTAGGCTTGGTAGTTCCTTCTGCACAGGACACAGCAGAAGCACCAACTGGATCCAACTCAGACCTCTAAACCCAAAGGAAACGTCAGCCCTAGAATCTTCCAGAAGCTCTTTATTCCAAGGGCATGAATGGAAAAGTGCGGAGTTGATAAAAATCTCTGTCTCTTCTATATATATACATATATGTAAGAAATGAGTGTCCATTACCTTAAGATCTTGAGGGTGAGTTAGAAGGACCCACCACTTGCACACTGCAAGTTGGTGGATAGAAGGGATTAGTGAAGAGAAGGAATCAAAGGGAGGGAAAGATGACTGTGCGTTAGTGGCTGAGCGTTGCAGGCAGTGCACAGTCCTTCCGAGCACCGGATCGTACTCAGTTCTACCCTCACCGTAGTCCTACGGCGGGATGACAGTTGTTTCCCCTGTTTTACAGGTGAGCAGGTTGAGGCTCCCCGTGGCTGATTAATGAGTCACAGGTAACAGAGGGAGATGGGGAATCACCCCCAGGGCTGCCAGGCACCAGCAGGGGCACCTGGGAAGAGGGGTCAGGACTCGCTCACTGTCTCTCAGGCTGCGTCCTGCAACCCTGAGCAGGAAACCGGGTCTCTCGTGTTCTGAACCCTCTTCTCTCAAGGCTCCCCTGCTGCAGCCCAACTAGCCCAGCGGACTCTTGGTTTTAAGGTTTTGTGAGTGCTCTGATCACAAAGCCCATTCCCACACCATAAATTATTTCCTACAGTTTTGACACCGTTTATTTCCATAGCATTATACATTCCAACCTTCTGACTGTTTAAGATCAAAAGATGTGCTCCCGGGCTCAGACTTCACTCCAGCTCTCAGACTGTGCACCAAATTAGGCTGAGCAGCAGAGGCTCCAGCCTGTCATCACCGGTAATGTTGCATAATCCCAAGGATCAGCATGTTTTGTCAATGGCGGGAGGGGACGTGGACTCAGCCGCGGCGGTGGGGCTTCTGGGGAAGAGGCAGGTGGAGGCCTGGAGATGGGACCCCAGAAGGAAGGTGTTGGAAACAAGTCAGGGATGGGGCGTTAAACAGGCTGATTGTGGGAACTCCAGGCCAGGAGCCAGGGTGGGAGAAGAAAGAAGAGGTGCAGGTGGGGTCCTGGGGGCCCCTGAGGGGATAATAGAAGTACCGGTTCCAGCCAGAGGGGAGGGGGAGGGGCTGGTGTCCAGGCCTGGCTCAGGGGCCTGCAGCACAGCTCACTGTGTATTTATTAGCAGATGACCTCTTGGGGAGAGCTTGCCGCCCTTTAGGCCCTGATAGCTTCAAATGAGTAAGACACCATTTCCTGCTCTCAAAGAGCCTGTGATGGAGTAAGGTCCAGATGGGCAGACAGATGCTTTCAGCCGAGTTCTAAGAGAGGTGGGTTCAGGGGGCAGGGAGTGAGACCTCCATGTTCAAAGCCCCCAGGAAGCTGGGGTGGGGGACTTCAGATGGGCTGGGTCTTTCTTCCTCATCCATACACCCTTGTTCTAAGCCCAGAAGAGGCGCTGGGAGCCCTATACCTGGATACCACCCTCCACGGAATGTGTGAAGAATCCAGAAGCACTTTTTAAAGAGAGCAGAGAGATGGCTTTGGACGGACTGTGAGAAGCCAGTCGGGAGAGGGGGGCTGGGGATTCAGCTGGACGCGTGGATGAAGGGCGTCGAAGGTGAAGGGGGCGGTGCCCACGGTGGTGGCGGTGGTCGCTGTGAGAGCAGCCAGCATTTATTCAGTGCCCCCTGGATACTAAGCTCCGTGCTAAGCCTTTTATGGGCATCTCCTGTTTTATTTCTTCCGACAAACTTGGGAGGGTATTAATATGACCTTCATTTAACGGACGATAAAACTGAGGCTCTGAAGAGTTTGTGGATCTATCCAAGGCCATATGGCTATAGGCAACATCAGTATTTGACTCTACACACTCTGCCCTCTCAACCAGCTAGGACGGGAGAAGCAGGCCTGCTCACCCGTGGGCTCAGCCTGCATTGCTCAGCACAAAGCCCTCATGACAAATGATGCTCACACACTTTGCAGAAACTTAGTGACTGTGCCCGATTCTCGGCACTAATGTAGCTTGACGTGGGGCTGAGCTCCCACTTATCTCACCAGAATGACAATTAGGGGGTGAGAAGAAGAGAGTTATTGCCATTCCGGCTTCCTCTATTGAGCTATGAATAAATGATGATAGCTGTGAAATAGTGTGGTGTTTAGATCGTTTCTGGTAAATTAAAAAAAAAAAACCTAAAAATTCAATAACATGGTAATCCATGCAGCCATTAAATAAGAGAAGTGAGGCAAAATGAGTAAACTCCTCTAGTGTCTTCCTGGCCTTGTCATGCTAATGTAATTAGTTTGCAAAAAAATATTAATTAATACTCCAACATCTGACACGTTTCACATGCTGATTTGAAACGTGTTAATTACGTCTTGTGCTCTGCCCTGGCACAGGCAGGGATTCTGGTCCCATACCTGTCCTTACACATGGGCCGCCAGGTCGGCATTGGGAGCTCCCTGCCATGCTCAGAGCTACTGCATTTTTGGAGGAGAGAGAGAGAAATCTGCGTTTCTGGAGAGATGACAGTGTGGTAGTGCTTTCTGCTAACATGGGCTTTGACTGCAAAGGCCATTCTCTGAGGCGCAGTCAGCCATCGCTGAGCAGTGGATAGATAGCTGAGATGCAGAGAGTGACCGCTGGTATCCTTCCTTGGGCATACTCAGTCCTGCACTAGATCCTGCTCAGACCCTGCAAAGGGCTGGCAGGCTGTGGGCTCTTGTCCTGGAGAGAGACCCTGGTCTCCAGGTGTGTCTCGTAGAAGATGTAGCCATAGTATTGGAAGGAGGTGCTGCCAGCTTTTCGGTTTTCCCATTTAATCGGTGGATTAGGAAGGTGAGGATGAGTTGAAGTTCAAGGTGGCCAGGAAATCTCAATAGCCCGCCCACTGCGGGGGGGGTTTATCTCTCAGACTTGCAGCATATCTGGTGGGAGCTGGGAGACTCTCGGGTAGCTCTCTCCAGGTAGTGAGGGAGCCGTTCCTAACCTTCCATCTCCTGCTCCACTGTGCCCCAGGCACCTCCCCCACTTCCACTGGCAACAGGGCAGAGGGGAAAGAGAGTGGGGATCTCTTGGGAAGTTTCCCTTGCCCTTCAATCCACAGCGCAAACCAGGTGCCGTCCTCCGTCACTCCCAGCTAGGACACATTCCAGGGTGCCCATGACTGAGGGTCTGGAAAGGTAAGGGGCACCTAGGTGTCCCACGAGAACTAAATGCCTTCCACAGTGTGGGAGCGACAGGCGTGGCAGGGATGAGTCCCCTCTGTTCCCATCTCATCTCGTGGGCTTCACCAAGTGCCACACTGGGGTCACTTGCCAGGCACTCTCTAAGGCATTTGTCCGGTGAGACTCATGCCACCGTCCTTCTTTCCACTGTCAAGAAGAGGAAACAGTCTCCAAAAAGGGGTGTCATCCTCAGTTGCTGTTAGTAAGGGCCCAGCCAGGATTCACCCCCAAATCTGACTCTGGCATCTCCACTAGATTCTCCAGGCAAAGCTCTTGGCAATTTTTTTCTTTATTCGGTCACATCTTAGGAGGACCTGGGGCAGCGCTTAGAGAACACGCTTGAAGAGTCGGAGGATAGGATCTATAACTGCTCCAAGGGATGATATGATTGACGCCCCAAGTTTGTGCAGAGTCTATTACTTTCAGCCGTCAGATTCACCTGCCGCATCATATTTGAATCTCACAATAATCCTAGGAAGGATTTGGGGAGAATATTATTAGCTCCTGTTTACAGGTGCAATATCAGAAGGCCCGGGGGAGTTAAAAGACCTGCCAGAGGTGCCTGGGCAACCACTAGTGGGCTTCTGGACTGCACACCTAGCTCCAGTGTCGGGGTGACTGAGGGTCTTCAAAACCAGAGCCCCTCAACTGCTTCTGTAACTTGAACCCCTGGAGCATCTAGGGAGAATTGTGGGCCTCACTGCAGGACAGAGTTTTAAAATACGTCACATAAATTACTTAGAATCACAAAGGAAATTATGTTGAAATACATTTAGTACAAAAATAATGGGATTCAGTCAAATCTTTGCTTTCATTATTAACATTTTAAATAAGCAAGTCTAGTAATTACCATGATTTGGAAGTTGCCATAAACATTATGGTACTTTGAGTTATCTCTGACAATTATAATGCCACTTAAAAATAAGACACCCGTGATTTCTGATGGTAACATAGTCACAGGTCTTCGTCATGCTATGTGATTGTGTGGCTGGCCGATGTTGGGGAAGAGCATCGAGCTTATGGTTAAAGACCAGTGGAAATAAAGTTCTCACTGTTGACCTAAGTTCATGGACCCATTGTGCTCAATATGAGATCCTCAAGGGTCCCGAGTGCCCATTCAGAACCCTGGCCAGGCTTGCTTCTGGGTTGTTCTTGATTCTGCCTGGGTCAAAGCCTCCAGAGTCCCAATTTGACCTTGACTACAAGGGCAAATTATGGAAAATGCGAAGACTGATTTTGTCGTATTCATCCACTTGGCCTCTACTGCCTTCCCCCACAGCATAGGTGGCACTTGAGACCAGAGTCTATTAAAAGCTCATATTTTTTCTAATGCTAGGTAATATGATAAGACCATATACCCATGATTTTACTAGTTCTGGTAGATTTTTACTGTTGGACATATTTTGCAGAAAGTAATAATGATAGTTAATAGCAATATCAGCATACTACACACCAGGCACTCTTCAAAGCACTGGGGTACTAAGATACTAACTCTTGTTGTCACAGTGGCAGTAGCAATGATAGCAGTGATAGCTTGTTAGCATTCCTCGGGGGCCAGGTTTGTTATGTCCCAAGCATTTTACAGTTGCACACTTAATCCCACTTATTCCCCACCATGTTGCTATCAGGTACAGAGAGGTTAAGGGACTTGTCTTAAAATCTGAGTTATTCAGCTCAGGGAAGGAACAGGAAAGAGTGCAATGTCTATGTCCAGGAAGGGCCTATGGGCCATGCTTCCACCACCTTCCATTGGCCAGAGCTCAGTCACATGACCCTGTAAACTGCAAGGGAGGCTGGGAAATGTAGTCTAGCTGCGGGCCCAAGGGGATAAAGAAATAGGCTTTGGTGAACTCAGAACTGTGGGAACTAAACGGACCCCGGGGCCTCATGCTTCCTGGTCTAAGCTGATCCACAGAAGGAGAGGGATAAGGGTGGCATTTGGGGAGGTACCCAAGTCTCATGTACCAAGTCTCATGTCCACAGCCCCACATGAGGCCTGGACTCCAACTTCAGCCTGCTTTCTCAGAGGCCCAAGTGCCAGTGTTGTTCCCTGGGGGCTTATAGACTGAATTTGACACAAATATATTACTGCAAATTAGAGAATGTGAAAAATCTCATGCTGTGGGGATTTGAACTCTGGGTCTATTTTTATAAGCCACAGAGAGTCTGCAAATGAAATTCTGTCAAACGGAAAACAGATTAAAATGCATAATGGTTTATTACTATACATCTAAATGAATATTTAAAATGTAGTGCTATTTTTTTAAAGGGAAGTGGTTGTTGGCTTTTTCCCCCCCTTAAGTTTGGTTTGTATTTTTAATTGGAATGATCCAGCCCTTGCCTTTAGGATCTTCTATTCAAAGCCTCTACAAGTAGCCAGTTTATTATCACAGGGATTAAGTCCACAGGGTGAGAGAAATGGATACTTGAATCAGGTCCCATACAGAACCAGGTGTTATATTCTCTCTAGTCTCAGATGCTGTGGGCTATAATTCCCAGCCTCGATTTAATGTAGGGTATTTGGGGGGTGGGGGTGGAGAGGATATCAAAGCAACACCACATTAAATGTATATATTGATTTTAAAACACATTCATATTTCAGATGTTTTTAAAAAATACATGCATGTTAATATGGTAAAAATCCCTCCAGACTCCAGAAGAAGAAAAATCCAATAAGCTGCAACACAAATATAATCCTCTCCCTGATAATTTTCCCTCGCATTCTCCAAGTGTGAAACAAGGCTCCTCTGTAGCAGCCTGATAGCTATCCATCTCTCAGCATTCCACCCGCCATATTGGTAAATAAACCACCCCGGAGGAAGAGGCAGCTTTGATATGCATGAGGAACACCCATGGTCCACTCACTGTCGAATGAGGAATTTGATCACGCGGGTTTCTCTGCATCTGGAGTCTGGACCCTGTATGCCTGGGGCTGCGTGCCATAGCTCTGCCTGATAAGCAAGGTGTCTTTTGCTACCTACCCTCTTTTCATTCCTTGTTCAGGTTGGAACACCAGACTCCTATGGCAGTTGAGTAAGAAAATCACTTTGATGAGTGACTTTCCTGTGGATATGTCTTTTCCTTCATATTTCACATCCTGAATATTTTATGAAAATGTTTTCTCTTCCCTGCGAGCTAATGCCGTGGTTCAAATAACACTGCTAGAAAGTAGGAACCCTGACATTGTGCCCTCAAGGGACAGCACAGAAAGCCACCTGGTGAAGCACTTGAACTCTGGGGCTACAGTGACCTGGGCATGCTGGCGCTGGGCATTTCGGCTTCTCCTCTGCACGGGGTGATCCTTGTCACTAGCAGTACCATCAAGGTGGGGGGATCAGATGGAACAGGCAATTGCAGCCTGGGGACACGGCCGTGCACATCCCGAGCTGTCAGCCGGCAGCACCTCCGTTTCACATCTAAGTGGCAACCTGGCAGTGCCCTGCTTTCTTCTGCCTGTCTTCCCCTCAAGATGCTGTCGAGTGACATAGTTGAGGGTTTACTGTAACCTAAGGTTTGCGTGACGCCGGGTAATTGAAAGACAATGGCGTGTGTTTGTGCCTGGCTTCCCAGACTGATTTGAGCCTTACAGGATTTTGCTTAATGCCTACGGTAGAGACAGCTCTGGTTACATCAAAACCCACTTCTCTCTCCCCTTGTGCACACAGATAGGTTCCATTTCCCAGCCTCCCTTCAAGTTCACAGGGCCATGTGATGACGTTCTGGCTAAGGCGAGGTGGGCAGAAGTGACGGAGGAGTCTTCCCAACATCACCCATGAACTTCCCCTGCTCAGTGGTGGGCTCTCTTCTTCCGTCTTCCACCTGAACAAAGCAGACTCCAAGGCAGAGAGCTTAATGGGGTTTTTCCTCAGCTGCCTGATCTGTCACTTTTAGTCCTAAAGGGTGGAGGAACGAGGAGCGGTTTTCTCTAGAGACCTTGGCGGATGATGGGAGAGGAGAAGGCATTTGTGAGAGGCCCCTGAAGCACAGTATGGCATTGGCTTGGGGAGGAAGCCTTTCCCCCATTTCTTGATGCCCTGGTGCATGCACACAGAATCCCTTTGGATTATCTCACACCTGTATGTGGATTCCATGGGTGTAGCTCATTTCCCAGAGACAGGGGGACATGGAACGGTCTCCCTACAGCCTGCATGTTACTGGCCCCCTAATGCCTACAACCTGGTTAGTGAGGCCAGATGGTCTCTGGGTCCCTTGTGGATGAGCATTCTGCAAACGGAGGAGCTCCCAGACCTCGGAGCCTCTCCCCCTCCCGAGATAGGGTGGCAGCATGGCTTACCAGGCTGAGGCAGGTTTCCTGTGAGGTTGCTCTCCACCCCCTCAGTGATCTGCCACCATGAAGAGATTTCATACATCATTAAGAGAGATGTCATATGCATCAACTGATGCTGTGTTCTTACCCAGAATGTCACATTAGACTCCCGGAGGCTTTTAAAAAAAATAAACTTCAAATACAACCATATTTTCCCCCCTTAAATCATCCAATCTGCCATCTGATGCCCCAAAAGGAAGCTGCTAGTAAAATAGCAACTTGCAAGGTTAAGAAAAGCATCGCCCAGAATGTTAGCTAAAAATGTGAACTTCCCCTGTGCTCAGGGGATGCAGTCAGAGGGTGAGCTACAGACACATCTTGCACAGGCAGAGCCTCCAGAATCCCCGTTCCCTCTTCAAAGTGATGAGCAGAGTGTTTGGGATGTGGCTAATGGCCCCTGAAGCCTCCTGCCTTGAGTTTTCAGCTCTCTGTGCTCAATTTCAGAATTTCTTTGTGCTAATGTTTCCCAGAGGCATTGCTTTCACAAGTCAAAACAAGGAAACACATTACACTCACTCATCGAGTTGGGGGCAGGAAGTTGTTTTCTTCCCGTGCACTCGTTGATGAATGTGCTGGTTCCAGGTGCTCTGGCAGGTCCTGAAGCTCCTGCTCCAAACTCTTGGCTTTACTATTGGTGCTGCCTCGGACAGGTTATCTGATGCCTCGGCATCTCTCTGTGCTCATCTGTAAAATGGAGCTGGTGGGTGGTTATGAGGGTTAAATAAATTAATTCTCTACCTGGGCGTGTGGTGCATGTCCAGAATCCCAGCTGCTCCGGAGGCTGAGGCAGGAGAATCTCAAGTTGAAGGCTAACCTCAGCAACTTGGCAAGACCCTATCTCCTAATAAAAATGGAAGAGGGAGTGGGGGGTGTAGCTCTCCACGGAGAGGATCTGCCTCACACGTGTGACCTGGGATCATTTGTCAGTGCTGCAAAAAAAAAAATAATAATAATGATTGATTAATTAATTAATGTGCATAAAGTGCTTCTCCCAGGACCTGGCAAAATAAGGTTTTTTTTTAAAAAAACATTGGTTATTTTAAGTCACAAGGGAAGTTGTGTGGAAAGAGCTGGAACTGGTTGATGTGTGTTTTCCCTTGGGCCATTTGGGTGCACAGAGGCTGTTTTAATTAAAAGAGTGATAAGTGGCATTTGGTGACTTCGTGTGGATGGAAACCGCTGGGTTGTTAACTGGGAATGACTCATTCAAACTGCCCCTTCCATCCATCCATCAGTCAATCGTTCCTTCCTCCTGTCCTTCCCGTAGACCAGGCGTCTCCCCCTCAGCCCAGCCCACATGGAAGCCAGATCACTCTTTGCTGTGGGGGGCTTCCCTATGTGGGTCAGGATCTGGAGCAGCCCCCTGGAGTCTACTCACAGGAGGCCAGTAGCTTCCCCTCTCCCCAAACTGTTAGTAGAAATACTTCCAGATGTTGGGAAATGTCGCCTGTGGGTGGGTTCATGGGCAGTTTAAGTGTGAGAACACTTGGAGATGACCCCCATGGGTGGATGCGTGGCTTCCTAGAGTCCCCTGTGCACCACGGCAGTCAGTGTCCACGTCTGTCCCACCCTGGAGCCTGAGGTCTCAGTGGCCCCCCATCCTGCCGTTTATGATTATTAGAAGGACCCAGTGGGGTGATCCACCCATGCCATTTTATCTGTCACGGTTTCAGAAAACCTGATGTGGCCAGCCAGACGTGGGTTCTAATCCCAGTTTGCGCTCTCGCCAGCTGTGCGACTCCTGCATCTGGGTCTCGAGTTCTCCAGCTGCTTCCTGCATCTGGGTCTCGAGTTCTCCACTGTGAAATGGGAACAGACTGGGCTTCGGCCTCCTCTGCAGAAGCATCCGGTGAGAGGAAGCACGTGACTCGCAGCACAGCGCCAGGTCACAAAGGCCAGCTCGGCTCCCTCCCACCCTCCTGAGGCTTCCTCCTGGGCACAAGGGGTTTCAGACATGCAAAGCCCCTCCTCTGTCTCCGGCTTATGAGGGACAGTGACAAAAGCCAGGGCCAGGGGCAGGAGCGGTGGCCCTCCAGCCGACTGCAGTGTGCATCCAGGCAGGGGGATGCCCTTGGTTTGAAGTTCTTTGTGTTCTTTCCCCCAAAACAAGTGCCTTCCGTGCCCAGCCATCTTTCCTGTGCAACACTTTAATTTACATCTTTTAATAACTTCGGTTGCCATGGAAGCGTTGGAATTCAGTTTTAAAATAGACAAACTAATTGTTTCAGTCAGTTTGGGTATTTGCTGTCAAGGAAACAGCCCGCTTTCCCCCATCTCCGAAAGCCCACTTAATTGGATAGCTGAGGTGGCAGAGGGGGTCCTTCCCCACCACGGCCAGGTGGGGGAGCGGTGGCATCCAGGAGGGCTCCTGCTCGGGCCAGGTGCTAAGGAGGGTCAGGTCGGAACCAGCAGAGGGGTGCCTGGACGGAGAGAGGCAGCCAGCCCTAGGTGACAGACCCTTCCTGAGGCTAAGCTGGCACCGAGTCCCATCAGTCCAGGGAGGCTCGAAGGTCCTCCTCCCCCCTGGTTTCGGGGACTCTAGGAACAACGGCACGGACTGGCAGAGGCTGGGGGCCACTTCCTCAGTGAGAGTGACGAGGAGGCAGGACTTGAGTTCAAGGACAAACCCTCGCTCGCTCGCCTCCAGCAGTCCAGCGGAGCTGGTGTGCGGGTGACACGATCGATCGCTCATTCACTCGCCCAGCCTGCGTTTACCGCATTTCTGCTGGAGGTGCCCGTGAGTGCAGTGCTCCATTCTTAAGGCCTGTGCCCCACGGAGCTCGCCTGTGCCCCACGGGGAGCTCACCTTCCAGCAGGTAGACAGACAGAGGAGGAGAGCTGCGCATTACATATGACGTTGAAAGTTAACGCCTGCAAGATCCCAGGAAGAACAGTGTGACCGAATGGGGACTGGGATGTTGGGCACAGCTGAGGTGGTCGGTCGTTGGTCTGGCTCAGTGTCCTGGAGAAAGGGAGGTTTGAGCAAAGACTTGGTGGAAGTGAGGGGGTTAGGCAAGAAGGATCTTGGTGATTACGAGTGATGAGGAGGGATTTAAAGTCCCACCTCTGTTGGAGCAGACCTGGGCGGGGATTCCATGGTTCATCCCTCAGTCCCAGGGGCACGTGCCCATGGCTGCTCCTCTACATGCCTCGATCTCCTCCCTACACGGGGCTAATAGTGTTCTGAGCAGTTTAAGTGGGCCAGCGCTGTAAAGTGCCTGGCATGTTCCAAGAGTGATGCCGAGGACAGTGAGGATGACAGAGCCCGTGATCCTGTGGGGGACATGCGTGGGAATCAGTGGAGGGTGTGGGCCATCTGTCAGAGAGGCTCCGAGTGGTGGCAGTGTGTAGCACAGCCTCCTGGGGAGGCCGCAGGGTGACCCCATCCACCCTGTTGAAGGTGGCTTCCCACGGTGACCACGCTCTGCAGGACAGGCAGGGGCTGTCCAGGTGCAGGGGGAAGGAGATGGCGTCCATGCTGGGCAGCAGCATGTACAGGGGCCAGGGGCCATCTGGAGCCGAGCGTGTGAAGACCCGGCGTCATGAGACATGCCGGAGGCCTGGAGAAGTGGAGCTTCATCCTGTGGCTGGGCTTCCTCCAGTTTCCCACAAAGCTTTCCCAGAGGTAGAGGAGAGGGACCCAGAATGCCCTGGGCTCTCAGTGGCCAGCCCAGTGGGGTCCAGCTCTGAGTCCCTATCAAACGTACAGCTCTGAGTCCATATCAAACGCACATGCACATTAGCAATTCACTCTGTATCACAGGCATTTTAAACCAGCACGTTGATGTCCTAAGCCACTCACAGTGGAGTTAACCAGTGCTTCCGTCACACTCTCACATTGCTTTGGGTATGGCCATCCCCACATCCTGCGCCCAGGTGTAGAATCCTGTCTAAGTAATTGTGCGGGAATTTCTGAAGGCTGTAAGATGACCAAGTGGCAGAGCCGGGTCTGTCGGAACAGTGACAGATTTTGCTATAAGATGGAGAACTAAGAAGTGAGGCGGGGGGCAGACTGGAGACCGGACCCCACAGGAGGTCTGAGCCATCCAGATGAGGAGGATGGTGGCCCGCCCTGCGGTCACGGTACCAAGGTAACAGGGGTGCTCTGGGGCATTTTAAAGATATGCCACCAAGTCTGGAGAGCTCCGTCATCTCGTGTGCTCCCTGAGACACTGTCTGGTGAGCTTTTAGTCTTTTTCGGCATCACACGGAGGTGATCAGATTCAGCCAAACCTGACTACAACAAAATGCCTGAAAACGTTCCGAAGACGTTTAAAAAGAACGAGCATTCATTAGAGCTCCGAGTCCATCTCTGAGCTTCCTGGAAGAAGAGGCAAAACGAGAAGCCCATGGAGTCACACAATCCGTTCTGTACAGTAAGAAGAAACGAGAAATCCATCTCCAGAGGGGAGCACCACACAAGCCCCCACCTCTGAGAGGGAGTCTGATCCACATTTCGGGGGTATTTGGGAGCAGAAGGGCGATGTCTTGAAGGAGACTGTCCAGGCCAACATTTCTCGCTCCCATCTGCTGCAAAGGCTGAGGTCATGGTGTTAGGTCTTAACTTAGTTAAGGCAGGTTCTCGGGGGTGATGGAATAATGGGGCCAGGTGCCTGTCCTCCTAACTCAATACAGGGCTGGAGCTCGGAGGATCCTGGGAAACGGGTGACTCACGTGCCCATTACATTATCCGTCTCAGATATTAGATTTCTCAGACGAGAGTCTGGAGGCAGGAGCTGGACTTCAGTCAACTCATAGCTGGACTCTCCAGTGAATGCCAAGCTCTCTGTCACTGGCTGAAGAATGCCAGGCTGGGGACTTTCTTCTCTATTCCCCCATGATAACTGGGCAGCTTGGTCTTCATTCTCACTGAGCTGGGGAAGGGGCCAGTGGGACTCAGTGTATAGAAAGTGAGTTGGGGGATCGTAAAGACCTGCTGCTGCTTCTGCCGGGGACACGTTTTGTGATGCTGAGAAAGGTCACCTGCCTCTTGTCGACTCAGTCTCCAAAAACGGGCGCCTTGCAGGGCCGCTGGGAGGTTTCGAGGAAGTAGGACGGTGCGGGGCACACGCTTCACGCACCGGGGCTCGCCCTGGGATTCTGATTGTGAGCTGAAAGCTACGTAACTGTCTTTACTGAACCTTAAAGCCATCCTCAGTATTATCGCCACCCACAAGGAACATGACTAAATTTTAAAAAATGGATGAAGTAGGTCTGCATTTTCCTGAGGACCCCAGGGCAGGGAGGAGGAAAGTAGCATCACAAACCAGTTTGTGGGTCTCAGGTGCTCCAGAGACAGCCAGGGATATGCCACCAAGTCTTAGAGCTCCGCCAGGGGGCTCTTATTAGATTTTTTGGGTGGTGCTCTGCCCCCAAAGAGGACTGGAGAAGAATAGGAAAGAGAAGCACTAAGTAAGGCAGTAGATCCATTCGGAATCCAGTCCCAGGTGGATACCCCTGGGGGGTGGCTCTGGACATTGAATAGGACCACAAATTTGGCCCCACCCAGAGACAGGGATCCTGGGATTTTGTACCCCCATGCCATAGGCTGAGGTCCACATCCAGGGTGCTGGAGGACAGGTGCTGCCTCCCAGGCCAGGTTTTTGTTGCAGAAGGGGAGCCAACACACCGGTGTCTGGAGTCGGGTGCTCTTGCAGGCCACAGGGTCTTGTGAGGCACAAAGCACACTGTGCTCCCCAGTCACTCTCTCTTGATCCCCAGTTTGCTCTCCTTTTTAGCAGCTGCTCAAGCCTCTCCCCGCTCCCTCCCTCCTTCCGGTCCCCCTTTGCAATGTACCCACCCCCCTTCCCTGAAGACCGAGGCTGTCTTCCCTCCCCTTGAAGCCTGCCCAGCCCTGCTAAGCAGAGCACTCATTCTGCTCTGCCCCTTCCCTTTGCATCGGTACCCACCCTCCTCAAAGGCTCTTAGGTACTAAATCTTTAATATTTCATATTCCTATCATCACCACCTCATGGGAAACGTGGGTAAGATCAATGTTATTCTCGAAAATCAGCTTTGAATCTGCAAAACACACGGGGAAACTCACAGTAGCCACCCCCGAGGTTTGCTCCACTTACCAGAAAAGAGAAGCCGCGGGAGCACTGCTTCAGCACCTGGGACAGCGGCGAGGGTGGGTGGCCTCTTTGGGCCGGGATGAAGCCAGGGGACCTCCTCAGCAGGCTGCTGCCAGATCCTCAAGAGACTGTCCAGTTTGAAAGGGTTCACTGGTGTCCCCCTAACTTACTTCTTCAGCCTGATCACTTGTGAGCGTGTGTCCCAAGACAGGTTGGTCTGGCTTTCTCTGAGCAGACCGGTGCCACTCTGGATAGTTACCAGCTTGAGCACTGTGGCTTTGGGTGGCTTTTTGTACCTCTCTGAAAGGCCAGGAACGTAACATCCAGCCTCTGTCTATCGTGGACTGATGGGAGAAGGGAGGGAGCAAGGCAGGGCGGTTCTTAAAGACCCTGGGGCCTCCTGCTCATACCCAAAACCACCTCTGATACATCCTCACCTAGAGAATGATCCAGGGGCTAGCACCCACTGTCCTATTTGACCTTCAGGGAGGAGGCACTAAAACATAGGTCAACAGTAGCAGGTAATCTTTTTGGCACCTGCCTATGAAATCATATTTGATACTCTCCAAATGTAAATAAGTTCTTTTCTCAACACCATCTTGCAAATGAACACAAAGAGGCACAGAGAGGTTGATCACCTACCCAGTGTGGGTGATAAGTCCCGAATCTGAGCCCAAGCATTTGATTTCCCTGACAGCACTTGGAATGGCCATGATCTGCTGCACTGCAGTGGCCCTCTTATTAATTCCGATCAGCCAGTGGTCACCAAGGACCTCCTGTGAGCAGTGTGCTATCACCGTCTATCCTAGCTGGGTTCACAAAACGTGACTATTCCAACAACGAAAGAAAACTACAAAGAAAGCCATGCAAGCACAGAGAAGTACCTTTTCAATAATCCCGGGATGGCTCTGAGAGCTTAGGGGTCTGCGGAAAGAGAGCGACCCACTGGGATTCTTTATTCTTATATAGGGGACATACAAGGGGAGGTTCCATGGAACATTCTATCCCAAAAGAGCAAAGGGGAGGATTACAAAGGAACAGGTGAGTGTAACTCAACCCCACTGGGTGACACCGACTCCTAGAGCCATGCCTCATTATCTGAGCAGAGGTAAAGCCCAGGTTATTGTGGGGTGCAATACTTGTTCAGAACCCCGTGCATCTGGACTTAAGGCATCTGCATCCAGGGCAGCTCCCGACAGTGTGCTGTGCTGGTGTTGGAGACGCAGTGTGAGGATCATGAACTCAGTCCTGGCCTCAGGCCAAGGGGTAAGAGAGCTCCTGTAGAAGGGCACAGGAGTGAGTGCAGGGACACATGGTGGGGTTTGGTGGAGATGGCGTCCTGCTGACTCTGCTGTGACGAGGGACGTGACCTGGTCCTCAGAGTCAAGGACGGCTCTCTGACAATGGCAGGCTGCGTCAAATGAACGAGGAGCACCGCGGCAGCACTGAACATGCTGAACACACTGCTCGACAGCGAGGAGGGGCCAGGCCAGCCGGCAGGTCCAGTGGGTTTCCAGAGTGGACCAGAATGGCTAGCTGTTGAGCAGGAAGGAGGAGGGCACCAAGTTGGGCCCGATTCTGAAATCAGGCATCTGCAGGGCTTGGAAACCCCCTTAAGGACAGGTTGTATCATGGAGGCTGGGGGCTCTGGTGTCAACAACGCTGGTGTGCACCCCAGAAAATTCACCTAAGCTGTGTGCACCTAAGCTGTCCTGGGGACACTCCCAGATGCAGCTGCATGGCCAAGCTCTAAGCATGACGGGGTTCCTTCCGCAGCATGATCTAAGTCGCAACGGAGCCTTCACGGGGGCGGTTCAGTGGCCGGTGTCTTCTCTGCATGTCACGGGTGGTGGGTGCAGGGCTGTCTGGTGTGGTCAGAGAGACGCACTCAGTTTCCAGCACACTTGGGGGCATGTAGTCGGGGCTCAATACGATCGATCACGAGCGTGTGTGGATGTGCATGGAGAAAGTAGAGGAGAGAAAGAATGTTTTCCAAGCAAAGAGAATAGCATTCATCCATGGGGTGGGGGAGGGAAAATTCCCCAAACCATTGTGTTTCCACAAAGAGATCCGTTCCAGCAGCTGTGCGTCAAGGGGGGGAGATTGTTTCCTCCCTGGCCTTCTGGCCCCAGACCTGAAACCCACGAGGCGACCTGTGAACAGACCTGCCTGTCGCAACCTCCCTGCTCCCACCTCACGCGCTCGCTCCTCATCCGTATTCTTCCCAGGACACCCCTCCAGCCCAGCAATCCGTTTCTGTCCTTTAAAGAAGTTAATAGGACAAAAACAAATCACCGCTCTTCGGCAAGTCACGCAGGGACCCGGCGGCCAGCTCCAAGAGGACATGGGAGTAGAGGGCAGTGCCAGGAATGCGGAGTAGCCTCTTCCCTGGGAGAGACCACAGCCACCCTCGAGGTGGCCAGGAGACTGCAGGAGCTCCCTCCAGCCCGGGACCCGAGTGCAAATGCCCACAGCTTTGACAACGTGGGGAAACCAAGTCCAGCGAATCCTCCCCATTGGGAGGGCCCGGTGATGCTCTGCTTGGGAGGAGCCTGAGGCACAGAAGAGAGAGCTCGCGGCCTTTGGCCTCAGACGTGCTGCTTTGCTCCGTGGCTGCAGACCACACGCTTTCTCCCAGCTCTTCTCTGATGGCTGACAGGAGAAACCGAGGCACGCGTGCAGCCTCACATCTCAGCTTTTCCTCCATCACATTCGTCTCCCTTGACTCTCCCGACCTACCAGCCCTTGAAGGCTGTGTGTGGAGGCCGTCTCTCACCTCCACTCTCTCCTCCTGGTTCTTACCATCCCTGATGGAGAGGGACTCTCATTACTACTCTTCTCAACATTTTAAGGGCCTGGTTAACCCACGTCCTTACCTTTAGGGCCGGCTTTTGTAACTCGTCTTGCGGTGTCTTCCCGGGGTTGAGCCACCACGTCTCACAACCTGAGGATGCGTGCAGTGCTTATCATAGGCTCCCGGCCCTCCATGCTTGGATCCCAAGTCATTTGTCCAGATGGTTTGCCCATCATTGCCCTGCACACCTGTGCTGACCAATATGGCGGCCACGGACTGCAGCTGGCCACTACACTTACGTCTAAGTTAGTTCAAGTGCTCAGTGGCCACACAGAGCTCATAGTTTCCACACTGGACTATAAAAATTGGGGACATTTTCATGACACATACTGGTGTTTGCTGGGCAGCATTCCACACCAGAAGCCCTACTCACATGGATCCTTTCTCTCCCCTTGGCCCACGGCCTCAGCATCCCCACCTGAGTGCGGTGGCCCACGGTCTCTCCTCCCCTGGAGACCTCTCCCTCAGTCTGCTCATGCCTATGCAGTCCCCAACCTTCTAGCCTCTGTCAGGGTCCTGCCTCTAGTGTCCACCCAGGAGCGACGTGGCCTCCCTTAAGCCCTCGGGGCCCCGGTACTTCCGATTCAACTTGTAGTCCCCATGGTGGGTCACGTGTACGTGTGTCACAGTGCCCATAACAGGGGCAGGGCACAATGGGTGTTCATGGAGAGTACAAATGGCCCTCCCCTCTTGGACTGTAAGCTCTGAGTCCTGACCATGCCCATTGTTGTCCACCACCGTGAGTCCAAAGCACACTAGGAAATGTGTTCACAGCGCCTCTGACCCTCGCAGCAGACCCAGTGACAGGTAGCGTTCCCGTAGCGTGTGCGTAAACCGAGGCTCAGAGCCCCTTGGCCCTCCATCCCAGGCCCACTGTTGACCAAGAGTGGACCTGGAGTCGGACTCCAGGCGGGAGTGACTGAGCCTGTTTTCTCAGGGCCGTGAGTGCTGCCTGACTTGGAGACGATGCTCCTTCCTTTTATGTGGGTGGGAAAAGGCTCCATGCCCCGTCTCCCCCACTCCGGCCCACCTCCCCTTCGGCTGCAAGCCCAGGAGCTGGCACGTCCCTGCTGCCCTTTAAACAGTGCGTAGTAAAAAGCTTAGCTCCAAACTCTGCCCAGGCAGACCCTTGAGTCTGGAGATGACCTGCAGCCAAGTGGCTGTGGCGACCCTGGTCTCTTAGGGTTCTCCACTCAGGCCGTTCATCCTGCGCTGAACTCCGTGACCTCTGCACCTCCTTTCCACCCTCTTGGTTGGACATGGCTCCCAGCTCCTTCGGCACGCGCTCAAGCTGCCTCACCACTTGTGTCTCAGAGGTGTGTGTGTGTGTGTGTGTGTGAGAGAGAGAGAGAGAAAGAGAGAGAGAGAGAGAGAGAGAGAGAGTGTGTCTTGGAAAATGTCGACAACACACACCCAGTTTTTTGGAAGAAGTTCCCCGAATGAGCACCTGCTCAAGTGGCCTCTATTCCTCCTCCCCTCCTTCTGTCTTTCCAGAACGACTTTCCTCTCCCACTGGCCCCCCTGTGGTGTGTTCTGGTGTCTCTCCGTCTCCTTAGCCTGACAGCTCTGCCCTTCCCGGCGTTCCCGTGCCCCTGGGAGCCCACAGCACAGGGGCTGATGAGAGGTGCATGTGCAAGAGGGGGCATTGGTTAGACTCACCCTCTCTCTGCTTCCTCTTCTCTCTCACTCCCTACCCCTCTCCTGCCTTTGGCACTGGGGACTGAACCCAGGGGTGCTCTACCACTGAGGAACATCCCCAGCCCTTTTTATTTGGAGACAGGTTCTTGCTAAATTGCTGAGGCTGGCCTTGAACTTGCCATCCTCCTACCTCAGCCTCCCGGATTGCTGGGAATCACAGGGCTGAATCACAGCGCCCAGCTCTGCTTCCCTCTCTCATCTTGGACAGTGGAAGAGGACCTCTGCCATTCACCTGTGAGACCTCAAAGGCTCCACAAGGTCCACACTTCTGGTCCCTGTCACCTCTGATGGTGGAACTGTACTTGACCTCGGGTGTCTGACCCAAAAACGCTGCCCACCAGATCCAGGCCAGTGCAGACGCCTCTCCTGCCCCTCAGGAGGCCACCTCTCCCAAATGCCCCAGTCCTCCCTACCAGGGACAGGGGCGCAGCTCTGGCGCCTCGGGTGCGAGCCTGCTGTGCTGGCTACAGCAGGTGCCCTCCCTGGTTGCCCAGGGAGCTGGTGAGGCACGTTCCCCTCTAAGCCAGGCATATGTCACCTTCGGGCAAAAGATGAGCTAATAGAATTGAGATGAATGTAATTGGCAGAAGGTCAGCCAGGGAGCCATGTGCGTCTGGAGCTTCCCGAAAAGGCCAGCGCGTTCCTTGCTCCCCTGTCTCGTGATTAGTATGCAGGTGAGGCGAGTGGGCTCTGCAGAGTAATTGGATCATTCCAAGATGGGCACTGCCTGCTGTATGTACAAAGCCTCAACAGTGATTAGATCCTGCCCGCTCGCCTCAGCAAGCCTTGAAATTCTCCCCACTGTGAAAAACTAATTTTCTGTGGGAATTTATTAAATAAGAAATCTGCATGCCACTTTACCTTGTAAGTCAGGCCAGCAGAATACAAAGATTCCCCTCGAATCTGACGCCTGTTTCCGGCAGAGGCGTCTCCATCGTTTGGGGACAGGTGTTTGGGGGCCGGTTTTGTTTGGGGGTACGCACATTTCTCACGGTAGCCTCAGGATTAGAGTAGGGAAGCTCTTAGCTGGAGCCTTCCGAGAGAGAGAGTTAGGACCAGCCGGGCGTGGGTGCGGGGAGGAGACAGGTGGTGTCTGCAGAGCTCGGTGGGGTGTGGCCTTCTGCAACGCGCTCAGTGTGTCCCCCAAGCTCACGTGCAGGAGCTCTAAGCCCTAGGAGTCTAGAGTCGGATTGCATATGGAGATCGGCTCCTTAAAGAGGCCATTAAGATGAAGTGAGGTCATTGAGGCAGGTGGGACTCCGATGATCACTGTCCTTGTAAGAAGAGATGAGGACACAGGCCCACACAGAGGGAAGGCCGCATCTACTGGTGATCTCAGAAGGCCAGCCCTGCTGACCCCTCCGTCTCGGACTTCCAGCGTCCAGAACTGGGAGGAAAAACACCTGTTATTCAGGCCGCCTAGTCTGCGGGAGTTTTATACAGCAGCCCTGCCCACCAGTAGGCTCCCCACGTGACTCTTCCGGAGCCTTCTAAGGGCTGTTGGGAACAATGCTCTCCTTCCCCCAAATGCAAGCTAGTGGGGACATCCCTGTGTCGGCTCTCGTGGTGGATGGTGGCTTCCCGAAGCCCTCGTTGGGTGGGGAGGGATGAGCTGCTGTGGTCAGGGAGGGGTGGTGGCCGCCACGCGCCCTGCACGTGTGTCTCTCAGCTGGCACCCAGCTCTGAGCTCACGTTTCCCTTGAGAGGAAATGAGTTATATAGGGTCGAATCATGACCCCCCAACGCAGAGGCTGAACTCCTAGCGTCTCACACTGAGGCCTTGTTTGGGATAGGGTCATGGCGGATGCAGCTGGTTAAGACAAGGTCATCCTGGAGTGGGAAGGCCCCTAATGCAGAGTGACTGGTGTCCTTGTGAGAGGGGAACTGGGGGCCCACACGTGTCCCCTGGAGACCTGCGAGTAAAGGGCCTACTCTTGCCAGGAGTGCCACCAGCCCTGCCAATGCACAGTTCATGCTGGAAGGAGCCAACCCTGCCAGCGCCTCCACGGGCGCTGTCAGCCTCCAGAGCCCGTGAGCCGTGACTCCTGGAATGAGCTCACCCAGATGTGGGCTTCCTCAGGACGCTGCCCTTCACAGGATGCTTCTGAGGCTGAAAGTGTGGCCCCGGATTCTGACCTGTGACCCTCCCTGAGGAGGCTGTGTGGCAGGCGGGGTTTCTGAAGAAGAGCGCTTGAGGACTGGGGATAGAGCTCAGTGGTGAGCGCTGGCCCAGCCTGCCCGGGGCCCCGGGAAGTCTTTGTCCACACAGCAAAGACCAACAGTATGCCAGCACAGGAAGAGAGACACCAGTGCACTCGGGACGCATTTGGACGGATGGCTGCAGAGGGGAAAGGGCCGGCAGGAAGTGGGCAGGGAGAGCTGAGCTATAGCGGCATCTTCAGAGGACTCAGCTGTCCATGGGGGGAGACTGCCCCTGGGCAGGGCCACGGGCCACATCTCTCCTCCCCAGAAGGAGCCAGGAGGAGGGCTCTTTCCAGCCGGGGGAGCCCAGGAGAGGCTGGAGGGCCAAGGGAGCTGGCAGAGGGGGTCCAACCTATGGATGCGTCTTGCGGCCCATCTGATGGATTGCTCTGTGATCTGCGGCCCCCGGACTCCATCCACTGCCTGTTTCCAGCCCCAGAGGAACCTCCTGCCCCTGTGTGGGCTCCAGAGTTCCCACTGATGCCAACGTTCTCTGGGGATTTGCCGAAGGTCGGAGAGTCTCAAGTTCCTGTCCCTTATCCTGTGCCACAGTCACATCTGCAGAGCCCTCGCGGGCTGTGATAAGTGTGTGTCCCCAGGGCCTTGTCCTCATCCCTCTCTCTCCAAGGCACCCATCAGTGCACCCTGCACGGAGTCCCATCGAGGTCCTCCAAGAGAGGTGCTGAGGCATGCCTTGGACTGGGCAGCTGTGACAGGGCGCCGCCCCCTGGGTGGCCTATCCATGGCGGGATTCGTTTTCCACAGTCCTGGAGGCTGGAAGACCAAGGCCACCAAGGGGCCAACAGACTTGGTGTCTGGCAAGGGCCCGCCTCCTGGATCATGGCTGGCACCTCCCAGCTGTGTTCTTGCATGGTGGGAGGGCAAAGGCAGCCCTCGCGGTCCCCTCTGTAAGAGTGTCGGTGCTGCTCATGGGGGGTGCCACGATCTCATCATTTCTCCAGGGCACCTCCTAAGGCTGTCCTCTTGGAGGACAGGACTTCCACATATGAGTCTAGATGCCAGCAAGCATCTTCACGGGAGGAGTTCCCAGACAGGAGGCTGTTGGCAAATCTCTAAAATAAGGGTCCCACTGCTCTTCCATGCTCACCTCCCTGCCCAAGTGCTGCACGGAATAGATATCGGTGTGATTCGCGGGCAAGCATTGAAGGTCAGGCCGATGTGAGCTCCAGACCCACGCCTGCCTTGGTTTCCTCTGTGGCTTTGCCTGTGTTACCGACCTTCTCTGAGCCTCTGGTTTCTCCTCTGGGTAATGAGCCTGCTGGCAATGACCTCTTAGGCAAGTGTAGTGGTTAAAGGAGAAAAGACATCTGTTTCTGAGAAGAGCTCAGGATTCAGTAAGTGAGCCACGAATGTGAGTGGTTGCTTTCACTCTGTGTCCCATCAAAGCTCACACCAGAGCCCTTCCCCGGCGGAGCTGACCAGGAAGCAGCTCTGCTCTGGTCAGAGATGGGCTTCCAGACTGGGAACACTGGGGTCAGCGGACATGTGGGAGCTGTTCAGTGATCCTCCCGCCACTCCCGCTGACCCCCATCCCCACGATGCCACAGCTGTACAGGAGGAAGATCCACCTCAAGGTGAAGGACTTTGATGACAAAGTCATTCTTCTACCCGTGACCTCTTGTTTTTGTACGAGAACTTGGTAGGTGTCTGGCGGAGCATCAGCCAAAACCCAGATAAAAGTATAATTATTTCCTATTTGCTTGCTGGGGTTTTCAAATCAGTGCAGTAATTTAAGCATGACTCTTGGAGGCTTACAAAAAGATGTTATGATTAGTTTTATCTCCTTTGTTAAGAAAAAATAATTACAGTGAAATAATTAGAGGCGGCAGAGTTGACACGAGATTAGGAAAGCTGGCTTGGCATTGAAAGCAAAGTTCTAACGAGCAAGAGGATAACAAAAGGAGGAGCCCACAGGGAACGTGCCGGGAGCTTGTCCGGATCTGGCCTCAGAGCCCAAGAACAGAGGGGAGGCAGGACCACGCGCTCAGTGGGGTGGCCAGCTTCGCCACGGAGCTAACCCCTCGGGGACAGCCATCACTCTGGAGTCAGGAGACCCAAGTCTACGTCTAGACTGTAGCATTGCCAAGGAGGGGAGCCCAGACCAGCCCCCGGCACGTCTGAGTTTTGTTCGGGGGCTGTGTGCTGTTTTGACTTGTCTGTCTTTGTGGAACTTAGCTTCATAGAGGTAGGACCAGGAGAACGTGGCAGTGCCCTGGCTTGCTGGGTAGAGAGCCATACCAGGGCAAGGCCACCATCTGGATTATTTTATCATCTGCCTCTGCACCCCTTCCCACCATTTATTGGGTGGGTTGAAGTTACACAGGTCCTTATTCTGGCAACTCAGCCAAAATAACAAGAATTCTGTACCTGACCTTTGTAAATAACCAAGAAAGATATAAAGACCAGCTCACATGGCCTTAGCATGTACCATGTAACAGGCACCCCACTGAGCACCTTGCATGTATGAGACCCTCTCTTTATGCCAATTCTAAAAGGGGAGGTCACATAGGTTCTATTGTTCCCCTCCTCTGCTCCTAAAGACACCAAGGCTCAGAGGCGGCAATTAACTTATTCAGGTCCACACAGCTTGGCAGAGTCACCCTTAAGATAAGTAGGATTTGATTCAGGGGTGGAGACACTAACCCCAATTTTAATGAGGTCCCTTGGAGACTTCCAAGTTTTTATTTTCTTACTTGGTGATGGATTCCAGGAACAAAGGAAGTCAAGGCCCTGAAACAATTGAAGAAAAATGTGGGAAACTCTCCTCATTCTGGGTTAACCTCATCTGTGTGATATCTTCCCACAGGCATAAGTACCTCCTGCTGTGTAACAAATGGGCACTTTAGAACAACAGATGTTTATTATCCGACAATTTTTGTGCATTGGGAATAAGAAAGTGGGTGTCCTGGGCACCAGCTGTGTTCGGAGGGTGCGGTGAAGCTATTAGCCAGGTCTGGAGTCTTGTCTGAATGGTTGAACAGGCTAGAGAATCCACCTACAGGTCCAGTCACATGGCTGATGGCAAGTCTTAGACCTGCTTCTCTACTTATGGAGTTGCTGGTTAGTCTTAGTTTCTCACCACTTGGGCTCCCCTAGAGCCTGCTTGATATCCTCACATGGCCACTGGTGGACAGAGCAAAAGCACATCAGCAAGATCACACCAGCTCAAGGGTGCCCATGTCAGAAGCCACAGTTTTGTTATGACCTAACCTACAAGTGACAGGCCATTATTTTTCTGTATTCTATTCATAAACATGCTTAAGGTCAGGAGACTGCACAAGAGCGTGGACACCAGAGGGTGTGGTTAAGTGCGGGCGGTGAGGGAGGCACCTTCGAGACTGTCCACGGCACCATCTTCTTCTGCCACCCCTTTGTTTCTTCCCGGCATCCAGACTGAACGTGGCCATGCTATTTCACACTCTGATAAGCTGCAGATCCTGGGAGGGGCCGTCGCCGATGGTCAGCCCTGCATCTGCCCCTTTTATCCATCTACCTCCATGTGGTTTAGACAGGACCAAGGGCATTTAACTGCTGTTCCAGGATTCTAGAGGTGGCCAAAGTCTCCCAGGGATGGAAACTCCACCCAATATTTTTACCTTCATGATGTCAGTTCATGCACTCAACCAACAATTCAGTGACACATCCCTTAGGGGTTAAAAAGAAAGAGTGAAAGGGGCTGACCACAAGATCTCCAAGGCTTTGACTCCCATTCCCAGAAGGAAGACTACCATGAAATAGTAAAATAAAATTCAGCTTGTACAAAATTTCACAAAATAGCTTAAAAGAATCACATGATATCGAATAACGGGAAGGCCTACTTTTAGTAGGTAATCAGTTTCTAGAAGATGGTTAATATGACACATGACCGTCGTGAGCTAAAAAAGATAAATTGTTATCTTATTAGAATCCATGGTATCCACACTGGGGATGATGTTCCTTCACATTGTTCAGTGTGCTGCCCTGTGAACTGCACACAGCTGTCTTATCTCTCTAGCCTTCACAGAAGCTAATAATGGCTTTCCCCTGTTGGGTGTGAGATTGGATTGTGCTGAGCCCTACAGACCATGTCGGGATTTTAACCTCTGTCTCAAGTACAAGTGGAAGGCCCTGGATAGCGCAAGACCGTGCCTGAGAATCCACACAGAATCTGAACGGACTCCCAGGCCGTGTGGCCTCTAGCCCAGAAGAAGGGTCTACCCCCATCTCCACAGCAGGTTAGAGGGCCTTATCCAGGACAGCCCTGGTGGCTCCTATTCACCCACTCTTCAGAGGTGGCTCTCGGATTTGTCTGTCTCCTTGGCTCATATTCTCTCTTTCTCTCCCTCCTGCTCCCATCTCTTCTTACAAGGTCAAGCTCAGAGAGGAGTCTCAGGGCCGAGGCCTCCAGGTGACCATTACTTCTAACTGGGGCCATCTGCCGCTAGCCTGAAGCCTGCCTTGGCCCCCCACACTCTCCCGTTTTAATTAGAAGTGCTCAGTCCCCCCAGTACCCTGGCCCCGGGACTAATTCTGGAGGCAGCGAGAGGAGGCTCTCCCAGAAGGGAGAGATAATTCTCCTTTCCTCCTCCTCAAAAGCCCCACAAGTGGTTGTCAGGTGAGAAGCCGCTAGGTCAGCACCAGCCCGAGCGCTAAGCCGCTTATCGCAGCCGCGGCGGCTGCGGCTTTAGAGGCTTAACTTCTCCGCCGAGCGACTCCTGGATGGAGCTGGGAGAGCGGGCTGGCATCCTCTCAGCCGGAGAGAACAGCCACCTCCTTGATGGGAGGAAGGTGTCACCCACGGGGACCCTGGACCTTGGGCAGGGTTGGGCGGTGCCCAGCAGGGTGAGCAATGACGGGGGGGGGCTGCAAACTGCCCCTGTGCCAGGTGGGCACGTCTGGGAGTCGCCCTCGCCCTGCTCTACAAGTTGGGCCAGTCCTCAGCCCCGCTCTCCACGCTGGACAGCTGCTTCCAGAGCACCACAGGGTGCCCGGCTGGTCCTGGTCCCCGTGGGCGCCTGCCCTCAGAGCCCAGGCCCCAGGAGGAGCTGACTACAGAGCCCCCACCGTGGTACAGCGCAGCCATGGACACGTGACACTGGTGAAGTGGAGGGAAGCCCGGGGCACAGCGTCCAGGGTGGTCAGCTCTCAGCCCTGCAGGTTAAGAGCGTCTTCCCCCGAGGAGGCTCCTGGCAGCCTGTGAGCTTGCGCTTTCAGGACTCTTTGTTGTTAAATAAAGAATCATCGTATTCACTTCTCTCCGGATCATCCGCCTGGCCAACTGATAAAGACCCCAGTCAAAGAAGATGACAATCCCCGGGGTCCTGCCCCCATCTGTGGGAGCCAGGGCAGCTGGGAAGGGAGGAACCACCAGGGGGCCCAGGAAAACTCATCACCTGAGTTCGCCTCCTGCCTTCAGGCCCTGGGAAGTGGTGTCAGTAGGAGAGGTCCCGTCCTGGTCCACGCCTCACATCGCCTACCTGCAAGCCGACCGCCGAGCCCTGGCTCCCCCTATTCTCAGCATGGAGGCAGCAGCACCCCTAGTGCAGAGGCACCCCCACCCCCTGCAGAGCACCCGGGCAGATCTGGCAGAAAGCTGTTGTGGCTCAGGCTCCACCCAATCTGTCACCAGCTCCCCCAACCCCACGAAGGAGTCTGTTTATCTATATGTTCCCTTACTCAGATGGCTGTAAACTCCTCCGTCCCCACTGCGTATTCAGATGGAAATAAGTGAGTTTAATTACTGAAAGTGAATTTGGAATTCAGGGCTGAGCGCTTTCCCTCCTACAGGTGAGCCCCACCATGGCCATGGAAGGAAGCTGGACGTCTTCACACCTTGAGAGAAGGCAGCACCTTGCCTGGATGGGCTCCCTGCTGGGTCGAAGAGATGGGCCCTTCCTTCTCCCCAGCTCTGGGGGCCAGGAGGGACAGCTGAGCCGGCTCCTGGAGGCCGCTGGCGTCTTCCGGCATTAACCTCTGCAGCCACTGGCTGGAGCGGCTGGTAATTCCACGAAGGATGCGTATGAGGAGTGATTAAAAAAATCTGGAACCCGAGGGGCAACGTCTGCTGATGGCGTGGTGATGGGGCAGGTTAGGCGAGATTTCTGGGGAGGAAATTTACAATTTAAATAAGAAAAATAATAAACTCTAAATTAACAAAAAGACAGGGTGGCTGAGCTGTGGGGCAGGGGTGGGGCTGCAGTCAGGTGAGGCTGGGGCTCTGTGGGTGGGAGCCGGGGGCTGCGGCTCCCTGGGTCTCGGGCTCTTCCTAGGCAAGGATGCAGCACGTGGGCCTGGGTCTCCCGGGGACACGTGGAGCAGGTGGCAGATGGTGAAGTCACAGTCAGTTCCTAGCCATCGCGGCTTCTGCCGTCACCCTGAGGGGACCTTGGAGGCCTGGCTGGCTGTCCTAGTGTCCCAGGAAGCATGCTGACCGTGTCCGTTCATCTCTTTCTTTACCCTCATCTCCAACCTCGATATCCTCCTTCCTTCCCAGGGTTGGCGTGATTCCGTAGGAACAGGGATGGGGAGTAGCATCTGGAAGACTCCATGTTCTCCTTTGCGGAGACCAGAGCTCAGCGGAGACCGGAGCCTTCCCTAGGCTGAGCCACCAGGTCACCCCCGCGTCAATCTCAGTGCCTCTCTTTCCCCTGCCTCAGCTTCTCCTTTGGAAGTTTGGGGCCATCCTGCCATCTAACCCCTACCCACTGACTCCGCCAAAGCTATTCATCCAAAGTGTGCCTCCCCTTGTGCCGGGCTCCAGGCCCACGTGCCTCTGCAGACAAACTAGGCCTTCCTCCATGGCCTCTGCAGCTGAGCAGGAAGGTCCACGGCAGAGCCACGCACAGAGACAGGAAGCAGCCCAAGAGCCCACCAGGGTGTGGACAGCCAAAGGAAATGGGGGTGATCCAGCCCCACAAAGGAAGGGAGTCCTGACGTCCACTACGGTGTGTGTGAACCCTGAAGACATCATGCCCTGTAGAAAACCAGACCCGAAGGCCACACGCTGTGTGACTCCATGTACGTGGAAGGTGCAGACAGGGAGCCACAGAGATGCAGAGCAGTCCAGTGGGGCTGGGGAGGGGAGGGCGGGGCCACTGCTCAGGGGGCGGGGCTCCTCTTGGGGTGATGACCGTGTTCTGGAAGCTCATAATGGCGACGGCCGCACGACTTCGTGAAAACACTCAGTTGTGCACCTTAAATGATTGAGATGGTGAGTTTTGTGTGTCTTTTGCCACATGAGGATGTTAAATTTCCCTTCCTCCCGTCTTTCGTCTTTCCCCATCCTCCTGTCCTGGAGCTGCCGGGAATGGACCCTCTGGCTGACCCTTGTCCAGGGGAAGAGTCAAGGACTGGGGCCTTGAGGCAGCAGGAGGGCCCCCTTCAAGCCCCAATTCTGTGACCAGGCCAGAAGATTCCAGACAAGTCCTTCAGGGTAACAGGCCTGAGTTCTCTAGAGGGGATGGGGAAGGGGCAGAGGCGCGCTCTTCAGGGAGAGAGTGGGTCATCTCAGGAAAAGGACAGCGCACAGCACCGGCCCTTCAGGTCAGTGAGGGTCCCAGGGGAGCTGTCCAGGTCCTGACATGGAACTCTCAAGGCCCCAGTGTGAGTGACCACTCTAAGTCCCTTTGTCCCACGCTGACTTGTTCTCGTGTGTACCTGTTCTTTCACATTTTCTGGTTAGGGGGAATTGTCCTATCTCCCCTAGTCCTGGGAACTGGCCTGTACAGGGTCACAAAAGTCCCCAGCACCCCCTTCAGGGTAGCGTGTGGATTGTTTGTGATTTTTTTTTTTTTTTTTTGGTACTGGGAATTGAACTCAAGGGCACGAGACCACTGAGCCCCATCCCCAGCCCTAATTTGTATTTTATTTAGAGACAGGGTCTTACTGAGTTGCTTAGGGCCTCACTTTTGCTGAGGCTGGCTTTGAGCTCGCCATCCTCCTGCCTCAGCCTCCGGAGCCACTGGGATGACAGGTGTGCACCACGGGCTTGTGTTCTTTTCATGGGCCTTTCTCCTGCAGACAACAGGCGCTTTGCTAAGGAACGTAGCATCCTGTGTGCTTGAGCCAGGCGGGGCTGCACGAAACAGCTTTTTAAACTGAAAGCTGTGGGCCAGCACCGTGGGCCGGGTTTATAGAATTACTCCCTAGCCTCATGCCCCCACCACTCACGTCTGTCTGTCCCCTGTCAGAAGGTCCTCATCCCAGCGGGTCCTGCCCCATTGCCGGGAGGAAGACAGGCTTGGCTGGGCGTCCCCCTGGGCTCTTCTGGTCAGCTCACACGTCCACGCAGTTCAGTCACATCTCCATGCAGCAGCCCCCTGTTTTATGGAGCCTGGACATAACATAGGCATCCCCCGTGTCCCTGTGCCATCCTTGTGAAGCTGGCCATGTCCCACGAGACTAGGACCGGGTCAGTTCATCATCTGTCTCTTGTTACAGGGGTACTGACCCTTAGGATGAGGAGGAAAGGGACCTGGCCCCCCACCAGCCCTCCCCAGGAGAATCAGCTGCCCTTCTCAGATAGGGCCATTCCACCCTCTTTCCTGGAGGAGGACTGTCCCCCACGCAGGCCTCCCTGCAGGCTCTGATGGCCACCTCCACCCTCTTGGCATAGCTCCTGAGGCAGCTGCTCACTGGCACCAGGAGAGACCCCAAGTCTGGTGGGCCCACCTCGTCTCCCTCTGGTCATCTGATGCCAGGCATCTGGAGGTCCCCTCTCTATCTACTGTCCTCCGTCTGTGGATGGCATGGCCTTAGCTGGGAGGCAGAGGAACAAAGGAGAGCCATTGTGAAAATATCAGGCTACCCCCAGGCAGACTGTCCTCCTTCCTGGAGAAGGGGAGATGGTGCAGTTTGAGAAGGATGCATTCCTTCCAGATCCGATGCTATTCAAGTAAGATCTGTGCAGAACCAATAATAATTAGTCCTAGGACATTGCAGTAGAGCCCAGGCCCTGACTCTGCTGCCCACGCTCTCAGACACTGTGTCTTTTACTAGAAATCTTATTTCTGAAGTCCTGCTGGCTAGCACAGTGGGCAAGGGAACGAGAGAGGGACCTCTGGCGCCCTTCACCAGGGTGCATGAAGGTTGTCTTGGGGCAGACATGGCATCGCTGGGCTGTGCCGTTCCTGGGGTGCCTCGGGAATGGAGCGTGGGCAGTGGACAGAACCCTGCGGCCAGCAGGATAGACCTTCAGCCAGTACCCACCCAACCTGCCTGAAGCCCATTAGCAGAAAAGAGAGTGGGTTCTCCTGCGTCTCCAACCCCGATGGACCTCTTACCCCTCCGTCTCTTACTTCCCTTTTCCCAGTGCCCGGGTCCATGGCCGACAAATCGAGTCCTTCGCCGTGGACTCAGGTCTGCAGCATGCTCCCTGGCACCGGCAGACTCCCGAGATTTGTTTCCCTCCAACGGAAGCCCAGAGGTCTTCTAAGTTTTAGAAACATTAAGTTTATTTTTAACAACAATAGAGAGTCATCACTGTGTGGTTTCTAACTGTGTCAATCTCAGGGCAACTTTTCCCGTGGGTTATTTTTATTAGCTCCGCTTTGCAGAGAAAGCACTGGGCTTGCTCGGGTTGGGTCAGCCGCGGGTGATGGAGTCCGAACGTGAGCAGATGCAGTCGGTCTGCAATTCCCAACCCTAGTCACCAAACCAGTGGCCCCAAATTGGCTTTCCCCAACCTCTTTAATTCTGTAGTATCCACCTATCGGTGTGATTTTTTGCTATATGTTATACTCTAGCTCTTATTCCCTTTGTATTTTAAAAGTCATTCCATTTTAACTAAAATTTATTTTAATTGGAAACTGATCATTTTCCTTAAAATATAGCAAAAACAAACAAAAAAAACCCAATGTTACTAAATTTAAACCAGATCCCTAAAGGGCCCCACGTTTAAATGGTGATAAAGGAGTAGGAGTTAAAGATATATATATATATATGAAACAGAAACTTTTTGCTTGAAAAATTCCAAAATATTGTAAGAGAATTCAATAAAAAGTGACTTTCTCACTCCCAGTTTTGATGGCTTTAATACCCCACCTGTGAGTGATCTAGAATCATTACTTAGGCTCATATGAAAAAGGCAGAGGAGAAGTTTTGGCAGGAATGTGGAGAGAAAGGGATCCTTACATGGTACAGAGAGAAGGTGAACTGGGCAGTCATTATAGAGCACAGCATGGCGCTTCCTCAAAAATCCAAAACTGGGATCCCTGTTTGGTGTGGCGATCGTACTTCTGGGTGTATATATATCCGAAGTCTCTGAAATCAGTATGTCCACGGCTTATCTGAACTTTGGTGTCCGTTTTAGCGTGGTGTCCATGGAAATCCTAAGAGTCTGGTGGGGGAGGCTGCCACAGTAGCCAAGACCTAGAAGCAACCCAAGAGCCCATCAGTGGATGGATGGGTCAGGGAGATGTGGCCCGTGCACACAGTGGAATAGAATTCATCCTCAAAAAGAACATCCTGTCTCTTGGGACAATATGGATGCACCAGGAAGTCACCATACTAAGAAGGCCAGGCACAGACACACAAGACTACACGCTGTCACTTAAACGTGGACTCAAAAGGTCAAACATCAAGGTAGAGAGGATGGTGGTTGGCAGAGGCTGGGTCAGGTGCCTAGGGAAAGCTGGGAGTTGAGCAAGAAGGTACCGTTTCAGTTGGAAGGAATAAGGTCAGGGACCCACTTCATGGCAGGGTGATGATATTTAATATAACATACTGTATATTTCAAAGTAGCTGAAAGAATAGATTTTAAATGTCTCGACACACAAAAAAATTAATTTGTGAGGTGAGGTGATGGATATGTCAATTAACTTAGTCCACAAAGTATCCGTCTATCATATTGTATTCCATAAATAGATACATTGTATTCGCCAATCAAAAGCAAAGCTGTCACCTTGGGTCCTGTTGGAGAGCACTGCCATTTCCGCTGCCCCTGGGTCCTCTCTGCTATGGCAGTGACACCAAGACAGACGCTGTCCCAGGTGCTGACTGCCTCTGCTGCCTGGGCTGCTTCGGCCAGTCCAGGGCCCCTGCAGGGCCTTCCGGGCTGGCCCCGCCCTCTTACTGTGGGTGCCATTTTGGTCCCACAGTTGTCCAACGGGCTCCTTCCCACCCTGGCTTGGGAAGGTTAGGGATCTTTTGTTGTTCCTCCTTTTCAATTACAAAAGCCTGTTTGAACAGCTTCGGTGACAGCCTGTGTTCAAACAAGCTTTTGTAATTGAAAACAGAGCTTGCAATGTGGCTGCAGGGACTCCGGCCTCAAAAGCAGGGGATGCAGACCATGCTGTGAGCTGGTCCCTGAGGCCACTTTCAAAGTGTTTAAAGCTCCCTTCCAATTAAAAAAAAAAGGAAAGAAAGAAAGAAAATCCTGTTTAAACACACACTCCACACCAACTGGCTTGGGTGATCAAAAATGGAGATTTTTGACCTGGGCCAGTTTCAGGGACAACCTTCCTGGAACTGGGGCAGGGGAGGAGAGGCCCTGCTTACTCGTGCCTGGTTCGCCCTTGCCAAGTCCATCCTGCCTCTGTTATGTGGAGTCTCTGAGATTGGATGCATAGGTGTCCCCAACAAGTTCCCATTCAAATTTAAAATCTTTCTGTCTTTCCAAGCATTATAGATACTATGGCTGCAAGCGATGGCTAAGAGAATTCAGTTCACACTCCAGCTGTGTGACATCGCGCAGTCATTCAACCTCTCTGGGACTCAGTTTCCAATTTCCTTACCTACACAGCAGTATCAAATTATCACGTAGTTTAGAAGACCGCTTTGAAGCTGAAAGGATGTCATCTGTTTAAATTCATAAGGCAAAGACTCAACATTCTCTCACGTGTAGTCATTCTTGCTATTAATGCTAACAATGGTATTAAATAAAATATAATGACAAGGTGAAAGATGTCACAATGGTTAGGAATGTAGATTTTAAAGTCAGCTTGGTTTGATTGAACCACCTGGAACTTCTTTTATCTTAAAATGAGAATGCTGATAGATTTCTACCACACCCATAAGAACCTACACATACATAACCAGGCATTTACTGTGCGCCACACCCTGAAATGGATGGTGAACAGAGAAGCTAAAAGCACACAGGAGGCACAGGGCTCGAAGGCAGGGAGCTACCAAGGAGCTCTCCTCAAAGTCCGGTCCTGGGGATGCAGCCCAGGGTCTCATGCCCGCTAGGCGCGTGCTCTGCCATGAGCTATATCCTGAGCCCTCGCATTCAGATCTTAGTGGGTAGGGGGAGACTTTAGGAACAGGGTGTCATTTCAGCTGGGCGCAGCATGGATGGGCAGCGAAGGACAAAAACGTCTCTGGGATGTCATGATTTGTCACGATTGAAGAAGAAAACCAGGGACTGGGAGGCATGTCAGTTTGGCTGGAGAAGCAGAGAGGTGGCCCTTGGGAGAGAGCTGAATGGAAGGAGGGTGGAGGTTGGCCCTGGAGCATCAGTGCTAGGCCTTTCATCGCAAGTCTCAGAAACAACACCAAACAGCTGGAAAGAAGGACAGACAGATGGACGGACAGAGGGATGGGTGGGTGGGTGGATGGATGGATAGGTGGGTGGGTGGATGGATAAATGAAGGACAAATGAAATAATGAATTAATTTTGATTTGTCCAAGGATAATCTAATTTCAGGATAAGTAGGATCAAAGAGCCTCAAATAATATCCTCAGGACTCTTTTTACTTTAGTCGTAGATGGACACAATCTCTTTGTTTTATTTATGTATTTTTATGTGGTGCTGAGGATGGAGCCCAGTGCCTCACTCATGCTAGGTAAGTGCCCCGCAGCGGAGCCCCAGCCCCAGCCCCCTCAGGACTCATTTCTCATCCCCTGTCCTCCGAGCTGCCCTTGTGGGCTGGCTTCGTTACTGGACTTCACTTGGTTATGCTGCCAGATTCCCACCCCAGAGGCTGGGCTCCTTTTCCCCCTCAGAATCGTGAAACCAGCGACAGGACTGAGCACTGCCTGGGCAGGGAGAGAGACTTTAGTTTTGGGTCGAGGACAGACGTGGGAGAGGAGCTCTCGAGTCAGCTTCCCACCACTGGGAGGAAGGAGCTCTAGACCCAGGTAAAAGGGGTGACGGAGGCCAGGCCACTGGAGGGAGGGACACGTGTGTCTTCTGTTATGATTATAAGGAAGCCAGGGGTCACGTGCAGCCATCCTAGGTCCACCTGGTTCCACCAGTTCCTGAAGAGGGACGTCTGTCCTTCAGGCATCCCGTCCTCAAGGACTAGCAAGAGCATGGCAGGCTACAAGTTCAGCTAGGCCACCAGGTAGCACAGGACCAGGGCGGCCAACACTCTCTTCCTGCCCATGCCCTGGGCCCATCCTCTGCATTGGGCTGGGCCATTTGAGCACTGATGGAGGCAGGAGGGGGCCTCAGGTGGTCAGGTGGCAGCATTTCCTCACCCAGAGCTGGAGACGGGCCCTGGTTGGAAGCACAGGACTTAGAGCCCAAGAGGAGCTTGACAGAAGGTCAAGTGACTCTTCACAGCGGTTTCCAGGCAGGAGGTCTGACCTGGCTGCCATGGCTCCCCAGGGCAACTCCCCTTGACCTTACAGTAGGCAGCTGGGGAGGGAGGGAGGCATGTCCAACGAGGGCCTTCCAGGACAAAAGGGAGGAAGCAGGAGTAGGCTGAGCTGTGTGGGGCCAGAGCCTGTGCACACCATTCAGTGTGTGCTGAACACCATTCTGAGATGGCCCACCATGACTCTCCGCACCTTCCCTGGTCATACCTGGTGTCCCTCAGGGCTGTGACTAGGAGGGTGTCACTGTTGTGGTGGGATTGTCATAGGACAAAGTCGATCTTTAGATAGGAAGAAATGTGGCTGGCCTCCACCCATGGGTTTGTGGAAAGCAGAGGATCGTCTCCTTTTGGTCAAAGGAAGAAGAAGAAGAAGAAAAGAGTCCAAGAATCACCAGAGACTAGAAGCACCGTCCGAGGCCTGAGGAAGCAGAGAGTAATGTCAGAAGAGGATGAGTAGCCGGGAGGGCCTGGCCACCGTGGCTGACAGCTCCAAGGAGATCGGGCGTCCATCTTTCAGCCACAAGGAGTCATGTCCTGCTCACAAAAATGAGCCGCCAAGTGGCTTCTCTCCATTGTCTCCAGAGGAGAAGCGGCTCATGGACACCTCTCGTTCTGCCTTGTGACACCTGATCAGAGACCCCAGTGGCACTGCGCCAGATTCCTGCCCCACAGACCCGGGGGCCCAGAAGCAGATGCTGTTTTAAGCTCCTAAGAAGGTGCCACTTTGTTATGCAGTGACAAAAAACAAGCACCACCCTTCAGTAGAAGAATCAGAATCAGGGTTTGAAACTTAGGCCCGGGATGTTCCATTTGTGGAAAGCCCACCTGTGGGAGTGGCTTTGGCTGCATGTGCCCCATCTCACATCTCCCCTAGTCCCGGTACACACAGGACAGTGACACAGGACGGTGAAGATGTCACGTTCTGGATTCCTGTGTGACCTCTGGAGCTCAAGTCTCCTTGCTCTTTAGCCCCAGTCCCCACCCCACTGTGACGCTGCTGACCGATTTGGTCCATTTCCCTTCCTGGCAAAGAAGAAGAAGAAAAAAAAGTAAAGCTCTCAAAATTATTAGGTAATGATATCACTTTAAAAAGCGACACAATGTTTTAACAGCATGACTCCACTTAGCTGTGGTTTAATAAAATGTAGAAAGCCCAGAGCCGAGGAAGCCCGCGTCAGGTGGGGGCAGACAAACAGCTCTCGAAACTCACATCAGGAAAATTACTTTTTCTTCAAATGGAAACTTTTCAATTGCTTTCAAATAGCTGGAGCTGATAGAAATAATTTCCTTCGCACGTTTGCATATGCTGCCTGTGTCTTCCCCGCACGGTGCCAAGAGCTTCATTAATAAAGATGGTTGCGAGGTGCCGATGCTGCCAGGCTCTCTCGTTATTTAGAAAAGGCACCAAACCAAGTCAAGGGGAGTCAATTGATTACTAAATGCAATTCCTGTTCCGTGTCCCCGAGGCAAATTGAGGCCAGCAGGGGACAGCGGGTACGTGGGTCTCTGCGCAGGCACGTTCAGGTGCCTGAGCCACGCGGGCACTGAAGATGCACCCTGACGTGGCCCTCTCAGGTGCCCCCATTGGACAGCAGGGGCTGTCGGGGTCACATCTCCTCCTTTGATGGATGGGCAGAGTGAAGAGGGGACGAGGCTCAGGTGAAATCACGTGGAAGACCAGAGGCTTCTGAGCCCTCAGGGAGGCCAGGCCACTGTTGGGGGTCTGCAGACACTGTGTCTTCGTGATGAGCCAGGAGTTAGGTTTCCTGGTTCTCTTCCTGTCCATAGCCCTGAGGGGTGCAGAAGTCGGGCTAGAGAGCGAATGAGTTCACGGTTTGCAGTGATGAGGTCTGGGAGCCTGGTGGGTGTGAGCAGTTTCATAGGGGCCAGCGGTGAGAAGAGGCTCTCATCCCATCCCTCTCTGGTCCTCAGGGAGAAAGGCCCAGGTAGGTGTGAGTGGAGCCTTAAACATCTCCACAGCTCCTCACCTTCCCTTGGGTACAAAGACCTGCAGAGCCTTGGGAAGAGTGGTACCCGGTTCAGTCTATTTATTGTCTCCGTTATATTTATTTTTTGATCGCCTATTGTTTATGGGCAGAGATATTGATTTTGCATTTAGGTAAAGCTTTCTTTTTACATCCATTATTTACATTTTTAAAATGAATCCACTCAAAGAAATGCATGCAGGGTGGCATGAATCACAAGACTTCCGGGTGCGGTATAGACCCGTGACCTCGACCGTGGCTCATGTTCCAGACCAGGAGACAGGTGTACAGGACCCTCCCACGTGTTTTAAGATGTCATCTATTACTGGAAAGTTTGAGGTCTGCTGAGGCCAACAGATGAGGAAATAACTGTCAATGAAAAGCTGCCTGGGGACAGGTCCCATCCAGAGGGGTGGGGCACACCACAGAGGCCACCCAGGGAGCGCCGGTGCTGGTCAGGAGGCAGGAGAGCACAGAGGTCCCAGCAAGAGCCTTCATTGGGATTTCTGTGGAAGGGACAGGAGAGGCCGGAAGAAGATACTAGGGCAGCCTCCGCGCCCCAGAGCCCCTGAAGGTATTCCAACGGCCACCTAGAGCCAAGCTAGTGGGGGGGGGGCAGGTTCCTCTCCTGTGTCAAGCACAGGGTCGTGTTCTGCTCCAGACCAAGGCTGGGGGTGGAGGGGAGAGCAGAGATGGAGGAGGCCACACGGGTGTGGGTGGCGAATGTCTTAAACACCGGGAGCCCAGGGTCGCTGTCTTCAAGTGCCCCTTCTCCACCCAACTCCCCTCCTCACCTACGTCGCTGGCCTTTGTGTAAGTGGAGTTTTGGTTGGGAGTGAAGAGCTGAGTCAAAGCCTTCTCAACAAACCACGAGGGCTCCTAAGGGAGGGGCCCAGAGAGCACGCCCCTGAGTGTGGCAGGGATTTCCAGAGGGCCGTGGGCCAGGGGGTCCCACTAGCCCCACCTTATCTTAGGGACCAGAGACCACTGCCAGCGTCTTGGGTTTCCAGGGCCAGCATATCACCTACTGCCTCCACACAGGCCCAGTTTCCTCATCTGCCCGATGGGGCTAAGACCTGGGTTGTCTGCATCCCAGGTGGACTGTGAGGAACAGGCCAAGTCTGGGAAGTGCATGAATAAGCCCAGAACACTGGCCGGACAAGGTCCAGTCCTATCCAGGGGGCGTGTCGTCTCCATCCTTCACTCTGCGGGTGCCTGCTCATTTGAAGAACACGAGAGATGGTGCCCCTTCCCATCAGGGTGTAGATTCCCAGGAGCACCGGCACGCTGCTCAAACAAACGTGGCTGACCCCGGAGAGCAGAGCTGGAGGGATAGCTCTTGTCCCCTGCACCAACAGACACCCCCTGTCAGATGCCATGGCACTGAGTGCTACAGGAAAACCCTTACTTCTCTTTTCAAGAGTTAATGAAAAGCCTCTAGAATAAGTAGGAATTTTCCAAGAGGGAACATATCCATATGTATACATAGTTTTATAATATATAAACATTTATCATATAAATGTATATAATTACATCTGTGATAAAAATATAGCTAGTTACTTGATAATGTATGGTTACATATTGATATAGAACTATATATGATTTCCTCCTGAAATTATTCGAGTATACATAGATAGCATGCATTTATACATATTTAAGCTTATATATGAATATACAGTTGTTTATATATGTGTGCATACGTATTTCAAAACGTGATTTTCAGTTGACTGGCAATTCTCGTTGACGTCAAATATATATTACCAAGGAGAATTACAACCACAAAGGAGTTATCCTAGTGACTGTTAGCTTCACTTTCAGGTTTTTGGCATCTGTCTTTAATCAATCGAGGTAATTCCCTTTGAGAATATTTTTTTTCGCTAACCTTCCTTGCCCAAAGCCGCAACACCTCTGCACTTCCTCTATTCTTCTCTCAATTTTTTCCCCTTCATTTGCTTCAGCACTTAAAGCCTGGAGCAAAGCCTTCCTCCTGGAATGTTCTCCACCTTGACGTCGTCCTGAGGGCACGTGGCTCCTGGGTGCACGGGCTGTTTTCTGGACATTGGCACTGCAGGCATCATAAGACTGGAGCTGCTGTCCAGAGCTGGTCCCCCGTAGCGTCTCCCTTCCTCTCTTAGCGCCACTGAGGATGATTCCACCTTAGCCCATGTCAGTCCACATTCCCAGATGGAAGGGCTTAGCGACTTGGAATCCTTCTGACCACCAGGCTGCTGCTGTTGCAGATTGCAGAAGGTTCTCCACACCTTCCCGGAACCACAGGCTTTGCTGCGCTCTATGGCTTATCCCAGCAGGAGATGCAGACCATTTGGATTTCCACTGGCCTTGGGCCTTGCTTTGTCTTATGAGACCCTGCAGATGTTCCTGCAGGCAATACCAGCAACAGAGACCTTGAACCCTTCTGCCCTGTCCTCTGGAACCCTGCTGATCAGCCTGGAGGCCTTCTCCCCTCTTGTCCCAGCCCACAGCTGGGTTGTCCCCAGAAATAGTCATCCTGCTTTCCTGCCATTCACAGGGCCCAGGAAGAAATGGATTAACCACTCAGCTGACCCCAGCCCCAACTGCTGATCCATTAGTAGGACAAGCAAAACAAGTGGTCATTGCTTTAAACTACTGACTTTGGGGATGTTACTGTACAGAGAAAGTTAGCCACGTTGGTTGTCTGCAGTTGTGTATGTATCACCCCAAACCTAGCTTAAACAATGGATATTTCTTATCTCACAGTCTCCCGACTTCAGGAATTGGGGAGCGATTCAGATTGATGGTCCTGGCTTAGGGTCTCTCGTGAGGTCACAGTCATCTGAAAGTTTGCCTTGGGCTGGAGAACCCAATCCCAAGTTGGCCCATAGCTGGCTGTTGGCAAGAGGCCTGTTTCTTGGCAGGGGCCTCCCTGGATTGCTGCTTGAGCATCCACACAACATGGCGGCCAGCTCCTCCAGAACCCGTGGTCAGAAGAGAGCGAGGAACAAAGGATGGTGCCTTATGACTTAGCCTCAGAAGTCACACGTGGTCATTTTTTCCAAATTCTGTTTGGTAAAAGAGTCAATATTAAGTCCAATGCAGAGTGGAGAGGTAGGGAGGGAGAGGCATGGGCTCCATCTTTTAAGAGCAGGAGTGTCACAGAACTTCTGGATGTATTTGAAAACTACCACTGGATAGCGCCTCACACAGAGAACTGAAATGTTGAGCTGGACTTCCTCAGAGAGCGCTTGCCATGTCCCAAGCACATGGACATGTGGATACTGGGTGTGTGGAGTTCCAAGTCCCAATGCTGCGGGTTGCACACAATTGTTTCAGTACGTGCCTGGCACATACCAAGGGTAGACCCTTGGTCAAAATCCTGACTTGAGAGCTGTGCATGGTCAGTTTACTCACCCTCTCTGATCTTCAGTATTCCTACTTGAAAATGGGGCAGATGCTGTCTTTCTCGTAGGATTATTAAAAGATAGTGATCATAGTGGAGACACGTAAATTAAAATTCCTGTGTTTGGCCCTTTTCTGTCCAGCATACCCATCCCATTTTCCACACAGATCATGGTCCCCTGGGATCGTGGGGAAATTGAGGCCGCATTAAAAAGTGGTGGCCTGGTAGAGATGTTGGAATAACCCTGGAGAAACCGTCTCCAGTCATGCAACCTGAGGCAAGGGAGCTGCAGGTTCCACCTGAGTTATTCCGTGTTTGGATTGGGTGGTCCCAGGAGCCTCATTTAGCTTAATACCAGGTATCTACTTCTCCAGGCCTGCACTAAAAACTAGAAGTCTACCTTCTTGTACCCTCCCTGTAAAGCAGGGGGCAGGAAGGGTGGGCACCGTGTTGAGGCGACCTTTCCAAGGTCGCTCACCTGGGAAGTAAAGGAGAAATGCCCCCCAGAGCCCAGACCAGAGGGATATTAAGATGCTGACAGTAAGGTTTGTGGAATCTTAATGATAGCTTGCTTTGGGAAATTATAATTCTTTAAGAATTCCAATCAGGCCTCTCTGAAGAGCACCAGAAGGCTCCTTCAGGAGGCAGTTAAGGGGCCTGCCCCATAGTGAGCACAGCCGTGGCAAATCAGCCCTGCAGCAGGCTGGTTTTTAGGCCAGGACATGGAAAATGAAATCACTCAAGTGGACGGAGGAACAAAGGCTTTGTGGCCGAGGCCGCCATGGGCTGGGCATGTCCAGGACTCTGAATGGAAGCTGGGCCGTGTGTCGTCTTGGCCTTGGGCAGGTTTGGGAGGGCTGGGGCCCCAACTCTGCTTTCCCACGTTGGACTGTATATGGAAGGAGCTGGCTGTCTTGATTTTGGAGCCAGACTGCCTGGGTTTGAATCCCAGTTCTTCCATTAACGGAAATGACGTTTTAAGAACATGTTCTCATCTTCATAGTAGGAGACGTGAAACGCTTATCTGCTGTCCCTATGAACACGTTGTCTAGCGCTTGTCCCTCCTCCATGAAATACCTTAACAGCTTCAACCAGCCAAAGGTATTTGAATAGGATTTTTTTGGTGGGGGGAATGTCAGTATAATAACCTAGTTTTAAAAAGCGAAGGGGGTTGGGTAAAGAAGTCAGTTTTGCCAAGTGTTCTATGAGAGCTGAAATTGTGCTCATTTTGCACACAATTGTTTCAGTACGTGCCTGGCACATACTAAGTGCTCAGTTAGAACTTGCTAAATAAAATAACCCAGTGGAGAGCCCACCAGGGCCTCCTATGTGAACCCTGGAATTGAACCAGACAGGACTTTCTCCGCTTTTTCCTCCACCAGGGAGACTAAAATCCCCTCCCAGGAGCCCCAAGCTTCTCACTGGCTCCCAAGTTTGTCTTGTTCCAGGTAAGACAGACAAGAGCAGGGACTTTCCTGTGGGATGCAGCATCCTCTCTTCCAGCCTGGGTTTGCCTCAGAAAAATAGGGAATTTTCTGCTGAATGCTGGGAACAAGGAATGCCGGTCTCTCGGTGTTTTCTAAGTCGTATTTGACACTGAAGGCCCAGCTTCCTGGGTGAGGAAAACCAGGAACACACCATGGGCAGTTCCGTTCCTCTGGTCCATGGGTTCCTTCAGTGCCCTTGGCCAGCTGAGGCCCGTGGTAGCCATCTTTACTGCTGCTCCTGGGAGAGGCCATGAGTCTGTCCAGTGCTGGCCCTTTGCCCTCGGGGCTGGACGGCTCTGTGGGGCTGCAGGACCTCAGAGGGCTCACCAGCGGCTGGGCTGGCAGTCGGGTGGCCTCCGGGACTGTGCTCACCGTTCAGCCAGTGCTGCTGGCGTGGGGTAGAAAGAGACGCGGAGGACAGAGGGGCTTTCCTCAGCAGGACTGTGGCCGTGTCCCCCAGGGCCACCTCTAGTGGAGACAGCAGGGCTGTGGGCTCAACTAGATCAGGACTCGAGTCCCCATTGGATCCTCTGGGAGCTGTGTGCGTCCCGCATCGGTTGTGAAAATGTAAAGCCAGAGGTGATGGGACCTCCCTGTCCCCGACCCTGTCACCTCTGGAGAGCCCCTGAGAGAGAGAGCCACTCGCGGCCCTCCCTGTGTTCTTTTGGAGGGATGTGCAGGCTCCGTGTGGGCCGAAGTGCCAGGAAGCAGGTGGCCATGCGCTCTCTGTGCTCTGTCCGTCCTGGCTCCGGACAGAGTCCCCGACATGCTGGCATGGCCAGGAACAAGTGACCCCCAGGGAGCTGCCTGGCTTTGCTCTTGGCCAGTGGCCATGAGGACTCACCGGTGGCCTTACTGTCTGGGGTCACTGCTGGGGAGCCTGGATTCAGTTAGGATGAAGGTCCCTGGATTGGGGACAGTCACCGGGCTTTGAAGAACCAGTCTCGGCCGTGCTGGGACATTGGGTTGTGGTCACGAAGACCCGTGCTCCTCTGCTCAGCTCAGGATGTTCACGTTCATGGGCTGCAGGCACCTGCCGGGCCACGGGCTGAGACCTCCGACCTGCGACCTCTGACCTCCTTGCTGTGATGCCCACCTGTGGGATGGGTCTGGTCATGATGCCCTCTTACAGAGGAGAGCCCAGGGCTCAGAGAGGTTGAACCCCTGCAAGGGTCACACAGCCAGGGCAGAGCCAGGGTCAGGAGGCAGGGGGCTGACTTCAGCCTCTGTCCCAGGACCCAGCAGAGACGGCAACCTCTGCTGCCCATCACCAGCCTCACTTCCCAGGTCCTGGTGGGTTTGGGTGGCTGTCCAGCGAGGGGACCATGTGGGGACCCTCGCTCACTCGGGGAGGTCCTAGGACTTCCACCTGCACGTGGGAGCTCCCCCCCTCTGCACCTGACCCCGTGCCGTGGGGAGAGAGGGACGGACTGGACCACGCCCTCCCTCTGGGGGCTCCTGGTCTCGTCCAGGGGAAGGACGGTCCACACTGGAGTCCACGCTGGAGTCCATGCTGGGCCTGCAGTCAGCTCAGGGGCTGTGTGCTGCTGGGCCTCCTCACCCGCCACCCTCTCCCTCCTTCTAGACTTCGTTAATGGACCAGTCCTCGTGTCCTGACGTGGCAGATGCCATGAAGGTCCCCAAGGGGGGGGCTCTGCCAGGCTGTTTTCTCACCTCTGAAAGGAGCTGGTTGCCGTGACGCCCTCGCAGGGCGCCTGGACTTGGTGACCTTGGGACTCGGTGACCGTGGGACTCAGTGTTGGTGCCTGTCTCCCCCCTTCAGTCTTTCGTTCGTGGACACTGCTTGGGCACCAGCCAGAAGCCACTGGACTGTGGGCCTCAGGACAGAGCGGTGGGAGGCTCTGCCGACACCTGCTCTCCTGGAGCCCGTGTTCCGGTGTGGACAACAGTCGGCGTCCACAGAGAATCAGGGAATTGTGCGGCGTGGAGAGCGCCCACGTGTTTGCATATGGAAGTGTGCTGTTGAGTAGAGGAGGGCTCCCTCCTCCAGAAGAGAGCCTGGTCAGTGGGCTCAAGCCCAGGGCACACCAGGTGGGCGGTGAAGCTGAGGTCCAAGAGGCCAGGTGTCCTGGTGGACACTGCCGCTGAGCCCCGCTCCACCCGCGACCGCACTCCCTGCAGTCCCCACCCCTGGAGAGGATTCGGGATTTCTTGACCCTTTGGGCTGTGGAGGAGCTTTGCCGAGAGGGTGTCTCCCCTTGGCAACGCCAGGCTGCACCTGTCCGTGGCATTTTTCTCCAAGGAAATGGAAACCCGAGTTGCCTTTTGAATTTGCTGAAGGTACCTGTTGTGATTACTGTGCCACCCGTAACGAGAGCTTATGTAATTATTAGTTTGAATGGCTCTGCTCATTATGGTCTGAATTTTTAATTGGCAAATGCATCACCAGATCTGTGATTGGATTCCCTTTGGACCGTGAAGCTGGGGACATATGTTCACACATTTTCATGGCTGAAATCCTGATGAGCACGGCACTGCCCGGGAGGGGCGGGTGTGGAAGGGTGATGGGCAGGTGGACTGGCAAAGCCACTGTTGTCGAGGCACAGTGGGCAAGGGACAGGAAAGGAAGAGGCCTGTCTCCCTAAGCCTCTCTCTAGGTTTGTTGGCTTTGGCCTGAGGATGTGCACCACCGTGAGCCACGCACTGGCCACCAACTTGTGTGAGTGCAAGGAGAGAAGGGTCCCAGGGCTTTGCAGGAATCACGTGCCCCCGGCTCCTGACCACCCTTTCCCTATGGCTCTGAGTCGGCAGCAGGGACACATTCCTCGAGCTGCATCCATAGACTGCATCCTCAAAACTCGTGTCCACCAGGAACTCAGAATGGGACCTTATTTGCAAATATAGTCCTTGCCCAAATGACGAGTTAAGGCCAGGCCACTCTGGACCAGGACACCCTGAGTCAATGGCTGGCGTCCTCACAAGGGGAGACTGCGGAGACAGAGCAGCCTGTGGTGGCAGAGGCAGAGACGTGGGTGGCACTGCTAAAATCAAGGGTCGCCATAGATTTGGGGGGACCCTCAGAAGCCACAAGAGACATGGAGCTGTTTGTCCCTCAGCACCTCCGAAAGGAACCGACCCTGTTGACTCCTGAGATTCAGACCTGTGGCCTCCAGAACTGTGCAAGAGTATGTTTCTGTCTTTGTTTTCCAGCACTGAAGGTTGAACCCAGGGGTACTTTGCCACTGAGTTACAGCTCTTTTCATTTTTTTGCGACACTGTTGTGTTAAGTTGTTGAACTGGCCTCCAACTTGTAATCCTCCTGCCTCAGCCTCCACTGCATCTGGCTTAGAAATTCCTGTTGTTTTAACCACCCAGAGTCTGATACTGTGCTACACAAGCCCCAGGAGGGTGACACACACCAGCAGGTCACCCATCAGTACAGGCAGGGCCTTCTGACTCTGTACTGTTGTATTTGGCATGGCCTCATTTTCAGCGTCTAGTCTCATCTCAGTCACACACACACACACACACACACTGGCAGCATCAACTGGGAACCGAGGAGCTGATCACCTAGAATGTTCTCGGACCCACCGCAGACCCCCGAGGCAGAATCCCTGGAAACAGGGTCCAGAAACCCGTGTCCTCACAAGTCCTTCAGGGGATTCTCACGAGCCAAAGCCGAGAACCGCTGCCCCGGGGTCCACCAACTGGGCTTCTCCACTGGCTCTGGCCACGAGGTTCAGCACGTGGATTTTGTCAAGGTTGTTGAGTGGGGATGTCACTCGGGGCACCAGATCAGTGAGCACCGAGTGACGAGGGAGTGTCACTTCCATCAACAAGCAGACCCTTCCTCACGGAGACCTTCCTTCTCGGGTGGCTGAGAGTGTGAACCTTGTTCAGAAATGGACTTTCAAGAGGGCAGGGCTCGAAGCCCAGCCCGGAGCCCCCCTGGGGTGGTCCCCCTACCTTTGTGCGTTCCAAACACACTGAAGCCAGCCTGCTTGGTGGCACTGAGACGGTGTGGGTCCTCCGTTCCCATCAGCCTTCCTCCTGGGGTTATTGGTATCCACCCATGATCTTGCTCGAGTGAGATGCCACGCGGCTGTTACACAGTGGGTGGTTCCCCACCCCGTGACCCTGCATTTCTCCAGCAGGTCCTGCCGCGCCCCGAGCTCAGGGATGCTTTAAACTTGTTGGGCATCTTACAGTCATGGCTACTGGTGTTCTCCTGTGCTTGCTGGGGTACTCCTTGCTGGTCGTCGTGTGTCTACCGGGCCCAGCTCCTCTCCCACCTGTGTCTCCTCTCGTCCCAGCATTTATTAACCACCTACTGAATGCTCATCTCAGAGCTGGGAGCCAGGGGTAACCATGCTCCAAGACAGGGTCCCACCCTTATAAACAACCACCCTGCAGAGCTAGCTCCCCGTGCCCAGGGTCCGGGGACATGGGTGACATGAGACTATGCAGGAGGGCATCCAGGCCAGAGACCCCAGGCTGTCAGCACTGCTTTACTGGCCTCAGGAGCCCATTCCCCTGGCTCACCTCTCCTCCCCTCAGCCACCCCCGGGGTTTGATTGTTTTCCTTCTCATTTTGTGAGCTCAGCACACATTTGAGGACCCTAAAGGGCACAAGGGATGCATGGTTAAGAGTTACTTATTTTTGTTTTACAAAAATGTTTCCCAGCCGGAGAGGGGGGTGGGGTGGGGTGGGGTGGGGTGGGGGTGGGGTGGGGGGTTTGTCCCTCAGGTGGCGCCACCAGGTAAAATCCATAATGACAGTTAAACTTGAAATTCAAACAGTGATAATTTTTTTTAAGTACAAATATGTCCAAAATATTGCATGGACTTACTGATACTAAGACATATTTATTGTTTACCTGAAATTCAAATTTAACTGGGGAAGATGTATTTATTTTTGCTGAACCTGGCACTTGTCCCCCAGGGAATAACTGGCAATGCTGGGGCAGATTTGCTGTCGCAACTGGAGGGGGCGGGAAGTGTTACTGCCACCTAGTGGGTGGAGGCCAGGGCTGCTGGTGAACTTCCTACAGTGCACAGGCCGCCCCACAGGAGATGTCCATGGTGCTGAGGTCAGAGACATTCCCTAGTGCAGCACTCGGTCAGAAGTTAACGTCTCGGTTTGGGAACTGCTTGACCATAGGCACCAGCCAGCCATGTCTAGTGGAGGGAAGGGACTGCCCAGGCTTGTGAGAGAGGGGACAGCCCCTGTGCCCCCCCCCAGCATCTTTCCCCCTCTCTCCTGGGCCAGGAGGGGCAGAGAGCAGTGATGAAATGAGCAGGTGACATCCTAGCTCGGCTTTAACCACCGCAGCCGGGTACTGCTGGGACAGCAGCATTAAGCCCAGCAGAAAATGATTTCGGCAAAGGTACAAAATAGGGAGATTTTTTATCCTAATTTCCAAGATGCTCACAGTGCCCTTGCGTGGTGCCTTGAGTCCTCCATTATTAAAGCTGTTCTTAATTAGAGTGGTTTATGACCTTCAGAGGGGCCAGGCCAGAAGGGGCATTGTCGTGTGGTACTAAGTGCAGTTTCTCAGCCCTGAGAAACCGAACGAGCACTTATGAGTTCGCAGAGCGGTCAGTAATCACCCTGGACGCTCAGCAAGCCGCGGCCTCGTGCCACAAGCCAGTGCTTCGTCTCTGCCCGGACCTCGGCCAACCTGCAGGAGCCAGCTTTTCCACACCACCTTCCCGGGATGCCTGCAGCCCAGGCCGGGCTTAGCCAAGACCCCAGACCCGGGTGGGGGGAGAGAGTGCCCAGGGCAGGAGGGGGACGGAGGAGGAGGCCTGGTAAGGAGGGTCTCCGCGTTCTGTCCTCGGGTTCCTGCAGAAGCAGCAAATGCCTGAGGCAGTGGCAGCCGGAAAGCCAGTCCTCCATCAGTGCCCAGCGCCAGCTGGAGCTCTTGGTGTCTCCATCATGGAAGGCAGGGAGCAGGAGAGCCAGCCTCTGTGAGTCGCAACCGCAGCTAAGGTCAGGAGCACCACCACGTGTAAATACTCGTGACGTGATTCACGTCCCGCCTTCACTAGCAGTCCTGAAGCTTTTGAAACAGGCTCTGTTGTTCCGCAGGGAAACACTGGTCAACTTGACTATTTAAAATTTAAAGTTTAAAATTGTTTTTGAATAAAAGACATTTTAAAAGATATTTCCAAGACATAAAATGGAATATCGCTATCAATGAGAAAAAGGCCAATGGAGAACCAGTTCCCAGAGGGCGAAACCAACCTGTCAGGGCTGAGAAGGCTGCTCCCAGAGGAGGGGCAGGGGCCACACGGTGGGTTTCCCATGCTCGGGGCAGAAGCTTGTCCATCTGGGGACAAGGAATGCCGGTGACGATACAGATAGGGTTGCCAGTCTAGTAGGCAAAACACATGATCGCACGCTAAGTTTGAATTTTAGATGGACAAAGAATACATTTCTTATGTGAATGTGTTCTTGTTTAACAGGAAAATCCCTGAGCTTGTGAGATGTGTGGCAAAGTTTTCAGGGTCTTTTTAAGATGCATTTTTAAGTATGTGTGGTTTGAAATCAGCACGGTGGAGTAGTTTACACCACAGCAATTGGCAGTCACTGCAGACCAGGGACTTAGATCTTTTTTTCTGGAAGAGCCAGTTATTAACCCTTTACCAGCTCACCCTGGAAGCAGGTATCAGCCTCAACAAGTTCCCCAGCAATTCACATGCTAGGGCTATGCGTTGAGAAGCTGTTTCTGACCTTCACAGGGGACACTGCCTGAAGTGATTACGAGTAGACATAGAAGTCCCGTGGCCTGGTTGGGACTCTCAGTCACTGACTTGTTGACTGGCAACCTGAGACGAGACTTTGCTAAGCATTCTTCATCTGTGGACTGGGAATAATCATGGAGGCTACCTGTCGGGGGATGGCCTGGGAGCTCAGCTTTGCAGAGGGTCTCCGCAGTGTTCGTCAGGGAGTAGCTGGTCATGGTTTACCACCATGGAGCTGCCTTGTGGTCCGGCTTTCATGGGCACAGAGACTTGCTCAGAATTGGCACTATCTGCTAATCCTGTCACCTTGGTCCTGCTGATAAACCTCTTTGCAGGCCTGTCTGCAATCTTGATGCTCCTGTCAGGGAGTGGTTCTGACCCTGGGCTCTGAGGCTGGACCCCTGGGTCCAAAATGGGGCTGTGCCAATGACAGGGCATCCGACGTTGCTCAAGTGACTTGACCTCACTGTACCTCCGGCTGCTCATCTGGAAGAAGCCGACGGCAGGAGATGAGGATCTGAATCACGGCCTAGGGGTGTGCTAATTTTCCGCGGCTGCTATGAATTACAGTTGGGGTCTGAAAACAGTGCGTTTTTCCTTTCACAGCCCTGAAGGTCACAGGTCAAGTGCAGCCCTGTGAGGCTACGTACAGGTGGCTGCAGGGAGAATCCTTGCCTTCTTTACCTCCGAGCACCCTTAGTCCTGGCGGCGTGGCCTTATGGCTTGATCTCTGTTTTTATTTTCTCTGCACATGTCTAACTTTGACCCCTGCAAGACTCCTGTAAAGACCCTGAGATTGCACCCTGGACCCACCTTGGTGACCCAGGATGGCCTCTCCACCTCAGGATGCGCGACAGTCACATCCCCCAAGTCCACTTTTCTGTGCAAGGTGGCCTGGTATGGGGCTCTGGGGTCAGGAGGAGGACATCTTTGGGGAGGGCTCTTATTCAGCTCAGGGTGACAGGTGACTTTCTCCAGCTCCCTGTGCACAGGAAGCCATGAGCACATGCCACCTGCTGTTGCAACAGAAGCATTAGGAGGCCAAGGAGAGGCTATGGCTCTGTCTGTCACCCTGAGTGGCACCACAGTGAATATGCTTCTCACGGAGTGTGGCCATCTGCAGGGGGCTCTGGGGGAAGCTGTTCTGCTGCCTCTGACCCTGGAATGGGGGCCCCGGGCAACTTCCCAGTCGGGCGTCATCCTCAGTCTCGTCTTTCTGTGGTGTCCCCCGAGTTCTGTCCCAGGACCCGCAGGTCAAAGGGCACTAAAACTTCAAGCTGGCTGAAAACAGATGCCACTTCCCACCGCAGTCCCCCCTCCAGTGCCCACTCTCCTCCAGACGCTGCAGGGGGTGCTTTCCAAGAGGAGCGTTCTTTGTTTAGGGGGTCCAAGGAAATTCTGTCAAAAGTCCAAAACAATTAAAAAAGATTTTTTTGAGTTTATAATGAAGGAAGAAAATTACATGGTGAACAGGAGGCAAAAAGTCTGCCCTGAGTTTTAAGGGTACATAAGGCAAGATCACCAGAGCAGAGAGATGCCCTGCAGATCCTGGGGGAAATCATCGGTGGCCTTCTCTTCTTGGCCCTCAGCAGGCTGTGAACAAGCGTGTCAGAATGAGCGGGATCCAGAGTTTCCCCTTGTCAACGCTCTTTCTCTTAATTCTTACTGGAGCTCGTTTTTCAATCAAACCGGGCCTAAGAGAAGCTGCCACTCACGCACAGTCACACGGGTATGGCGGGAAGGCTGGGACACAAACCTGCTGAGTTTCACAATTCCCTTCATTTTCTTTTGCCCCTGACTGTCCCATCCAAACCCAAACCCGGCGCCGCGGTGACAGTGCCGCCCTACAACACGTGCCCCGCAGGGAGCTCTGAGCACGCTGGGCTCGCGGTCAAGATCCCTGCTCCCTCCTTCTTTTCCTCTTGCCTCTTCCAGTGTTGACCAGGGGGTCACATCCCAGAAACGTCCAGCTCCCCTGACGGTGGGGAGGTGAGGAGTGGCCTGGCTCTCCTGAAGGGGCCTTCCGCTTCACCGTGCGCCAGCCGCGCCCCTCCCCCAGCTGTCACTGCTCATCAAAGCCGCCAACATCTTGAAAAGCCAAGCGTCCCTTTGATTTAATCAGACCCTTTTATGCAGAAACGGAGCCAAGAGCCGCTTCTTCCCAACAGCCGGGCGTTTCCTGGAACCTGAAGATCAATGGTGTTGATGGGCTGCTGACAGCGTGGTGCCCTAAGCCCATTCAACAGGACTTCGCAGAGCTGCCGTGGGCAAGTACCCCTCTCCCGCGGCCAGGAGCCCGCAGGCTGGGTGTCACGGTCTCAGGCTCGTCACTCACATCGCACAAGGCTTTTCCTGGAAGGACCGAGGGAGGATGAGGGCTATTTCCACCAAGAAACTTTTCTGACTTCTCCCAAACTTCTGGAAAAATAGCCACCCTCTTCCCATCATCCCCCGACCCCAGGAACCTGGAGCTGCTTCTCCTGGGACGCAGAGCGTTCTGTCCAGTGCTGCAGAGGAAAACCCGCACCACGGAGCCCGCTGCCCATGTTGCAGGGGTTGCCGAGTCGTCTCAGGAATCTGTTAGGCAGGTGCCATTTATGACGATTCTACATTTGACCCTTTTTGCCACCAAGGTGTGCGCTGAGCTTCCTGGGCTGCAGGATGGCCGAGGCAGACTGTGGACTCGGGAATCCCGACTCCCACCTCCGACCACCTGTGACTGGCTGGCCACTCTCTCCCCTCTCCCTCTACCAGCTGGGACTGGATTCCTTGGCTTCTCGTGGGAATCCAAATAACAGCAACCTACATAAAGTGGCTGCTTATTCTTCTCTGATAGAAGGGACACTCAGAGACACAGTCCTTAGTTGGCATGGCAGCTGCGTGGCTGAATATGAGGCCCAGCTCTCTACTTCGAAACCTCGGTGGCTTCTAAATGGCACAAGGTCGCCCGTGAGATCCAGCTGTCGCTCCTGTGTTCCAGATGGTCAGATGAAGGAAGGGCCAAGGTTGCATGGCCCCTTAGGAAGGCTTCCCAGGGCCCCACATTGCATGTCCACTTGTGTGTCCGTGGCCTGAGCTTCGTCACACTCATTCTTCACACCTACATCTTTGGCAAGGCCCTCGTCTTGACAGGGCTGAGTTGTGCAATCATCTGCTACCTCTTCTGCCTGATTCGGGTCTCTCTCTCTTCTAGTTCTGACCTGGACCAGTGTCAGGACAATTTTCTTTGAATAGTGCTGTTCCACTCCAGTTCCTTAGTCTAAAGGCCTTGATGGACTTTCTTTATAAGATTAAATTTGAATTCCATTTCCTGCCCCCAATGCCACCCACTGCCCCCTCCTGTGGTGTGCATGTCCCCACCTCTATTTATTCCCCTCTGACCAGAATCTCTTTGTCTTCCCTGGGTCCAAGCCCCCTGTTCCCTTTATTACATCATTCGTTTATTCACTGAGAAAGTTTGTCTGTGACTGCACATGAAGCACTCAGGGGAGGGAAGATGGAAATTATTTTAACAGTAAATATGATAAAATGGCAAAGAGTCTGCATCTGTTTTATAGACACTGGATTTGGAATCATATCCCTTCATTCTCTGTAATCCGGAACCTAGGATGTGAGAAGTAAAAGATTCTCCTGATAATGATAATGGTGAATGTGTCTCCTTGAGAGAAAGAAATTCCTTTTATCTGATAGAGCTCATCTTTGGGACTCCAGCCAGAGATCTGGGCTCAATGTGGTCTCTTAATGCTTAGAAGTAATTGCTTCCACTCTAGGCCTGAATTTAGGAGATGCTGACTTAATAAGATAGAATGACATGGTATTAATTGCATTATGTACTGCTAATTGGGGTGTATGTGAGTTAACATCTGAAGAAGTATTTCTATGTTTATAAGATACTTCACAGCTTTAAAAACTCTCTTGAGAATCTGCATGTTTGCACATGATTCTGGCGCCTACATCTGTCAGCACGGGTTAGAGCTGAACAGCTTCACGTAGCGCGGCTTGGGTTCTTACACCCGTCACACGCCCATGTCGGGTTAGTAGGGGCACTGGTCCAAAGCACAAGGATAAATATCATTTTTAGCATTGGAAATGGGGGAAAGTCTGGGTTTAGGGGCATAAAATAGCTTCAGAAGGTTAAATATTAGTTTTAAATAATCATAACTGTTTTGGGCTCCCCCTTTCTCCAGTCTGCCCATGGGGGTGGCCCACAAGACTCCAGATGTTGATGCTTGGTCCCCAACCCCCTGCATTTTGACACTGAGTTATGGTCTGTTTTATAATTTAGTTCCTTGGTGACTCTTTGGTTACTCTGTCTACTTGTAGTCTGGGAACTTTAAAAGACTACCTTTCCAGAATCCTGCATGATATTAACTACATGTGTCTGATGGGGAAATGAAGTGCCTGTAGCATGTTTGCAGCTTGCTTGTGGCCACTCGGACGGGACACAGCGGCAGGCTCTTCTCTTGACTGTCAGCCTGTGGCTGTTAAGAATAATGAGCCCTCTCCAGGTTTCGACCCAGAAACTCACACATGTGACTCACAAGTCCAACTTTGACCACGAGGCTCTCGGTATTAATAAGAAAGAAACCTCGCCCTAGAGTAATTTAATGATCTGTAGAGAAGACAGACTTTGGACTAAGTCAGATTTGTACCTGTCCATCTGCAACGACAGACAAAGCAGAATATGGATCTGGATTATGAGTACGGGGCTATTTCCTCTTTCTAGGGAAAAGACACCATCAAATTGACTGAAAGGGCCACCATGACAGTTCACTCTCAAGATCCAAGGCAAAACGTAGCCCTTTTCTCATTGAATAGCAGGACACGGCTTGAGTCAAAATTCACATTCTGTTTATTCATTTTCTGGTTCTTTCTTAAGATTGACTGGACCATGAATATAGAAGTCATAAAGCATGTGCTGTTGAGGTGCCCTAGATCACACCTTCAGATCTGTTTTATACCCAGATGTTTTGTCCAGATCCATCTCATTCCCTGGAAGACATCTTTATCCTGGCTCTTTTATGTCTCTCTCCCAAAGGAGGTCCCCTGAGCAAGCTGATGTGGCCCCATATGGAGGGCCTGCTACACGTAGGTACTGTGCTGGCTCTGGAGGTAAAGCTGTGGACCAGAAGAATTTTCATCATGATGACCAGAGGGGATGATCTGAGTGCTTATCCCTGAGCTGATTATGAGCAACAGCAGGCAGGCCTCATCATGTGACAGGAAGTGACATCACATCTGGAAGTGCCCTTAAGGAAGAGGAAGGCTTGGGGTTCATACAGAAAAAAAGTGAGGGTGGAGGAGCAGGAAACCCTGGGCCCAGGGACCCTAGACCTCAGGAGATCTCAGGGATTTAAAAAAAAAAAGTGATTCCATTTTTTTTCCTTCACAACCAAATTATCTGTCATTCTGAGGTGTTAGATTTGTTTTTTTTATTTTTAAATTTTTATTTATTTATTCATTTTAGAGTAGAATGCGTTTTGACATATTGTACACAAATGGAGCATATAACTCCTCATTCCTCTGGTTGTACATGGTGCCGACTCACTCCAGGAGTGTAATCATACGTGTTCTTAGGATAAGGGGTTAGGTTTATTGTTGTACACAGAATCATTATGTTTGAGAAATTCCAAGGTCAAGAACAGCATCTTCAGGTAGACTCCCACTAGGCCGTTGTCTGTAATGCCCGTGAATAGCTTCCTGGGTTACTAGTTAAACCAGAGATCCCTCTACAGTGAACCAGGGACCGTGAGGCCCACCCTAGGTCCGAGTCAGAAGAGAGCGTGTGTGAGGACCCCTCATTACCATTTGGCATTTATGAATCATATTTTTATGTTGCTATGATGGTTAATTATGTCAACCTGACTGGGCCACAGGGTGCCCAGATATTTGGTCAACTATCGTTCTGGATGCTTTGGTTGGGTGTTTTTGGGTGAGGTCAACCCCTTAGTAGAGTAAGTAAACAGATTAGCTCTACAGTGTGTGCGAGGCCCATCCAGTCAGCTGAGGACGTGAGCAGTATAAAAGGCCATGTCTCCTCAGAGAGTCCCACCTACCTGTCTCACTTCACCTGGAGACCAGCTTTTTCTTGCTGTTGGGCTCAGACTGAAACCTCAGCTCTTCCTGGGTCTCAGGGCTGCGGACCCTCGGCCTGGATCCCTGCCATCTGCTCTCCTGGGCTCCTGGTTGCCAACCCAGGCCACAGACCTTGGGATTTACCAGCCTCCCTACTCGTGTGAGCCAAGTCCTTATAATATTTTTTCTGTTTCCCTGGAGAACCCTGACTAGTACTGTTGCTAAGCGGGTTCCTAGAATAAATGTTGTTCCTGCAGGCAGTGCTCAGAAAACAGCGTCCTGAACCAGCCTTACAACTGGGCAGTGCGACTGACCAGCAAGAGTTCATGAGGTGGGCAGTGACGGGCAGGCTCCTCTCTCTGGAGATCTGGCTGGTGCCCGAGAGTTCATTCCATCCAGAGGTGTTCCAGCAACCCCTCTCAATGACAGTGTTTCTGGCACAGTGCCAGGAGGCTGGCCCTCAAGGCCAGCACCTGGGAGAAGTGCCCCCTCAGGGGCAGGACAGGTGAGGAGACGTGGCACTGGAGTCACTGGCTGCGGAGAATCAGGCCAGGGCAGGCAGGTGCCTGCCAGGAGGTGGGGAGGGCCCTGTCCATCCTTTGACCCTGTGGACTCAGGACCTGCTTGCTCTGTGCTGGCCCCTTGGGGTCTCCCGTGGGACCCACCGCTGGCCCTCAGCCTCTCCACTCTGGCAGGTCTGTGACCTGTTTGTGGATCCTGGGTGCCATCCTGCCTGGCTCTTTGAATTCCTGAGCAGCAGGGGAGATTGGTCTCATCTTCAAGATCAGCTTTGAGAATCTGAGGGACTTTGTGGGACACCAATCACTACCTCCCCAGCTCTCGCACACACAAAAACAAGATTTATGCATGAGTCCTCTATTCCTTTGGGGACCTGAACATCTTCAGAAAGTGTGAGAAGGGCTGGTATGTGCCTGGCTGGCCATATGTCTCAGACATTTTGGTGGCCCAACACGTACCCAGGATGTGTGGCAACAAGTGGAAAAGTCAGTTGACTCTCCCTATAAAGAGGATTAAAAATATTGTTTTCTACTCTGTGTTATTGAAGAATGTAGCTGGCTCTATTTAGGACTGGTGGGAGGAGTTGACTCATCCTCATAAATATTACGCACGTGCAAGGAATCAGGGGAGCACTGGCATGTAGGGAAGGTGCGAAGGTGTGTGCTGATCCAGACCTCGAGATCCTCTGATGGTCAAGAGCAAGAGGATTTCCCTGAACTCTGTTTCCTGACCACTGTTTGTCAAGCTGCTATTTTCTGAGACGTCGCTTCTGTCACACTTACTACAGTTAGTAAGTGTGCAGTTACGGCTTTCGGTTCCAAGAGGGGGCCTGTTGGCTCAATCCCTCCTTCACTTCTTGGGAGCATCACTGAGGATCTGTCACTCCCACTAGCACGGTGCTCAGTGCACCTGGGGCTCATCCCCTCTTAGGACTGAGCCTCTGGGCCTTGCACTTAGCAGGGCTCAGAGCTTACTTAGGCAGTGGACTCTGGCATCTTGAAGACCTGCATTATTTTAATCTCCAGCTCACCATGAAGCTTTGGGTTAAATTAGTTTAATATCTGTAAGGCTTAATTTCCTCCTCTGTGAAACAGAGAACAGCAGCCCCTGCGAGGAAGAGTCAGAAGGCAGATGAAATGAGGCGTGGCATCAAGGGCTCAGTGCAGGGGCGGGAGTGGGCAGGTTCTCCGCCGTGTCTTCCTGCATGGCTGGTCTCACGCCTCTGTTCCACAGCAGGTAAGACCAGAAAAGGCTTCACTCAGCTTCCCACTGTGGGCTCCCCGAGCAGGGGGGACGGCCAAGAGGTGGGGCAGGGTCTCACGAGCAACTGGGCCAGCCCCGATTTCCTCGTGTAGAGAGACTGTGCTCACGTAGCAGTGACTCACTCCCAACCCACACCTCGCCTGTAGTTCAGGATTCTGTTAATCCTGGGTGTTGGCATAGAGCCATTTTATTCTTTAAAACTGGAAAAACAAGACGGCACCAGAAAGTTGGCTTTCCTTCTTTCTTAATAAGTTAGGTCAAAATCACAACCCAAAAATGCCTTTGATACCTTCATTGTTTGGTACTTAATAAATCACAGCACATAATTATGTTGATAAATTCCACCAGCTTGGCCGACTTCTCTTTCCTGATGCTGGCTTGGGATGTCCCTGATGAATTGATGGTGACTTTCTCACTGCTGCGCTATCCTGCCCAGGATCTGCTCGGCTCCTCCGTCGCAGCGCACGGGGGCAATACATCACGCGGGCCCTTCATCCTTCTTCCGTATCATTAGAGCAACAGCTGGTTCTGATAATGCATTAATGTAATACATCATGGAGCCGGGTGCCTGGCTGCTACATTACTCAAAAGTTAACGTGATAGGGAAGGGAAAGACCTTGTGTTCTGATAAACTCCCAGAGCTCGGCTTGGTTTGACAGTGTTGGTGTCTTTGGTGCGGCACTTGAGACTTCGGGCTCCCCTTGACCACCTGTTTCTATCTGCTCTGCTCAGCCGGCTCTTCCCGAGCTCTCTGCTCATCCTTCCTGAGTGTGGAGAGCTGCGTTGTGGTCAGCTCTGGAGAACAGGCCTTAATGTCACGGTCATGGCTCTTACCAACGCTCCGGCAGCAAATAGCATAATTTGAGGTCAAGGTCAGAACGAGGGGGTTGGACTCTGGGTTCTGAACGGTGCCGCGAGGCTTTGGGCCCAGCAATTATGTGTCTCAGTGAGCCTCTGACTGTCAAGTGCCTGACACGGTCATGACAACATCCAAATGAGGATCCTCTGTTGTCTCCTGGCCCACCCATTACCAAATTAGGTCTCCCAAGAGACCCTGGCAAGCCGTGCACCCGGGGAAGCAGAGTCCCCTGGGCCCATGAGTCAGGAGCTCACATGGGCCCCTTCCTGGGCACCCAGAGTGCCACAGGAATGCGGGTGTGCCCCAGGGGGCCAGGTTAGGGCTGGGGGACTTCTTCCCAGAATACCCTTAGGAAATTCCAGCGTGGTCCAGTTCCCTAGTTAAGACCCTAGTTAAGACAAAGTGACAAGAGGCAGCTCGGGGCTGAGACACGGCACCCCTGAGCCCCACTTCTCCCTCGGTCCCTCCCACACATGCCCCCAGAGTGACCTGTGGGCGCAGGGTCACAAGGAGACTCCTGTGGCTGACCTGGGACCTGCCGGGTCAGTCTCTGGGGCAGAGCCTGGGGACCCGTAGGTGAGCACACCTCTCGGACGGTTTTCTTGAGAGGGGGGTCTGGGGTCCTGGCTGGAGCTCCCCGCTTCCCCGTGTGTGGTGTGCCTGAACTGCGGGACGCTGGGACATGGTGGCCGCCTGCCCCTCTGCAGAGCTCCAGGGTTCTGGAGAAGAGAGCTCAGGAGATGCCGGAGGCCCCGCGGTGCCAGATGCCTCTGCAGGGGCCCTCACGGCTGGCGCTCTGTGGCCTTGGCTGGAGCCTGGAGCCGCGGTCCTGACATGCTCCTGCAGGGAGACGTGAGCGTGGGGGAGGGGGCCTGGTTTGAAATGGAGAGACACGTACTGGGGCCCTGCCAAGTGACTCTGGAGAGAGCTCCACCATGCTTCGGTTTCCATGGCGACCAGGTGACTGTAAGCTCACCTTTGGCCCCAGAAACAGCCTCCAGCTCCGGGGAGCAATGGCAAGGCTGCTGCTTATTATGAGAGGGGCGAACGCCGAGACCGACCGCCGATTCCGAAGCCGCCCGGCTGCCCGTTCTGAGCTGCCCGAAAAGTTAGAGCCGAGCTGCGGGCCAGAGGAGGGGGCCCGGGCCTCCAGCCACGGGAGCAGAGGACGCCTGCAGTCCCCACCTGCAGGAGCCTTGTGGGGACCCTTCCTAACTTTGGCTCCTTTAAGATAGGCGCGGGGTAGAAACACAGGCCTCCGGGCTAGACGGGCTGCTGGGGGGCTCCTTAGTCCCCACTGAGGTCGACGGCCACCGCCCTGAGGTGGCAGCTTGCTGTGGCCCTCGGCCGCCTCCCTGCACTGAGCACTGAGAGATGGCGGCTGCCTCCCAGGTTTAAAGGAAGCCCCGGATCCGGGAGTCACTGGGGGGTCACGGAATGTGACCATGCGACGTTCTCGTCTTGCCAAGGCCAAGTTTGGCTTCACAGGCTGGAGTCGGGCTGGCCCATGAGGTTGATGCCTCGCCACTCTACATCCGGGTTCCACAGGAGCGCCCACGAGGACCTGCCTCCGTGACAGAGTCCAGCCACGGGAGTGCGCTGAGGCGGGCGGTCAACACTCCCTGGGCTCCTCGGGTCCCTGAGCACATCTCCATGTTTCCTTTGGTCGATGACTATTTTGGGGAGGCCACATCCTGTACAGACGCCCCCCACCGCGGCTCGGGTGGTGCTTCTCTCATGCTCAGCCTGGCATGTGAATTCACGGGAGGAAGGCCACGGTACCGAGCGCCCTGCGCACACTGCACGGTGGGGACATTGCCACCGCGCTGGCCTGGCCGAGCCGTGTTGCTGAGTTTCTTTTTCTGCACTGTTAACAAGTTACTAAGAATGTCACTGGTTCGGCCCCCACACTAAGGATGCTGCCGACCCAACCCAGGGCCTCATGCTCCCCGGCCAGTGCCCTACCTCAGCGCTCCACTCCCCGTCCACAGTGCTGCAGGTTTGAAGAAGCATCTGAGATGATTTCACAGCAAATAGGTAGATACTTTTAAAGGAGCGGCTGCTTCTTTGTGGGGCAGGGATGATTGGCAGCGAAAGCTTCTAACTAAAACTCTAATTAAACCTTTACCTGTCTGAGGTGCATTCTAAGGACGCCCCTGTGCACTTCTTGCAGTAGCCGCAAACACCAGCACGTTTCTGCTGCAGAGGAATTTTTCCCGGTCTGGAAAACATGAGATGTAGCACTCCTTGCAGGAAGATGAAATGTATCTTTTAGAGAATGTCCAGTAAACTCCAGTTTCAATATAACCCTCTCCGTGACCAGAGTCCGAAGCAGAAACTTGTTGTTTTGTTGTTTCCCTCTTTTTATCTCCAGAGAGGAAACAGTTATTCTATAAGAGATCAGCGACTCCCAACACTTAACCGGGGTTTCTCATTAACTGAGCATTTACTATGTGGGGGCTTCATGTGCATCTCCCCACCTCAGCCCCACCTTCCACTCAGGTTTCACAGGGGGAAATGGAGGTGTTGGGAGATGACGTTCTGTCCCCTGGCCACTCAGGTGGCGAGAATGGGGCTGGCATTTGGAGCCTCTGTGTTCAGAACTGCAGGGCAGCGTCACTTTGCTCCCCCTGGACCTGCTTTTCATGACCTCCCTCTGCCTTCCCAAGGAGGGTTTCCATCTCTGGAAGTGGGCTTTACAAGTTGGAGGGGGTCTGCAAACCAGCGCTGTCCTTGGGAGCTCCTCGCAAGTGGGAATCAGACCCACGCTGGCTCCTCGTGTTGGCAGGAGGGTGCCCCAGCTCCTGCCCCTTGACACCAGCTTGGGAGCGGCGGAGATGCCCCTCGTAGAAGTGACATTGAGGGAGCAGAGGTGGCCTGTTCAGGGAGCACAGGTCACATCCCAGCACAGGGGCCGCAGCTGGGCAGCAGCATCGGGTTGGTCAACAGGAAGGACAGACAGTGGGGACAGGACGGGGCCAGGTGGTGGGGCTGCTCACGGAGACCTGTCATCTGCCCAGTTCTGGGGCCCGGGCCCAGAGGGGTAGAGCTCGTGTGTCTGCAGCCAGGCCCTGGGATCCGTATCTGGGGAGAAACCTGCCGGGGAATACTGAGGTCCACGGGGATGGAGGCCACAGGATTCCCGCTTCCGAACTCAGGAGGTGCCCATCACCCGACTCACAGCCGTGAGCCGACACGTTCGCCCATGAACCTGGATATTTTCGTGTGGGAACTGATGCTGGCCTCCAGAGGGTAGAGGCCAGGGAGGCTGGGGGACATCTTCTACCACTCAGGTCCCTCTCGCCCCCGTGAATAGAGAGCTATCTGGTCCCAAAGGTGAGCAGCACCAGGCTGTGAAATACCAGGTCCTGTCAGCCCTCTGCCCCAAACCCACCAGCTCCACCTCCTGGAGCATAAAACCCGGGGGCCTTACAGTGGCCCACAAACTTCTCAGGCTCTGGCCCCATTATCCCCGCAGGTTCATCTCCTCTTGCTCTCTCGGCCCCAGCATCCTCACCCACAGCCACGCTGCCTCCAGGTTGTTTGGGAATTGTCCAAGGATATTCCCACCTCAGGGCCTTTGCACATGATGTTTGGAAAGTCCTGCCCTACTTGAACTCTCATTCTGATGGCTAGAGCCATGTTCTTCAAATGGGCTTCAGCCACGCTCTCCTCTTGCCACTGCGGCCTCTCCTGACCCCTCGTCCTGTCTCTCCTTTCTCTGTTCTCTTTTCCCCCAGCCATATAGGTTGGGTTCCCATTTCCCTCCACTAGACTCTGAGCACCACGCACATAGGACTTTGTCCTGTTCACCGTTTCATCCCACGTTGTGACAGGGTCCAGCAAATGAGCCCTTTTAATAAATCAGGAATGAGAGAGTAGGCGAATGAATGAGAACCTGCCTTATGGTCCCGGAGGGGCTGGGGCTCAGTCCCCCTCAGGTTCCTCCCCCGTGGGGTAGGAGACAGTGACTTGGCCACCTCCAGGGGCCCTTCTGAGCCCAGCGAGTGCCCCTTCGGCTGCAGGCCCGTCTCTGCCCCCCCTGGCCCCCCTGCACCCCGCAGCCCCACCCCCACTACCCCATGCCTTCTGTCAGAGTGAGCGCAGGGGAATTAGGGATGTCAGCAATCCTGGGAAAGTGGCAGCTCCATTGTGTGCGCCACTGAATTGGGTAATTAGGGAGGGTGGCCCTGGAGTCGGTTTGAAAGCTTAGTGGGTGGGGCGGAGAAGTGTTCCTGACAGCTCTGCTTCACTTAGCCTGGGGCTTCTCCACCAGGGAAAGCCTCGTTTTGTCACTGAAGAGCACTCTGTTGGTCTCCCGAGGAGTGTGTGACGAAGGGAGAGCCAGGGCTGGGGTCCTGGCTCACTCTCGGGCCCTCGCAGTTAAGAGGGGGCAAGCCTGAGACTCCCTCTCGGGGCCACTAGGGCACAGGGCAGGGTCCCAAGTCACGCCTGGGCCGAGGCTCCTGGGGACCACCCTGGCCTTCGTCACCAGCCCATTTCTGACCCCACCTCTCCCGCCAGGATGAAGGCAGCGGCCTCCATGCAGAGCCAGGTGGCCGTGGCTGCTGCTTCCCTGCTGGGTGGAGCTGGTCCCCAGCGCTGGTCCTAGCAGGGCCCAGGCTATGGGCGTGTTGGGGTCGGGCTGCTGTAGGAGCCGCAGCCAGCCCAGGACATCTCCCGGGGCAGGTGACAGAAGCCCCGTTGTTTATCTTACTCCCACAGCACACTGTGGGTGCCCTGTGTGGGGCTCATGTTTTAGAGACCAGAGGCCGATGAGGATGGGTGGAGGACGTGCCCTTTCCTTAGAAGTCAGCTGCCCAGAGGAGGCGGCTGGGCAGGAGGCCAGGAGGAGAGCCGGAGCGGAGGCCCACAGCCTGCACCGTCCCCAGCCCCAGGAGCAGCGGTGAGCGGAGCGCCAGCTGACTTCCGGGCGTCCCTCCAGCGCTGGGTGCCGGTGGTCTAGTTTTACTTAGGTTCCTGGTGCCGTCTCCTGGGTGGTGGGTATCCCCTCCTGGGAGGTATGGTCCTTCGTGTCTAGCGATACTAAGCTCCTTCCTGTGTTCTCGCGGGCCACGGGACCCCCTCTGTGGGGAGATGTCTGTCCCGTCTTCTGCCGAGGTCTCATGGGGTTGTTGTCGGGTCTGGAGAGCTCTTCCTTTAGCGACTTTTCCTCTGCTGGGTATGTGGTTTCTGCGCTATTTCCCACCAGTCTGTAGCTTATCTTTCCATCCACTTTCCAGGTCTTTTGTGGGATAAGTTTTCAAGTTCAGTGGGACCCGATGGGTGATTTTTCCTCTTACGGACCATGTTTTCGGTGTGACGTCCACCAAGTCTTTGCATCATGGTAGATCCCAGTGGCTGGCTTCCCCCCACCTCCCCAGTATTTTCTGCAAACATCTTAGTTTTACCTCGTGTGCTTAAGTGTGTGGCCCATTTCAAGTGCCTTTTGTGAATGCGACGTGGCGTTCAGCTCGCCGTTTGTCTCCTTTCCCTTTGCCCACTGAGACCTTTGGAGCCCTTCCACGTGCCTGATGATGAGGGGAGCCCCTCCAGTGGCACTATGAAGCCCCCCAGCTGCCCTGGGGAGGGCAGGCTGCAGCACCAGCCTTCTCGGTCCAGAGGCTGAACGTCAGAGAGGTTGCTTTATTGTCCCAGGCCAAACAGCAGAGCCACCCTTTAATCTCCGCCGCACTCTGGCCCCTCTCCTGTTCCGACTCTGGTCCCTACCTGGTGACAGAACATTCACTCCCTTCAGATCAGTGCCCGTCTTGGGAACTTTCTCTGGGCTGCAGCTAAATCAGATTTTCAGGAGATGCAAGTGTGATATAATATGAAATATCTGTTCATCATTTAACTCAGGGAAGTCTTTTCCCCCTCACTAATATCCATGATAAAGCATATGCAAATGTCTGTAATTGAACATAATTAAAATAATGAGAGTTGAAAGAATGTGATATTCAAAATAAATGCAATGAAGAGTTGGACACAGCCATTATCCTAATTCAAAGTGATTACTTTATGATTACATTATCAGAGCCTCTAATATTTCTGTCTTTAATATAATTTTATTTACTTTAGGGAGGCAGGTGCTCTCTGATTGGGATGGATTCCTGTCCCAGGTCTATCCACCAGTCACTCCATATACCTCCTGGGGGAAACAGGGAGGCATCTGACCAGAGCCACATACCTCTGCCACCTCCCTGCCACCTGCCCAGGCATAAACCCACACTGAAGTGACACAGTGCAGTGACACAAGGCAGCCCAGTAGCCTTGTGAGCTGTGCTTCCCAGGACAAGGGTGACCTTCCTGGGCACCTGCTGGGACACCAGCTTCTGAATTTGAAATCTGCACCCGAGATTTCCTGCCTTGTTCTTTCTCTAGTTTTATTTGCTTTGTTTTTTTTTTTTTTAAATATAAAATTCAGATGCATAGTTGCAGTTCCTAGAGACCCAGAGGGTACAGAATTCAGCTCTTTGTGGGTAAGAGGATTTACCAAGTACAGTGGAGGTTGGGAGCTGAAGGGGTGTGTCTGAAATCTCGCTGCCTGCAGGAGCCCTGTGACCTTGGGTGAGTTACTCACCCTCGGTGAGTTCTCTTTGCTTTCTTTAAATGGAAAGACAAAGACTTAACTTGCAGGCATTTATTTCCCTTATAAAATGAGAGAGGAGGTGTTAAGATCTTAGCATTAAAAGATGCTTAACAGATGCCGGGTGTTACACCGTCAAAGGAAACTGAGGCATTGTCAAGGTTCACTGTGCCAGAGACAAGAGAGGGGTCTGAGGAGGAGAACCTGTGGGCCTGGGGGTCAGGGGCATGACCTTGGAGATGCTGCGGCTGTGGGCCTGTGTCTCTGCTCATAGCTGTGCCATGTTGGAAGGATCCTCCCGGGCCTCTCTGCCCTTCTGGACCTCCGGTCAGTGGTCAGTACTGGCTTCTCTGGGGGAGGAGGGAGCTCTGCTCATTCCTCTTGCTGCCAGGCTCCATGGTTTATGCTAGCATGAGATGCTCCTGTGCTGAGCCACTAGGGTGGAGGCTGACAGCCTCTAACTCCCCATGAGAAAGGAGGGAGCCCCCATGCACACCCACATGTGCGAAGGCCTGCACTTTATAACAGGCGGAGTCGCCTGGGAAGGTCCGAGGCTCTCCAAGCCAGAGAAGGCCAGAGAGCTTTGCTGCGTCTTCCCTGGAGAGCATCTCCTGACACCATCTGGTGGGATGATTCCCTCTGGCCCCACTGGAAGGAGTCAGCTGGCCTTGTACAGTCAACTAGCAGCAGGACATACCACAGGCTAGACTCAAGATGAAGCGGTTCCTGTATGTGCTATGGCTAGCCCTATTCACGCATGAGCATCCCCAGACTTTACGCCCAAGGGCTGGATTCTGACGTGACCTACTCAGTGTCTTCCCTGCCCTCCTGACAGACTTCTGCGACAGCGAGATTGGGTCTTTAGGCTACAGAAACAGGAGGATACAAAGGACAGGTGCTCAGGGCGGCGGCTTCTCCGAGGGAGGCCTGGAGGTCATTGCTGTGAATGAGAGCAGCTGGCGGAGGGGTCTTCCTGGGGGGTCTGCTGTCTTTCCCACCAAGTTCTCATGAATCCGAGAAGATGGCGAGTCGATTTGGGAAGCATGCTTTGTGCTGGTCTCCCTGTGTCCCCCAGCCAGGAGCTGGTGTCTTTGGAGGGTGTCTGTAGCTACGATGCACTGTGCACAAACCTCAGCCTAACTCGGTCGACGGGAACGTTCCCAGTTTACCGGGGAGCTCTAGCCCAAGATGACACCGTCAGATTGTGGGGGCCAAGGACTGGAGCCCAGGTCTCCCTGGTCTCGCTGCCCTCCTACACAGGAGGCCTACACAGGAGCTGCAGCTCATGGTTGAACAGCGGCCTGAGCAGGTAGGAAGAATTAAAGAACCACAGCGCTGCAGGTCTGTGCTGGGAAATGGCAGCTCGCCTCCAGTTTGTTTGGATTGATGCCTCTGGAGGCCTCTGCTGAGCTGTTACTTATTGATAAGGCACGTGCAGAGGCCCGGGAGGAGCCCGAGGTTCTGCACTCAGCAATCCTGGTGGAGCGTCTGCACAGTGACCAAGTCTCCTCACCCAAAAGGATGTTGCTCTTTGGTTTGGAAAATTACTGTGCAGTTTCTGGATCCTCTTTTCTTTTCCTTTTTGGAAGTTCTGTAACTTCAGTGGGGAAGCTTCCTCCACCAGATGAGCCTGCTGTTGCAGCTGCAGAGACCCCGTGAACCCAGCCCTGCAGCGGGCTCTCTGTGAGCAGCAGTACTCACTGTACAATGTACAGAGCGCTGCCCCCGAGGCTCAGGAGCTGCTCAGAAGCAACCAATCTCATCACAGTTTTAAAATTTTGGACACATGTTAACTTGTACAGGCATGCCAGGTGAACCAGGTTGTAAGAAAAATGCTGAGAATTTTTTTTTTTATTTGAAAATACACGATACCTAAAGTGGACATTTTGCACACTAAGTGTCAGGGGAGATGAGCTGTGACAGCCACCCCCTGATCTTTAGGAAATGGATTCCACTAAATTTACCTTGATAAGAAATATGAACAGCCTTTTTAAAAGGAAAGGAAGAGGAGAAATGAGGAAAAGACTTCTTCAAAGAACAGAGAGTTCTGGAATTCTCTAGAAGACTGCTGAAGTGCAAGGATGCCGCTGCAGTGTGGAGGAGACACAGGTGGACGTCACTGAGGCAGCTTCTCTACAAAAGCCACGTCTGTACCCCACTCAGGTTTCTTCTCATCCCTCCAGCAAGACCATAGTGCAGAACCCTGTCTTTGCCATGTCTAGGTACCGTGTGCAGGGCAGAGGTGCCAGGAGCCCCAGCCTGGCTCTTGCAGGCTTTCGGCGACCTCCCCGGGATTCCGTGAGCCGCCCAGCCATCACGTGTGTGCACGGTGAGGTTTTCATGGTGGTTTCTGCAAGGATCCAACGAGAAACTGAATCTCTGCCGGGAGACACTATTAAGACTTGCAGGACAGCCACTGACATATCCATCCACCGACCAGAGTCAGGAGCAGGACACAGCTGTGCCAGGCTGGGGGAGTCCGGGCTGAGGCCTGCTGTTTCTCACCCCCAGGGCCTGTCAGACCCACAAGGACTTTCCGTCTGAACTGAAGCGGATACAGAGCAAGCCGTGTCCACAAGGTTGAACCAGCGACCTTCTGTCTTCCATCCACTTTCACATGATGGATAAGCAGAGGTGTGTGGATCCAGGGGGCTGCGAGCGGATGGCACTCGCTGGGCTCTGAGCCACATAAGCCCATCAATTACTCTTCCTTTTTTGTAGCATGTATGTGAGAAGCACAGAGAGAAATGCCTGCCTGTTTGGAAATGCCGTGTGTGTGTGTAGGAGGGGCCGGGCAGCAGGGAGACTTTCAAACCTGCCTCTTTACAAGGCTCTCAATTTATCTGGTGCAGGAGGCAGCAATCGGCCCTGTCGGTGGAATTCACCTTCCTCCCTGGCAAGCAGGAGCCTGTGTTCGCCGGAATGTCGGCCATTATTCTATTTGACTTCCCTGATGGGCTCCGGCTGATATGTTGAAGATTAATGAGGCATTAGTTCTCAATCAAGGAGCCATAATCAAGAATACCCATTTAGCTGCAGCGAGTTGTGTCCCTGCATTAATTAATATCATCTGACCTTTGTATTTTGGGTGTGATGATGGATCACTGCATTGTCCTGGGCAGTGCCATAAAATTGATGGCTCCGGTGTTGCCACTCCTATGGCCAAGTGGATCCTTCCAGCTAAACGCTGTGCTCCTGGTTAACGTGGGGTGGGTCAGCCTGGGCAGTCGATGTGTATTAATTCTGACTCAGTGAAGCAGGCCCTCAAGGTGGGAGATGGGGGGCTCAGCGGCCTCTGCTGAGGCTTGTCCATTGGGGGGATGCGGGAGCTGGTGGACAAGCTGCCCTGAAGCACCTCGTGAGGAGTCTCGCTCTAACTCGGAGATCGTGTCTGCATAGTAATGGCACAAAGCAGGGGCCAGGCCGTGAGGCGCCTCTGCCCCTCCACATGGCCGTGGCTGCAGCGGTGATGGGGCATGGCTCAGATGCATGGCCAGCGCCTTAGGTCCTGGGCCATCTGAGATCACCAGAGAGTGCCAGGTGGCTCCAGGTGACGCCAGAGCTGTGTTCCAGAGGCTGGCAGGCCACCCTTGCAGAGGCTCAGAGAGCAGATACTCGGAGCCCTGCAGGCCACACTGTCTCTTGCAACTCTCGACAGAATTCTGCCCTGTGGTGGGATGAGAACCACGGAGGAGACGTCACGTTTGAGTCACCACCACATAGTGAGGGCCTAGCGAGGTACTGAGGGCATTGGGGAGGGCAAACAGGCCTGAGAGCAACGGAGGGGTCAATTTCCACACTCACCCAACGGAGTGAGCCGAGCAACCTGGCCCTCAGCCTGAGCTGCAGCCACTGCTGCAGGACCCCAAGGCCCAGCTCCGGACTCCGGTAGGCCCTCCCTGGCTGCCCGTCCTCCCACCACCATCCTCTGATCTAAGTAAATTGCAGACAAACCCTGGTCCTCCTGAAATGCTATCCGAGACCACTGCCTGCTTTGAAATTTAAACCAGGGTCTGAAAACATCTTTCCACATCACTTGATTGTCTTTGCACCATTGTTTTTCTTGACGGCACAGTGTTCTACGTTTTCCTTAAGCCGTCTTGGACGGGAGGCGCTTGCGTTTCCTCCTTTCTGGTTGCAAACCGGAAATGCTCTTCCCCGTTTGTCCCGAAGCCTGAATTCACATTTTGCCTCAAAAGAGAGACCCAAATAGGGAGTTTCTGTGTGGAAGGGTTCAGGGGGTTTGGATCCCTTGAGTCACGTTACCCTCTGTGAATCTGAGACTGTGACCAGAAGTCTATGACGGTGACTGCTTTTATGGAAGGTCTTAGGAAAGGAACTTAGAAAAAAAAATCCTCTTAAGGGTATGATCATGCCGAATGGGATTTAGGATACAGAAACGTTCGGGAAGGGCCAAGGAATCTCCGTGTGTGGAACTATTGCCAAGGGACTGGAAGCTTGGAATCGTGTTCTCTGACATGGAACAGACAGAGATCTCCCGGATGCTCCGGGTTGACCCTTTGCTTTGTCGCGAACATGGACCATGTCCAAGTGTGCTGGTGTCTTCGATAGACAGGGAGGTGTCCCTAGGCTCCCATCAAACTTTTCACACAGCACTGTAACAGAGAGGGTCAGTCCTTCCGCTGTGCCATAGGAAAGTGCGAGGGCTGCTGTCACAAGACGCAGTACACTGGACACACTTGAGTTCTGGAGGCTGGAAGTCCAAGGTCAGGGCTGAGTGGGTGTCTAGTGAGGCTGTTGTGCTCCCGTAAGCTGGAAGGAGGGAATTTCTCCCTCCTCTCTCTGCCCATTTTCTAAGGATGTTCACTCCATGCATCACATCTCCACCCTCCGGCCTCCCACCTCCTGGTATCATCATCTTGGGGGGCTGGTTTCAGTGTGCGAATCGAAAGGTCTAGGAGAGCCCCATCAGGAGGGCTCTCGGCACGTGCCTTAGGTTGCCTTTAATGACCCTCAGAATTGGCTCAGCGTCAAGTTGAGGTGCCGCGGGGGGTGTGAGGGTGACACTTTGGCTCAGACTGGGATCTGAGCGGCATAGCGTGAGTTGGAGGTCCCATGTGGCAGTTGGAGGTGTGATTATACCAAGCCAGAGCTGAATCCCCACTGAATCCAAACCCCACCTTCGGGCTCTGGGGTCTTAAACTGGGATCGGTGCGCCCGAGTGGTGGTGAAGGGGCGCCCTCCTGCGCTCCACCCAGCAGACTTCTTCTGGGGCTTGAAGAGCTCTAGGAGAATCCCCAGGTCCCTGGACTGACTCAGTGCGTCTCCTGAGCTCCTGGCCGTAAACGAATTCCGCCAACAGAAACCCAACATCGACTTCTGTTTGAAAGACGGGAGAGAAACGGTTTTCCTGTTCCCCCCCCCCCCCCCCCCCGAAGGCAGCCCGGCAGAGAGCGCAGAAAGCTCCTCTCTGTTTAGTTCTCCCTTAAGTCTAGCTTGGGGCAAGGTGTCCACCTGTTGGTCTGGTTCTCGCTGGATATACGGTCCTGGAGGCTTCGAGTCTCTCCCCGCCCCCATTTAATATGAACCACTCGCTGATTTTCAAGATGTTTCTACATCATATGGAATATCGATTCTGACTGTGAGCCTTTGACAGCATCGGGCTTTTTATCCTCACACGGGGAAAAACCCACCCCAGTTAGAGTCGGGCTGGCTCTCCTCCTCGCTGGTGCTTTCTCCGTTCCTTCCCAGTGCGGTCCATGAGCCTGCGTAGGAAAGTATATGGGTTTTCCATGTCTGCAGACTCACCAGGTCCCCGTGGGGAAGGCACATGCTCCACCCAGCTTCTCCACAGTGTGGAGAGTAGAATTCCTGGACATGCACTGGGCGGAATCTTCCGTCTCTCCGTCAGAAAGTACCCCCTGGTCTCACCAGTTGGCCCTATTGGGATTTGTTAAATTTGGGGGAAATTGAGGAGGAATATGCTGACATTCATGTTGGCCTGGTCTAAAACCCAAGAACGTGAAGACTCTTCAAAGCCAATGGTCAATAGTGTAGTAGCTCAATATCACGGGAGCGACAGGGTGGTCTTCAGGGAGCCCAAGTGGGCAACCTTCAATCTCGAGTGTTTACAGCCAGCTCCAGACATATCCATGGCTGGTGTCTTCCCAGAACCATGATGGAATTACTCTTTGGGTGAAGTCATGTGGATTCCCAATCATGGGACAGATCAGAGTTGAAGGCCCGCTAGGCACAGTGGTGTGGGTCTGTAATCACAGTGACTCAGGAGGCTGGGGCTTGAGGATCACAAGTTGGAGCCCAGCCTCAGCAACTTAGCCAGACCTGGTCTCAAGATACAAAATAAAGAGGGCTGGGGAGACTGCTCAGTGCTGGACGGCTTGCCTAGCATCTGAGGCGCTGGGCTCCACACACAGCACCGAGAAAACAATTAAAGTAGAAGCACAAACTCTGACGGGATTTTCACAGGAGCAAGGTTCACCTCCCTTCTCCACATTTCTGTCCTGGTGCTGGAGTAGCCCCTTGGCACCGTGACCCTGTCCTGAGGACACAGGTGCTGTCTTCGTCCTGGTGACCTTTGTGCTCACGGTGCACTAGAACTTCAGCGGTCACCTGCCTCCGAGCACTCAGTGGCAGGTGGCAGTTTTCATACCCGCCTGCTGGTCCTGGTGCCTGTGGAGGGTGTCACCACGTCTGTGAACTCACGTGTCCTTTTCGGGGCAGAGTCTGGAGATTGCAGTGGGCGTCCCCCGGAGTTCATCGGGACGTGAGCCCCCTCTACGGGAGATGCTGGCTTACCTGCCTTCCCAGTGCTCACTCGGAGGTGAGCAAACTCCCACGGGAGGCACTTTCCCCGCGTCATCTGGACTCCTGGTCGATCTCAGGATGCCACAGACCTGTGCTGGAGCAGCAGGACAAGCAAGTTCTTGAGTGGAAGGAGGCCCAGGGGTCACAAGGGACTAGTTACTTCAGGGTACCGTCTGAATGGCCCTCTGCGTCTGAGTGGTCCTCCCTGGAGCTCAGGTCTGGCTTCCTGCCAGCGCTGCCCTTCCGTCACTTATTGACTCAACTCCCCTCTTACCCTACTTCGTCTCTGCCACAGGGCCTTTGAATGTATCCATGAACTGCCCAGAATGCTGCCTTGCGCCTCTTTCCCAGATTAATTATCTTGGACTCTTCCTCGGTCTCCATTCAACCATCACCTCTGCCAGCAAAGCCTTCTGGACCCTCCTGACCAGGCCAGACCCGCCCCATTCAAGGCTCTCAGATCAGTTTGCAAATATGTAGGGCCTTCTGATTCATGTTCTAACTTTGGCTTTATCGAGGGGACGATGACAGAGGAAGGACCGTGAGGCCGGAGAGGAAGGTGGGAACACAAGAGGTGGTGTGCAGCCAGGCTGGCCACAGCCTCGCGAGGACCAGGGTGAGCTGCCCCACTCTGCCGTGTCCTGCCGTGTGCCGTGTGTCCTGCAGCCCGTGGGGCCCCGTGCTCTGGACGTGGCTGTGGCGGGGAGAGCGGCTGCCAGCGTCTCCCTGTCTCCTCGAAGGCATACTCCCCAGCGGAGGCACCTCCTGGGCCCCTGGGCAGCCCCTGGGGGCCGGGTCCCAGGGCGCCTCCCCAGGAAGCACCTTTGCGTTCCAGCTCACCGAGGACCCTTCTTCTGGACAGGAGTCTTCTCTTCTATGAGTTTGGACCAAAGGTGGAGGAGCTTTGCCCCTTGCTGGAGAGAAGAGGGTTTCTGAGGTCTGCGTCGCCCGCCCTTTGGCTTCCCACCCGTCCGTGCTCACGGGTGGAGACCGCTTCTGGTGCCTGGTGCTCGGAGAAGTGGGTGGATCCGTGTGAAGTTCCTGGAACCGCGGGCAGCGCCTCTTAAGCCCCGTCTTTTTGATTCCTAGAGTGTAGATGAGGGAGTTGGAGCAGCAGTGGGGAAGACTGGTTTTGGAATCCACTGGGGGTGTCAGCTGCCTCCTGTGCACACTCTGTCCCTGTCCCCGACCCTGTCCTCTCCGCGTCAGTGAGGTCCTCCCAGAGCCATTGGGTTTGCGAGTGTGTGTGTGTGTGTGTGTGTGTGTGTGTGTGTGTGTGTGTGTGTGTGTGTGGTGGGGGCACCCTGGCAAGAAACCGGAGGGAAGAGAAGGGGGGGATGGGGCCCTGGGTTCGCCCAGCCCCCTCCCGTGAGTGCCGGCGCCCCCTGCAGGAGGCCTCCCAAAGCTCCTGCTCTGGACCCTCCTTTCCCTCTGGTTCTGGGTTCTGCTCCTCCCTCTTCCCCGAGCCCGGGACAGCGAGGCTCAGAGGTGCCAGTTGAGGGTCACTGCTCCACACCTGCCACACTCTCCTTCCCAGCGCCTTTTTAAATCCAGAGACATCACCTGACATTGCCTCCGCTGGAGTGAGCCAGGTCTTTTCCGCTGGCCTCCTGCCAAGTTCAAGTCTCGCCTCTGTCCTTCCCTGGATCTGGGGCCTCGGCCACGTCCCTTAGCCTCTCCTAGTTCACATGTCCATCCACAGCACAGCTCAGCCAGGGTCTCCCATCCCTGGGCAGGGGGACGGGGCCAGTGTCTCAGTGGCGGAGGGGGTCTCCGTCCCACTGCAGCTCTGCCCTGCCCTCGAATTGGCCAAACAGGAGTCAGACCCTCACGCTAACTGGTCAAGAGAACCCAGGATCCAGTTTCCTGTGAAGTCTCCTGATTTTGGAATCTAGATATCATACCCACTTCAGAAATTTTGAGCAGGCCAAAGTTGGGGTTCAGAGTTTACACAGGGCCGTGTTTCCAAGTGGTTAGGGATGCCTGCTCCAGACCCAGACTGGCCAGCTCTCAGGGAGACTCTGCCCCTGGCCAGCTGGGTGACCACAGACATCATGTTCAGCCTCTCTGAGCTCAGTCTCCTTATCTGCAAGAGGGGATGAAGTTACACCCATGTCAGGGGATCACAGTGAGGATCACAGGAGGAATGCACACAGCAAGCGCCACTTCTGTGTTTGCTAAATAAAAAGGGGTGGTTTATGGAATGCCTGGTGCCGCACTTGGCATATCGGAGGGTTTCAATACAGGAGCTTAAAGAAGGAAGGTCCAGAAGGTTTTAATGATGAGAATCTAAATACAGATTTCTCGGGCTTCGCCTGTCACTCGGTTAACACGAACTCTCAAAATCATGGAAGCTTTTGATTCTACTTCTCCTTCAGCACGGTCTATTTAATGCCACCAGCCTTGAGAGAGTGTCTGAGTGAAGAGGTCCCCGCCAGGGTGTATGGATCCTTGGCCCTAAGATTGTTCTAATCAGCTTTATTGACTTGGTGAAGCTCGCCGTACTTGGTATTGATGGGCCGTGTAAATCATTCCATCTGACATTTGAATGTCCTTTCTGAGGAGTGTGTCGGACCTCACATGGACTGTGGAGGTCCTGGCGGAGTGTGCCTTGCTTACCAGAGCAGCGTGCAGGGGCTCCCTACGTAGGCCACACCCACCACCTTGTCGGAGACAAAAATGGAATGGGGACGAGAGTCACAAAATTTGGCTCCATTGTGAACAAAAAAAAAATCGTGGGGAGCTATGGGAAGATTGTCTGTTGGAAGGGGCGTATCGCTGTTCCTGCTGCCTTTAGAAATCATACAAAGCCGGCGGGCCGTTTGGGAACAATCAGTAGCCCGAGAAGTGCAGATAGTCATAAACTTGTAGGAAAAGCCATCTGACTCTGAATTTGGAAGTTTACATGATGTTCAGATTTATTCTTGGAGAGAGGGGGGCCGCACACCCTGCAGCTGAGATTCTCTGATACAATAGCCACTGAAGGAGGCTCCCTGCCTTCCAGGACTGAGCTTCTTGGCTCATGCTCCACCAGCCCATCTGGACACTTGTTCCCTTGCTCAGTCTTTCTGACAGTGTTTACTGAGCATCTGCTATGGGCCAGGCACCTGCTAGAGCGTGGAGAGTGTTGACAAATGCAGCGTGTCCCAGCCCCTGAGGAGCCTGTGGGCTTGCTGGGAAGATGAGTGATGGATGATTAAAAGACGAGGCGCCATCTCCTGCTGGGGGGAGGGTGCTCAGCTTTGCAGGTTGGCATTCTGAGCTGGATCCCTCCCCCTCCTGGGGGGATGCCTCTGCACCCCTTCTCTAACCCCGACAACCAAAAATGTTTCTGGACCTGGCTGGAGGTCCCCAGGGGACACTGTTACACTGCTGTCCCTGTACAGAATCGTTGTTAAATAGATATTTACATAATTCCTTGGAAGAGAAGCAGTTGATTCATCAGGAGAAGCTGAGTGGGTTTTTCAGAAAGGCTGATGGCACTAGAGTGGACCGTGAGCTGGCCCTGTGCTCAGCACCTGGTGAAGGAGGCTGGCACCCAGGGCCAGGGCACAGTGCAGTGGTGGGCAGCTGTTGAGAGAACCGCCTGGGGTTCCCATGGTGAAACTGGGCTGCAAGTCAGATGAGTCTGGGAAGGCAGGTGTGGTCCAGCCCAGAGAGGTCTCTATGGTGGGCAGAGATACTCAGGCCTTATTCACAGGGGTGGAGGCCGGGGGCTGTGCATGAGGTACGAGACATGTCCGGTTGCTTGGTGCTGCCTGTCGGGATTTCCTTGTGGCAACAGCACCCGGTTTCCTCTGGGGGACCGCCTGCCCTCCGTTCTCTGACCAGGGGTTGCGAGTGAGCTCAGTCCAAGCCCTGGTTGCAGTGACGATGCAGCCATGGTCTGTTGTCCCAACTGGGCCAGTGAAGGGACACGAGGGATGGTTCTAGAACTAAGGTGGAGAAGAAGGGTCTCTTCCTTCTGCTGGGGTCACTGGTTTGGTGGAACATGACCCGGGGGTTTGTACCTTTGGGGGCAGTAGCTGAGGAGCCTGCCCAGGGAGAGGTGGAGGGAGGAGGGTGCTCACTGACTGAGCTTCTGGCTCAGCATCACCAAAGGCCCGTGACCTCTGGAATTGTGGCTGTGCGTGGCCTTTAGTCCTGTGTCTAGCTTCGACTAGCTGGAGTTGGATTTCTGTCACGGGGAGTGGGGAAGGGGAGACCCCCACCAGGGTGGGAATGTGCACATGTTGTTGGATGTGTGCAGGGTGGGTCGTGGGCCGTGCAGGGCTGCTGGAGGCTACTGGACTGGACAGGGGACACCCAGGTGCAGTGAGTGAAAAGGGAGGGGCCCAGGAAGACTTAGGAGGGAGTCGAAGACCAGCTTGAGAGGCCGAGTCCCTGCCTGCAGGTTCCCCAGGAGTGGGCCCGTCCCTGCTCTGCCTCCAGGAATGTCTCACTGGGATGGCGCTTTCTGGAACTGGTGTGTGATGGTCAGCCTCTGGGATGGTGCCGTGGCCTTCTCTGGCAGCCACATGCCCCTGCTTCTCCCTCCACAGGTGACCGGGCACGCACCCTACCTCAGGTGAGGGGAACGCAGCAGACATCCTGCAGCCTCACTTCCCAGATGGCTCATGGGAGATGTTGGCTTTGCTCCCTGGGGTTGCTCTCTTCCTCCAGGGGACCCAGCTGCCATATTGCCAGGCTGTGGGGCCACCCAGGGTGATGGGGAGCTGATAGCGGTCAGTGACCAAGAGCCAGGGAGGAGCTGAGGCCCTTGATTGGAGGAAAAGTGAGAAACTGAACCCGGGCCTGCAACCTCACGAGTGAGCCGGGGAGCAGGCCTGCTCTGGTAAGAGGAAACTGCAGCCATAGCGCACCTGTCCACGGCAGCCCGCGGAGGGCTTGGCCAGAGGCCCCAGCCACGCTGTGCTACCCCCTGGCCCTGAGTGAGCGTGCGTCGTTTTGAACTGGTGTTTGGGAGTAAATACGTACACTGGCAAGAGCAAGAGAGAACCAATACACTGGATTTTTGTTTCTAATTTATTTTGCAAACATACTAGGAACTCGATAAATACTTGCCGAATAAGTGATGAGATTGATCGTAAACAGCAGCTCCAGATGCCTGGCAAAGAGCCAGGTGATGGTGGCGTGTTTCACGCTGGCGCTAAGGAGATGGGAACTTAGTGAGGGATGAGGTGCACGGAGAGCCTGGGGTCTAGCAGGCACGGGGACGTCCGTCGAGGACGCGCACAGGAAGGGATGACAGCCGGTGGGTGAGGCACGGGATGCCGAGTTGCAGCGTGGAGGGAGGGTGGTGTCCAGGCAGAGAAGGTAGGACACGGTTCCCAGGCAGGAGCCAAGGGCATGGTGGATGGACAGCGGGCTGCAGCCAGGAGTGCACGTGACTGGTTGGGGGGTCAGCAGCTGGTGAGGAAGATGCCACGCTCATGCAGCTTTGGTGGGACGTGGTACAGATGGGGGACCAGATTCCATAGGTCACTGGTCGGAGGAGAAGCTGGAGGTTGGTGCCTGGGGGTGGGTCCCCATCAGAGGCCCACCTAAGGGAGCTCCGGCATGTTCATGCCCCAGCAGCTGAGAGTCCAGAGATGGAGGAAGAAGGAGGTTTGATGGTGGGGAGAGGTCTGAGAAGAGAGGGAGGCAGAAGCAGCCCTGGGAGAGCCACAAGCCTTGGCACCCAGAAGTGTGTTCGGAGAAGTGCTCACACCGTGGCTCCACATCTGTCCTGCGCCGCTCCGTGTTCTCCGCAAACGACTCCAGAAAAAACATGTGGCTGCTTTGATTGCCAAGTCGCTTAATTGCCTACGGAATAACAGCAAGCAGGCCCGTGCCGGAGCCGCGGAGCACGGAGAGGAACCAAAGCAGGAAGAGGTAGAGAAATCAAATAGACCGATGGCCTTTTCATCGACAGACGCTCACGTTGGTTCCCTTCTTTTGTCAGCCCGTTAATGGTGGCTGACATCTGTGAAAGGCTTTTTAGACTAAAAACAGAGAGGGATGGAGGAAAATTCCACCTGCCATCTTAAGGAACGCGGCTTGGGCTTTACTCATTTTTACCCCCTTGTGTCCATTATAAAGGAACGTGTTGGGCAGACGGCAGGGTCACGACTCGGGTGACAGTGACCCAAGGATCCCCGAAGCCTGACTGGCTTGTTCTTCCTGTTACATCACATCCCTGGTCCCCAGTCCTAGTTGGGGCTCCAGAGACTTCAACTGGCACTTCCTGGGCGCTCCCCTGGGCTCCGTGGGAACACATTTCATGTGGTGGGCGTGATCACTCCGTCCTCCAGACACCAACACTTACCTCCTTCCGGGGAGTTGAGAGAGCATCCTCCGTCTCGCGCCTTCAAAGAGGACGGGGACCCCAGCACGACGTCCTCCAGTACCAAGGCTGTGCTGAGCTCCTCCTGTGCCCCCGTCCCTATCCCCGGTCACTCTGCGCTGGGAGCACTCACTGGTGTTCACATCAGGAGCCTGGGATGTCTGCGGCGTGGCGTGTTGTGCGTGCGTGCGTGTGCACACGGGTGTGTAGGGGGTTGAAGTCTCAGATCGACGTCCTCTTCCCAGATGTCTGGAACCTGAATCTCCAGTGGGGGGTCAGGGATCTGAATTTGGACCAGCCTTTCCGAGGCTCGTGCACACCCTGCAGCGTGACAGCTCTGGACGCGCAGACGTTCCTTCTAGGGTCTCACAGGTGACGGGAGACATTGGGGGTCTTGCTCTTCCTGGGCACATGACTAACTGAGACCTTCTCCACAAGGACATTGAGCACACAGAGGAGGCCTCACGCCTGGGGCCTGTGCCTAGGCACTTACCTTGGATGTGATGCAGTGTGGACTTCTACCCACCAGCACCCGAAAGTCCCTTGCCTGCCAACGCCCGCTGGTCCCTGGATGCCCCTCTGTCCGTGCCCAGGGCAGCCCTAAGTGTCAGGCAGTCATCCTCTGTTGTACACTGACCTCCCGTTACCCCTAAGCCGTGGCTGATGGGAGCTTCTGTGGAACTCTGTGGCCACAGGGCGTGTGCCCTCTGGGTCCTGGAACTGGGATCCTAACTGGCTTGGCACGCTTAGGCTGGCCTCTGACCCTTCTTTGCTTTCCGCTGCCGGCATCGGCCATGCTTTCCTGGGCTCACCTCTCACACGCACCACTCACCCACAACCTCCTGACGAGGTCCCCTCGGCCGCTATTGGGGGGCCAGGTGAGTGCCTATGGGAGGATGGGGGAACACCTTGAGCCACCCTAAATGAAGGCCTGGGGAAGTCCACCTGGGAAGGCTGCAACGGACGGAATCCCACGTCCCGGAGGAGTCTGCCCTGGACTGAGTACCCATGCTGGGTCCTCCCCAGGCTCCCGTTCAGCCTCCAGAATCTTGGTTTTCAGCCATTGGCTATTTCCTCCTCTCACCTGCTATGCAGTCCTAAAAGGTATTCCCCGTGATTCTATTTTATCTGGAAGTTTATGCCTCTTAGGTGAAATTATAAGGGATAAATAAAAGTGGCTTGTGCACCAGCGGGGGCCGGCCACGCGCACTCTGCCTGGGACTTACAGGTTTTCTGCTCAGCATCCACCTCCCACCAGCACCCGCAGACGCCTGTTTTCCTTGTAAGTTTGCATATTTCTTCCTAAACGGACTAAATATTTTCACTGACCCATTTGTAATAAAATGGCTGGGACTTGAGATGTAGCCCATGCACCTGGAAGGAACCAAGCGCGGCCCCCCTGCGGTGGATCCCGGGACATCTCCCCCAGGGGTTGGTGCGTTAAGGCGAAGCTGTGTCTGATGATAAATTCATTAACTATTTACACCTCGTCGACGTACACCTTATTCTGTTCCTTGACAAGTCTCAATTTTAACCTTCCTGGTTGACTTTCAACAGAACTATGAAAACAGCATTTATATTTTAAAAAATGATTTTTTACAAGGACTTAAAATATTTACATGTTTTTTTTTTTTTTTTCTGTCTCATTGGCCTTGGGGTCCCCTTGACAGAGGTTCTGGAAGTACGGCGTAAAAGACCTTAAGGATTTTAAAATGACGTCTCGAGCTTGCTAAGTCTGTAGGCTTAGGAAATCTGCTTCTCTTCTCCGAGCCTCAGTTTGCTGACCCATGACAGGGGATAATGACTCCGATCTGGCTTCAGGAGAAGAGGCCGTGCTCAGCCCTGGGCTGTGGAGGGTGGGGACAGGTGGAGGGACAGGTCCTTGGAGGAGCCTGTTCTGGTGCCTGGCGCACGGGGCCCGCTGCAGAGCACAGAAGGCGTGAGCTTCAGCCCTGGAGGTGCAGACGGCCGCAGCCCAGCAGAGAGCACGCTGCCGTTCTTTAGGGTGACCTGCTGGAGTGCAATCACAGGAGGCCACCCCTGACTTCACGGAGCTGACGCGGGGCACGTGGTGTGAGGCTGAGGAGCTTCTCACGGGGGACGCTGTAATTCCCAGGATGACGTTGCGCGCCAGGCCTTTGCTGAGCTGGGTTTCAATCCCACATCAACTGCTGGTCTGGCAACAGCGAGCAGGGGCACTGTGCCTCTGGGCCGCAGCTTCCTCCTCTGGAAGAGGAGGCTGGTGGTAAAGCCTGATTTGGGGAATGGCTACGAGAGGTGGACCTGGCCCCTGGGGCGCAGGCGAGCTGGTCGCAGTTCCTAGTCCTGGCACGTCACAACAGCTGTTCTCCTGCCACCGTGTTGGCGAGGACGCTCCAGAGCATGGCTTCTCACCTGGGGACGTCTGCCCCTGGGGAGCATACGGGGGTCTCCGGGGGACACTTCTGGTTCTCTCCGCTGGACTGAGGAGGAGACTGCAAGCAGTGCTCAGGGAGCCCCTCCCCAACCCAGGGCTGCGGGGCTCGCCGTGCCCCCAGAGCCGAGGTGGAGAAGTCAGCCTGAGGCCAGGAGCCTCTTACATGGCCTCACGGTGGGTGGGGGAAGGCAGCGTCACTGGCAGGCCGTACCTGCAGCAGGAGGGCCCAGGGGTGACGGGTGCAGCAGCCCACAGCCTCCGATCTCCATTCCGATCTCCCCGGCGTTGGCTTGTCTGGGGACACAAGGCTGGTCACAGGTGACAGCAGGTCCCAGGTCACATCCACACAATGACACGTCTGGAGGTAAAGAAAGAGATGCCATTTCCTGTGCCTTTCACTTGGATCCAGACGGTGTTTCCTAAAACACATCAGGGACTGTCTCCTAGGCCGAGGACATGGGTCCTACGATGACGCGTCACCCAACGACTTACAGGGACGGTTGTTCTCATGCAGGGGGATAGAGTCAAGTGCAGTCAGGATCGCTGTATTAATCGCGTCACCAGGGTCATTATCACTGCACTGTCCCCATTTCCCAGGGGAAGTGGAGGACCCCTGATGTTTACGCACTCTCACTCAGTTCTCATCACCATGAAGTGGGAGACAGGACGATATGAAAGCAGATCATCTTACTTATGGACTTTATCCGGTATTTCTTGAAGATGCATGACAGCGTACTGTTTAACCACTAAACAGCCTATCAACTACATAATTCAGTCTCTACTTTTTATTGACCAAACATTCAGGGATCTTTTCTTGATTCTGATCAAGCTCAAAATGTTTATTTCCAAACTGCTTTCTACATAAGCAGGCTCCCTTTGATACTGCCGATTTCTGAACATCCCTTCATTCTTACTTCAAGACCAATTGATTAGGATTCTCTACAATCGTGACCATAAATCAGCAATTCTATGTTTGCCTTCATGGACCGTGAGTCCCAGTGCAGAGAAACCCAAGATGATTGATGACTCACAAATACAGCTGTTTCTCAAAACAGACTTGGTTTTGAATACTGGCCTAACTATTTGCCAGCTCTGTGAGTTGGCCAAGTCATTGGATTTCTTCCTCCTTTTGAACTTTAGCATACTCATCTTTAAAAAAAAAAAGAATTAACTGAGATAATATAACAATGGCAAATGCTTGTTATTTTTATCAGTGTTCTTCTGTTCACTGCTGTTTTCTTATCATTATTTGGAGGACATACATAGAAGACAAGGGATGAGACCACAGAGGAGAAACCGTCTTGTTTATTATGTCGTAGATACTTTAACACAGTATGAAAGTCTGTGTCCCTTAGGAGACAGGGACCTCACCCCTGCCCACTGGATAGTTAGTTCATTGTCAGAATTAAAAGACTTGGTGCAGATCAAAACCCTGAACGACGTGAGTTCACTCGATCAATAACTGGATATTGAGTATCTGCCATGAGCCCAAGGGGGAGGGGGGTAGATAATATAAGGTGCCATCGTTCCCCTGTGGTCCTCAGATGGCTTTAACTAGCTCGTTAGGCAACCCAGACCACGATGCAGCTTTCTGGTAAGCCTGGAGCCCCAGGACAAGGCCGGTCTGGCAGAGTTTCGGGATGTGCAGTGACCCGTATTGAATCAGAGTCGTGGAGAGGGGCACCCTCTCTTCTGGGCCTGCTGTGGAAAGGTCTTCTTGGGAGGAGAAATGAAAAGGTGCTTGGATATTTTGACCTTTTTTTAAGTTCGTTTTTAAAAATCTTTATCCTGTCGGATAGACCACCCGTCACACCTAGAAAGCCTAGAGAGTTTGGGAGGGATCGACTCCCTAGGTTCCACTGGACATTCACCCTGACCATCTGGGAAGTTCTTAAACAGCAATGGGGGAAATGGTCATTGGAACATCACTGCAGGCACAGTGATGACCAGGGCTGGGCAGTGGGGATGGTGGGTTTGGCAAGATTTGGCGTGCGCCCATCAAGGGCTCCCACCATCTGGTGGTCAAGTGAACACACCCACGAGTCCATTCAGCACCCTTCGTGAGCTTCCCTAGCTCGGGTCTCGGGCCTCATCTTTGTAAAAATGTCTTTACAAAGACATTTACTGCGTTATAGCTGGGCATCCTAGTGGGTTTGTTCCGACCCAATCATACATGCAGGAAATGTGATTTGTTCCATTTCATTTCCCAAAGCTTCCTCTTCCCCTCCCTCCCTCCCTCCCTCCCCACATTTCCCTTCCTCTGCTTTTAGTGGTCTTCCACTGAAGACCACTTATTTATTTATTATTTATTTATTTATTGTTATTTATTATTTATTATTTTATTATTTCCTCACTGGTGCTTTACGGATATGCAGAAAGGTGGGATTCACGGTGGTATGTTCACATACGTTCATGAAGAAGAGCCAAATCATGGCACTTTCTGATAAGTGCCTGGAGCCGGAGAACGTGGCGCAGAACGTCGCGCTAAATGAAATAAGCCAGACTCAGAAGGCCAAGGGTTAATGTTTCTCTCACATGCGGAAGCCAGGGCAAAATAGGGGGAACTAGGAAGGAGTTGAGTGGAGTAGGAGAGGATTGAGAGGGAGGAGGAGGGTGGGCAGAGGGAAGAGCTGAAGGACGGATCGCCCAGCTCATGCTGGGCACAGGGACGCCACCTTCCGTGTTGGCCGCCTTGCCCACCTGACCACCTCCCAGCCCCCCGAACCCATCCTGATTCTGTTGTTGGGAACAGGTCTACTGTTCCTTGAAGGAGCTGCACAGTTGCTTCAGGGCCTCTCACCAGAGACATTCTTCTCCAGGACTGTCCTTCACCCAACTCCTTGGGTGACTCCTACTCACCTTCTCCGTTTACGGTTGTGTCCTCTGAAATCCCTGCCTGACCTTCCTCTCCCCACCACCCATGTTGGCCATCTGCTCCCACTCAGTATTCGACAAGTCCTGCCAGACTTTGGGACCCCTTGTCTCCATGTCTGCTCATGCTATTAGGTTATAGGCACAGACTGTGCCTGGTTCATCTATTGGTGGCCTGCAGGAGGCATTGGCTTTGAAACAGATGGATGCTGAATGGTTGCAAAAATGAAGGACTGAATGAATGAGCGGCTTGATTTCACAGCTCATGCCCAGGTGGCACATCCATTTGGAACACCACCTGCTGCAGCGGGGAAGTAAGGTCCACTAGACATGTGTTGAGCTTATGATGTGGCTGGCCCCACGCCCTGGGGAACAAGTCCTTGACACCGTGGGCCTTTCAGTTTAGTGGAGAAGAACACAGCCGACTGGCACAGAGTTGTCCAGGGAAGTTAAACACGGGTACGAGAGGCAGTGGAAAGAGCACCTCATCTGGGCGGTGGGGGTCAGGGAACCGGCAGCAGAAAGTGATGTCTAAACAGAGCTCTGAGAGATAAGCAGAAGCCACCTGGGAAGCGTCTACAGGTTGTCCCTGGCTGGAGGGACAGTACATGCAAAGGATTAGGGACCAAGAAGAAACAGCCTGGATCACGGAGCCAGCTTCGGAAGAGCCAGATAACCCAGGCACTTAGAACCTACTTAGAGGACTTTGGACCTCATCTTGGGGAACTAGGAGGAGCCATAGGAAGACTGTAAATTGAAAAGTGAGATAATGGAATTTACAAGGCTTCAAAGTCTTTCTCACCACCACCCCCTTTTAAAAAATCTTTATCTGCTTTATCAAAGACAGCGCTTCTGACATGTGCTTCTACCACGGATTGCAAAGTGTTGTGCATGTCCAGTAGAAGGACTCAGAGCCTCTTGCTGAGGACTTGCCCTGGGCTGTCCAGGGAGCTGTCCAGCGCAGCAGCTCTCCTGACCTTGCTTCATGTGGAGGAGTGACAGGAGAAGACCCTTTGTGGACTTGGAGAGGCCTTAGGGAAAAAGAATCTAGCGCTTTCAAATGGACAGCCTGTCGGCATGTGACACCGACGGTCACTCTCATTTTGTTTTAGATCACAGTGGGTATCTCCCTGGCTCCCCTTAAGCTTCCCGGAGCCTCCCAGGGACACAGGTACCAGTGAGTCATGACCTGACACTCCTGCTGATGCATCTAATCCTATTTCCACTCCAAGATAAAGAAATCAGACCAGATTCAGACTGACCTTGATTTTCAGATAGTTGAATACATTTTATTTCATTTCCAATGGTAAAAGAATGTATTAAAAAATAAAAGGGCACAGCGATTACCCATTTTAGTGAGACAACAGCCCGAGCTTCTGTCTTGAAGGATTGCATTCATCCCCCCCCCCCTTCTGGAATAAAAATGAAGTAGTATAGAGAAGCAATTCCTGTTGGTGAATTGTCACAAAACATTATATTTCAACACAACTTCCCATTAACTGCCATTTATTTCTTCTCTCATTATTGATAATTTGCTTTTAAATTGAGAATACCTCTTTACAGCCCATCTCCTCTCCCTGCCTTGCTAGACAATTACATTTAAATTTGGTGACTTTCCCATTGTAAACATGTTCTGGGGGAAATGATTATGATGTTACTAACCCAGATTTATGGCTTCATTGTATTATCACTGAAGGATAAGAGACTAGTACAAAATTTTTTTAAAAGCCCAGTTGTTTACATACAAATATATTATTATCAGGGTCCTGAGAAGTCTCTGATAAAACCCAACCCAAATGGCCAAATCCCTGGAGCCAATGACAGATTTTCTGCAAACTTGTTTTCTCAAAGAAGAATAAAATATTGCCTGATTTGAAAAAAAAATCCGCTTGTAGTTAGGAGATCCCTTTGTTTTATTTGAATGTTGGAAGGGACCCTGGTAGTTATAGAGGAAAGGCACATGGCGCCATGGGACATGTACAATATGGTCTGTCCTTTGGAAATCTCACAGTCCCACCTGGAAGAGGAGCCAGGCCCAGAGGGCAGAAAAAAAGGCAAGTCAGGGGACAGCCAAAAGTACAGGAGCCCCAGCTCAGTGCTGGAGGCTGGGCTCTGGCCTTGTCCAACCCCAGCTGTCCTTCAGGAGGGAGGGCTGCAAGACAGGGAGCAAGACCTGTCTGGTGGTGACCCAACTTCCCTGCTCACTCTGTGACCTTGAGTAAAGGTTAGAGCCCTTTAGACCACAAACTTTATTGTGCAAAATAGTCACTGAGTATGTCTGTCCAAAAGAAAGATAAAAAAATGAGGGAAAGGAAGGAAGGAAGAAAAGAAAGGAGGGAGGGAAGGAAAAGCGTCTTTGGCTCGGGTCCAGGGTGGGGCTCAGGAAAAGAGAAGTATTGCTTTAATGTCGGGAAGCCTCCTTTTTCTGACTGTGAACCAGACCAACCCATCGTACCAACTTCACTAGTTGTGGAGCAAAGAGAAATCACCGTGAAGTACCTTAGGGGACATCTGAGAAGTATGTGCTTATTAAGTGTTAATGGCTGCGAAGGAGTCCCTGGGCTTCTGGCTGAGGGACAACTGCCAGGAAGAGAACCAGTCTCTAGACCCTTCTGGAGCCCCTACAAGAAGAGGTGGCTGGTGGGAGTGCAGGGCGGGGGCCACCCAGCGCTGGCCAACTTTTTGGAGCTGAAAGAGCACTGGATGCGTGCCAGTCCATGAGATTTAAAGATTCACCAGAAAACTTCCCCAGAGCAGAAGTGGACCGGGCAAGAAGTTGACGCCACTTGGCTTTTCTCCTGGGGAATGTCTTCCCCGATTAGGGGTCGGGATGCAGGAGGGCGCTGGTGCTCCACGAGCAAGCTCACTTTGGGACAAAAACCTGAGCACAGGAAGGACTTGGGCTCCTTGTCTCCCCAGACAGCTTTCACCTCTTGTCCCCTTTAGGTGAGGTGACGGAGGCACTGGGTTGCCTGTCCGCCAGGGCCGCTGGAATCCGGGTCTGCACGCGTGACCGTGGCAGCGGTGCTGAGGGAAGGGGGAGGGGGCGCTCCCTCGCGCACCGGATTATTTTTGGCTCCGCAGCCGGGGCTGCTCGCTGCCTGTCGCGCGCACACACACGCACACACACACACGCACACGCACATACATGCACACATTTTCTCGCGCGCTCTCTCGCTTTCCTTTGTTTATTTTCTAATCTGTATTTTTGTTGGAAGGTCTCTCCTTCCTTCCCTCCCGCCCGCCTGCGAGCGCGCCTGAGGACCGACCGGGAGCACACCGTTCCCCCGTCACTCCAGCCCCCTCCCGGTCTCCGGAGCGCAGGGTTTGAAGGTCACCTCCTTTCCAGTCCCCCTGCGAGCCGCTCAGCTGCCGCCTCCTCCTCCGGCTGGAGCCGGTGCCTCTGGCTGCGCCGCCCTGAAGCGGTTCTCGCAGCGGCTGCAGGGAGGACAGAGCCCGGGGTCGCGCCGGGTGGGGAAGCCCAAACTCGAGAGGGGAATCCCTCCCCTTCGCCTCAGCCCCCGTCAGATCCCTCGGAGAGGCGGGCGCTCCGCCAGCCCCGGGAACAGCAGAGGCGGCGGCGGGCGGCAGCGGACCCACGCGTGCGCCTCCGGCGGAGAAGGAAGCAGTGAGCAGCGCACCCGCATCTGGAGGGGACAGACCTGCGCCCCGCCCCGGCGAGAGAACTCCGAGCCTCCAGCCCAGGCAGAGCTCTGGGACTGAGACCTCGCGCTCCAGAGCCCCTCGCAGTGACAGCCAGGGCCGGAGCTGTCCGCACCCTCGCCGCGCCCAGACAGGGGCAGGGGCCCGGCTGACCTGCCCGCGGAAGTTGCGGCCAGTGCGGGAGAAGCCAGCACCCGCCTTAGCAGCCTCCGGCTCATGGTGAGCGTGGCTCCGGGAGCAGAGAGCGCAGGGGACTTCTTCGGGGGTCTGGGGCCGAGGAGAAGGCGATCGCAGCCAGGCTCCCGTGAGTTCTAGGTAAGTCCAGGCAGAATCGTCGCCTCTGCACCCCCTGACCCGGCCCAAGGGGTTCCAGGGAGGGGAGAGTGGGGTCTCCAAGAGCTGGCCTCCTCCCAGTGCGAGTCTGGGCGCGCTGGATGCCAACTTTTTTCACTGCCTGTGGAGCAATCTCCAGGCACGTTCCTCCCAGGGGGGCAAGACCCTGAGACCCCATGCGTTGCTGCCAGAGCATGTCCTTCTCCGCCCCAAGCGCCCCTCGGAAGCGCCCAGGCTGCCCCCTCCGTCCTCCCTACGACTCCCAGGTGCGGGCGCGGCAGGAACCTGCCTGCGCACTTGGGTCCGTCACCCCGCAGGCTAGAAGGGTGCCCTCCTACACCCCGGGGTCTCTGCCTCTTCCGCTTCCCTTCCCAAAATCCGAGCCAGAAGGCATCTCGGTGGCCTGGGAGGACGATCCGAGGCGCGGAGCCCCTGGTGGGAGGTGGGGAAGAGAGGAGGCTCGCTGTGGGGGAGCAGCTACGTTTATTGGCACTCGGTCAACGCCCGGAGCGTTCCACCCCCGCGGAGGAGGCCGGCTTGGAAACTCGGGGTGCGGGAACTCCAGCCGCGTCCCTGGGTCCCCGGGTGCCCTAGAGCACCTTCACTCCAGGATCACTCCCAGAGGAGAGCCAACCTCAGCGCTGCGCTGGAGCACAGGCTGGGACTCGCCCCTGTCCGCTCAAGTCTTCCCAGGGTCCAGGGATGGAGGCGAGGGCGGGGCTGGCTGAGCGCTGTTCCCATCTCCCCACGGCCCAGGGGGCCACCTGGCTGTGAAGCTCCTAGCGCCTCGGAGGCACCAGCTTCAGTCATGCAGAACCCGGAAGCTCTCCGCCTGGGAGGGGAGGGGAGGACCCTGATCCCGCCCTGCCCAGAGTCACCAGGGAATAAGAGGCTCCTGGGTCTTAGCGGGCCAGAGGCAGGGTGCTCTTGCCTCCCCTGGGGCTGCTGGGGCTGCTCAGGAGCTTGGAAGTCCTCACCAGGGGCGTCTGGGAAATGGGCTCCCAACTAGGGGTCTTCTCAGTTGAAAAGTGGGGGAGGTGTGGAGGAGCTTTGAGCTTTAAGAGAAGCCATCACAACTTGGGTTTTCCTTTATCATAATAGTGGTTATTAATTTTTACTTTTAAATCAAACAGGGAAAGGGAACTGGCCTCCTCCACCCACTAGCCCTCCCCTCCTTCCTTCCCCCCACTCTGTCCTAGTTCGTCCACTCTGCACTTACCATTTATATTTGCTACAAAAGGAGAAAGGAAAAAAAGAAAGATGAGAGGGCCTGCATCCTTTCAATTTTTAAGTGACCACAGTGGGCCCGACTGGAGCCATTGGCTGGTTTATTTCTGGCCGAGATTCTTCTTCTTCAGAGGCCTGGGACCTGGGACCTGTGAAGGGTAACTGCCGGCAGATAGCAGGGTTGATGCCAAACCTTCATAGTTGAGTCGGGTCAGGAGGAACAGGGTACCGTCCCTCACCATGCTGGAGGGCGCCTTCAGAGCACAAGGTAGAGCTTCTGGCTGGGGAGAGCACAGTCCTGGTCCTTTTCCTGCACCTGTGCGACCTTGGGCAAGTTGTCTAACCTCTCTGTGCTGCTGTTTATCCACCTGTAAAATGAGAGTTTCTGTAGTTGCTCTAGCCTTACAGGGTTTGGGTGAGAGTTAAATAAAGGAGCAAGCACACAGAGCAGGACCTGGCGTTGTGCCTGATGATGTTAGTTTTCTTTCCAATAGACTGCTCTGATTTTTGAGCTTTAGGACAGCGAGTGGGCTAGAAAACACAGGTATCTTGCCTCATACACATGCATTTCCTTGTAAGTAACAGATTTACATGTGGAAACAAAAAGAGAGTTAATCCTACTGGGAGGTAGCTGAACAGAAGCTTCCAGCTCTGCAAGCTCCAGCTGGCCTGGCCTCCTCCACCGTGTCCTCTGCATGTTCCAAGGAGGCCCAGGGACAGCTGCCCACTGGCTGGGTGGTAGGTTGGTGGTGTTTGACTCATGGTCTTGCCAAGCACCATCTAGCTGCAATCCAGTTTGGTAGCAGTTGTACCTTCTTGGGATCGGATGGAAGGCCTTGGTCTCCCTGCCCTCCCAGGATGAAAGCCTGGCCTTAGTAAAGGTTCGTGAATGGAAGACTTGCTCCTACAGTACACGGAGTATTTTGAAAACACGGGAATTAAAGAACCGTAGGAGAGGCTTTATCGATCATGTATCCTGTGACTCACATTTACAGTGACTGGACTTAAATATGGAATTGTGTGACAGTTTCTAACCCTATAAGAACAACCATGGCCATCCATTGTCCATAAAAATCATGAATGTAGGAAGCAGATACCTTGATCCGGGCTTTCAGCCTTTAATTTTCATTTTACTGTGCTGAGAACAGAAGACAAGAATGACCGCTAGCAGGTTTTTAGGTGTACCAACCCAGGGTCACTGGCCACAAGGCACAGGGTGGTGCAGCCAATCTCCGGGGTGTGTGGTCTTGATGGCGAGAGGAGCTGTTCTGATGGGAAGTATCAGACATACAGACTCCTGGGAGCCGAGGGCCTGGGAGGAGGGGGCAGTGGGATTTATTGATCAACAAGTATGCATGCCTGAGTGAGTCTCCATCTCCCTGTCTTTACCCCTGGTGGCTCCTGCACCAAGGGGAATGTGGGGCTGACGGGGGCTGCTCCTGGAGTTGACCTTCCTGCCCTGCCTTCTCTGGCCATCGTTGATGCTGTTTTCTGAGCTCCTCCTCCTCTAAGTCAGAGCACACGCTGCCTTCCAGATAGACTCACTGAGGTCCCTGATGGGACTTGAGCATCAAAAAATAGGTTTCGTCCTTTCAGCTACAGCCACACAAGCCATTCTATTTCATCAAAATCCTTTCAGATAGTGTTTTTATTTTTTTAATTCAGAAAATTGGGTCTGCTTGTATGTCTGTCTGACATTTCACCTTTCCAAAAATCAGACCGTTTTATTTTCATCTTTAAGCTGATGGGTGGAGGAATGAACACGTGCCAAGAGGGGAATCGTATCTGACACAGAAAATGCTTTGGGGACGCGGCGATTTCCCAGTGGCGTGTAAGGAGACTATTGAAATCTGAGTACATTTGCTCTGAAGGACACGCCGCGTGCCCTGCCTTGGCCCGGCATGGGAGTTCACACAGTAAGCACAATTCCCCAATTAACACCAGCTTGGCTGACGTTCCTAAAATCCTGGGGTAATCTGTCACATCCACAGTCACCCACGTTGTTGCGATAAAGACCTCAAACGTGGAGATGTTTTTAAAGAAGCCATGAGACTCTCCCTGATGCCTGCCTTCATTATTTAAGATACTGCCTCAAGGCGCATAAATTTTAAAACTTTAATTAAAGAATCAATCAGTGATGGAGCTTCAAAATGAGGGGACCCGGCAGTTTCAGATGACATCATCGGCAAACCCGTTGGACAGGGTTGTAGGGCTGGGGGGGATATTATGAAAAATGACATGTGGGGTTAAAGGAGAGACAGCTGTCCCCACATTTGGGTCTTAGCTGCTCCGAGGACCATCTGTACCACTGGCTTGGCCTCGCTTACTGGACAAGGGGTGTGGGTGACCCTGGCCTGCTGCTGCAGAGGGCTATGTCTGTTTAGGGGTATGTGGTTTATTCCAACTGTACCCTGTTTTGGTCACTGTGCTCCATGGCAAGGCAGAGGGGACTCTGTTCTCCTGGATCTTCTGTCGTGGGGAAAGCCAGGTGAAAAGCAGGAGATGGAAATGCATTTTCATAAGGGAGACGGCAAAGGTGGCAAAAGCCCCAGTGGCATTGGGGTACCGAGGGGCTTGGAGGGACCCTCCAGGGAGGGGAAATTTGAGCTGAGTCCTAAGTGTAAAGAAGGCGAGGTTGCACATGGTCTGTGCCTCCCCCCCCCCCCCCCCCCGCCTACTGTGCGCCAGGCAGTGTTCACGGCCCTTGTGGTGACCAGGGACCCGTGGATGCAGTGACCAGCCCCGTCCTGGTGCAGCATCCACCCCAGGGCTGCCATATGGATGGAGGAGTGTCAGAGGTGGGCCCAGCAAGCACAGCAAGAGGGCAGGTGGGTTCTCTGGGCCCAGAGGCCAGCTTGGGCGTCTGGATGTCATTTTGATGAGACATCACTGAATGTGCAGAGAGACGCCGTGGTGTGTCTGTGGCATCGACAGGCGGGGAACATAGTCGCCTTCTCTTGAGATGAGTGAAGAAGGAGAAGGGCGCTAGGCAGCTCAGTGTTCCGCCCGTTCTTCTCTGTGGCCAGGTTTGCCCAGTGGGCCTGCCGATCCCCAGGCAAATCCCTGGACATCTAAGACACTGGACTCCCATCGTTGTCCTCTCTGTGGGCTCAGGCCCAAATCTTCCATTCAAGAAGAAAGATTAGGGGCTGGGCTGGGGTGTGTCTGCGGGAGAAGATTGCCCAGCATGCAGGAGACCCTGGGTTCCGTCTCCAGAGCAGAGAGAGAGAGAGAGAGAGAGAGCGCAGGAGCTCGCAGCTTGGCTCTCCTGTGCCCCTGGTCGATGGCCTCTCCTGACGGTCATCTCAGGGTGCTTTGTGTGCTCTCGAGGGACTGCTTATCCTCTCTCTCGGGGTGAGCCAGCTGGGCCACGGTGCACCTGCCCCGACGTCACCGATGCCCTAGCATCCAGCCCGCTGTGTCCCAGAGCTCTGAGGCGCACCAAACGGAAAGGAATGATTCCACCTGATGCTTCTGGTGCACTTTGAGGTTCTTGCTCTTGAACCCCAGTTTGCAGACAGGGGAGGCAGGCCCAGCAGTCTTCTCGAGGACGGCGACAGGTCAGCGGCACCCCCCCCCCCCCCCCCCCCCCGCGACAGGCTGAGCCCAGCCCTGACTTGGCCCCTTCTGCTGCCTTTGCCAGTCCCGGGAGAGGGGGGAGGCCACGTAGCACAGTGGTTGGGGTCTTGCCGTTTGGCTGATTGCTCTGAGAAGGGATGAGGAGCCCGTCAGGGCCACGAAGGAAGGACAGGGCACTGTGTCTGTCTCCTACAGCCGTCGTCCCTGTCACTGCCGTCCACGTTGGGGCGGCCTGCTCTGGAGGTCTGCTCGCCTACAGTGTGGCTCTCGTTTGGCTCTGTCTGACCTGAGAACCCGAAAGCCCCGGGCAGCCCATGGCCCTCGGGCTCTGTCTCTAGGCTCCTGAGCTCCGGGTATGTTTGAGGGAGGGCCCAGGCCGCCTGTCTGTCTCCGGGCAGCCCTTGGGCATCACACACAAGGCCAGAGCTGCCTGCTGCCTGCTCCCAGTGCAGCCCCTGGACGGCTGTTGACGCCCCAGATAACCGACAGGGGGACAGCTCCCCTCTGCATTTCTCTGAGAACCGACGTAACGTGGGAACTCGTGCAACCTCTTCACTCCTTGCTAGTCCGACCTTCCTGCAGATGCGGATGCCTCTTCCCTAGGACGTCACAGCTGAGGGCTTTCAGGACCAGCTTGGAGTGCCACGAGAATCTAATACCACTGGTCAGTGGTGGCTCCTTCAGGCCAGGGCTTCCGGTGAGTCTTTCACGAACTCCTGTCTCAGACTGCTATTATGCCCATTTTACAGATGAGGGAGCCGAGGCCCAAAGAGAGACTTCAGCCTCTACAAGTTGCCTCCAACATCCTTGTAGGATGTTCTGTGGTGACAGGCACATCAGGTGTGTGTGTGTGTGTGCGCGTGTGCGTGTGTGTATGTGTGTGTGTGCGTGTGTATGTGTGTGTGTGTGCGTGTGTGTGTGTGTGCGCGCGTGTGTGTGGGGTGTTGAGGGGCCAGCAGAGGTGTCCTGAGCAGGCACTGGGAGGTGCAGGGCAGGGAGGGGCGAGGTTTTCAGCAGCAGAGGGTGGATGCAGCTTCCTCCCCTCCTGGCCGCTTGACCTTGGACTTCCCTCAGCCTCTCTGGACCTCCCCCTGCCCCGCCACAGGTGGTGATAAGTCTTCCTCTGTTGCTCGTTAATCTGATGATTTGTCAGTCTTACAAATTATTCTAGCCAAGTGCCTGGCACCTAGTGTGTGTCCTGTGTGTGGAGCGGTGATGCTTTTGTTTAGCTGTTTACTTGATTACTGCTGTCGTTTAACAGGAAGGATGTTGCTGCCGGTAGTGCCAGAATCTTGCATGTCTTTAGGTACCACTTGGGACCAAACAGCTAGGCCCCAGCCATCGCTCAGAATGTGGTCCCTCCACGTTCCTCTGACTGTAGCCGAGGTGATGAATTGAGAGTGAAGGGGAAGAACCCCGCGTAGCTGCCCAGCGTGGTTGAAGGAGCGACAGACTCGGCCTCCACGTGGAGTCCCGCCCGCCGAGGGCTGCTGACAGCGGCCATATGCACGGGCTCTGAGTGATTGGCAGAGAGGAACACTAATTTATTAGACTCGTTATGAGAAGTGACGGAGCAGGGTGTGGGGGCCTGATTCAGCATCCGTGGCCCTGGCCAGACCCCGCTGGTGCTGGCTGGGTGTCCTTGCCCTCGGGAGCGGCCCCTGGCCTGCTGCCTGTGTTGAGCAGGCTGTCCTAGGCTGGGGCGGGGCCTGTCGCCTGGGCGCTGTGGGGAGCACAGCTCTCCCTGGTCATCCTCAGCCAGCAGGTCCAGCTCTCTGCTGCTGATGGCAGTGGCTGCGACACCCTGGAAGGCCGTGCTCTGCGTGAGGAAAATCCCCAGGGGCGGAGCACAGGGCCAGGGAAATATCGGAGTTTCCTTGGGAACAATACAGGGTGTGATTGACACTGTCTTTAAGATGGCGAGGCCCAGGAGGGTTTCTGGCTTCTGATGTGGGAGGTTGTGGGTTTGAGTTGGTGCAGACAGATGCTGCCTGAATCAGGGGAACAAAGTGTTGCCTTCCCAGGTGCTGCCAGTTGGCTTTGGAGTCTGAAAAGCTTTGGGAGAACCAACTCCCTGAAAACCAAGGTGCAGGAGGTCCAAGGGCTTGGGAGCCAAGTCCATTCAACACTGAGTCCAGATTCGGTCACCTTTTAGCTGTGTGACCTTGGGCAATTTGCTGTGCCTCTCTGAACCTCCACTTCCCTGCCTATTAAAAGGCAGATAATTGTGCTTTTCTCGCCACAGACGGAAGCTCCAGAGTGAGGTAAGCTGGTTGGCTGTCATGTAGGACTTCTCAGTCATCTCTATCCACTTATTTACCTTGTGGTGTTTAGATATAGGGGTTTTTTTTCATGCTAAGACGCTTTGGTGTGAAAGGTCTGTGGTTTATGTGTCTGTGGTTCTTGGGAAGATGCTTTGTCTCCTAATGAATTTCATCTTGCAAATGGAACAGACCTGGTTTTGTTTGTGTGAACTTAATGAAACCTTTGAAAACCAACGTGCCTCTGTGAACTTAGTTGTGCTTCATGAGAAATATTTTCTCAAAAGCCACATTTCCTCAAATTTTAAAAGAATCGACGTCGCAAAGGCTGAGGGTAAAAGAGCAGACCGTTCCGTCTAATGCTGGGGCGAGGGGGAGCAGAGCGCAGGTGGAGGCCCGGGGGCCGGCTGCCCACTCTGGGCTCTGTGGGCTGGCCGTCTCCTGTGCTCCAGGACCAGGCGGGGTCCGTCCCAGGTCTGGGTGGATCCGTGTCCCAGAGTCTCTGGAGGGCCTGGTGTCCCTGTAACAGGCCTTCCATGAAGCGCGGGGCCGGTTTCACGGTCCGGGCTCGAGGGCACCCGGGGTGGGGCAGCTGGGGCTTTGTCTAACCCACTGCTGACTCCGGTTTGCCTTCCTGCCCTCGTTGTAATTCGCCTGTAACCTGCATTCATTGTTTTACTAAAAGTCTCCACACGTCACTCAGGTACTCAGAGAGCAGTGCGGGCCTGTGAGGGAGGTGGACACCGGAAGGTGCGGTGACCGCGGCCCTCTAGGGCTCGGCCGTCCTGCTGCAGGGCCTGGAGCCTCTGCCAACCAGAGCTGAGCGTCGGCCCAGTCCCGCGGGCGAGGGCAGCCTTCCGGCTTTCTCCCGTGTTTCCCGGACGTGCTGGGGCCGCCCGGGATCCTCGTGTCGGGTCCCTTGCTGCCCATTCTGTGCCCTGGGCGGACCTCTCCAAACCGTCCTGGAGGCAGACGAAAGGACCGCGAGGCTCTGACCTAGAGTGACCTCATGGAGACAAGAGACCTCCGGGTCCCGAGAGGGCGGGTGGCCATGTGGGCAGGGGGGAAGGTCTCTGTGGAAAGGCCCGAGGTCACTCTGAAGCTGAGGTCGGACACCGAGAAGGGCTTGATGGGTGGGGGAGGGCGCCAGTGTGCGTGGGCCCTGGGCCCAGGTGACGGGACGGAGCTGCAGATGCCTGGGAGGGACGGCCAGGCAGCCCTTTCTCCCAAGATGGTGAGAGGGACTTGTCATCACCACCCATGTACGGAAGACCAGTGAGACGCGCAGTGGCCAGGGGTACCTTGAGAAGGGCACGTGTGCACGTGTGCATGGGTGTGCACGGGCAGAACCCACGTGCCCTTTGTGCCCACACACACCAGCACGTGTGTTGCAGGAGGAAGGGGAGGAGCCGGGGCCATAGCTGCAGAGTGACCGATGACTTAGGCACCCGTGTCGCTGGGCATCCTGCTGGAGACGTTGCAGAGCCCAGATCCGAGTGGCCTCCGCCTTCCCTCCAGGACCAGTCCCTTTGCGTTTATCTGGCACCTTTCTTGATTGACAGCTTCCCCAAGGGAAGAGCCAGGCCTGGCCTAGGAGCACACCAGAGATGGAGTCCGTGTGTCCCTCTCTGTCCCGCCTTCCTTGTCCCCTCCCTGGCTCCGTATCAGTGTCACAGGTTTCATGGCTTGCTGGGGACTGTGTTTGGGATCTGACCATTTTGGAGGCTGTTTCTCAGGGTCAGTGAGCACCGGGGGCCCCTCTGGCCCTTCCCGAGGCTCCCACTGCAGGGGCCCTCTGCATCCTGCTGCCTGCTGGGCTCTCGGGGTCCCCGCTCTCACTGGTCTCCAGAAAGCAGCACTGGGTCTTGTTTTCCTCTAGCACAGAGAGGGTGTCCTCGCCCTGGTCCTCCTCTGCTCACTCACCCTTTCGAGACAAGCCTGGGTGGAATTCCCATCCACAGAAATAAAATGAAGGGCCACAGCTCCCGGACCACAGGGGCCACCACCGGCCTCACTTGGGAAGGAAGGAGGAGGACTGTCCACTCCGCAGCGCCCCAGATTGCTCTGCTGAAGGAAGGAGGGGTCCACTCCAGGGACAAAGAGGGATCTGGGTGATCTCTCCATGATTTTCGGCAGCGTCCTGGGAATATCAGTGCTGGCAGGCCGTGCCCAGGCCTTAGTGCAGGGGACACAGAGGGAGCAGTGTCAGACCCAAAGCTGTCTTAAGAGATCCTAGGAAATGCCAGCAGATGTCAGTGTGCTCTTGCCATTGGATCCTCTCCTTGGCGCTCCTGTAAGGCAGCGGTGATCGTCTTCAGTAGCAAAAGGACACCAGCACACTCTTCCCGAGTCGTCGGTGGAGACGCCTGGAGGCAGTGTGTGGCAGGTTTGTGGGGAGACCCGCAGAACTCTTCATAGGAGGGTTCTCCAGATTATCCAACCGTGAGACACGGCGCCATCTTTTCCTGCTTTTCCCCAGAAGAGTGGTTTCAGAACCAAAGCCTAGAGTTGGTTTTATTTTCCCCTCTTCTTTCCAAGCCCTGGTTCAGAAACGTGACATCCCAGGATCCAGCTCGGCTCTGGAGGGATGGACAGGCTCTGCCCGCGGCCGTGGCTCTCTCTTTGAAAGCTGGAGTGTGAAAGGAGAGAGGAGAGGAGGCTGGGTGGGGTCATGGTGGGCCTCTGAGTTAGGCTGGGCGTCTCCTGCAGTTTTTCTTGTTGTCATGAGTACAAACAGCTGTGGGCTAAGAGTCAGCTCCTCTGTGGACACTGTTGGGCTTAAAAATTGGGTGCAATTAGGCAGAAAAAGATTCACTATTTAAAATTATTAATTTTTAAATGGGATAATTTGCAAGCATTTAGGAAGGTTAAGTTCAAAAGAAATAAGGTGGTTTCCAGGCAAGAAATGGTGCATTTGTCAGGGTGTGCTTGATGCTTGCTTTGTTTATTTAATAGTGCACTTTAAAATGGCTCACTACCTTTAAAATGCAAGAATATGCAGAGAAAAACAGATCTCCCTTCTACTTGAGTCCCAGGTCACGGGAGCCGAGTGCTGTTATGGTTTCTCAAGCACGAGTTCTCAGATGTGGTACACACGTGTGGAGACATTCGCACCAACATGGGATGACTCCGCAGATGCACACCCACCCTATGCTGTTGCTTTATTTATTTATTTTGATTTAGGGGTATGTTTTAGGGATTATTTTTCCAGAGCACTATATACTTTTCTCCTCGGTTCTGTTGATGGATGTATAGTATCCCATTGTGCATATTTATGACCCATTGTTTAACTGGGCTCCTTCTGGTGGGTGTTGTCTCCATATCCTGTTACCTAAGGGCTGCACGAGGCATCCCTGGCCAGCACTGCATCCCTCATCCGGGAACTCCTCTGTGGGATAAACTGCCAAGTGACACTGTGAGGCTGGGGATACGTGCCTTTAGTTGGTACTGACCTTGGTGCTTCGGCTGAAGCACACCTTCAGTCACTGGGGATGGGGGGATTCAGAACTACAGGAAGCATTCGGGGGCTCTTATCTGGCCACCGTGGTGTCAGGCCGGGACCCTTATGTGTTATGTCCCTGTTGGAGCGTGTGGCCTTTCTTGTCACCGATGTGCTTTGCTGACACGTAGCACCCCAGGGAGTAGGCCCTGGTCAGAGCTAGGGCTGGGGGGAATGAGAACCCAAGGGCTTTGCTCAGGGTCCCAGGGTGAGCCGCCAGGGGATGCACCCGCGGGTCCCCCAGCCTCACCCCTGCACTGCCCTGCCGCCGTGTGGCCCAAGCTCAGGGGCCAGGTGGGTGCTGATGTCAGGGTTCAGCTCAGCTCCCGGGCACCCCTGACTTGGCTCAGAGATCATGTGCTGCAGGGGCCTTGGGACGTAGGGTAGGACGTGAGGCTGCGTCCCTGGCCTCTGCCTCCCAGAGTCCACCAAGGTCCCCGGGGAGGGGTGGCCACAGGAGGGAACCACATGTGCATCCTGCCATGGCCACAGAGACCTGGACCTGAGGAGCCACGTGGTCGCTGTCGCCAGGACATCTTCCTGAGCCGTCCAGCTGAGAGGGACTCGGCGGGTCCCTGCCCAAGGGTGGGGCAGGTGGGAGGAGGCCACGGTGCTGCCAAACCCCCGTCCACGCTTCGTCCCTCCTGTAGCATCCCCAGCCCCGCTTTGTCTTTTAAAATGTCGTTGGGAAACGTCCATGAAAAGTTGCCTGGAAAAAACGGACTCAAAGAGCCACGTCCTCCACGGGAGCCCCAATTGTGGGTCATGGTTTTTCTATCCACGATTTCCCTTTGGTGTCAGTAACGGTCTACGTGAGGATGGCAAGCGCCAGGCACAGTGCCACCAGCCCCCTGTGCAGGCCGACTTTGATATCACCCCCCCCCCAGTGACACCTCCTTGGAGCCCTGGTCCCTCACTCTGGGCCCCGACGTCGGCCCGTTGGAATTACTATGTGAAATGAAATGTATCTGCCGTCCCCATTACACGGTGCCTTTTTGGTTGAGCGGAAGGATCACGCCTTCCAAAGAGGCAGGCTTATCACGAGGCCTGAGCTTATTTTCCAGTGACTCTGAGGGAAGCGCTGGGTGGATCAGAAGAAATACCTATTCTTAAGGCGTTGGGAATTAATATCCCGTTTCATAACAATAATTGGGATCCCAAGGGAGGGCGTCCGAGTCTCAGGCACGTCACGGAGGCCACCTCCTGCGCATGGTGGCTGGTGTCGCAGCTTCTCTCTCACCAGAGGACAGCCCCCTTGCCTGGAAGCCCCATGAGGTGGCTGACCTCGGGTTTGAGACTCCATGGTTTGGGTCGAATGGGAGACAAGACGCTTCCCTCAGCAGAGCATGGACATTAGCTGGCTGAGGGACACGATTGGAACTGTGTCACTTCTCAGCATGAGGCATAGGAGGAAAGTTTGGACCATCCCAGACGTCCTGTAGTGACCTGAGCTGCAGAGCAATGAGGCCGGGCTGCGGATGAAAGGACCCAAGGTTAAGTTCTGAGCACAGCAAAATTAAGGGGGTAGTGGTGGTGGCAATGATTCCTACTTGATTAGTATATCATAATGTATATACATAGAAATATCACACTGCACCCCATAAATTTGCACAATTACAATAACTTTTTAAGAAGTCCTGCACACCCCTCCTCTGCTAATTTTTTTTTTTTTTATACCAGGAATTGAACTCAGAGGCACTCGACCACTGAGCCACATCCCCAGCCCCATTTTGTATTTTATTTAGAGACAGGGCCTCACTGAGTTGCTTAGCACCTCGCTGTTGCTGAGGCTGGCTTTGAACTCGTGATCCTCCTGCTCAGCCTTTAGAGCCATTGGGATCACAGGTGTGCGCCACCACGCCCAGCTCCCTTGCCAAATTTAAAGTGCTCTTAGGTGGCGCTCTGTGACCATCCATGCCAGCATAAGGTTTGAGGTCTTCTTGGCTCTTTGGGGGGCATGAGAGGATTCCCACAGAGCTGTGGCCTGGGTCCAGTGCCTCGGCCCACCTGTGTGCAGACACCTGCCACTGAAAGGGTCTTCCACTCATCTTCCTCTGTCCTAAGAGAACAGGCAACAGCGTCGCAGGAAGAGAGGCACCCAGGGTGATGGTTTCCCTTCTCCAATTTGGGAGGGTTTAGTTGGTGGGAAAGAGGGATAAGTGTCTTCTAAGAAAGGATTTCCTAATGTGGGAGGGAGGCGTGGACGCACTCCAGGGGCTTACTGACACTGCACTCGGAATTGCAGGAATAATTTTGTTGTTGCTGATGCCGAGGATGGAACCCAGGGCTTGTGATGCTCGGCAAGCACACTACCTCTGATCTGTACCCCAACCCAGAATAAATGGGGTTTTTTGGGGGGCGGGGCAGAGGCCTATAGCTTGCTATTTCATTGTTTATTTATTTACTTCTATGGATTTTTGAGATTCTCAAAGTGCTGTGGGATACACACCATGAAAAACTCAGGCTCGGAAACTTTTGTACTGTTTTCCCAAGACCCAAGCGGAAGGGAAGAGAATCCCCACGGTGTAGCTCAACCACTACACCTGCTTTAACTTTCTCCTGGGATCCTGTGCACCCAGGGGCGGAGGGAGATGGGGAAGGGCCAGGCAACTCCATGGCGGTGGAGAAGGGGCATGCACAGCTGTATTTGGAAGGAGAGATTCACGCCTCTGATTCAGCAGTGTGAATATGGCATTTATTTGCATAATAACTTCTGTACGATCATTGAGAAATTAGCCAAATGGATACAGAACACTAGAACGAAAAGCCCCGTAAAGATCTCAACATTGTCATCGCACTTTGAATGCAGGACCACTCAACAACTCTGATGGTAGCGAGAAATCAGACCGTCCTTCCTGGAAAATCCCAGGGATCAAAGCCGAGCACACACATGTTTGCAGGAGAAGATTCGCAACATTTAGTTATAGTCCTCAGTAAACTTCAGTAACAACTCATATTTATTTTTCAAAATGACTAACTAAGGAAACCGTCATTGGTATGTAGTGATCATTTGTAAAAAATCACAGTTTGTAGAAAAAAAAATTCAATGATGCCCAATACTAATGAAAAGACTTGTGTTTGGGGTTCAGTTAATGACCCACCATGGGAACTTGCTAGGTCTGTGTACTAAGCATCCTAAGGTCTGGCTCCAGGAGGTAGGGGGGATGGACCAGAAGGCTCCCCTGGAAGACCCCCTTCCCACACACACTACTTGATTATCCGAGTGACTCTAGAAACCATGTTTTCTAAACTTTCACATATACCTGCTTATGAGTGTGTTGGACTCAAACCTGTATGTAAGACCCGTGTTACATTCATCTTTGTGCACATCACTATCATCCCTATCTGCCCAACTCTAGAACATCAGTATTACAATTTGGTGATCTTTTAAAATGTCTTCATTGATGAACCTGTTTTGAGAGAGGTCCAATAGCTAGTATTCACTTTTGGCTACATATGTATTTATATTTACATACATGATATATATTTATGGGGCACTTAGTAGGAGCTTTACTAACCTGCGATTTTATTAAGAAAAATTCAATAAAATTCATCTAAATGAAGACAAATTCAGTTGTTGTAGAGGCTTGATGGTTCCCGCCCTCCCTTGGACAAATCTGCAGAAAAGCTAAGCAGACTTATTTACAACTTGGGCTGGATTTCTGGTTATCTTTCCTATTTAAAGTCACACCCGACAATCCCGATAGATTTGAATGGCTGTGTTTTTAAATAAGCGGAGATTCTCTTGGCCTCTTGCCTGTGGCTTCTCTTATTTTCTGTGCATCAGTTTCTGTATGTGGACAGGCTCCATCATATTCTACAGCAGATAGTGTCGTCCTCTCTCTCTCCTCAAAAAAAAATAGCTGAATCCTACAGAAAGTGCCCCCTCCCAGACCAAGCTGTGTGCATAGCAGGGAGAAGAGACCAGATGGCCAGTGGGCTGGAATCGGCAGGAACCGGCTGGGATTCGTGAGGGGGCACTTCCTCCTCCGTGTCCCCAGAAGTCCAGTCAGGACGAGCTGGAGCTTCCCGCAGGACAAGGGGCTGCAGAGTCACGGCCCCTGTCTGGTTCCTGGCCCAGTGGGTGCATCGGAGCTGGGCTGGAAGTCGGCGGGAGATCTGGGGACAGGCTCCCAGTTTTCTGCTTTGCCTGCTGGGTCGGGGGAAGAAACCAAGGGTCCCCGTGTAACAGAAGGTGGGGTGGGGGAGAAGCCCAGGAAGGGGAGCCGCCCTGTCTCCCTGCCTCGCACCTCGTGGGGGCCGCCGCTCTTTTGGGGAGGCCGCATGAGTTGGGTGGGTTTGGATCTCAGAGGAAGGAACTTCTCCCTATTTAAAATGAAACCTTTCTTTGCCACTGAGCAGCTATGCATCCTGGGGACAGCCAGCTGCTGTGACATTGATCCCACACCCTTGATTTGACAGCAGGTGTGAACAGTTATTTTGAGGAAAGCTAAGAACTTTGCAAATTCTAATTATTTGAATTATGAAGGTTTTTTACTCCTAAATATCTTTTAAGGTGTATTTTTATGACCCTTCCTTTTTTTTGGTTACTATATAAGTTATCTCCTGCTGCATAACAAATAGCCTAAGGCTTTGGTTTTTGGCCCAGTGCACAGTAGTTATTGAGCACTGCACAGTTTCTATGGGTCAGAGACCTGGATGCTGAGCTGGATGGTCCTGGCTCAGGGTTTCAGGAGGCTGCAGAAGCGTCTCCCCAGGCTGTGGTCCTCCCGAAGCTGGGAAGCCACTGTGCCTCACTCCCTGTTGATTGGCAGGTCCTGGCCCCTCCATGTCCTTGTCTTTCTATGTCTGGGTTATTTCACTCTGCCTGTATTCAGGGTTCATCCATGTAGCATGTCAGGATTTCCTTCATTAAGACTGAATAATATTCCACTGTGGTCATGGACCACATTTTGTTCATCAGTTCATCTTTCAATGGAAACTCGAGTGATTTCCATATTTTAGCTATTGTGAAATTTCGATGGGTTTCTATGAAGGTATGACATTGTCTCTCTACCATTATACGACCCACAAAATAGTTTCGTTGCCCTCCAAATCTCCTGGGCTCTACTTTTCCTTTCATGCCCTTCTCTTCTGAAAGTTCCTGGTGACCAGTCATCTGTTTCCTGATTTGCCCTTCCAGGACACTGGGCAGTTGGAATTACACAGCATGCACCCCAGTGGTTACTTTGACCTCACCTCAGAGTCATACACCATCGTATTTATTAGAGGTGACCTGAGCCCACCCGGAAGGGGAGGATAATTGAGTTCCATTGCACAAAAGGCAGGGAATCAGAGAATTCATCAGCCTATTTTGAACCACCCTTGTTAAGATGTGGCTAGAAACTCCAGCATTTATGGAGCATCTGCTTACTGTTGGGCACTGATTTTCATGGGATGCTCGACAATGAATGATGTTATGTTATCAGATGAGGAAGCTGTGACTCCCAGGACTACACGCCTTCTCTGTGCCAGGATGCAAACTGAGGTCAACCTGAAACCAGAGCTCAGGTCTTGAAGTGATATCCCACTGCTTCCCTTTGTCCAGGGGAAAGTCTTATTTTAGGGCTTAGATTCAGCGCACAAAGCTTGGCCAAAAAATGTCAGGAGATGTCAGTGGGGGTGGACGCCAGACACCTTCCAAAGGCATTTGCCATCTTTCCCTACTGTATGAGTATCCTGTGGCTGCTATAACAAGCTACTACCACCATCTTGGCTTAAACCAGCACGGCTTGATTATTTAAAGCTCTGCAGTTGAGATGTCACACAGGTCCCCCTGAGCTACACTCAGATTGTCAGCAGGGTAATATTACTTTGGGGAAGCTCCAGGGTACGAGCTCTTCCCTTGATTTTTGATTCTAGAAGCTGCTGATATTCTTTGGTTTGTGGGCCCTCCCGTCGTCTCTGAAGCTGGCAGTATCGTCTCTGTCTTTTCTTACTCCTATCTCTCTCAGACTTGTCCATCTCCCTCTGGCACTTTGAAGGACTCTGGTGACCACATCGAGCCCACTTGGATGATTCAGAATTACGTCTCTTTCAAGGTCAACTCGTTAGCGACCTATACTCACCTGTAAGCTTCGTTTGTAGACTTGATCTGGGGTGTACATAGGTTCATTCTGTTAGGAGGAGGACACCTTTAGGAGGGGCACTTTTCTGCCACCCTGGCTCTGTCCCCAGAAGCTGAAGTGCGAGGACTATGCCCGGGGCTTCTTGCCCTTTACTTATCACCTAAGTTCTGCAGATGGTGCCTCTGGCAGGAGACCAGAGGGAGGACGTTGACAGACGTCCAGGCGCTGGGTGTCCTGGTGCCTCCCTGAGTGACAGACACCCCCTCTTAAATGAGGGTGCTGCGGGCGCTCCCTGAGCAGCCTCCTGACTCGCCGGAGCTTGCTCCCCCCTCAGCCCTCTTGGCTGGCCCCGGGTTGCTGCAGATCTGTGTGATTTCCCTCCCTCCCCTCTGCCTGCGATTTTGAAACTCCAGTAAGTAAAAATCTCCTTAAATGATCCTATTTTGAGCACGCCATCTGTTTTTTTTTTTTTATTGAGACTTTGACTGACTAAGGGTCTTAGTATTTGAAGTTAAAAAATATAATACGAGGTGTCTTAAATCGGGCAAGTGGAACCTTTCTAAGGCATCCATCTCCGCTCCTTGACAGAGCCCGTTCCTGTGACTCCCAAACCCCGGGCACCATGCCCTTTCCATAAGCTGAGCTCCCTTTCCAAGCCAGGGCGGGGCTTCTGCATCTCTCAGTCAAGAACTCCCTTGGGATGCAGAATATTCTCACCTAGAGTCGCTCTTTGCATCTGTTACCAAAGGTGAGGGGTTCAAGAACATGCTCCTGCCCACCCCCCCCTTGCCCCGGGAGTGCTGAGTTACTGCCAGGTCTTAGAAGACCTGATTGAAAAAAAAAAAATTCAAACAATTCCACAGGTGAGCTAATGAGCTAATTACAGATAGTGGTTTCAAAACATTGGCACTGCACACGTAAACAGCATCTGCCTTTGATTAAGGTGTGAAATTTCTAAAAGGTGTGAAGAAGAGATGGGCAGTATCTTCAGGTGGTTTTCTTTACTTTTCCCTTCTCTTTGGATTGTGAAGGAAATATCACAAAGTATCTTTATGTGCATTTCCCCATGAGAACCATGAAAATTAAACAGCATACAGCAGAATCCCCCCCCATCACCAAGAGCCATGAACTCTGAGTCCCCTCCCGCTCGGCGGGCAGAGCAGGATCTGATGTTGGCAGAGCAAGGTGACGTCGGTGTCCCCCTTCATCTTCATGGTCCCTCGGTCATCATCTCTGCTTTGCAAGAGCAGCTTCTCTGCACGCACCTGCAGAGTCTAGAGAGGTCGGGCTGTGTGTCTGCAGAATCAGTGGTTCTCTCTGCTAACTGCACATCAGAATAAGGAAGAGCTTTGAGAAGTAGCCCCGATGCCCAGAACATGGCTCCAAACACTCTGATTTAATTGGTCTGGGCTGGAGCTTCTAATGAGCATCCAGGATTCAGACCCACAGAACCCAAGCAGGAACTGGAATGTTAATGTGCATATGCAAATCACCTGAGAATCTCATCAGAATGCAGATGCTGACTCAGTATGTGTGGGCCGGGGCCTGAGCTTCAGAATTCACGATAATACACTCTTAAGTGATGCTGATGCTGCTGACCCACGGGACATGCTTTGAGTGGCAAGAGACAGCATTTGGTCTTTGCTGGCAAGTCAGCAGGGCTGGATGTCAGCTCTGGATCTTTGGCCGTTTCTGTGCAGGCCTGGAGAGCTCTCCAGCAAGCCGTAGACGTGCGCTCTAATTTGCTTTCAGGCTTGTAGACTAAATGGAGCCTTCAGGAGGAAAGCACGGCCAAGCCCTTCGCACACATCCGTGTCACATTAGTGCTGGGAATCTGTTCATCCGCTCCCACATCCTGCCTACCCTGTGTTCTTCTGTTCATTAACTCAGTGCCTCTGCGTGGATGCCTGTGTACACCAGGCGTCTTCTCAGTGCTGGGGAAAGAGCCATGTCGTGGGTAAGTCGGGCTCCTTGGCCCGGATACTGCAGTGAAGGGGGTGGGAAGAGAGGCTCGGGGAAATTTGAGCCAAAGACAGAAGTGCAGGTGACCCCATGTACCGCGAGTGACACAGGCGTGCTGTGCTCGGGGTCTCCTTGGGTGGAGTCCTGGCTGATGGTTTCTCCAGTGGAAACTGTGCATTCAGAGGAAGTTGGGTGGTCAGCGGGGATTCTCAGGAGAGCCGAGGTCTCAGCCGAGACATGAAGGATGAGTGTGTAGTGGGGACCCTGGGGAATGCCCTCTCAGGGAGAGAGAAGAGCAATCACCCGAGAGAGGAAGAAGATGAGTTTATTGGAGAGCAGAGGGGTCAGTGTGGCCTTGGTGGGAAGGTGGAGGAGGTGGACCCCGTATGGGGAGGTGGGGCGTAAGGACTAGGGGCGCTTTCCCAGCACCCAGGGAAGGCATCTGATGGTCTGGTGCAGGGGAAGGCGTGTTCTCACTGCTGTGTTGGGATGACCACTCTGGTCGCTGTTGGCACCAATAGAGAGAGGAGGGTGTCCAAAGCAGACGGAGGGGAAGCAGTTAGTAGGTTCTTTAGAGCAACGCAAGCAAGTGGGAATGGTTGGAAACGCGACATCAGGAACGGGCATCATGCGACGGAGAGCTGAGGGGCGGGTGGAGGCAAGAGGACCCCCGCGCGTGGACCAGCAGTGGTGACGTACTGGACGCAGAAGACTCGCCAAAGGACTGAGCCGTGGGGCCTGAGGAGTCTGAAGAGCCCTGCTGGGGACCAGCCTCGGGGCCTGTTAGAGCTGCAGTGAAGAACACGGTGTGTACTCAGGGCCGTGAGTCACGCAGGTCTGCAGATAGGCCCCCATCAAGTTAAAATCATGTGTTTACAAGGAGAATTTAACTAGAGAAGAGCAGAGAGCAAGGAAACACCCAAGTTCTGAAGGAAGACGCCCCGCTCAGGGAGGCAAACTCTGGAGCCCTCTCCACGCCCGCCCTGCCCTGGGCGCCCCGACCTTGGACTCAAGGTAACCTCGACAGCAGTTTCAATAATAATGAGTTTGTAAACTTCCTGCGAACATTGTTTCCCAGACAGGGAACATCTGGCCGGAGTCATGTAATTGAAACGATGTCGGCTTTCTCTAGATGTCTCTCCCTCCCAGGGCCACGTGCGGAGGGTGGGAGGCGGCTCGCTTAGACGGTGAGCGTGGCCAGTGGCTGTGAGGCAGGAGACGTGCGCGGCCCTGGCATCTCTTCAGCAGAGCCCCCAGGTTACCCAGGGGCCTCCCTGCTGGGGGCCGAGCTGCGGAATTCTGGAGCCCAAGAAGGGAACAGGACACGCTCTCGTGGCCAATGGGACTTGTCTGCTGAGCCTCGAGGGCAGGGAGTCCAGCCCCCGGCCTTCCGACGTGCTCCGTGAACAAGTGCTCACACGCGTGTGTGTTTCTGAGCCAGCCCCTCCCTATTCAGAGTGGGGAGGACCAGCTCCCTCCCGGGTCGGACTCGGGCTCCACACCAGGCCCGAGGTGATTCAGCTTTTGGATGGATCCTCTCCCCGTGGTTGTTCTTGGCAGAGGATGAAAGATGCGATTTCTCTGAAAAGCTCGTCCCTTTGAATTGTGTTCCTGAGGAAGGAGGCCAGATGCCACATGACCAGCGCTTTAGAAACTCCGGGATGTGGGGAGACTGGCGTGCGGAGCCTGGCTGCCTTCCATCTGCAACAAGGGCAGCACCAGCAGGGGACAGGCAGAGCTGCCGAGAGAGAAAGGGAAGCAAGGGGCAAGGGGTGACTTCCTCGCAGACGGGGAGGATTTAATCCCCAAATGGAAAGGTTTAGGGTGACATTGTGCTGCAGGCCCCAGGCAGGAGGCAGCATCCAGGCAGCCCCAGACATGGGGGCCACAGCCCGGGTTCAGCCTCAGCACGTTTGCTATTTTGGATTTTTCGGATTTGGTGTTAAAGGTCCTGTGTGCGTGAAGTCGCTCAATTCCGCACCCCTGGGGGTGGGTGGGGTGTGCCTGAAAAGGAGATAATGCCGGTTTACAGTCAGGGGGAACTGAAGTCTGGGATTGGAACTCGGAGAATTGCAGCGAGAAGCCCATCTTGCTGGGTGACGGCGGAGGTGCTCATCTCCCAGGGGCACGAGGGCAGGCTGCGAGAAACAAAGAACATCGGGCAGGATTTTAAGAGTTTTAATTTAAAATAAATAGAGCCATGTGCGCTGCGGTGAATGTGTGCCCAGGATTTTACCATAAAATGGCTGTGACTAATTTTATCTAATCTTTATTACAGCGCCAGGGGGGGGTGACCTCCGCCTTTCACTTCTGAGCAAGTTGGCTCGGGAGCCCTTGCCAAGGTCAGGCAGCCCCACTTGGCTGAGCTGGGATTCGGTCTGTCTCCATCACTCCTGCCCTTACACACTGTTCAGCAGGACTTCCTGGCAGAGCAGGGGTCTTTATTTCCTCTCCCAAACCTACAGGGATGTGGAGCAGGAGCCCTCTGTGCGTTGCGAAGATCACCCATCTTGGGGAAATGGCCGCATGTGAATACCACTCAAGCCATAGTGACTCTCTCTTCCAGATAGCTGCGCTGTCTTTGCCGGGATCAGTGCCTCTGACTTATCTGCAACCTCCCTGCTCGCTGCTCTTTAAGAATGGCTCCTGTGGGCCGCATACCAGCAACTGAACCACGTTGCGATTTCCCCCTCCCGGCCCGTCCCTGAAACTTCACCCTGGAGCGCTCCCAGTAATAAGACCCGACGGGAGCGAGCCTCTGGATTAAAGGAGGCACCTGCTCCGTGGTGCACCCGGAGGGTCGCTGTCAATAAAGTTAGCATGAAAACACCCCAGATGTCTCCGTAACCTTGGGGGCTCAATGGATCCCTGCAGACATTTTTATTTATAGCAAGTCCCTAAAATTCAGCCCAGTTGTTACCTATCGTGGCCTTGGGTAACCCCATCATCATTCACAGCCATGACCTTTGGGAAGCGGGGAAGGGGTGTGGGGACAGGCTTGGGCGTCACTACCTCTAGGGGCGGGATGGGTGTCTGTTCCTTCCTGGGGGCACCGCCCTGGCCTGTCCTCACAGGCCTGTGAGGGCTCCGCCAGGGCATGGGGTCCCCAGGTGTGGCTGGAGGTCTTCCTCTGGGTCCCGGCTGCTCACCCTCCACCTTGAAGCTTTGTGTCCTACCGCGGTCTCCACTGCAGCTCTGGGGGCATCTCTGAGGATAAGGAGTCTCTTCCTCACGGGTTCATGCTGCCTTCGTCCTGGTCAGCAGCCCCGGGTCCAGGTCCTGGGTCCAGGCGGAGCTTCAGGGTTGTCCTTCTCCCCTTTCTCCCGACCACCTCTGTTCTGCCTCTTCTCAGCTCTCCAGCCAGGTGGACCTTTCTGTTCCCCCACCTGGACTGACCAGTCGAACCCTTGACAAAGGACTATGGTCTTTCTCTCCTCTGCTCTGGTCCCCATAATGGTACCCAAGTCTATTTTATGCAAGTGAGAAAACAAACCAAAGGCAAAACTACTCGTGCCGTGCCTTTGCTCAGTCACCGACTATGACTCCCTATTGCCTAAGAGTACCTCCACCTTCTAGTGAGTGCTGGCCTTGAATTTACGATCCTCTTGCCTCCGACTCCTGAGTCACTGGGACTTCAGGTGCGCACCACCATGCCCATCACACTTGTTTTTTTTTTTAATTTCATAAAGAAGACACCAATGCAAGTGAGCAGACTTAGGGAGCAAGGACATTCCCCATAGCGTTATCTTTTGGGGGCCAACGAAGTGTTAAATAGTCAGACTCCCTTCTTCCCTCCAGTTAAAAAAAATAATAAGTAGCGTTGTTAATCCCGGAGCCTTTCCCTCTTATATGAGAGGGCTACTGGTCCCGGGGCATTTTCCGTATCTCAGGGCATCTTGCTGGCGTGTTCTAATTGGTGCCTTTCGCCGGGGCTCTGACTTAGGAAGGTGGCGGTCTCAGACAGTGGAGACAGCCCGAGTTCCTGGGTCCTATCTACCTTGCGAATATAGTTGTTAAAATTTTGGTTTATGTGCACTTGCTTTCTAGGAAATGCAATAGGGAAGGTTTGGAGAGGGCCGGGAGGAGCCATAATTACAAGGGGCAATTATGTTATGTACAATGATAATCATAGTAAACGTATCACAGTGGCATATCATCCATCCTTAGACATTTATATAGATACTACTTCAGTGTAAAAAATAGAAGAACACTATTATAATTCCTCAATTATGACATTGGCTTGTGCTCTGAGCTCTCACACACTGCCAGTCATTGATACAAACATCTCTTTGAGCCCCCTAAGGCATCAAGGGGCGGGTCGGACTCCTTATCTTTCACATTTGACAGACAGACTTCAGCTTCCACGAGTCAAAGCAGTGTGTTCAGGTCATGTGGAGTCCCAGGTGGGACCCGTCCACGTCCACGGTGTTGATCTCTGAGCGGCCTGCATGTTGGGTCTGGAGGTGCAAACTGTAGAGGAGAGTCGTGGTCCTTGGTGTGCTGAAAATGCCTACCCGGATCTCCTGCTTCTGCCTGCTGTCCAAGTGCAGCGAGTTTCTGCGGTGAAACTCGCAGATCGGCATGCATCCTTACGGAGAGGAGTCATCATCCGGCATTTGCTGTATTGGCGATTGTTTTCAGTCTTTGGTTTCTAATAAATATTTATCAAGGTGAGCATGGTGTCTGGTGTTACGCAGCTGCCCCTTGGCAGGGTGCTCCCCGGGAGGCGGGTGTCTCCTGTGGCCTTTTGTACTGTTTCAGAGGGAAGCAAAGGTTTCTACTGCCCAACCAAATCTTCAAGCAGTGCTTCTCATCTTTGGCATGAATTATGCCATAAGGGCCTTTGCATCAAGGGTCCATGATACACCAGACTCTTGGGAAACAGGAGTGAACAGGGCAGGAACTTCCCAAAAGAAGGAACACAAATCACCAGCAAATACATGGAAAACGTTCAACATCTCCAGCCATCAGGGAAACGCAAACCAAAACTACACTGAGATCCCATCTCACCCCAGACAGAATGGCAGTGATCAGGAACACAGACCAGAATAAATGCTGGCAAGATTGTGGGGACAAGGTCGCTCCTACAGTGTTGATAGGACTGCAGACTGGGGTAATCACTCTGGAAAGCAGAGTGGAGATTCCTCCAAAGACTAGGAATGAAGACACCATACGACCAGCTGTCCCACTCCTCAGTATTTATTAAAAAAAAAAATCTAAAATTGGCACACTACAGTGGTACAGCCACTTTGTTGTTTATAGCACCACAATTCACAATAGCCAACATATGGAATCAACCCAGATGCCCATCAATAGGTGGATCAAGAAACTTTGGTCTGTATGCCAATGGAGTTCTTCCCAGCCAAAAGGAAGAATGAAGTCGGGGCATTTGCTGGTAAATGGGTGGAATGGAGAACATCGTGCTAAGTGATATGAGCTAGAGTCCGAAAACCAAAGGTCAAATTTTCTTTCTCATAGGTGAAAGCTAGATCAAAATAAGGGAAAGAAGGCAGTGGGAGGGAATCAGATGTAAAGATATAGGGAAGATCAGTGGAGGAGAAGGAGAGAGGGAGGGAGGGAACAGAGGGAGAGGGGGAGGGGGAGGGAGAGAGGGAGGGACAGGGGAGAAGGGAAAGAAGAAATATGGAATGAATTTAACAAAATCATGTCATCCTAGTATATAATAGTGTATGAAAGGGAATTCCACCTTTATGTACAGGTAGAAAGCACCAGTCAAAATAAGTAAATAAAGGAGCAAGAGGAAGATCAGCAGAGGAGAGAAGGTGGGGAGGGGGGAGACGGGGAATGGGGATTGCTGTGAAATTCCTTGCATGTATGATTGGGGCAAACTGAACCTAAATACTATGAATAATTATAATGCTCTAAAATACCCCAAAGTGAGCAGGGTGTGTTCCTACCCACCTGGGAGTTTGCACCCACAGGAGCCTGCACATAAAAGGATGAAATGATTGACAAGGAGAGGCAAGGGCACAGGAGGAGGGGTGAGCAGGCCCCTGAACTGGGCAAGGGCCATGATGAGTTCAGTACAGCACGTGAAATAGATGCAGTCTCCGTGTATCTTAGGATGCTTTGAAAACACTGGGAAATTCAGAGGCAGGCGTCACACAGGGCCTGGGGTGCAGCTCCGTGGCAGAGGCCCAGCACCCAAATCATCATCATTAGTGAAAATTTTTAAAATACACAGAAAAAAATCACCTAGGGTTCCCCAGTCACAATAATTGTTAATATTTTGCTTCAGGCCAGATTTGACCAATCCCCTGTGGGTGCACATTGAGGTATTCTCTTTCCCAACGCAGGAGAGACCTAAGGTGAAGAGTTTCTTTTGCCCACTTTGTGACAGGAATTTGTTTTGTTCCTTTGCTCTCAATGAAGGCTCTAGGGGCGGAGTGATCTGGGTGGTCCCAGGCAGATCTCAGTAATGCCAGCGCGAGAGACCCGGCCGTCCTGGGTCTTTCTGCATGAGCCCCCTGGTATCCTCCTATCCCCAGGCTCCCTCACCTGGCAGTAGGGGAATGGGGTGCAGGGCAGGGCAGGGTCACTTACAGAGGACAAGGTGCTCTTAGCTCAGTTTGGAACCCGATCAGTTGAGGGTGTGGCATATTTGAACCCAGGACTGAAAGCCTGGGTTTTTCTCTCCCTCTCCCCCCTCCCTCCTCCCTCCCTCCCTCCTCCTCCTCTCCCTCCCCTTCCTCCCTTCCTCTCTCCCCCTTCCTCCTCCTCCTCTCTCCCTCTCCCTCCCTCTCCTCCTCCTCTCTCCCTCCCCCTTCCTCCCTCCTCTCTCTCCCTCCCCCTCTCCCCCTCCCCCTCCCTCCCCTTCCTCCCTCCTCCTCTCTCCCTCTCCTCCTCCCTCCCTCCTCCTCCCTCTTCCCTCCTCTCTACCCTTCCTCCTCCCCTCCTCCTCTCTCTCCTCCCCCTTCCTCTCTCCTCCTCTCTCCCTCTCCCCCTCCCTCCCTCCTCCTCTCTCCCTCTCCCCTCCCTCCCTCCCTCCTCCTCCTCCTCTCTCCCTCCCCCTTCCTCCCTCCTCCTCTCTCCCTCCCCCTTCCTCCCTCCTCCTCTCCCTCCCCCTTCCTCCCTCCTCCTCTCTCCCTCTCCCCCTCCCTCTCCCCCTCCCCCTCCCTCCCCTTCCTCCCTCCTCCTCTCTCCCTCTCCTCCTCCCTCCCTCCTCCTCCCTCTTCCTCCTCTCTACCTCTCCTCCTCCCTCCCTCCTCCTCTCTCCCTCCCCCTTCCTCTCTCCTCCTCTCTCCCTCTCCCCCTCCCTCCCTCCTCCTCTCTCCCTCTCCCCTCCCTCCCTCCCCCTTCCTTCCTCCTCCTCTCTCCCTCTCCCCTCCCTCCCTCCCTCTTCCTCCTCTCTCCCTCTCCCCCTCCCCCTCCCTCCCCTTCCTCCCTCCTCCTCTCTCCCTCTCCCTCTCCCCTCCCTCCCCTTCCTCCCTCCTCCTCTCCCTCTCCTCCTCCCTCCCTCCTCCTCTCTCCCTCCCCCCTTCCTCTCTCCTCCTCTCTCCCTCTCTCCCTCCCTCCCTCTTCCTCTCTCTCCCTCTCCCCCTCCCTCCCTCTTCCTTCTCTCTCCCTCTCCTCCTCCCTCCCTCCTTCTCTTCCCCTCCTCCCTCCCTCCTCCCTCCCTCCTCTCCTCTCTCCCCCTTCCTCTCTCTTCCTC